>NW_026137819.1:0-632980 GCF_019393585.1 Leptopilina boulardi
ACTGGCGCAATACTGGCACAGTATTGGTACCAGTACTGCGCCAGTTGTGAATTCTGTTAATTTTTAATAGGGTACTAATCCATTTGGTAAGGTTACTATTTCAATTAGTAAACTTTAATAAAGTGGTAACCTACCAAAAAAATTGACTATTGGCACAGTACTGGCGCAATGCTGGTAGCAGTACTGTGGCAGTAGTAGTCAATCTTTGATATGGTACTAATACATTTAGTAAGGCTACTATTTCAATTAGTAAATTTTAATAAAAAAAAAATTAGTAGCTTATGTAAAATTGTTATAATTGACTACTGGCGCAGTACTGATTCACTACTGGCACAGTACTGATAATAGTGCCGCGCCAGTACTGTGCCAGTAGTCAATTTTTGATAGTATAGTTTTTATACTAACCTTTAGTTATTTTTGACTAAAAATTAGTCAAAACGATTAGTAATTTATTAAATAAACAAATCGGCAAAGTTAAATTATAGTCAAGTGTCTATAATTTAGATGTAGAGTACATATATAAAAATTACCATTTTCAATTCGAGATTAACTTAGTTTTGTCATCAATTGTCACTTTGTGGTTTTGATGCATTTTAAATATAGTTTAATATGAAATGTACGTTTTTAGAATGTTCTACTTTACTTTAAAGACACACTATGTATATCTATATACATATATATATATATATATATATATATATATATATATTCGTTTTGTTTCACTCTCTCACGTGGAATATATAAAGTTTTGCAGTGTGTTATTGTTAAACACATTTTCGCCGAGAGCTCGATGCATTCGAGAACTGTCAGAAAAGTTATCAACATTTACTCTTTTAGGGAAACATCGTTAAATAAATCACAATGGTTTATGAATAGAAACTCAAAGATACATCAGAATGGTTTAACTACTGTTTACGTTTTCAAACGTTTTCTATATATATATACATATATATAATATGTAGATGATTTTTTAGAATATTTTTAAAAAAATTCATACATTCCTAATTTTAAATGCCTAGTGGCTCTTTTTTAGTTAGTTACTTAGTTTTCCAAAATTTAAAATTTCGATTTCAAAATGTTCTAAAAAATTTTTGAAAATCAATCGAAATTGCTTGAAACTTGTTTCTCGGGGGTTTTTGGGAGTCGCTGATTACGAATTAGAGGTTATTTTTTAGAAATACAAATTTCAAAATAGTTTATGTTTGCTTATTTCTGAAACCTAATATCAAATTTTTAATCAGCGATACCAAAAAACCACCAAGAAACAAGTTTCAAGCTATTTCGATCGATTTTTCCAAAAAAACTTTTTTAACATTTTCAATATATTTTGTATATATTCTTAGCAATTGGAATTTTAAGAATATATTCTAAATTTCAGAATATTTTCCTTCGATGAAATCAATTTTGTCAAGAAACCTAATCCTTGTTGACGTGGATATAGTCACTAAGAATCGGTCACGTATAGAAATCATTGTTATTAACTGACTGCACTGTAGTCCTTTGTAAATAAACTGGCGAGTGAGGAACAGTTTTGAATAGCAATGCGTTCCAATCGAGAATTTCTTTGCATAATTCTTTGTGATTCATTAACGAAATATGTCAAGAAGTATACAATCATCATTATTATCATCATCATCATCATCATCATCATCATCATGCAAAATTGGTACTTTTTTTATTTAAATGCGAAAAAAAGAAATTTTTAATGTTAAAAATTGTAAATTTCTATATGAAAAGAAAATTGTAAATATTTAAATTGTAAATTTCTATGAAAGAAATTGTACAGGTCAGGTCTTTGAGAGAGAGAGAAAGAAAAAAGTTTATCCACCTCGAGGCAAAACGTGTGTGTTTGAAATGAGAGGTATTGGCGTATAAAAAAAAAAAATTAGTATAACTGTTTTCATATGACGGTTTTTATACAAAGATTTCTGTATAGTTTTTATCCAAACCAGAGAGAGAGAGAGAGAGAGGGTTGAGTATTTTCCCGGCCTTGAAGTCTTACGAAATGAGTTGTTGAATTTTCCATGAGATGTGTTTCATGGGACACGAGAAATGTTTGGGTAAAGGGTATATATATATATATATACCTTTTTTTTATGCGAGAGAAAACCTAGTGGTGGTTAAAACATAAAACTTCATTCTCAAAAAAATTTTACGTGACCAACAGAGATGTGGTCTCATTTTATACACATATATATACAGAGGCAAAATTAAATCCACTAAATCCTCTTTATCCTGCAAATAAGAATTTATCGCCATTATTATCACTATAAATATTGTCCAAACATTTTTCATTAAATTTTTCCACAGGGTTAAAAAAAAAAAACAAAACAAGCCTCGAAGTTTCTTCGACATTTAAAAATACGTAACGAAAAAGAAAATATTAGTAATCAATGCAAAATGTAATTTAATAACTATATATTTTAATTCTAATTTCTAATTTAAAATTTTATTTTTTCTCAGTAATAAAAAGGTTCACAGAAAAATATAAGACATTTTAAAATAAGCTGCAACGCTTATTATTTTAATCCAATTTTTACTTATTTTAATACCAATTAGTTACTGTGGCATTAGTTACTGTGGCATTAGTTACTGTGGCATTAGTTACTGTGGCATTAGTTACTGTGGCATTAGTTACTGTGGCATTAGTTACTATCACAGAAAATTAAAAGGCATTAAAATAAGCTGCAACGCTTATTATTTTAATCCAATTTTTACTTATTTTAATACCAAAATGGATTAAAATAAGCAAAATTAAATTAAAATAATAAGCGTTGCAGCTTATTTTAAAATGCATTTTAATTTTATCTGTGTTAAATTTTATATAGAGAAATTTTTAATACTTTAATTTTAAAAAATAATCAACAATTTAAAATTGAATTTAAAATTAAAAGTTTTTATGCATTGAAAACGGTTAGGGTATAGCTTAACCTTAAAATATTATTAAATAAAAAAATTTCAGTAACATAACCTAAAAACATTATTTTTTAGTTTATGTTACCTTAATCGTTTCCTATGCAAGAAAAAAACTTTTAGGTACGATTTAGGTATCATAATCTAAAAATAAGGTTAGGCTTATTTGAAACAAGGTTTTTACGTTATATTACCTAAATCGTACCTAAAGGTTTTTATGCATAGAAAACGACTTAGGTAACATAATCAAAAAACATTATGTTATGTCACCTCATCGTTTCCTATGCATAAAAACTTTTACATTCGATTTAGGTAACATAACCTAAAAACGTTAATTTAAATAATTATAACCTTATTTTTAGGTTATGTTACTTAAACCGTACCTACATATATATATATATATATTAGGTTATATACGAGTTAGGTAACATAACCTAAAAATAAGGTTATTATTTCAAATAAGGTTTTTAGGCTATGTAACCTAAATCATTTCCTATGCCTAAAAACTGTTAGGTTCAATTTAGGTAACATAACCTAAAAACCTTATTTTAAATAAGCATAACCTTATTTTTTTTAGGTTATGGTACTTTAATCGTACATAACCTAAAAATGTTTTTTAGGGTATATTGTATTGTATTTCTCGATTTAAAATTCGAACCATGCAAAATTTATACATAAATTAGAAATTAGAATCGAAATAGTTCATTATATTTGCTGTAAAAATACAAACAAAATACAATATTCTTTTTCCATTCCCGAGGGAAATTATTTGGAAGACAGTTGGCATTTTTATGAAATGTAATATATATATATATATATGACAAACTTGACATATAGTAAGACTCTATACTCACTGGCGAAAAAAAGAGAGGATTTCTCTAAAATAATAACCTCTCTAAAATCTCTCACAAACCACCATCTCTCCCTCTCTCTCCCTTTCTCTGAAGAAGATAATTTTCTGAAAAATTAATTAAGACGAGATCTAGGTTGTTTGTTCTCTCTCTCTCTCTCTCTCTCTCTCTCTCTCTCTCTCTCTCTCTCTCTCTCTCTCTCTCTCTCTCTCTCTCTCTCTCTCTCTCTCTCTCTCTCTCTCTCTCTCTCTCTCTCTCTCTCTCTCTCTCTCTCTCTCTCTCTCTCTCTCTCTCTCTCTCTCTCTCTCTCTCTCTCTCTCTCTCTTTCTTTCTTTCTTTCTTTCTTCTTTCTGCCAACCTATGTAAGAGTGATGAAACAAACATTCAGTCTTAATAGAAGAAGGCGTTGACCTTCGTGTCTCTTGAAAAGAAGAAGAAGAAGAAAAAAAGAAGAAGAAGAAGAAGAAGAAGATAGCGCACTGAATTACAAGAGATCTCAATTCGCATTGCGTTTTCTCCCCTCGACCCAGCAATAGTGTTTTGAACCTATGGTTTTGCTCTTGCTCTGGGTTATATGGCTCCCAGCTCAATGAATGATTTCCGCGCGACGTTGCCATACCTACACACACATACATACATATATATATATATATATATATATATATATATATATATATATATATTCATTCCTGGACCTAGACTACTATATTCGCTTTTATCATAGCTCTCGTAACGATATATACCAAGCAGAGCACGTCATGTACGCGTCATTTGATTATTTGATCTACACACGTGTACACGCCTTTATTACGCATTATATACGAGGAGGTTATAAAAAGCAACTTTCTCTTTACAAAATGGCCACCGCAACTATTTCCTTCTATTAAATATTATCAATGTTTTTCTGAAAAAAAAATCTAATCCGCTGAAGAAAAAAAAAATTATAACAAGGTTCCTGTATACATATCCTTAATATAAGTTTCGACACTGCAAAAAGAACTATCTTATTTTAAGATGTTTTGGTAGTATTTAGATGTTTAAAATGTCTTAATGTCTTAAAAACGCTACCAAAACATCTTAAAATAAGATACTTCATTTTGCAGTGGAATCACCGAAAAAAAAATATTCTGAAATTTAGAATATATGTATATATATATAGTGAAAAAAATTATATTCCACTTTTAAGAATATCTTCTTGGCGCCTATTTAAAAATATTTCCCACTCTCTAAATCTAAATTAGTAAAAAAGTTTACTAATTTCAATTAGTAACTCACTTTTTGCTTTAGAATTAGTTAGATTTGACTAATTGTTAGTGAAAGTTACTAATAATTAGTAAAATTTTACTAATTGAGAAGCAAAAAGTGAGTTACTAATTCAAATTAGTAAACACTTTTTACTAATTCAGATTTAGAGAGCAGCCATTTTATTTCTTAAAATTAAAAAATTCTTAAAATAAGAAACAAAATTGTTAAATTAAAAAAATATTCTACAGCAAAAAGTAAAAAATTCTTAATTTAAAAAATGTTTCTTATTTTAAGAATATTATATTCTAATTTTAAAAATGAAATATATGAAAATATTAATAAATAGACGCCAAAAGGATATTTTTAAAATTAGATTATATTAAAATATTTAAACATACTTAAATACTTAAAAATTAGTATAAATATCTTCTTAGGATTTAGAATATATATATATATATATATATATATGTATATATGGAGAGATGGGGGACCACCCCATCTCTCCATAATTGGTTTAAATTAAAAAAATTTTATCATATTGTAAAAATTAGCTTAGAATGTCTACTTTATAATCCCGTTGGGCGCTTTTTGAAATTCAAAATGGCGACTTAAATATGGCGCCTAAACGACGTAAAAAACACAATAAATCCACTAATGTGATCTATATTATTGTTTAAAGCTTCACATATGACGATAAAAATAACCACAACATAGTTTACTTAAAAACTGATAACGTATCTCCATTCAAAATTCAAAAATTCAAAATGGCGGATTAAATATGTCGGATAAAATTAAAAATTGAGCTAGACTCGTGAAAATTACTACTTGGGGGTTTTCGAGGTCGCTGGTTACAAATTTGATGTCAGTTTTTAAAAATAATAATAAATGGCGGATTCAAAATGGCGGACCAAAAATTTAAAAAATTGAGCTAATTTCGTAAAAATGTCTACATAGAGATTTTTTTTGGTCGCTGATTACAAAGCCGATGTCAGTTTTAAAAAATTTTTAAATGGTTAATGACAAATCTCTATTTAAAATTCAAAATGGCGGATTCAATATGGTGGACAAAAATTGAAAAATGGTTTAGATTTGCCGGAAACTTGTTACTCGGGGGTTTTTGGGGTCGCTGATTACAAATCCGGTGTTAGTTTTTAAAAATTCAAAATGGCGGACTTAAAATAGTAGCACAAAATTTAAATAATTGAGTTAAACACGTGAAATTGTTTACTCGGGGGTTTTCGGGGACACTAATTACGAATCTGCGGTTACTTTTTAAAAATTCTAATTGGCGGACCAAAAATCCAAAAAATTGAGCTAAACTCGTAAAGAACGTCCCATATATATATATATATATATATATATATATATAATAAGTAACAAAAATAAATTCTAATTTTATACTACTGAATATATATATATATATATATACTACTGAATTTAGTTATAAAATACCTATTCTAAAATTTTCCCCAAGTATATATATATTCTAAATTTAAGAATATTTTTTTCGGTGTTTGACGGATTTTAATGTTCGTTAATTTCAAATTTTATGTTATAGTTGTCAAAAATTCAAAATGGCAAATTTCAAAATTATCGAACAAAATTTTTGAAAAATCGATCGAAATTGCTTGAAACTTGTTTCTTGGTGGTTTTTGGTATCGCTAATTACAAATTTGAGGTTAGGTTTCAGAAATAAGCGAACATAAACCATTTTGAAATTTGTGGTTGCTTATATCTAAAAAATAACCTCAAATTCGTAATCAGAAACCCCCCACCCCCCAAAAAAAACCCCCCGAGAAACAAGTTTCAAGCAATTTTGATCAATTTTCAAAATTTTGAAAAACTAACTAACTAACAAAGCGTATATATTCTAAATAGAACATATACAGTCAGAAAAGTTCCATGGTAGTCACAGCCCATGAGTGCGAGTGAGACAAACTTATGCGTAACACATGCTTTCCTATGACTACCATGGTACTTTTCTTACTGTATATACTAAATACTAAAACTTCTAAATATTAAAACTACTAAATACTAAAACTACTAAATACTAAAACTACTAAATACTAAAACTACTAAATACTAAAACTACTAAATACTAAGTACCAAAAATATATATATTCTAATTTTAAAATTATAACAATATTAGTATAAAATAGTCTAAAATAGGTCCCAAGTATTCTAAATTCAAGAATATTTTCTATTTGTCGCTAGGATAGTAAATTAATAGTAATTGACAAGATACTGTTTGAAGACATCGTGAATGGAAATAACTCTAATGTAGTGTTTCACGTGTGTCGTGATATACACAAAGTGAAGACGAACAATTATGTCGTAACTATGACCTTTCGAGGCTGCCGAGTAGCCTATAGGAGGAGAAAGGATTTTGAATGTCTCGCTCTACTTGGTATTTAATATATATATATATATAGATATAAAGAAAAAATTATCCATTTAAAATCAAGAAGACATAATCTGATAAAATTCCAATAGTCAAAAATAACAATCAACAATTACAGAATTAGGATTGGCAGTGTTCCCAAAAAAAAAAAAAAAAAAAGAAGACACATTTCAATCTAAAGAGAATTGGCACTTGCTTGCGCTCCAAGAGCCGATGAGTAATGCAAATAATAACACAAACATGTATACTACTATTTATACTAAATTAAATTGATGCCTTAAAAAAATTTTTTTTAATTTTTTAGAAAATTTTAGTATTCTTTATAATTTCAGCACAGAAAATTAAAAGGCATTAAAATAATCTGCAATGCTTATTATAATGCCTTTTAATTTTCTGTGAGTGGGAAATTTATCATTGGCAAAACAGTGGTCCAATATTGGTAGCATTGGTCCACTATTGGACCATCATTGGCATCATTGATCCAATATTGAACCATCATTGGCCCTATAATGGACCAATGATTATCATTGGCAATTTCCCAACTGGGATTTTTTTAGAATTCTTTCACAGAAAATTAAAAGGCATTAAAATAAGCTGCAACGCTTCTTATTTTAATCCAATTTTGCTTATTTTAATACCAAAATGGATTAAAATAAGCAAAATTGGATTAAAATAAGAAGCGTTGCAGCTTATTTTAATGCCTTTTAATTTTCTGTGTTAGAATTTTTTTAGAATTTTTTTAGAAAATTTTAGAAAATTTTTTAGAATATATTTAATATATATGAAAAACTGTTTTTCTTAACAACAAAATGTTATTCCAGTCTCGAGTGGATAAAGCTTCTTTTTTCTTTTTTCTTTTATTTTTAAACATCGAGTTCATTCAAGTACCTACAAACTCCTCTTGCATATCGATAACCTCTTGTGACCTCATCGATCAACTGGTACTTTGAAAAATTCTCTCTCTCTCTCTCTTTCTCTGGTTTTTTTTTCTCTTCTTTTGCCACAAAGTCGAGCTTCTCTTCAAGCTACACACTTTTCCGCCCTTCTTTCTCTCCCGCGAGTAACGAGCAACGACCTCGTCTGATAATAAGCATTCGCGCAGGAAGAAGGCAGGTCTAGAGACACCGAGACGAATGCGCCAAGTAGAAGAGCATTGTATATATATATGTAGAGAGAAGCAGAGAGAAAGAGAGAAGATATACACACTGTTTACTGTTCGGCGACAGAGAGAGAGAGAGAGAGAGAGAGTTCCTTGACTTGAAAAATATGATGACTGTAAGGGGGTTGAATAAGAAGGCGTATATATATATATGGGAAGTTTAAATCACGGATTTCCTTATCTTTTTCATGTATTCCATTTTATGTATTTTTAACAGTTGTACTAGAATTTTATACTTTAAGCCCTAGAGCATTCAAATCCGTCAAACAACGGAAGTTTAAATTTTAAATATTCTGAAGTTAAGAATATATATATATATATACTAGAGGGGCTACGCCCCCCTGCGCGCTTCGCGCGCCAACCCCCCTATTTTAATCATTTTTTTTTAATTTTCCATTGATCTTATTTTTCCAAATGAACCACCTATTTCAAAGAATTATTATTACAAATTCATTGAAATCTGAATAAATATTATTAAAATTAAAATTATTAAATTTTAATTAATAAATTAATTAAATTAATAATAAATAAATAATTAAATAAATTAAAATCGACATTAAGAAATTATTTTTAAAAATAATTTCAATGAAATTGCCTAACAACAAATAAATTATTAAAAAGTCTTGAAACGAATTATAACCTTTAAATTCAAGTCATTTTTGGCGGAAACTCCACCTTCACTTGCGGCTATATTGAAAGTCTTGAAATTTACATAACCTTAAAATTTATGTCATTTTTGGCAGGAAATGCAGAGAGAGAGAGATGAGGGAAGGGGGAAGGACTTACTGCTTTATTAGGGTCTTAAAACAAACATAACCTCAAAATTTAGGTCAATTTTTGGCGGAGAAGGGGAAATGAGAGGAGGGAGGGGGGACTTGCGGCTATATTCAGAGCCTTGAAACGAACATAACCTCAAAATTTAGGTCATTTTTGACGGAAGGGGGGGATGATAGAAGGGAGGGGGACTTGCGGCTATATTCAGAGCCTTGAAACGAACATAACCTCAAAATTTAGGTCATTTCTGTCGGGGGAGGGGAGAGGACTTGCGGCTATATTCAGAGTCTTGAAACGAACATACCCTCAAAATTTAGGTCATTTTTGACGGAGGAGGAGAAATGAGAGGAGGGAAGAGGACTTGCGGCTATATTCAGAGCCTTCAAACGAACATAACCTCAAAATTTAGGAGGGGGACTCCCCCCTCCTAGGTCAAGAATTCTTGAATCAGCGGCGGCGGCGGGGATATCTTTTTATAATATAGTAATGATATATACTTAGGCACCTATTTTAGAATATTTTAAAAATAAATTCCCTTTTTAACTAATTTATCCAAATTTTAAGGTTATGTTCGTATCTTGGTTAAGGGAATTTAAGGTTATGTTTGTTGAACATAGTCTTTACCAAAAAAAAAAAAAACGTAAATTTACATTTAAGTGTATCTCCTTAGCGTCTATTTAAGGATATTTTGATACTTACATTAAGTATATACTATTCTTAAAATAATATAACCACAGAAAATTAAAAGGCATTAAAATAAGCTGCAAAGCTTCTTATTTTAATCCAATTTTGCTTATTTTAATATCAAAATTGATTAAAATAAGCAAAATTGGACTAAAATAAGAAGCGTTACAGCTTATTTTAATGCCTTTTAATTTTCTGTGACACTCTTAATATTAGAAATATATTTTAAGAAAAAAATATACTAATATATTTCTAATATTAAGAATACATACTTATTTTAAGAATACTATATACTGAATTTAAGTATAAAATATCCTTAAATAGGCGCCAAAAACATGTACTTAAATTTAGAGTTACGTTTTTTCGCAGTGTTAAATCCAACGGTTCCTTGACCTATGTCCTTGAATTTTGAGGTTATGTTTTAACTAAAGCCATGAAATCCCGAAAAAATATACCCTTGAATTTTAAGGTTATGTTTGATCTATAACCTTGAATGCTAGAAACCTAGGACCTTGAATTTTGAGGTTATGATCATTTTAACACTAATAAAGGTATTTATTCTAAATTTCAAATTATTTTCATTTCGGTGATTCAAAACTTTTGTCAGCAATGCATTTTAGAATATTTTATACTTAATTTTAGTATGTAATATTCTTAAAATGAGAATATTTTAAAATACTTAAATCCTTAAATACTTAAAAATTAGTTTTCTTAGCATTTAGAATATAAACACAGAAAATTAAAAAGTATTAAAATAAGCTGCAACGCTTCTTATTTTAATCCAATTTTGCTTATTTTAATACCAAAATGGATTAAAATAAGAAAAATTGGATTAAAATAAGAAGCGTTGCAGCTTATTTTAATGCCTTTTAATTTTCTGTGAACTAAATACTAGGAATATAGTCTAATTTTAAGAGTATTACATACTGAATTTAAGTATAAAATATTCTATAACACATCCCTGACGAAAGTTTTGGATGACCGAAATAAAAATATTCTGAAATTTATACCTTTATTAGTACTAAAACGAACATAACCACAAAATGTAAGGTCTTAGAGGTCTCTAGAATTTAAGGTTATAGATCAAACATAACCTCAATATACAAGGGCATAGGTTTCCAGAATTCAAGGCCTTAGTTAGAACATAATCTCAAAATTCAAGGACATAAACCAAAGGAACGTTGGATTCAAGGCTATATCCAACTAACATAAACTTAAATTTCCCTAATCAAGATACGAACATAACCTTGAAATTTAGATAAAATTTTAATAATCTAAATATTTGCAAGCCTTTAAAAAATTAACGCGATTCTTAGATAAAACCACTTTTTTCTCAAGTGTCGGTAACATGTCGGTAACAGGAATCTGTATTTAGAACACTCCCAGTATATCCACTTAACCCGACAGGAAAAATTTTAAAAAGTATTCCAATATGGAGACTTTCTTGCACTATATGTAACGAAGCAGTTTTTAACCAAATACCAAAAAATTAGTACAGACCATATTAATTTCCGGTATTATTAGGTTAGAAACTACTACGTTTCATAGGGCAAAAAAGTTTTGAATTGATAAACTTAATTTTAGAAATTAAGTCTTTCAGGTAACTAGATATACAGGGAGTGTTCTAAATACAGATTCCTATTACCGACATATTACCGACACACTTGAGAAAAAAGTGGTTCTGATCCGGGCTAAATGAAAAAAAAAAAAATTCTTAAACTTCTAATTTTCTATCATAATCGATATTTTTCGGATTTGATTAGAAAGTTGAACCACTTTTTAGGTTTCTTATTGAGATATAATTCGACTGGCATAAACTCAGTTATTTCATGGTGGGTTTCATTTAAACAAAAGTTTCAAAATTACTTTTATCCAATTCCAACAAGAACTATGTTTAGTTAATTTTTGAAATTAAGTATCAAATAGATATATACAGGGAGTGTTCTAAATACAGATTCCTGTTACCGACATGTTACCGACACTTAACACGGATCAGAACATGTCGATAACAGCAAATCTTTATTTAGATAAATCTTTCATTTTTGAATCATTTCAAAAATAGGTTTTCAGTAGAGCTGTGCGCAAATGTCAAAAATTCGATTCTCTCCATAAGAATTAAAACTCGGTTCGGTTCGAATTTCGAGTCCATGTAAAATTCGAGTTATTCTAGTTTTCAGTCTATTAGTGTTTGTATAAAAAAAAAAAAAAAAAAAAAAAAAAAAAAAAAAAAAAAAAAAAAAAATAGTTTCGCAAATATTTCAAATTAAGATTTACATAAACAAATGACTCACCAATAACAGTGTTGGCAGCGACTTCTTTGGCAGCGGCAGCAGCTGCCGCTGGTCCATGAGCAAGAAAATCACTGAGTGACAACGATGAGGCTATTAGTTGTCGTTTTTCCTCGAAATTCAGGTAATCCAAACTGTTGCTACGCTGTGGACCGGCTACAATTGTCACGGTTTTACTTTGATGATGATGATGATGGTGATTGTTCTCGTTTCCCTGCGAGACTTTACCTGACTTTTCATTGCCATCAGTGGCTCCAGTGGCCTGCACCAGGTAAACGCCACTCAACCTTATAGACATCGTTTTCTCTTTTATTTCTCTCTCTCTCTCTCCTCGTTTTTTACACCCCTAAGAGTATTTTTTTCCCTCTACATCCAAATTCCTTGCATTCTTCGTCAAAAAAATTTTACATCCAAATTTTTTTTTCTACCGTAACATTTTTTCTTTCTTAAAAAATCATTTTTGACATTTTTTTTTTTTGCGAAAATTACGAATGTAGTGAAAATGAGAAAATTGGTCCCTTAATGGCGAGTGTTGATTTTTGGGTGATCGATTGCATTTTTTTCTGGCACTGAAAAAAATAGAAAAAGAGAGAGTGTGTGTAATGTTGAATACACACACACACACACGTCTTGTGCAGGTAAATTCAAACTTGACCCGACTCGAACTTTTGGCACGGATATTTGCTTCCTTTCCTTCTTCTAAGTGTTGAAAGAGTCGTATATCTTCTTTTCGCGCTTGTGCTTTTTATTCTTATTCTTCGTTTTCTTTTATAGGCACGTACGAAAGTGTGGCACGTGCCGAGTCATTGCACCTCGGGAAACTAAGAATTGAAATCGACGCACTACAAACATTAAACGAGGACAAATCTCGTCTACTTTCCAGACTCCTTTACTTCTTTTTATTTTTTTTCTTTTCTTGCTATTTTATTTTTCTCACACTTGGATTTATTTTTTTTTTTCTTCTTTCTTTCTTTGCTTCTTGGCACACAATGAGAGGGAAAAAGAGAAGAGACTTCTCTTGGACGGCTGCGATACACACCCTGTTTATGAAAAAGAAAAACAAAAAACAAGAGAGATATTAGCACTCATTTCAAATCGAGTGTATCTGATACATGTGATTTTTTTTAATCTATTTTATGTGTTGGTATTTTCATTTAAAAAAAAAAAAAAAATTTTTTTACCAAAATATTCGTGAATTTCTAGGATAAGTATACCAATTACTGCTGATGCACCAATTACTGCGCTTTCTTTAATGTTAGTAAAATTTATCAATTACTGCTGATGTCCCAATTACTGGATTTCTATAATAAAATTAGTAAAATTTACTAATTACTGCTGATGCCCCAATTACTGCGATTTCTATAATAAAATTAGTAAAACTTACACCTGTAAAAATAAGGTACTAAAACAGTACCGATTTTAGGTATCAAAATAGAACCAAATAACAATTTAGTACCTATAAAGTTGGTATTAAATTAATACCTTTCTTTTTACAGTGTACTAATTACTGCTGATGCCCCAATTACTGCGATTTCTATAAAATTAGTAAAACTTACTACTACTAATTGAGAACATAAAATTGTTTGGTTTTAGCGCTGCAGTAATTGGTGAACACGATGAGCAGTAATTAATGCAAATCTGCAGTAATATGCCACTTTTTAAAAAAAGTTAACATATTTTTTTTTTTAAGTTTAAACTATCGTTTCTATTTCAATAGATACTAATAGTGATTTAACAAAAAAAAATTTTAATTATTATTTCATTTATACAGTTCTATTATTTTTTTTTGATAAAAAGTTAGGTATTTGCCATAACCACAAAATTTTAAAATTCAAGAAAAACTCGATCCTACCGTTACTACTTTATGTTTTTTGGATCGCTGAAACCGAATTTGAAGTCCATTTGACCCCCATCACGTTAGGTTTTTGACATAACCTCAAAAAACCTTCAAATTCGTCCTCAAAATTTGAAAATCAAGAAAAATTCGGTCCTACCGTTACTACTATATGTTTTTTGAATCGCTAAAACCGAATTTGAAGTCCATTTGACCCCATCACGTTAGGTTTTTGACATAACCTCAAAAAAAAAACCTCCAAATTCGTCCTAAAAATTTTAAAATCAAGAAAAATAGTATTTTTAAGTTTTACTATGTCTTTTTTATGTTTTTGGAACCAAATCTGAAATTTATTTAACCCCATAACGTCAGGCTTTTGACATAACCTCAAAAAAATTCAAAAAATTGATATTTTTTTTTTTTTTTTTTTGAGGTTATGTCAAAAACCTGATTTCAAATTTGGCTTCAGCGATTCAAAAAACATAAAAAGTAGATATAGTAATGACTTATAAGAATAATTTTTCTTTGATTTCAAAATTTTGGGGACGAATTTTTGAGGTTTTTTGAGGTTATGTCAAATACCTAACGTAATCGGGTTAAAAAGATTTCAAATTCGGTTTCAGCGATTCCAAAAACATAAAGTAGTAACGCTAGGACTGAATTTTTCTTGAATTTTAAAATTTTAACAACGAATTTTGAAGTTTTTTGAGGTTATATCACTTTTTTTTACATAATTTTTAATGTTTTACGGTATTTTTAAGGTAGTTACGGTATTTTTTTTTACTACATATTTAAAAATTTTAAGAAAAAATTCAACAAATTTCATATATAATATTATTTTTTATCTGCTATTATAAAAGAGAAAAATGCATTTTAAATGTATTCGGCCTCCGGAGGCCGTTAAATTTAAAAAAATCATAACTTTCACAATTTTCATCAAATAAAGAAATAAAAATTAACGTATTTTCTCAATTTTCCATTAAAATTACGAAAAAAAATGTTCCAGTCAAAAAAAAAGAATTTATTTTAATGAAAATCTCACTATCCCATATAATAATATTGTTATCGTATTTTTGTTTTCAAAAAATATTTATATACATTAAAACTTCAAATACAATATAAATAAAATATAAACAAAAGTAAAATCATGAGAAGCGAAAATTATTTTTTTATCTAGTTAAAAATACATTTATCACGGTGGGGGAAAAAAAAATCAATGAACCATTTTTCTCGACATTAAAATTATTTTTATACATTTAAAAAGAAAAGAAAAAATATTTCCTGTTTATGAATATATATTTAAATCGAGAGAAAGATTTATTTATCTTTCTCTCTCTTGGATTTTATCTTTGTTCTGGAAATATTTTACAAGACTTTTGTCACATGTATCAGATATTATATATATATATATATATTAAATATAAAACTAGATCGAAAAATAGACTCGACAGATAATTTCTGTGAAGTGTATTTTTTTCGAATTTTATTTTTTCATTATCGTTTGAAATGGTCAAAAAAGGTCAGAATTGATAAAAATCATAAATTTTTTTTTCTTCAAAAAATCAAAAAACTCATATTTTTTTTTCAAAAAAATCATAATTTTTTTTTTTAAAAAATTAAAAAAAACATAATTTTTTTTTAAAAAAGTCAAAAAAATTAATTTTTTTTCAAAAAATTAAAAAAATACGATTTTTTTTTATTTAAATCAAATTTTTTTCAATCGGGAAAAAAATTACTATTATTATTTTTATTATTATTATTATTATTATTATTATTATTATTATTATATTATTATTATAATTATTATTATTATTATTACTATTATTTTATTCAATATTTTCTTGATTTAAAAAAAAAGAATTCTGTAATAAAGTGTGAATAATTATATTTTTTTTAGGGAATATATCAAAAAAAAATTTTTAAATAAAATTATTTAAATATAAATATTTTGATTTTTGAAACGTCGATAAAATAATTTATAGTAAAATTTTTCAAATAAATCAAATTGACACGTTTTTAAATATATTCCACTAAAACTGGTTATGATAGTTTTGATATAAAGATTTTCTTTTTTTTTTTTTTAATAAATACTTTAAAATGTCATGTTTTATAGAAAAAAAAAAAAATTTATATTTAAAAGATAAATAACTTTTGATAAAAAATGTCATTAGAGAATTTATCAATAGGTTAAAAGATGAATTTTAAATATAACATAAAAATAGAAATAATCATAATTAATTATTTTTTTAATTTAAAAATTGTTTAAAAAAATTTTAATTTATTTTTCACATTAAAAAATTTAACGAATTAATTGATAGTTATATATATATATATATATATATATATATAATTAATTAATAATTAATTAATATTAATATCATTATTATTAATTAATTATTTCTAAAAATTATATTGTATTAAATTAATTTATTAAAAAATTAAATTAAATAATTACTTTTTAAATATTATTATATTATTATAGTTTATTTGCCTTTAAAAACACGTTCAATTAATTTTTTAAAATAAAAATATTGAATGTGAAAAATAAATTATAAATATATATTTAAATTTTTAAAACATTTTTTTTTGTTTTAAAGTTTTAATAATAAAAATTCTTTGATTTAAATCAAAAAATTAATTTTTATTTCTTAATTAACGATAATCAAAAGAATTAAAAATAAAAAAATAAAAATAAAAGAGAAAAGGAGGTCAATATTAATTTCATTTTAAATTTTTTTTGGAAAAATGACTAACGTATTGATAATAATAATTGGAAACTTTCTCTTTAAATTTTCCCACTTTTTAAGTATGGAAATAATAATAGAATATTTTTTTTTTCTAGTAATAATAGAATTTTTTTTTATCTAGTTTTGACCATTTCAATTTTTGGCAATCGTTGTTCTCTATTATTATTATTATTATTATCATTATTATAATTAAAAAAATTTTTTTTCTCAAAAAAAATTATTATATTATATACCTACATATAATAATAATAATAATAATAATAATAATAATAATAATAATAATAATAATAATAAATATAATAAAATAATAAAAATTACTAATTTTATTTTAACTTTTTTTTTAATTTTATTTAATTTTTAACATTTATTAAATTATAAATTTAATATTATTTACTATTATTATTATTATCTTTATATTATAATGATTATATTTATTATATTATTATTATTATTATATTGTTATAATTATATTTATTATATTATTATTATTATTATTATTATATTTGTAATAATTATATTTATTATAATATATACGATTATAATTATTTATTTGTTTATTTGAAAAATTTTCCCGCGCGATATAATTATAATAAATAATAATTTAAAAAAAAAATACAAAAAAAATAATTTACTTTATTTGAAAATTCAACATTTCAGACACGCAAAAAAAGAAAAAAATTTATTGAAATAATAAATATTAAAAAATTATTATGCACTAGAACATAAACAAAAAAAAAAAAATAATAATAATAATTTGATAACACTCCATAAGAATGTTAAAGTCAAGGTAATGTCACACTTACAGGTGTCTCATCTCATTTATGAATCATTTGTTACGTACCTGACATGAAAAAAAAATGAAAAAAGAAAAATGACGCATAGTAAAAACGTGTATGTCCGTTTGAGAAAAAAAAAACAACTCGAAAAATCATATCTTAAAACATTAAAAAAAAAAAAAAATCAATAATAGTAATAAGAAAATAAATCACAATATTTTAACAAACAAACAAACCGAAATCTTCTCAAAATCTCTTTTTTTTTCAAAAACCCAATTATTTCTAATGGAACTGTTTCATAACGATGAAAAAAAAAAAAAAACTGTTTTTTCCATTAGATGGAAAGTAAACAGCAAAACCGGACGCGCCTCGAAGGTCAAAACGTGATCATAACCTAAAAGCTTGTGAAAGATGCAGAAACCAAATTTGTAATAAATAGAGAACAACGTAAAAATGTTTCGGTTGAATACTAAAAAAAACAAAATAATAATAATAATAATAATAATAATAATAATAATAATCTACTTACCCACTATTTATTCGAGAAAAAAAATCCAAAATTTCTTATGCAAACACCTGTGGACACAACTTTGGAGGCACGACAAAACACAATGGACGCAAAACGACGAGAAAAAAAAAAAGAAACACTCACTTGTACACTTGATTGTAAAGAGGGCTCCGAATATATAGAAAATTCGGACAGACTGCACTTGTAGTGGCGAGACAGAGGAAAAGAGATGGTTGATATAAGAAGAAGTGAGAAGGAAAAAAAAAAAAAATAACCGCGCACACACACACAAACACTGCGAGAGGAAAGTCGGAATACACAGCCACTGTATTAGAGAGACAGAGAAAATACTATACAACACACGCGATTTTCTCTTTCCTTCACCAAAAAAAAAAAAAAAAACACAACACTGGGCGGAAAATAATTTACATTGGAATTTTATTCCATGGATATATATAAGGACGGAGAAAAGACGGATTATTATTATTTTTCATATGGACAATATATATTTATAAGAGAGTGGAAAACAAAATAAAAAAAACCGCGTTACACGACGAATAACAAACGTCGCCACAATAGAACACCGAGCGAGTCCTCGAGAACACTGACGGCAGCCATCGCAACACTAGCGACGCCATCGATTCTCGCGGGAAACACAACACCACGAGATTCCTCATGATTGCCAACCGACTAGAGAGAAAGGGGGAGAAAAAAAAAAGAAGGGAAACGAAATACTAGGCCTTTTACTATATATATATATATATATATATATATATATATATATATATATATATATATATATATATATATATATATATATAATATCCATAAAACAGGTTCAAGGTATTTATGCCGGTGTGTTCCAAAATAAATTATTGTTTGTCACGAAAAAGCTAATTAATAAATTCTATCTGCGATTAAAAAAAAAAAAAAAAAAAAAAACATTTTGTCAAATTTAAAAATTTTATAACTGAAAAATTACATTTTTTTTTTTTTGGCTAAACAGAAGTGAGCAAAATATTTTTAGGGAAAACAATTTAAAGTGCAAATAAATTAATATTTTTTAATTATAGAAATGAGAAAAAATAAATTTTTTTTTTGTAAAATTTACAGATAAGTAAATAATAAAATTTATTTTTAACTATACAAATGTAAGGGCCAATGCACAATTGAGTATTTTAATGTGACGTCATTGTACCAGGCAGGTGGTAATTTTGAACAGATATCTATATTACCAATGTATATAAATACTACGTCGGTAAAAAATAAAAACAAAATATTTAAGAAAAATTTAAATAAAAACTAATAAAATAATTATTCATTAATAATATTTTTTTTAATTTTTAATTTACTAATAATAATAATAATAATAATATTATACCTAATATTTTTAATTTATTAATAAATTAAAAATATTATTATAATATTATTATAATTATAATAATATATTAATTTATAATTTACAAATTATTATAATTAAAATAAAAAATATTATTATTATTATTATTATTATTATTATTAGTAGTAGTAAATTAAAAATTAAAAAAAATATTAATTAATAATTATTTTATTATTTAAATATTTATTATATTATATTTTATGTTTTTATTTTACCGACTTGTATTTGTAGCTGTCGGTAAAACAGATATCTGCACAAAATTACCATCTGCTGGTATGATGACGTCAAATTTAAAATATTCTATTGGTTCGCAAAAAAAAGTGCATCAGATAGAAATGGACAGAAATATATATATATATATCCTTTTCTAACACATGCTTGAAGTTAGCAAAATGTTCTTCAGCTTAAGAATTTTATTTTTCAAAATTCAAAATGGCGGAACCAAAATATCGAATTAAAAAAAGAAACTTTCAAAATTTAAGCAAAAGAAAAATGATTATACTCCCGGGATTTTTGGGGTAGGCGATTACGAATTTGATGTCAGTTTTTTAAAAATTCAAAATGGCGGAAGCAATTTTTGATGTAGTAAAAAATTTTTAAAAGTTGTACTACGTAAAAATGACAACTCGGGAAATTTTTTGCGGTCGCTAATTACGAATCCGTTGTTAGTTTTTCAAAATACAAAATGGCGGATCCAATATGGTGGACGAATTTTTTTAAATTTATCGAATTCAATTGAAATTTGTTACTCGGGGGGTTTTTGTGGTCGCTGGTAACGAATCCGTTGTCAGTTTTTCAAAATTAAAAATGGCGGATTCAATATGGCGGACGAATTTTTTTTAAATTTATCGAATTCAATTGAAATTTGTTACTCGGGGGGTTTTTGTGGTCGCTGGTAACGAATCCGGTGTTAGTTTTTCAAAATTCAAAATGGCGGATCCAATATGGCGGACAAATTTTTTAAAATTTATCGAATTCGATTGAAATTCGTTACTTGGGGGTTTTTGTGGTCGCTGGTAACGAATCCGATGTTAGTTTTTCAATATTCAAAATTTCAGATCCAATATGGCGGACGAATTTTTTTAAAATTTATCGAATTCGATTGAAATTTATTACTCGGGGGTTTTTGTGGTCGCTGATTACGAATTTGAGGTTAGTTTTACAAAATTCAAAATGGCGGATCCATAATGTCGATCAAACATTTAAAAATTTTCTCAAATTTGGTTATAAATCATTACTCGGGAGGTTTTCGGGGTCGCTGATTATTATGAATCCGTTGTCAGTTTTTCAAAATTCAAAATGGCGGATCCAATATGGCGGACGGATTTTTTTAAAATTTATCGAATTCGATTGAAATTCGTTACTCGGGGGTTTTTGAGGTCGCTGGTGACGAATTCGATGTTAGTTTTCGAAAATTCAAAATGTCGTATTAAATATAGCTAAAAAAAAAATTTTTTTTTTTAATTAATCCATTTTGCTTGAAACTAGTTACACGAGGATTTTCGAGGTCCCTTAATGACAAAATTTTATAGCAGTTTTGTAATTAACGACACTGAAAACTACTAAATTTCAAAATATAGCAAAATTTTCATATTATACATAAAAAAAAAATCAGGCGTTAATGGTTTAAATTTAAATTCGTCATATTTGAAAAATAAATAAAATATAAAAATACAAAAACGAACGTGAATTAAATAGCTATTAAAGATGCTTTTAAAATATGCTTAATTGTGATATTTTTTATATACATACATATATTATACACACACACACACGCACGCACATATATATATATATATATATACACTATTGAAAAATTGTCTTTGTCAGCAAATTCCTAAGGAAACAAATGAGTGGCGTTACTTACGTTATTTTCAAATTCTATCCAAAGATGCGTGTCCAATAAATATTAAATTCTCTCATTTAAAAACACAAATATATATGTATATTTATTAATATTTTTTTTTTCTTTTTTTAATCCATTACTAGGTACTTAATGAAGATGTAGACTAAATAGAAACTCACCTGTAACAAAAAAAAAAATACAAATATTTGTTAAATTATTAATAATAATAATAAATATTAAAAAATAGTTTAATTTGTTAATTATTTAAAATTAAATAAAAATTTATTATTATTATTATTATTATTATTATTATTATAATACTAATAATAAATTTTTATTTATTTACACAATTTTTTTTTATTAAAATAAAAAGTACCTTTATTAAAATATAAAAAATAGTAAAAAAATAAAGTAGTAAATCTCACATTATTATTATTATTATTATTATTACTGTTATTAGGTATTATTATTATTATTATTATTACTATTATTAGGTATTATTATTATTATTATTATTATTATTATTATTATTATTATTATTATTAGGTATTATTATTATTTTTTTGTTATTACTATTATTTAAAAGAAAAAAAAGAAGTTTTTTGCCGAAATTCCGCTTTTTGTTTAAATGACTTCCAATTCATCATGTTGTTCCTGTTTTGACAGCTTTAATTCCGCGCGAAATTTCAAAACGGTGTTTAAGAGAGATGACGTTTCCCACGTGGTATTTCCGAAGTGTCTAGACTTACTAATTTAAACTCCCGATTTTATACCAACCCGCAGAATATGGAGTCCAGTCTAGTCGCTGTCACAGTAACGATTGAAATATGAGGAATATATATATATATATATATGTGTTTTTGACGTCAAATACAATAATGAAAAACACTTTCCCTTACGCATCATTTTTTTTTTTATTATTATTATTATTATTCATTCATTATTCTAACAGATTTTTTTTTCCATTCACTTTCACCCCTTGGTTTGATATATATTTTTTTTTTATTTCGGGAGTGATTTCCATATATATATATATATATATATAACTCAATACGCGAAGTTAACATGAAAAATAAACAACAAGAACAACAATAGTAATAATAATAATAATAATAATAATAATAATAATAATAATAATAATAATAATAATAATAATAGTAATATTAATAATAATAATAATAATAAAAATAATAATAATAATAATATAGGTACCCTAATATGCGTCCCTATAAATATAGGGACGCATATGATTATGTTCTAAAAATCATTAGTTAAAATTTCATTTAGAATTTCATTTGTCATAATTATTTTTGAGCTGAATTTTTATTTGTTCGAATTAATATTTTGCAGAATTTTCATTAAAACGATTTTCTATATTACACAAATTTTTTAATAACCGAAAATTCACTTCACAGAATTTTTAACTTATTCGAATTTTTATTTGCTCGAATTTTCATTTAACATATATAATATAGGACATTTTAAAGAATTTTTATTGAATAGAATTTCATTGCATGAAATTTTCATTTTATTCTTTCAAATGAATTTTTCCATTTGTTCGAATTATTATTATTATTTGATTGAATTTCCATAAAACCGATTTTTCTGTAGAATTTTTACTTAACCGAAAAATCATTTAACATAATTTCTATATTATTGATATAATTTTCATTTGTCCAAAATTGCAAATGACTGCGAATAATCCATAAAATATTGTTATTGGTTGATTTTAAAAATCGCGCCATAAAATCGTTTGTTTGTTCGATCATTTATGGAATTTCGGACAAAATGAAAATTCTATCAGAAATTCTGTTAAATGATTTTTTGGTTAAGTAAAAAATTCTTCAGAAAAATCGATTATAGGTATATGGAAATTCAATTAAATAATAATTCGAATTCAATTCAAAATTCTTTAAAATGTCCTATTATGTTAAATGAAAATTCGTGTAAATAAAAATTTTGACAAATAAAAATTCGAAAAAAAAAAAAATAAAAATTCTATGAAGTGAATTTTCGGTTATATGTATAAAAATTCTATAATATAGAAAATAGTTTTTTTTTTGATGAAAATTCTGCAAAATACTATATATGATTCGAATAAATAAAAATTCGACTCAAAAAATAATTATGACAAATAAAATTCTAAATGAAATTTTAACTATAATGATTTTTAGAACATAATCATGCGTTCCACTATATAATTATCAATCCTTCTACTCTTATAGATATATATTTTATTGTTCCTCAAAAGAAAAATTCTTCGTGTTTTTATTTTCATTAGCTCAGAAATTCACCCAAGAAAATTTATTTATCGATATTATTTATTTCTATATAGAAAAATAAAAATAAAATACAATTTAAAAAAAAAAAATTAAAGAAAAGACATTTTTATAATTTGATATAAATACGATCTAAAAAGATTTTACAAACATTATGTTGATAATCTACTATAATTATTATATCAAATCTTTCAAGTTAGATACTTATTTTAAAGTTGTTTAAAAGCAATAGTTCTTTGGGTTTAATTTTTATTAGCTCAGAATTTCACCCAAGAAAACTTATTTATTTATTTTTACAATAGATTAAATTTGTTTTATAGTTGATTCAATTCTATTTGAAAAAATAAAAATTCTGTAATATGGAAAATCGTTTTGATGAAAATTTTGCAAAATTTTAGAAAATATATTTTAATATACTGTCAATATTAAGTTAATTATTTATTACATTTCAATATGTATATATATATATATATATATATATATATATATATATTAAATCGTTGTTATTTTACGTGTCGAAAAGAGAGGATAATGAAATTCTTCAAATTACAATGTGTAATATGAGTAAAATGTGACACATATGTAATTAAGAAAAGGAATTAAAGTTACCCTCAAACCAAGTCGTACTAACATTTCAATGCTTGCTTTTGCAAGTTCGTAAATACAGACAGCCACTGGCTTCTCTCTCTCTCTCTCTCTCTCTCTCTCTCACTCTCTACCTCTATATTTTCAACCCAAGAATCCCATGGGACGTAGAATTTGTGTTCAAAGGAATTTCCCTCCAATTTTACATTTTGTCCAATTCGCAATTTCATTCCAAATTCTCATGAATTTAATTTCAAATTCAAAAATTGGAAAATTTCAATAATAAAATTAATTTTTTTTTATTTATTTCATAAAAAATATTATATAGGGTAAATGTCCCAATTACTGCGTGATGTACAACCCAAGACCGTGACTTTAATGATAAAATAATAAAAGTGTAATTGAAATAATAATGATTTAATTCTTTTTGTTAAATCACTATTCTGCCGTACGAAACAAAAACTTAGTTAACTCAGTTTATCGTTAAGGTAGATTTTCGCCTATTCTGTTGAATGATTGTCGCCCATAACGACAAACTGAGTTTTTGTTACGTAAGGCAGTTATTAGTGTCTATTAAAATAGAAACGATACTTTAAACTTAAAGAAATAACAAATATATATTATTAAAAATATTAACTTTTTTAAAAATGGCATATGCTGGTATTACTGCGCAAGTTTGCATGAATTATTGCGAATGGTGTGCATCAATTACTACAACGCTAAAAGTGTTGATTTAGAGGTTAGGTTGACTTGATAGACCACAGTACATAATAGCAGAATGCGAAAAATATACGCATGCTCTAATTACTGTGATGGGTTCAATTTGTAACTTGAATAAATAATTTGATAATAGTCGAAATATGCATCATGATATAATATCAAATATCATTTGGAATCAGTTTTAAAGTCATTTTGAAACAGTTTTATGTTTTCAATTACTAAGTTTTACTAATTTCATAAAAATCGCAGTAATTGGCGCATCAGTAGTAATTCATACACTTATCCTAAAATATAACAAAAATATTAAATTAAATTTAATTTCGAAATTCAGTATTGAAAAATTACTAAGTTATACTAATTTTATAAAAATCGCAGTAATTGGCGCATCAGTAGTAATTCATACACTTATCCTAAAATATAACAAAAATATTAAATTAAATTTAATTTCGAAATTCAGTATTGAAAAATTTCAATATATAATATAATAATACACCGGAAAAAAAAAATTCTAAAATTTAAAATATATGCTTGGCATCTATTTTAGAATACTTTATACTTAAATTCAGTATTTAATACTCTTAAAATTAGTATATATTCTTCGTACTTAGTATATATATATAAAATTAGAATATAAACAAAATTAAGAGGTAAAAATTCAAAAAAAAAATATGTTGGCAGGGGTTTTAGTTTTGACATTGCTAGATAACGCAATTCAAAGTGGAGACCTGCAATTTTCTATTCCCTCTAGATGCAAGTGCCATTCTTTTACAAACGAGAAGGACTTTTTGCATCCGGGAGGGGTAATTTTTTTTTTTTTTTTTTTTTTTTTTTTTGAGGAAAATTTATTATTTAAAGAAAAAGTTTGAGAGTCACCCATCAAAGTACTAACCGTGACCAAATGTCGCTTAACTTGTCAGATCGAAGGCAACAAGCCAAGCGCAGTTTGGTTCTTTACGAGGATAAACTTTCTACTCAGAAAATATTACATACATCGCGAGACAAAAAATTTTTATACAAAAATTTTGTTATATCTCAAAATTTAATTTCAATAATAATTACAATAATAATAAATTAATAATAATAATAATAATAATAATAATAATAATAATAATAATAATAAAAATAATAATAATAATAATAATTATTATTATTGCACTTAATTACTTTAATAATTAATTATTAAATATTAACAAATAAAAAAAAAATTTTAATTTACATAACCTCAAAACAATTTTTATTTCAACAATTAATTAATTATTAAAATAAAGTAGCTTTTTAATTAAAAAAAAAAAATTACGTAACAAGTATTATTTAAAATAGATAAACATAATAATTAGTATTTACACAAGCAGTATTAAAAAAAAAAAAAAAAAATCAAGAGATGGAATGTGTGAGATAATTGAAATAACTTTATGATGAAAAAAAAAAAAATCAAAATTGAAGAGAAACGTCAAACAACAATTCAGGTGGTTTATCAATGTCCATAGATAAGACATCGTCTTTTTTTTTTTTTTTTTTTTTAAATACGATAACAGCGGGATTAATGGCAGTAATTATATTTATATATATATGGGTGTGTCTTGATTAACAGATTATTTTCATTGTTACCATAAAATCGTATCTTTCATTCATTAAGCGCGCAAGAGTTGTAATTTTATATTGTTCCTCATTTTTATTGTGCGCGATAATCAATTTTTAAGTATAATCAATAAAAAAAAAAAATTTTTTTTTTTTAAACTATAAAAAATTATAGTAGCAAAATATAAGAAATTACTTTTTAATAATAATAACAATAATAATAATAATAATAATAATAATAATAATAATAATAATAATAATAATAACAATAATAATAACAATAATAACAATAATAATAATAATAATAATAATAATAATAATAATAATAATAATAATAATAATAATAATAATAATAAATATAAATAATAATATTACACGGAAAAAATTAACATTTTTTTCACAGAAAAAAAAATTTATCTGGAACAGCGATATATTTCACTAAAACAGTGAAAGTTTTCGTTATTGTAGAGAAACATATCTCGCTGTTCCAGATAAATTTTTTTTTTCTGTATAATGTTAATTTTTCTTTTTGGATTTCTCCTCTCATTTAACAATTAAAATTTAATAATAATTATTAAATTAAATTATTAGTATTATTATTAAATAAAATAATAATAATAATAATAATAAATAATAAGAGGTAATAATAATAATAATAATAATAATAATAATAATAATGAAATTTCATTTATTCTGTGAATGCAATTTAATTGAATATTTGCAATATCACTTTATAAACGATATTGTAATTGCAATTATATCCTGATAGTCTACTCCTACAAAATTGTTAATTACATTTTGCGTGACACGATTATAATTGAGTACTTGAGAGATGTTTCTGTATATAAACTTCGTTCATTAATATTCTTATAACTTGTTTTTTTTTATTTTTCGAATATTAAAAACTATAGCTTCCTAGCCCAGAAAAAAGATTTGTTTGATTCAAAGAAATCAATTTCTTTAACTAATTTTTCTTTGATACAAAGAAAATTTATATATTTGTTTCAAAACAAATTATCTTTAATTGAAAAAAAACAATTATCTTCGTTTCAAAGAAATTTTTTTAATTAATTCAAATAAATGTTTCTTTGACCCTAAACAAAAAATTAAAAGGCATTAAAATAAGCTGCAACGCTTCTTATTTTAATCCAATTTTGCTTATTTTAATACAAAAATGGATTAAAATAAGTAAAATTGGATTAAACTAAGAAGCGTTGCAGCTTATTTTAATGCTTTTTAATTTTCTGTAATACATATCAATGTTAGAATTCCTTTGATTTAACATTGACAAATTTCTTTGATACAAAGAAAATTTATATTTGTTTCAAAATAAATTATCTTTAATTGAAAAAAACAATTATCTTCGTTTCAAAGAAATTTTTTATTTGATTCAAATAAATGTTTCTTTGACCCTATATATATATATATATATATATATATATATATATATCAATGTTAGAATTTCTATGATTTAATGGACAAATTTCTTTGATTCAAAGAAAATTTCATTGAAACTAAAAAGCTTTTTTTGTATCAAAGAAAAAATTTTATTTTCAATGAAATAAAACAAGTCAAAGAAATTTGTTTCTTTAAATCAAAAAAATCTTTTCTCTGGGTGTAGCATTAAAAAAAACTAATTTAAAATTTACAAAATTTTACTAAATAAAAAAAAATTTCTTAGTTTGTGTAAACTGTCCCATTTTCTATATAGTGGGTGGGGCAATCCATATCAAATTTAACAAATTAAATTATAATTGTTTATTATTTTCACTGCAGTAGCAAAAGTTTTACTTGTTTCAGTTAAATAATTCACTATATTCTAGTGAAACCTTTCGCTATTTCAGGTAAATCTTCTTTTTTCCCTGTATATATTATATATATTATTTATTTTCAAAAAAAAAAAAAAAATTTCCAAATTTCTTTTGTTAAAAATCAAAATATTTTAAACGGCAAAAAATGTGAAACAAAAAAATAATAATAACAACCATATATAATTTTTGTTTACTTATTTTAATGTTTATAGAGTAAATTAAATATTTACACAGAGTTTACACGATTATTGATGGTTAATCTTTTCTTTTTTTTTTTTTTTTATCAGCGAGATAAGAAATGCTTGTTAAAAAAAAAAGTGCGCGAACAGATTTGCCTTTCTTCTTATCTTTACCTGGTGAATCTTCATGAAAGTATGTAAAGAGCAATTATTACGTTGCAAAGATGAAACTTTATTATTAAAATAGTTTTGCCAAGAATATATTTTATCCGTTGTATTATATATATATATATATATTAAAAGATGCCTATATAATATCTTAATTAAAAAGAAAAAAAAATTTCCCTTAAAAAAAAAAAAAATACTGTAAAATTTATAATGAAAAAAAACAAATTATAAATACAAACAAAACATAACAAAAAAAAGAAAAAATTTTAAAAAATATACTAAAAGTATTAAAACATTTTTTTTTTATGTTCAATGAACCTATAAACTGTTAAAAATGTTCGCGAATTTAAATTATTTTTAACATATACTAAGGTGTATAAATTTTAAACATTATGTAATTTAAATTCTCAGTATAGTAAGTATTAATATACTCACTGTAAAAAGAAGGTACTAAAACAGTACCAATTTTAGGTATCAAAATAGAACCAAATAACAATTTAGTACCTAAAGTTGATATTGAATTAATACCTTTCGTTTTACGGTGCTAGTTCGAATTATTAAAAAATCGAATTTCTACACGAAAAAAAAAGATTTACCTGAAACAGTGAAACTTTTCACAATAGTAGCAGAACTTTTACTTGTTTCAGTTCAATCTTTCGCTATTCTAGTGAAACCTTTCGCTGTTTTAGGTAAATCTTTTCTTTTTACATGTAAATGTTCGATTTACTAAAAAATTAAATGGTTAAAAGTCCGAATTATTCAATTGTTATTATTATTATTATTATTATTATTATTATTATTATTATTATTCATGCCAAAAAATTTAGAAATACATTAAATTAAAAAAAAAAAAACTAAATGTTCAGGCCTCGGATCGATTGAATGGCACAAAAAAAGTCGTTTTAGTCGATTTATATTCCAAAAAAAAGTCGATTTTATTTATTTTAACAAAAAAATTTTAGATTTTTAAATAATAATAATTTTAAAAAGGGTTAAAGTTGAAATTTTAACAAAAATAGCTGAATTTCAAAAGTTAATTTTCAGACAATAATTAAATTTTACAGAACTAAACCATTTTTAATTGAAAAATGGTTTAAAATAGTTGAATTTTTGAAGAATAAGACTATAAAAATAGTTTTAAAAAATAATTGATTTTCTGAAGAGTTATAATTGAAATTATTAAATTTTAAAAAATTGTTGATGAAAAATTTTAGAAATAATTAAATTTTAGAAGATTTTAAATTCAAATTTTTGAATAGAATTAAATTTCAATTGAAATTTTTGATAATAATTGAATTTTACTTGTTTTTAAATTGAAAATTTGGAAAATAATTGAATTTTAAAAGATTTTGAATTGAAAATTTGGAAAATAACTGAATTTTTCGTTGATTTTGAATTAAAAATTTTTTGGTAATTTTATTTAATTTTTATTTTTAATTTTAAACAATTGTTTAATTTCATAAAAAATTTTAATTGAAAAATAATTTGAAATAATTGAATTTGTGACGAATTTCATTAAAATTATTAAAAATAATTAATTTAGTTATGAATTTTAGTTAAAAATTTGTTAATTAATTGAAATAAAGAAGATCTGAAGAAGATATTTTATACCAAAAAAAAAACGTATTTTATTTAAAAAAAATTTTTTTAAATGTAAAAAAAAGTCGAAAAAGTCGCATTTTATTAAAATAAGTCGAAAAAAGTCGTATAATCCGAGGCCTGAATGTTATATATTCGAATTATGAAAATTCCGAATTTTTAAAAAAATTCAATCATTGAATAATTCGGACTTTTAGAAATTGAAATACGATTATTTAATAAATTTGAAATTTTAATTATTTACAAAAAGCTTATTAAAATTGTTTATCACTATAAACAAGCCACTTCCCTTATGGGACATTGTTTTCAATAAGTTTAGAACTTGATTATATATATAATACTAAACATTAAACACGATTACAAAGTTACTAAAACAAATTTAGTTCAAAACAGAGATTGGAGATGAAAACTAGTTCAATTATTGATACTTGACATTTTTGCACTTTTAACGGATATATATATATATATATGAATGGTAAATAAAAATTCATATTTTTTGGTACTTAAAATAAAAAAAAACCGGCCAACGGTGAAAAAGGCAAACTACTCCAATTAACGGCTTTCTGCTTCATTTTTCATTAAATAACGCGCTCTAGTACCTGAGAAATAATTGCCCGCGTAAAATATAATTTTTAAATCTTAATTTACAATTTAAAAAAAAAAAATTCATAAAAAAAGAAAAAAAGTTGAATTTATATTTGAGAATAATTTTTGCTAAAGAATAACCCACCATCTTTAAATACTCCAAAGCGTAGAAGATTGTTCATTGTTGAAATTGAACTTTTTGATGAAAAACAACAATATTTTTTTTTTAATATTATTCACTTTAAATTTAATATCTGACATTTCCTAAAAGGACATCATGAAAGGTCACTGGATGTATACACTTTTGCGCAAATTAATCGATTTTGAACTCGAAAATAACACTTGAACTTTTAAACATATGTATAGGAAAATTTTAAAGTTGCACTAGTATAGAGGCGCGATACTAAATAATCCGTAATCTAGATTTTTAAACAGATTTTCGAAATAAGCAAAAAAAAAAAAAAAACTGCCAGCGAAGAAAACATATTCTGAAATTTAGAATATGTATACTTGGTATTTTATACTTAAATTCAGTATGTAATATTCTTAAAATTTGAATATTTTAAAATATATCTAAGTACACTTAAAATTTAGTATATACATTCTTAAAATTAGAATATTTTAAAATACCTAAATATACTTAGAATTTTTAGTATATATATGTGTCGCGTCACACGAGAAAAGGGACCTATCCCCAAAAATAACATTAGGCTCAGTTTTTCATTCATTGTACACGGAAAACTAAGCCTAATGTTATTTCGATGATAGGTCACTTTTCTCGTGTGGCGTCACATATATTCTTAAAATTAAAATATTTCAAAATACCCAAATACTTAAAATTTAATATTCTTAAAATTAAAATATTTTAAAATACCTAAATACTTAAAATTTAGTATCTTTTTTAAATGTTAAGAATATATACTAAATTTTAAGTATTTAAGTATTTAAATCCCAATAGTATATACCAAATTTTAAATATTTAAGTATTTAAATCCTAAGAGTATATACTAAATTTTAAGTATTTAACATATTTTAAAATATTCCAATTTTAAGAATACCATATACTGAATTTAAGTATAAAATATTCTAAAATACTAAGTAAATTTCAGAATATTCTTTCCCTACTTCTGTAAAACCCCGCTCAAGTTTATTTAAAATCAACTACCGTCAATTATAAAATTAAAAAAAACAAAGAAAAAAATTGAAATGTTTTATTTCCTATCACTTTTCAATTAAATGCCATTAAGTTATATTATCGTTAAAACAACGGCCTCAGATTACAAAATAGCCAACATGAACTTTTACTAAACATGTAACACGACGATATAATTGAATATAATAAATATTGCAAAATAGTACACAACTGACTTTGTCAGTGGCATCCGTTGGACTAGAGAGAGGTTAGCTTCACTCTTGGTTGTATATACATATATATATATATTTATACTTTATATATATATATATAGATATATAGAATTGTATATCGATATTGCCGCGCCTTTCTGAACTTCCGTCGATCCGTTTTACCAATACATTAATGAATTAGATACACTTATATGGAAGCAGGCTTTAGATGTTGGTACTACAATATATAAAAATGACCGATAAAGCCTCTGTGACTGACCAACCGAAGATGATTGGTCGAAGCATCATCCTCTTTTCCGCTAACCGCGCGCGCGTATATAACATCAAATGAACATTGTTTCATATATATATATATACATTCGATTATTTCTTTAGTTTTTCTTTTTTGGTCGACCTAAATAGTTTATTATTTATAATTGTTACGCTCAATGATGAAAGGGACCTCAGTTGTTAACAAATTTTAGGTTATGGTTATAGTTTTCAATTCATCAATTCAAAATCAATTTTGTAGTTAATTCTAAAAAAACGCAAACATAACCTAAAATTTGTTTACAGCAAAGGTCTCTTTTGATATATCTATTTTCGGAACGAATAGGAAAATAGTGGGTATATATTTAATTTTGAAAATTATTATTATTATTATTATTATTATTATTATTATTATTATTATTTAAAATTATTACGTGTACTTTAATCTTTGTATAACTATACTCATAATCTAAAAATTAATGTACTTTTTTTGCTGCATTCTACCGCAAGGACAATATGTGTGCACTGGATTAATTCACAAAATTCGCTTTGTTTGCCGAAAACATGTAATAAAGACTCAAACTTGTTTCATTCGCGGATTTTCTAAAAAAAAAAGACTGACAAAAATTAGTGAATTTTGCCTTATAGTTGATTAGAAATTTATCTACAATATTTAGAAACGTTAATAATGCCTAAAATTAGTTAAAAAATTTTATTTACTAAAATTTAATTAGAAATTTTCTTTTTAACTGAATTTTTAATTTTACAGAATTTCCATTAAATCGATTTTAAAATGTATTAAAATTACTAAACAAAGAAGTTCTGATTTGGGATTTTTTTTTAAAAATTTTTTTTGAGGTCACTGAATCCGAATGTGAGGTTCATTTAACCCCATTAGTTCAAAATTTTGCCATAACCTTAAAAAAAAAAAAACGTGTTTCTAATGTGTTTTTTGAAGTTATAGTAGAATTTTAAACTAATGGGGTTAAATGGGCCTCGAATTCGGATTTAGGGACCTCAAAAAAATAAAAATAAATAAGCTCGTATAACGAACAGAAATTTCTATCAATATATATGCAACACATCTTGATAAATTTTCAATTATGCGCATTACAAGTTTGAGAAAGAAAAAAAAATCGAAAACTTATATTGGAAGATATATATATGACATTGTAATTGCTAAAAGTGACGTGTGAGTATAGTTTGAAACAATGAGGAAACAATTTATCGATTTGTTAAACAACCATGCGCATTATCATCGCATGTCTCGATGTCATTATAAAATGACATATGAAAATTCGGTTTTCCTATACTTTTTCTAAACTGCGCAACCGTCTATGTGGGTCCCCGTAATTTAAAAAATTTTCCACAAAAAGTAATTTACAAAACTTTTTTAGACATTTAAAAAATACAATTATTTTTTATTAAATCAAAAAAAAATTTAATTTAATTTAATTTAATTAATAAATTAAAATAATTTAATATTATTGTATTGACCCTTACGAAAAAGTACTACAGAGTGACTACAGCAAAATACTACAGGATTTACTACAAATGTACTACAGGTATACTATAAGTGTACTACAGGTATACCTGTAGTAAATTTAAAGTATATGTGTAGTATCCAGCTGTAGTATTTTCGTTGTAGACTTAGTGAGGAATAGTATCATGTGATAAATCTAAGAGAAAGTAGTTTTTGAGAAAATTTGATAGATGGCAGCACAAGGGTTTAAAAACAAACAGTCTTATTTTTCCCTTCACCATCAAGATGTACAGTTATGGTTCAGACTGACTGACTGTACATATTATACAATATGACGCGGGCGCTCGGACCCACTTTCGAATGGTAGTCAGGTAGCAGTCAGCAACAACGGCCCACCCACTGCTACTCGACTACCATCAAAACGTGCGTCCAGGCGCTTGACGGGTTATTGCATTGACACGTTCATTTTCATATATATCTCGAATACTAAAAGAGCTAAAGATATACATTTTTTTATAATTGTATAGGATATTTTTTCTTTCTCTCTCCTCTCTCTCTCTTTTTTATTCTCTGTCTCCCATACGTTATATTATATGATAGATAGGTAGCCGGGGAGGTACGAATTCAACACAAATAAACTCTACACAAGAAAATACTGCACCGTTAACTGTACACGAGTCAATTCTCCCCTAGTGAAAAAAATACGTATAATATAATATAATATACTAATAAACAAAAATATATTCCATATTTATATATTCCTAAATATTAAAAATTATAGACACGTATATTTATACGTATAATTCTTTTGTTTCAAATTCGTATGTCTTATTATACGTATAATAATACGTATAAAAGTACGTATTATTATACGTATATTTATACGTAATATTATTCGCATAATTATACGTGTTTTTTCAATAGGATCTACAAAATTAAATAAAAATTCTTCACAATTAAATATTACATCGAAAAACCCTACATAATAAACTATTTACTAGAAAATTATCTTCATAAACTCTACACAAATAAACTCAACACATTAAGATTTAGAATTAGAAAACTGTAAAATTTTTTTTTTATAATTCGACACAATTAAATTTTACACATGAAAATAATATTTTCTTTATTCCCGATTATTAATAAAATTCTACACAATTAAACTCAACATTTATAAATTCTACACAGCAAATAAAAACATTTTAATCCTACACAATAAAACTGTACACAACACATTAAATGAAAATAATTAAATTCAAAACGAGAAAACTCTACACAAGAAAATACTCCACCGCTAACTGTACACGAGTAAATTGTCAATAAGATAAAGTAAAAATATATTCTACACAATTGAATACTACATCAAAAAACCCTACACAATAAACTATTACCTAAAAAATAATCTCCATAAACTCTACACAAATAAACTCAACACATTAAGATTTAGAATTAGAAAAATAAAAATATTTTTTTTTATAATTCCACACAAATAAATATTACATACAAAAATAATATAATAATATAAACATTTGAGTTAAATTTAAAGAATTAATGGAAGTTAAAAAATCAAAAATTCACATTTTAGCTGAAATTTCTAAAAATTAATGAAAAAATATATAATTTAGAATTATTTACAATTATATTGATTCGTTTCAATGCAAGGAACTCAATTATTTTATATTTAAACTTGAATTTAAATAAATACAAAATTTTTTTAGCTAAAATGTGAATTTTTGATTTTTTTTAACTTTCATTAATTTATTAAATTTACCTCAAATGTAAACTTTATATACACAAATCTATTCGTTTTCATGCAAGGAATACAATTATTTCATCTATAAACTTAAATTTAAATAAGAACAAAATTTTATATCCAAAATGTGAATTTTTGATTTTTTAACTTTCATTAATTCTTTAAATTTAAATTAGAACTATACTTTATATATACCGATCGATTTGTCTTGACGTAAGGAATACGATTTTATTCTATAAAACCTTAAATTTTTCTATGTAAAAATTTTTTCGATTAAAAAAAATTTTTAGAAAAAAGACGATAAAATTTTTTTTTGGGTATTTTTTAAAATCCTTTGGTCAGATTTGAGATATTAATATGTGACACTCCACGAGAGAAGGGACCTAACGTGCTTTTGACTTAAGGTTCATTCACTGTGTCATTACACGGTAAAAGCGAACCTTAAGTCAAAAGCACGTTAGGTCCCTTCTCTCGTGGAGAGATAACACAGACTCTGTCTGTTATGTGCGAAAAATTCAAAATTTTGCGTTTAAAACGTTTTTTAAACAATGTTTAAGTTGGTTGTCACAAGTAAGGAAAAATACACGAATTGCTTATATGTAGGCCATTTTTCGAAAGACCAGGATAAATTAATTTTATTATTAATAATAATTAAAATTGTTTATTACTAATTAAACAATAAATTGTTGTTGTTTATTCACTTAAAAAAACATACAAAAATTCAGTTTTTTCCTAATTTTGCTATTTGCAAATTTCAAAGTTCTGAAAAATACTTGTTTAAAAATTGAATTATTCTTCAATTTTTTAAATTACATTTTTCAAAAAGCAGTTTTTGGAGAATTTTTCAAATTACTTATCTCAATGTTGTAAAAAATACTGGCTAAAAAGCAGATTACTCTTCAATTTTTTAAATAAATAATTATTGTTTTTCATATAATTTTTTCAAAAAGTACATATAAAAAAGCAATTTTTTGACAATTTTTTAAATTGCTATTCTCAATATTGTAAAAAAAAGAGATTAAATTTCAAATTGTATTTCAATTTTTCAAATAATTAATTATTGTTTTTTATCTTTTTTTCAAAGGAGAACATATAAAATAGCATGTTTTTTAGAATTTTTAAAATTACTCATCTCAATGTTGTATACAAAAGGTTGAAAATCCAATCATTTTTCAATTTTTTAAATAAAAAACAATAATTATTTAGTTGAAAAATTGAAAAATAAATTGGTTTCTTGGCCTTTATTTTTAACAAAATTGAGATGAATAATTTAGAAAGCTGTCAAAAATATGCTTTCTTATATGTGCTTTTTGAAAAAAGTAAATAAACAACAACAATTTATTGTTTAATTATTGTAATAAACAATTTTAATTATTATTTATAATAAAATTAATTTAAATAGTTGATAAATTACATAATAATTTTCCAATTTTTATCCTGGTCTTTCCAAAAATGGCCTACATATAAGCAATTCGTGTATTTTTCCTTACTTGTGACAACCAACTTAAACATTGTTTAAAAAATGTTTTAAACGCAAAATTTTGAATTTTCCGCATATAACAGACAGAGTCTATGTTATTCTGAACATTTTCCAAAAGGTTTTTTTAAAAAATATTCAAAATTGTGCTTTTCATATACCTGAGAAGTTTGCGTGTCATGCGCCATGATTTGTGACGTCACGAAGATTCAAATGCTCTTAAAAATAAATGATACTTTTCTCAAAAAAAAAATTATTAACGCCAGTTCCATCTGTTCCACCGACCCCAGCGTCTCCACCCGCCACAGAATTTCCACCGTCACTAGTGCAAGTTTAATGCGCAATGAAACAAACGAAATTAAAAATATTTATTATAAACTATCATAACTCCGGTAAGTTTACTATAACTTAACAAATAAATTTCCATAAATTACCGCATAAATTTCCATAAATTACCAAAATAAAATTTTTAATTGTCGTTCGCTCTATATATATTTTTGTGAATTACTGCGAAAATTTTCATAAATTACCGAAATTAAAATTTTTAATTGGGATTTATGCTTTACATATTTTTATGAATTATATAGCCAAAATTTCTATAAATTATCGTATAAATTTCTATAAATTACCGCATAAATTTCCATAAATATGTATTGATATTTATCATTCCGATAAAAAAATATTTTTAAAGTTTCAGACACCAAATCGTGCGCTACGCGGAGAATAACCATAAACAAAAGAATAAAAAAAAAGTTTTTCAAATCCCGCCTAAATTTAAAAAAATTTCATTTTTTTATAAAAAATCGCTGTTTTTATAATAATTCATATTTTTTTCGTTAACATATTTTGAAAGTCGATGAAAAACTAAAACTTTTTTGTATCTAGGTCATAATTCATAAATTCAATACTGTTAGAGTTACATGTCATGGAAATTAGGTGTATTTTAAAAAAACTTGAAAAAATCAGATTTAAGAAAATTCGTAGCTTAAAAATTTGAGCACTTATAAAAAAATAAGAAAGTACGTAAACCTTTTTTTCTATAAAGATCGAAAAAAATATATTAACCGTATTTAAAATGTCATAGGTAAATCTCACGTGGAATCGCCCCCCTCATAACAAAAGGATATCCCTAGGATATCCATATCAATGGTCGGTATCCTGGAATGGTCCCCAGGATATCTTGGGATATCCCTAGGATATACAAACCGCCGGTCTGTGGGACATCAACAGGACATCCATAGGATATCCACAGGATATCCCTAAGACATCCACAAAATATCTATTGGATATTATATCGCAGGATATCCATGGGATATCCTCAGGATGTCCGTGGAATATTCTTAGGATATTCACGGGATATTTAATATCTCAACATATATTTTTAAAGGTTAAAATTGTTAAGCTAATATAATGAATAATAATATAATAAAAACAAAAATCAATATTTAACCTTGTTTTAAGTAAAATTATTACTTACATTTGAAATGATCGTTGGTTTCTCGGAAGACATGGTTTTTAATTCTCCTTGATGATATACACGCACAAATATAATAAATTTCACTTAAAATTGAGAAATAACTTTTTATTTGTAATCACAGTCACCAGAAAAATATTAAGAATTATGGCAAAAGACAATTCTCGATATTTTTACCACTACCGGTTACTTAAGCGTAAAGGTGTAGACTGTCACCATTAGCAGTAATACCAAATCATACCGGTACCTATACCTGAAAACCTATAGGGATACTTTACTGAAGTACAATAAGTAAAGGGTGGGGGAGCATAAAAATCTTCCTCTTCCATCCTGTATATACCTCTTCAGTCCGCAATTTCTTCTCTACATTTAAAGAACTCTCATATCAATCTTGTTAAACTGAAAAAGTGCATTTTGAAGAATTGTCTATGAGCGCATCGAGAAGGTAATTGTTGTTTTCTAAAAATTTTATCATCACGAATTTTCATTTAACATAATAGACATTTTAAATAATTTTTATTGGGTAGAATTTCATTGCATAGAATTTTCTTTCAGATGAATTTTCATTTGTTCGAATTATTATTTGATATACCTTAAATATAACTGATTTTTCATACTATAGAATTTTTACTTAATCGAAAAATCATTTAACAGAATTTCTAATTGATAGAATTTTAATTTGTCCGAAATTGGAAATGGCCAAACAACCCTAATAACACAAGATACCTTGGGATATATTGATAATATCCCGCAGATATCCTAGGGATGTCCTATGGATATCAAAAGAATCTCTTGAGAATATCCAAAAAATTAGCGGATATGCCGATATCGATGGGTATCTGAGGATATCCACAGGATATCTTCTGGATATCTCTATAGATTTTCATAAATGTCCTCTAGATATACCACAGATATCATCAGGATATCCCATAGATATCGTCAGGATATCCCATAGATATCGTCAGGATATCCCACAGATTTTGTCAGGATATTCTCAGTATATCTTCTGGATGTCAAGAAGATGATTATTATTTAAAAACTTTGAAAAATGCGTTTCAAATCTTCATTTAAAATAAATTAGAAGCTCATAAGATTTTTGTTTTTATTATATTATTATTCATTATATTAGCTTAACAATTTTAACCTTTAAAAATATGTATATGTTGAGATATTAAATATCCCGTGAATATCCTAAGAATATTCCACGGACATCCTGAGGATATCCCATGGATATCCTGCGATATAATATCCAATAGATATTTTGTGGATGTCTTAGGGATATCCTGTGGATATCCCACAGACCGGCGGTTTGGATATCCTAGGGATATCCTGGGGACCATTCTAGGATATCGACCATTGATATGGATATCCTAGGGATATCCTTTTGTTATGAGGGAAACAATCGACAGAACGATTTGGGCGCAATTTTTAAAATCAAATAAAAAATTATTGATAAAATTGTGATTGGTTATTGTTAAAAATCACGACGAAATCTTTCTGTTGATTGTTCGGACATTTGCAATTTCGGATAAATGAAATTTCTATTAATTAAAATTTCTGTTATATGATTTTTCGGTTAAGCAAAAATTCTGTAGTATGAAAAATCGAATATATGGAAATTAAATCAAATAATAATTCGAACAAATGAAAATTCATCTGAAATAAAATTCTATCTCGTGAAATTTCTTTACAATGCATATAATGTTAAATGAAAATTCGAGCAAATAAAAATTCTGTGAAGTGAATTTTCGTTAATATGAAAATTCTGTAATATAGAAAATCGTTTTGATGTAAATTCTGCAAAATACTAATTAGAACAAATAAAATTTCGGCTAAAAGATAATATGACATATCAAATTCCATAAAATGAAAATTCTGACTAATGCTTTTTAAAACATATTCATGCATCCCGAATTTTTTGTTAAATATTATTTATGTCAAATGAATTTTGGGAGTTAATCATGTGAGTCTTAAATTTTTATAATTTCTAAATTTTATTAGACTTTACGGAATTTTTGTAGTATCAAATTAAAGATTAACGAATTTACATTTAGTAGAATTTTAAAGAAGAGATTTTATAATGATCAAATTTTAATGTCGAAAAATTACTATTTTGCAAAATTCTGATTTTACAGATTTTCTATTTAAGTGGACTGTGATAAAGTTAATTTTCTAATATGTATACCCGGATAAAATATGTCGACCGACGCTCGGACGCACGCTCTAATGGTAGTCGGGTAGCAGTGAGCCGCCCACAGGCTGTCACTGCTACTTGACTGGTAATAGAGCGTTCGTCCGAGCGTCGGTCGACATATTTGATCCGGGTATTCATATATACAATTTTCAAATAATACAATTTCCATTTAACAAAATTGATATCTAGAAAAATTTTCATAAAAAGGAATTTTTATTTATCAGAATTGTTCTTTTGTCGAATTTCTACTTATCCAAATATTCACTTAAAAGTATTTTTAATAATAGAATTTTCAATAAAAAGAATTTCTATATAAAAAAGTTCATATTCAACAAAAGATTTATTCAAAAAATTTCTATACAATCTACTTTTTATTTAGTAGAATTGTCATTTAATAGAAATTCTAATTAACTAAATTGTTGAGACAGAGATATTCTATTTCCCCGATACTTCATTTGAAAAAAGTTTAATTTATACAAATTTTCATTAGATAGAATTCTTAAAATGTCGAATTTCCATTTGATCGAACTTTCATATATCAGATTATCCACTTTATATACATATTTCAGCGGGAATTTTAAAATCTACCAATCACAATTTTCTTGATAATTTTTAATTGATTGATTTTAAAACTCCCGCTGAAATGTTTCTGCCAAGTGGATGATCTGATATATGAAAGTTCGATCAAATGGAAATTCGACGTTTTAACATTTCTATTTGAGCACCTGGATATAATAACTCGAGCTACGCTCGGCTGTACGCTCTCAAGCCAGTCAAACCTACAAAAAGAGTAAGAAAATTCAAATTCAAAATTTTGATTTTTGAAAAGTACTACCTTGTAGGAAATAAATAGGCGCATCTTTTTTTCCTTTGACATTTTTTAGAAAAATGAATATTTTAAATAATAAATCCAAAAAACTAAGAAATCTTGATTCATAAATTTCATTAAGTTTTAAAACATAAATCATCGTATTTTTTACAATTATTAACGGATTTGATTAAAAATTAGTATACACATGCTCTTGGGTCTACTGAAGATGACAATATAGTGAAAAATTAAAAAATCACTAATTGTTTATTAAATTTTTAATATAAATAGAGACCTGTCGGAAATGACGTTTTCTTACATTCGGCGACAAAAAGTCTGCAGGGAAGTTTACAGTTGAGATAACTTCCAGTGAGACATTTGTTTATTACTATATAAGGAAGTTTTTTGGAAAATTGTAAGCCGATTCATTGAAAACTTTGGAAAATATTGAAGTTTTAAAAAAGCGCGTGCGGCACGCTAGCGCATCATACGGCTCTGTGCATTAAATATAACCAGCTTCCCACAAGTTTAATATTAATTTAATTAAATTATTAATTATTTTACTTGATAATTAATTTATTATTATTAAATATTAAATTAATAATGTTATATTACATAAAATATTTTATACACAAAATAAATATTAAATATTATAAAGATTGTTTACATAGCTATATTTGTTATAAATAAATTTTTAGTAATATGTGTACTCAAAGATGTTCAAATGTTTTTCAATATGTTAAGAAAATATTAAATATTTACGTAATGTGCAATTTTGAAAACAATTATAATTTTATGTTCATTATTAATTACCTGCATACCTAAAAATAGAAGTATGAATTTTTAAGAACATATTTAAAATAATATATATAAAAATTGTTTACTTGGTTATTTTGTGTATAAAATATTTTATGTAATATAACATTATTAATTTAATATTTAATAATAATAAATTAATTATCAAGTAAAATAATTAATAATTTAATTAAATTAATATTAAACTTGTGGGAAGCTGGTTATATTTAATGCACAGAGCCGTATGATGCGCTAGCGTGCCGCACGCGCTTTTTTAAAACTTCAATATTTTCCAAAGTTTTCAATGAATCGGCTTACAATTTTCCAAAAAACTTCCTTATATAGTAATAAACAAATGTCTCACTGGAAGTTATCTCAACTGTAAACTTCCCTGCAGACTTTTTGTCGCCGAATGTAAGAAAACGTCATTTCCGACAGGTCTCTATTTATATTAAAAATTTAATAAACAATTAGTGATTTTTTAATTTTTCACTATATTGTCATCTTCAGTAGACCCAAGAGCATGTGTATACTAATTTTTAATCAAATCCGTTAATAATTGTAAAAAATACGATGATTTATGTTTTAAAACTTAATGAAATTTATGAATCAAGATTTCTTAGTTTTTTGGATTTATTATTTAAAATATTCATTTTTCTAAAAAATGTCAAAGGAAAAAAAGATGCGCCTATTTATTTCCTACAAGGTAGTACTTTTCAAAAATCAAAATTTTGAATTTGAATTTTCTTACTCTTTTTGTAGGTTTGACTGTCTTGAGAGCGTACAGCCGAGCGTAGCGCGAGTTATTATATCCAGGTGCGCATTTAATGGAAATTAGGATTAGTGAAACTTCGGTCAAATAAATAATAGGGTAAGTCCGGGGGAGTTGGCCATACGGGAGAGATGGCCAATTCAAATATTTTATAGAATTTGCTGCTAGGTATCGCTTATTAAAGATTAGTTCGCTTTGTTTTGTGGCAAAACACAATTAAAAGAAAAAACTTGACGAAAAATATTGAAAAAGTATTTAAAAATCTGATTTGTTATTTTGACTAGTTCGGAAAAAAAGTGATGAGTTTACGTTTCTCACTGGTGTTATGTTATTTTATAGAATAATTTTGAATTTTATTTTTTTCTGTAAAGTACATGACCCAAGCTTTGTCATAAATTTATATTTATTCAAAAATTTTATTTATTTATTTAAATTTTAGTTGTGTCAATTTGTCTCCTGACATTAGGAGAGATGGCCATGTTTTTTCGAGGTGAGATAGCCATGCTGTTTAAGTTATTGGCACCCTTGAGATTCGTGTGTTCGCTAAAATAAACATTAATTCTGTGGCAAATGACATTTTTTATGACATATATTACAACAAGACACTCCAACAAAGATTTTCAAATTTAAATATGATCAAATAAAATAATCACTATTGTGTAATTAAATCTTAAAAATGTTTATAAACAATCATAACACAGGTCTACAAAATAAGACTTTTTTATATATATATATATATATATATATATAGCAGAGTGGTTTTCAATGTATTTTTGTGTACTGAACACGATCCGGGGTTCTAAAATTGCGTATGAAGTCAGGATTTTGAGTAAAGTGGGGGTAAAGTCTTCAAAAACCATGTTTTTGAATGTTTTCAGTATTTTTTTCTCCTTAACCTGACGTGCTAGAGACTTCTATCTAGGCTTAAATTGAAATTTAAAACATACATTTTAAGACCCATATTCGCAAAATAAAAATTTTTTTGAAATTTTGATAAAATGGGGGTAATGACCCCAAAAATCTTTTTAAGTGACTTGAACCTAATTTTTTTCAAATTTTCAATTTTTTTTATTTTGCGCATACGTATGTGTCTTAAAGTGTAAGACATGAGCTTTAATTTAAGCCTTTATAAAAGTCTCTATCACGTCAGGTTAAGGAAAAAAAAATACTGAAAACACTCAAAAACACGGTTTTTGGAGACTTTACCCCCACTTTATTCAAAATCCTGACGTGATACGTAATTTTAGAACCCGGAATTATGTTCAGGACACAAAAATAAATTAGAAACCACTCTGATATCTCAAAAAATTTCCTTGTAGCCTTGTTGTGTTGGTGAGACAGACAAACAGACAGCGCTTATGAAAATTGCACTGAATTTAATCATAAATGTTCGAAATGTAGTCAGAACAAGAAAAAAAGACTTTAATCCCTTTAAATTAAAAATTTTGATAAAGCGAAAAGCTAAAAATTGATTTTAAAGTATTGGCCATCTCTCCCGTACGCCTATGGCCATCTCCCCCGTACATTCCGGGAGAGATGGCCAAACGCGTTTTTTAAACAATATTAATTTTAAGATTGTTTGCATTTAAAAAATTTCTCATTTCTATCATTTTTTGTAAGTTAAATGTTCAATGTTTAATGATCAATAAAAGTTAATATGTACAAATCACTTTCTTTTTATTTTTACAGACCTTTAAAAAAACTATGGCCAACTCCCCCGGACTTACCCTATCATTAAAAATGACAATTCTATTAAATAAGAATTAAATTGTGTAGAAATTTTTTTAAATAAAATTTTTGTTAAAGAAGAATTTTGTTATATAGAAATTCTTTTAGTTCGAAATTCTGTTAATAAAAATACTTTTAAGTGAATATTCGGATAAATAGAAATTCGATATAAGAACAATTCTGATGAATAAAAATTCTTTTTTATGAAAATTTTCCTAGATATCAATTTTTTTAAATGAAAATTGTATTATTTGAAAATTGTATATATGAATACCCGGATTAAATATGTCGACCGACGCTCGGACGAACGCTCTATTACCAGTCAAGTAGCAGTGACAGCCTGTGGGCGGCTCACTGCTACCCGACTACCATTAGAGCGTGCGTCCGAGCGTCGGTCGACATATTTTATCCGGGTATACATATTAGAAAATTAACTTTATCACAGTCCAGTTAAATAGAAATTCTTTAAAATCAGAATTTTTTTTAATAGTAATTTTTTGACATTAAAATTTGACTCTAAATTAAATTTAAAAATTTTGAATTTTTTGAAAATTTATACTAGAAATTCTTAAGAAAATTAGAACGACTTTCGATGATTATTAAATTTAATATTTAACTTGGTCAAAAGTGGGAGAGGTGCTTTTCCTTAAGGTGGCATAAAGGATTAAACATGAAAAATTAATGGGTATTTTTAAAAAAATGTCTGAAATTTAACTCTGTTTATTACTCGGTTTATTAAAAAATGTATTCCGTGCATTAAAAAGAAAATAATTTGGAAACCCAGAATTTAAAAGCATAAAAATAGTGCAAGAGGCAAAAACTTATGGGTAGAATACACAATTGAAAATTGGAAATAAAAGGAATAGAAACATTAAGTGGTGGGAATATACCCTTTCTTCTCACGGAACTAAAATGTCCATCGCCCAATAATTTTAGGTAATTCATTTTAACAATAAACTTTATAGCATTTATTCACATCTTTTTTGAAGTTTGTATTATATTATTCTTTAAATTCTGGGGAAACCCGACTAGAGCCCATTTGAAAATAATAAAATCAGTATTTTAAAACGGAAAAATTTTTATGGTAGGGGCCCGAGATAATCCTACATTTCTGTAGAATTTTTTTCTGTGCTGTAGGATCCCCAGCCCATATGTTTATGACGATATTTTTGCATGTTTTAAAATTCTAAAATCAGATATATCCATGAGTAAAAATAACAGAAAATAAATATCTTTTATTACTCTCTTTCATTTTATTGCATAAAAAAGATATAATTTTTAAATATATTCTCGGGCCTAATGACAGTTCTATTTTATGACTCTTAATAAGTTTTTCACAAAAATTATAAAGTTTTAAATATAAAATTTAAAATATTTTTTTTAACATATTCATATTCCTCAGAATTACACGATTATGAGCATATGTTGTTCCAATAAAAAATTTTAATATTTAAAATTTTAATAATTTTCGTTGAATGAGGAGGCCTGAACCTCTCAGTCTCGCTCTAATTATAATAACTTTTAAGAGGCACACAGTAGTACTGACCCCCGCGGGCCTGAGTGGGGATATACTGCTTCCCCTCACGGGGCTAACTGGGACACTGCCGCTGCCCTCCTAGAGCTAAATAGTTTTGCAGGAAAGTTAAAAGTCATGTCTCAGATTTTTTAGTACTTTAGGTCTTAAATAACTAGTACCAAATCTGAATGAGATATTTTTATAATTTTTCAAGATTTTTGCATTGCAAATTTCTCGACACATTTTTTACGACTCCTTTATTTTTCAAAATTTTAAAAATATATTATGAACATTTTTTATGTCAAAAACATTGAGGTTTAATAAAAAAATTGAAAAATATCAATTTTTAAATAATTTAATTTTAATATTTTAATATCTGCGCAAAAAGTTTTTGTTGTAAAAAAATATTTTTACAAACTTTGAGACCTCATTAAAAAACCATGGAATTTTTATAAGATGTCGCACATGTTTAAATATTGAAAATAAACATTTATTTATAAATAAATTATTTAAGAAATTAATAGTTTTGAATTTTTTTTGTTAAACCTCAATGTTTTTGACATAAAAAAGGTTCTTAATATATTTTTAAAATTTTGAAAAATAAAGAAGTTGTAAAAAGAAAGTGTCGAGAAATTTGCAATGCAAATATCTTGAAAAATTATAAAAATATTTAAGGGTACAGTCACACGACTATTTGAAAAACCATTCTTGTCTTTCTCTCTCCTATTACAGACGCATAAGTTTGTCTCACTCTGCATTTTCCGTCTTTGGGAAATGTAAGAAAATGCAGAGTGAGACAATCTTATGCCTCTGTCGTAGGAGAGAGAAAGACAAGAATGGTTTTTCCAAAAGTATGTACCAAATATGATTTAAGGCGGGCAGACCACTTTTCGCCGCCAACTCATCCCCGTGTACCTGCTCAGCAGCAAATTTTCGTCCCCGTATGTTCCCCCACTACCGGTCGTACTGCACCCCTCCGTTCAGTCAGACGGCAACTTTTTCGACTTTTTTTTACATTAAAAAAAAAATTTTTAATAAAATACAGTTTTTTAGTATAAAATGTAGATCTTCTTCAATTCAATTATTTAACAAATTTTGAACTAAAATAATTCTTCATTAAATTAATTATTTTTAATAATTTTAATGAAATTCATCACAAATTCAATTATTTCAAAATTATTTTTTAAATAATATTTTAATGAAATTTAACAATTGTTTATAATTTTAAAAAAATATCACAATAAAATTGAATTATTTTCAAAAATTCCAATTCAAAATAAACTAAAATTTAATTATTACCCAAAATTTCAATTAAAAATCAATTAAAATTCAATTATTATCCAAAATTTCAATTCAAAATCATAGAAAATTCAATTATTTTAAAAAATTTTCAATTTAAAATCAAATAAAATTCAATTGTTACCCAAAATTTCAATTCAAAATCAACTAAAATTCAATTATTTTCTAAAATTTCGAGTCAAAATTAATTATTATCAAAATTTTCAATCAACAATCAACTAAAATTAAATTATTATCAAAAATTTTAATTCAAAATCTAAGAAAATTAAATTAAAATTAAAAATTAAATAAAAAATTCATTGTGCAGGAGAAGGGGAAGTGGAAAACACATGCAGTCAGACTGAACGGAGGGGTACAGTACGGCCGGTAGTGGGGGAACATACGGGGACGAAAATTTGCCGCTGATCATTCTGTTCTCTTTCAACTCATGCGTCATTGTATGCGCTAGATAAGGACAGAACGATCAGCACGAAAAGGTCTATACTATACAAAAGGGGGGACGCATGATTATGTTCTAAAAATCATTTGTCATACTTTACATTTTATCGAATTTTATTTGTCTTAATTAGTTTTGAGCCGAATTTTTATTTGTTCGAAATAGCATTTGGCATAATTTACATCAAAGCGATTTTTTATTTGTCAGAATTTTTATTTGCTTGAATTTTCATTTAACATAATAGGCATTTTAAAGAATTTTTATTGGGTAGGATTTCATTGAATAGAATTTTCATTCAGATGAATTTTCATTTGTTCAAATTATTATTTGATATAATTTCTATATAATCGATTTTTCATACTACAGAATTTTTACTTAACCGACAAATCATTTAATAGAATTTCTAATTGATAGAATTTTCAGTTGTCCGAATTTTCAAATGGCCGAACAAACAATCGACAGAATGATTTCAGCGCGATTTTTAAAATCAACCAATCAAAAATTATTCATAAAATTGTGATTGGTTGATTTTAAAAATCGCGCTGAAATCTTTCTGTCGATTGTTTGTTCGGCCATTTGAAAATTCGGACAAATGAAAATTCTATCAATTAGAAATTCTATTAAATGATTTGTCGGTTAAGTAAAAATTCTGTAGTATGAAAAATCGATTATATGGAAATTATATCAAATAATAATTCGAACAAATGAAAATTCTATTCAATGAAATTCTACCCAATAAAAATTCTTTAAAATGCCTATTATGTTAAATGAAAATTCGAGCAAATAAAAATTCTGACAAATAAAAAATCGCTTTGATGTAAATTATGCCAAATGCTTTTTCGAACAAATAAAAATTCGGCTCAAAACTATTTAGAACAAATAAAATTCGATAAAATGTAAATTATGACTAATGATTTTTAGAACATAATCATGCGTCCCCAAAAGGGTGTATGTACTTTTAAGTCAAAAAGGCGTTTTCTAGATTCTTTTTTTCTAAAAAATTTACTTTCAAGTAATGAAATAAAAATTTTTAAAAATTTGTTTTTTTAAATTTTTAATAATTTTTTTTATAAACAATTGAAATTTTAAGTGCTTTCTACACGCGATTTTTTCAATTTTTTTTTGTTACGTGTTCTTTAAAATGTAGTTAACCAAGATGAAAGACATTTTAGGGCAAATGAAACGGTTTTTTTATAATTTGACTTTTTTCCGAGCACTGCATATTACGCGCAATTACTGCCGCGCGAGAGCCACGCACGTTCAACGGCGCCCAACCTTTAGTATTTAATTTTTTTCTGGTATCAGTTAGATTTTTTACAATATACAATTTTTATTATATAATATTTTATAATAATATATTTTAATACTTATTATAATATTTTATAATATAATATAATAATATTTTCTATAATATTAGAAACATTCGTCCGATCATCCTGACAAAAAAATCGAGACATTTTAATCTTTGGTTCGCCCAATTCTCGCAAAAGAGTGTTGATTTTTCTAATTTTTATTTCATTATCTACTTTTTGACAAAGAAAAAGATGAAGAGTTTAGTGAAAATGATGAAACGGAGGACGAATCTGATCCAACTTTTCAGTGTTAAAAAGTAGATAATGATATAAAAATTAGAAAAATCAACACTCTTTTGCGAGAATTGGGCGAACCTAACTGATACCAGATAAAAATTAAATATTACACATTGGGCGCCGTTGAACGTGCGTGGCTCTCCCGCGGGAGTACTTGCGCGTAATATGCAGTGCTCGGAAAAAAGTCAAATTATAAAAAACCGTTTCATTTTCCCTAAAATGTCTTTTATCTTGGTTAACTACATTTTAAAGAACACGTAGCAAAAAAAATTTTTTAAATCGCATGTAGAAAGCACTTAAAATTTCAATTGTTTTTAAAAAAAATTATTAAAGTCCATAAAATTTTGTTTAATTTATGAAAAAATTCAAATAGTTATAACTATTTTAATAAAAGGGTTAAAAAAATCTTCAAGTAACAATAAATATTATAAATATTTTGAATATTTTCAAAATACTCCGTGAACATATTACCAGATACAAATACTTGAAAAAACAAAGACTTATTTTAAATTTTGCAACTTTATAAAAATAGGAAGGGCCACTTCAGGAATTTTTACTCTGTAACTAAAATCAAGCAAACATAATTATTTAAAATTTGAGGGATCTGTGAGTCAGGTATCCAACTGGCGTTCGGAAGGGTCTTTTATAGTTTTATAGCTTTTCATTGCAAAATTAAAAATTGTGTGAATTTGAAAAAATAATGATTTAAATAATTATATTTGCAAGGTACAGGTTAAAACAATTACAACGGTATATGATTTTTTGCTGATACTATAAAATTTGTGTATTTACATATTATGTAAATCATGAAATTATATAACATCTCCAAAAGAAAATTTTAATGTTAAGACGTGTAAATTTATATCGTTATGGAATCATCAAAATCTGCAAATGGCAAATTTAATATTTAAAAAATGATTTTTTTGGATTTAAATATCTTTTTATTTTGCAAGAGATAGCTCTTTTGCTGAAACTGAAAATAATATACGCCTCCTTTTATGGTTTCCTGCACGTAAAGGGATCATCCATTCGCTCCCGTGAGGGGAAGTAACCTTCCCCTACTATGCGGACAGGGGCCTGACTTCGAGTGTCGGAGCGAACTAGCACCGCGGGAGGCCGGGTCCCTTAATCTCTCATAAATTAGATTTCATGATTTACATAATATGTAAATACTTAAATTTTTTTAGTATTAGCAAAAAATCATATACCGTTGTAATTGTTTTAATCTGTACCTTGCAAATTATAATTATATAATGTGCGTGCAAAGCACATGAAAATGTATCGAAATATCTCGATGGTCGAAAAAATCGAATGTAAGAAAAAATGAACTTTGCAACATTTAGTTGAAATCACCTGATTGGCCCAAGATAAAATAGCGCGCACTTTTTTAAAATAATGAAATTTATCAAATTACAATAAAATAATTGTAATGAATTAAAATATTATGAAAATAATATTATCTTGAATAAAAAAGTGTTTTTACTTTGTAAAAAAAATTATTTAACAATTATTATTATCTTCAGACAAATTTTACAAATAGATTATTATTTTTCTGTTTAAAACTTTCTCTATAATTACATGCCTTTTTGCATTTTGTTAACAATATTTTTTAATATTTAATAAAATAATTGTAATAAATTATGAAACATAAATTGAAAATTAAATTAAATGGACAAAGAATAGTTTGGAGGCGCTAATAAAACCATAAAAGACCCTTCGGAACGCCAGTTGAATACCTGACTCACAGTTCCCTCAAATTTTAAATATGTTTGCTTGATTTTACTTATAGGAAAAGCAACACATGTTACAATTCTTTTCATATAATAGGAAATATGTTTTAGAAAAAAATTTTTTGAAAACGACTTTTTCATTTAAAAGTACACCCTTTTACAACAGGATGGGCAGAAAAATATTAAGGGTAGGTCCTAGTAAGGTAGCACCATCAATTTATCGAAACTGAATTTTCCGAAAATTTTTTACAGTATTTTCATGAAAAGAAGAAAATAAAATGCTTTGCCCTTCAGGATAATTGATTATTGTCAAGAAATACCCCAGCTAAAACTTTTGAGTTAAAATAATGAAAACGAATTAATGACGATAAATTAAATATATGAGCACCCAAGTAGCAATATTACAGTAATTTTAAAATGTTCGCCTTATGGTAATATTAGCGGGCAATATTACAGTAAAATTACAGTAATATTACACGCTTATTTGAAATATGTATATAAAAATTTCAAAGTGATATGATAAAACACAAAAAGATAAGAATTAATCAGTCAAATATAAGTGTTTTTTGAAATTTTTTTGTAATATTACTGCAATATTTCAGGAATACCACTGTAATATTACTTTATTATTATACAATAATATTAACCGGTAATATTGCCATGAGGCGGACATTTTAATATTACAGTAATATTACATGCTACTTGGGCATATTTTTTTGCGAAAACTTTTAAAATATTTTTTCGGAAATAACAAACAAGAATGCAATTTTCATTTTGAGAATTAATAAACACTAAAAAAAATACACCAGCTAAGATTCACCAATTACGAAAATAACAAGAACTTTTTTTTACATAACATATCGACAGTATTTTACTGATTGTGACAGCCATTTGACAACACATGAAAATAATATTTCCTTTTGTGTCGAATTTAATTTATTATTTTTTATAGCTGTGTAGAATTTACTAATGTAATATTTATTTGTGTGGAATTATAAAAAAAAATATTTTTATTTTTCTAATTCTAAATCTTAATGTGTTGAGTTTATTTGTGTAGAGTTTATGGAGATTATTTTTTAGTTAATAGTTTATTGTGTAGGGTTTTTTGATGTAGTATTCAATTGTGTAGAATATATTTTTACTTTATCTTATTGACAATTTACTCGTGTACAGTTAGCGGTGGAGTATTTTCTTGTGTAGAGTTTTCTCGTTTTGAATTTAATTATTTTCATTTAATGTGTTGTGTACAGTTTTATTGTGTAGGATTAAAATGTTTTTATTTGCTGTGTAGAATTTATAAATGTTGAGTTTAATTGTGTAGAATTTTATTAATAATCGGGAATAAAGAAAATATTATTTTCATGTGTAAAATTTAATTGTGTCGAATTATAAAAAAAAAATTTTACAGTTTTCTAATTCTAAATCTTAATGTGTTGAGTTTATTTGTGTAGAGTTTATGAAGATAATTTTCTAGTAAATAGTTTATTATGTAGGGTTTTTCGATGTAATATTTAATTGTGAAGAATTTTTATTTAATTTTGTAGATCCTATTGAAAAAACACGTATAATTATGCGAATAATATTACGTATAAATATACGTATAATAATACGTACTTTTATACGTATTATTATACGTATAATAAGACATACGAATTTGAAACAAAAGAATTATACGTATAAATATACGTGTCTATAATTTTTAATATTTAGGAATATATAAATATGGAATATATTTTTGTTTATTAGTATATTATATTATATTATACGTATTTTTTTCACTAGGGGAGAATTGACTCGTGTACAGTTAACGGTGCAGTATTTTCTTGTGTAGAGTTTATTTGTGTTGAATTCGTACCTCCCCGGCTACCTATCTATCATATAATATAACGTATGGGAGACAGAGAATAAAAAAGAGAGAGAGAGGAGAGAGCAAGAAAAAATATCCTATACAATTATAAAAAAATGTATATCTTTAGCTCTTTTAGTATTCGAGATATATATGAAAATGAACGTGTCAATGCAATAACCCGTCAAGCGCCTGGACGCACGTTTTGATGGTAGTCGAGTAGCAGTGGGTGGGCCGTTGTTGCTCACTGCTACCTGACTACCATTCGAAAGTGGGTCCGAGCGCCCGCGTCATATTGTATAATATGTACAGTCAGTCAGTCTGAACCATAACTGTACATCTTGATGGTGAAGGGAAAAATAAGACTGTTTGTTTTTAAACCCTTGTGCTGCCATCTATCAAATTTTCTCAAAAACTACTTTCTCTTAGATTTATCACATGATACTATTCCTCACTAAGTCTACAACGAAAATACTACAGCTGGATACTACACATATACTTTAAATTTACTACAGGTATACCTGTAGTACACTTATAGTATACCTGTAGTACATTTGTAGTAAATCCTGTAGTATTTTGCTGTAGTCACTCTGTAGTACTTTTTCGTAAGGGGATCGTTTAAGGATTATATTATTTTTCGAATTTTTAGAAATTAGAATATGTAATATTAATTAAATTATTTGCTTTATCTTTATTGTTTTTTTAAATTATATATAAGTAAATAGTAAAAAGGTTAATATTAATAGAAAAAAAAATATATTAAAAAAAATATTTTACTTATTTTAAGAAAAAAATTTAGGCTCGGCGACCCTTTTTTTTTTGCTTCACACCTGCCTTATAAAATGCCTGATGGTGGCAGTTAGATTGTGACAATTGAAATTTATACAAAATCAATTTGTACTGAATTTAATTGAGGGAAATAAAAAAAATAAAATAAAACAAAATTTAATTTCTACATATGCAATTACTATTTCATGTGACGCGTCGCGAAGAAAGGGACCTTAGAAACAAAAAATTATAGGTTATATTTTGAAATTTTAAAGTGAAAATACACAATGAGGATTAAGCAAAGTTTAAGTCTTTTCTACATATATAAAATAATTAATAAAAACAGATTTTAATGTTGCAGAAACGAAAAGAAACTGACGTAAACATAACCTATAATTCATTTGCTTCTAAGGTATCTTTCTTCGCGATAAGCGTCACACACGAAAAAAAATATTTACCAGAAACGGCGAAAGGTTTCGCTAGAATAGCGAAAAATATAATTGAAAACAAGTAAAATTTTTACTATTGCAGTGAAACGTTTCGTTGTTCCAGGTAAATTTTTTTTCCCCGTGCAAATATTTTTCTATTAATTATAAATTCACTTTTATATTCATTTCTTTCATTGTTTATGATTAATAGTAAAAAGGTTCAATGCCTTATATTTCTCCAAATTACTATTTGGTCTAAGTATAGTAATTTTTGTTATATTATATCAGATTATATTCACTTTTATATTCATTTCTTTCATTGTTTATGGTTAATAATAAAAAGGTTCATTGCCTTTTATTTCTCCATGTAATTACGATTTGGTTTTCTAACATAATTTTTTTTTCACATTATATTCACTTAAAATCACTTATTATTATCCTTATTTGTTAGCCTATTAAAATATCTTTGTTTTTAAAGTTTTGGTACTTTAAAGTTTGGTATACTCGATACTTAATTTTAATTTGACCATAGCCCTTATTTTCTAACGAATATTGAGTATATGTGAAAAATTACCAAACTGCCAAGGGAGGAAATGAAATTTAGTTTAATGGATCGTTTTATCCTAAAAGTGCTTCTTGAAATCGACTATAAGCCGCGCACGTGATATCAATGAAGGGGAGAGATCATCCAAGAAAAATCTAACAAAGAAGGAAAGCACACTTTCCACGTTTAAAGAGGTTAAAATTGTAATCTCAAGCTTTGTCAAGGAAGATCATACACAATACAAAATATACAAGAGGCTCTTGATAAATTCACCTCAGAAAGAATTACATAACTGATCGATGAAGAATAAATTATACTTGTTATCGAAAACATTTTTCTTTTTGTTAACATAAATTATTACCAATACTAGATTCTATTTAACAATTTCTATCACTTCAATAGCAAAATAGTCAATAATTTATTGAAATTTTAACCACTTACAAATACTAAATATAGAAATTTAATAATTTTGAAACAAAAAATGAAAAAATATAATTTTTTTAAGAATTTTATATTTTAATCTAAATAGAAATTTTAATTAAAAGATGTTAAAACAACATGTTTCTTGTTTTGATAAAAATACAATAAAGAAAGTAGTACTTTCTTTGTTTGTAAAAAATCAGTATCATAATAGCCTATAGACATGTAAGAAATAAAAAGAACAGTGTGATTAAATGGTATGTGCGGCGCCTCACCGGAAATACGTTAGAAGATTTTAATTATTCATTATTCAATATGGTGGAGTTGAGTTTTTGTGTGTAAAATAAACAGAGACGACGTCGAAACAAAGCGATATACCATATATATATATATATGTATACCTTTCAGAAATTGCATTAAATCATTTACACGCAAAGCCCTTGAGCATCAACTACATAACATATGTGCGTGTATGTCTTTCCACAATAAGAAAAAAAAATAAATAATATTTTTTTATCAAACAATGTTTAATAAAATAAAAAAGATAAAAAAAATTTCATTTGAAAATGTAAAAAAAAAAATTTACAGTTTTTCTCTTAAAAAAATAAAAATGTATATAACCGTTTAATTACCATATAGCAGGGCAAATAAAAAATGTAAAATAAAATTTGAAAATCTCGATTTAAATAAATATTAAATAACAAAAAATTAATGAAAAAAAAATAAAGTGAAGTGATTAAACAAATTAAATTAATTAAATACAAATAGATTTAAATAATCCTACTAACATAACCTCAAAATTGAAAAAAGGTTTTTAAGGCAAACAAAACATGAAAAAAAAAATATATAAATTTTTCATCGAAGTTTTGTTTGCGTTAAAAACTGTTTTTCAGTTTTGAGGTTATGTTAGGGACGCAATCCCAAATATATATTTAAAATAATTCGAACAAATACAAAATTTTAATAAATAAAAATTCAATCAAATACAAATTCTGACAAATAAAAATTCTTTTAAAAGAAAATTTTAACAAAAATTCTGTTAAATGAAAATTCTGACAAATAGAAATATATATATTTTTTTTCGGGGGGGGGGACAATACGGAAAAAAAATCTTTATATCTGAAACAGCGATATATTTCTCTAGAATAACAAAAAATTTTCCTTACTTTATAGTAAAATATATCGCTATTTCAGTAAAACTTATTGCTGTTCTAGGTAAAAAAAAAAAAAATAATAATTTTTTTCCCTGAAATTTATAAATATATATTGTTATAATCATATACCTTGGGAGTAAATTGGGAATTCACCATCGCTGTGGCTATGTGTCAACATTCCAGAAGAATTAAACTCCCAGAAGGCTGACTTCCGATTCACCTCCGTCGTTTCAACAAAGATCTTGTCGACCTCCGTTTAAGCCCAACTATTGGTTTCTAACTTGAATGAATGGCACTTTGAACCACTTCTTCAAAGCTTCTTTTTTTTTTTTTTTTATTTTCGTGAAAAAATTTATATCCTAATTACAAATTTAAAATTTTTGTCTCGTATTCATAAATTTTTTTAATTTTTAAATTTCACTCCCGAGGTAATTTCTAAATTTTCTATAAATTTGCAACACATAATCCTTGATAATTACTAATAAATTTTTTTCAATCTCATTTTTTCCAATGGCAATTTTTTTCAATATCAATTTTTCACATTTTTCATCATAATGAAAAGCTTTTAATTTATACAATGTTTTGTCATATCAAAACATCTTCGAAAAATTTTTTTGGTTCTACAATTAAATATTTTGACTATTATTATTATTATTATTATTATTATTATTATTATTATTATTATTATTATTATTATTATTATTAGGTATTATTATTAGTAGTAGTAGGTATTATTATTATTATTAATATTTATATTTTATTATATTGTTTTTTTATTCACTATAATTTTCTATTTCGCATTAAATCCTGATTTTTGTTTTTCTCGCCAGACGTAAACACTAAACACCCCTCGGCCATTTTTGATGTTTTGCTATTTTTTTTTTTTTTTTTATTTTTCTTTGTCTGTATCGATTATTATCATCCGCAAGTCGTCTGCAGACACATGGAATGATGAATTATATCAAGGATACGGAGCTTTAATTCTACAAAAAAAAAAAGATCGATTGTCCTCGACGTTTTTTCAGCATCCAATCCTCACCGGTTGTAATTTGCTTCAAGATTATCGTTCTTTATTGGAAAAAGAATTTTTTTTTTTTTTCCTTTTTGAGTAATGAAATTATTTTCCAGAATTAATCAATTTTTAAAAAGTTAATCATCTTTTGCGGATTGAATTAATGAAATCATTTCTAGTATCAATTATATAATTGTCTTCTCGAGATTTCTCTTCTGCGGGTTTCGTTAAATCCCTTTTCTGTTTTTAGTTCATAAAATCTTTTTCTGTTTCTAATTAATAAAATCCTTTTAATTTAGTTCACAAAATCCTTCTTTTATCTTTTTTAGTTCATAAAATCCTTGTTAATTTAATTCGTAAAATCCTTTGCATCAAGTTCAAAAATTGTTTTCAATTTTGTTGGTAAAATTCTTTTCTAGGGTTCATAAAATCTTTTTCTTTTTTTTTATTCATAAAATCCTTTTAATTTAGTTCATAAAATTCTTTTCTACTTTTTAATTCATAAAAATCCTTTGAATTTAGTTCCTAAAATCCTGTGAATCAAATTCAAAAATCGCTAGGAATTTAGTTCCGTAAAATTTTTTTAATTTATATAGTTCAGAAAATCCTTTTAACTTTAATTTACAAATTGCTTTGAATTTAATTCGTTAATTCTTTTTAATTTAGTCCAAAAATTGCTTGGAATTTAGTTAATTAAATCCTTTTAATGTAGTTCAAATATTGCTTTGAATTTAGTTCGTAAAATTTTTTGAATCAAGTTCAAAAATTGTTTTGAATTTAGTTTCCAAAATCCTTTGAATTCAGTTAGTAAAATCTTTTGAATTTAATTTGTAAAATCCTTTGAATTCAATTCATAAATCACTTTCAATTTAGTTCATAAAATCCTCTAAACGTAGTTCATAAAATTCTTTAAATTTACTCAATAAAAACCCCTTTAAACTTAGTTCATAAAATCCGTTCTCCTTTTTAAAATATCCATCCATAATTTTTTTTTTTTCTCTAAAAAAAAAATCTTCACACACTTTTTTTTTTAAATTTACAAATGATTGTCAGAATCAACTCCTAACCCTTTTTTTCAAACTTTCTATTTCAAAAATTCAAAAATATTGCATCACAAAAGTGTCTCTCTAACCAAAAAGTTCCATCGTTGTTTAGGATTGGTCCATTACCTTTTCAGTAACTATTATATTTCATTCTTATCAAAAAAAAAAGTAAAAGCATTCTAAATCGTTAAAATCTCAACATTCATTCATAAACAATTTTGTATTTCTATTTTTTTTTTCAAAATAAAAATTATATATCGTAGAAAATTGAATTTTATTGAAAATTTTGATTATTTGAGAAAAAGGAGACAGAATTTTTTTCACGTAATTGATTTTTATTTGGTGTTTAAAAAAAAAAAAAAAATAGGAAAATTCGCGGAAAATGACAAACGGGAAAGCGCGTGCCGGGGAAGGACTTTCGTCCAGGACGGGTTCGATGCGCATACTGAGACGTCTCGTGTATACGAGAGATGAAGAGAGAAATTGAAGAGAGAGAAACGAGATGAAATTACACATTGCTCCAGAGAAAGGTAGAGAGAGAGAGAGAGAGAGAGAGAGAAACGAGAGACAGAGAGAGAGAGAAGGCAAACTCAAAACGGCGCAAGCTTAGCTTTGGGAAAATGCATATCGGACTGAATGCGAGCAAAATGTGAATCGAGCTTCCACTCTCTAACTCTGCCAGGGTCGTCCTGGAAAAACCCCAGCCCAACTTTCGGTGTGACCCCATTTAAGATGTGTCTGAACCACGATATGCCTGCCAGGCTAACTCCTCTCTCTCTCTCTCTCTCTCTTTAGTTTCCTAGACACAATTAGAGCACACATTTTGGATTTCATCTCTTACATATTCCCTTAGAGTTTAGATAACATGTATTTACATATATATATATATATATATACCCCTTTTACGAGACAATTTCACGGAGAGAGTCAATATTAACTTCACGTATGAACTATACCTTTAAAAGTCAACTTTAAGTTGTTTTTTTTAAAGATCAAAATAAAAAATTAATTATCCACCTAATAGTTTTTCAGTTTCCCTTTAATTTTGAAAATTACTAGTATAAAATTTTATCTACGTGCTTTTTTTAAAGAGAATTTTATCGGATTACAATTTATTTTATAAACGAATTTTTATTTTTGAAAAAAAATTTTTAAGCAAATTTTTACTTTACAGAATTTTTGTCAGAATTTGAATTTGTTCAAATTTTTGTAAAAATTTCTGGATTCGAATTTTAATTTACATCTGCTTCATAAAATGCCTGATGGCAATTAGATTGTGACAATTGAGTATACAAAATAAATTTCTACTGAATTTAACCGAGGGAAATAAAAATAAAATTCAATTTCTTCATGCAACTACTATTTCATCTTCAATAGATATTTTTCTATTAATTATATTCTTATATTCATTTCTTTCATTGTTTATGGTTAATAATAAAAAGGTTCAATGCCTTATATTTCTTCAAATTACTATTTGGTCTAAGTAGTAATTTTTTCTTTTTATATTATATCAGATTATATTCACTTTTATATTCATTTCTTTCATTGTTTATGGCTAATAATAAAAAGGTTTCAATGCCCTGTTATTTCTCAATACTTTAGTTTTTCCAAAATTCACAATTATTTTGAAAATTTAAATCTAAAAATTCTTTCACAGATTAATATTATTTTCAATTAATTATAATTTAATTTCTCAAAAAATAATTTATTTAAAATATTTTTTAATTAAAAATTCTCTAAAATTTAATTAGTGCTAAAAAATCTTTTCAAAAAAATTCTTGAATTCGAATTTACAAAATTTTTTTAAAATTTTGAATAATTCTAAAAATTTGGAATGCTTCTTATTTGAATAAATTCGAATATTTAACATATTCTTTGTTTAATTTTTTTCTTTTTTGAATTACATATTGTAGGCCTACACTATATGCTACTGAAAAAAGAAAAAAATTCCTACTCATTTACAGTAAAAATTGCAAAAAAAAAATTATTTTTGGTTGTAATTTCTTTATATTATATATCAGATTATATTCACTTTTATATTCATTTCTTTCATTGTTTATGGTTAATAATAAAAAGGTTCAATGCCTTTTATATCTCCATGTAATTACGATTTGGTTTTCTAAAGTCCCTTTTTTTATATTATATTCACTTTTAAAATCACTTATTAGTATTATGTTTATTTTCTCCTATTAAAATACTAAAATTATCATCTAAAAATTTAAGTGCCAAATTTTTATTTTGTCAGAATTTAAATTTTTTCAATTTTAATTTGTTAGAATTTTTATTTATCTAAATTTTGACCCTAAAAACGTACAAAGGTGGTTGAAAATTGAAAGGGGTCGAAATAAAATTATGCCACCTTTTAAGTTATTCTTTGTATTTTTGTTAAAATTTTCATTTTTCAGAATTTGTATTTGTTCGAATTTTAATTTGTTAAAATTTTTATCTGATTTAGAGGTTCCAGAGGATAAAAATCAGTATATAAATTGTTATATGTATAGAAAAATGTTTTTCAAATAATTTTTTTCCGATTAATATTTGCTGGACAAATCAATGTCAAAATTTCCAAATATGAAAATCTCCATTTAAATTAAAAGCAAAATTCCTTCAATAAAATTTTTTTCTTTCAATCATTTTTCCTGAGATGCAAAATTTAAAACAAAAAAATTATTTTTTATAAAAATAGACAAAACTTGTATGTTATAAAAAATTTAATATATAAAATATTTTTCATATCAAGATTTTTATTTTAAAAAAATCTGTCAAAAAAATATTTAGGTAAACGTCATGCTGACATGGGTATTAATGCAGGCGTGTTCTGAATTGGAAGATCCCATCGAGAAACTTGGGGGATGAAAGGGTGCCAGGCGTCCCTTTCCTCTCTCACTCTAACTCTTGAGAGTGATAGTGACTTTACAGGGCCAAGTTCGACATCAATTAGATCGCGAGCTAACGAACCAGAAAGGCCTTTTAACCTACATGCATTGGAATTTATTTTCAGACATACTTGATTTGACAGAAAAAAAAATGAGTATTAATTTAATAAAAAAAAAAAAAAAAAAAAGATCAACTTTCCCCTTCGCACAATTTGTGTTAAAAATCAACTCTGTTACTAAAAATAATTATATGGCTTTTAACCCCTTTCAGAATGGCAGGTGGACTATATAAATAAAAGGAGTCATTTATAAAGAGATCCCAAGCAGTCTTCAAAGAATTATTAAAGGGAGAGAAAGTTTATCGACTTATTGTGGGGCTTTTAGCGTAGGAAATGTATATATTTTTAAATTGCAAATTGCTATTTAAATTTAAATTATTGTCTTAAGTGATATTTAATTTCTGTTTACAGTTAATTAATTCATGAGACGCAAGTTCTAAAAATCAATTATTGTTAGAAATTTCATTTAAATTTTATTAGATATAATTTTCGAATTTTCTATATTAGAAAATTTTTCAATAACCGAAAATTCACTTAATAGAAATTTTATTTGTTCAGATTTTTATTTATCAGAATTTTTATTTGCTCAAATTTTCATTTAACATACAATAGCCATTTTAATGAATTTTTATTAGAATTTCATTGCATACACTGAAAAAAAAAATTTATTTGATTCAAATACTTACTTGACTATTAATAAATAAATATATTTACTTGAACCACATAATTTTTATTTGAATTAATTAAATTGTATTTGAAGCAATAATTTCTGTATTTGAAACAAATTTTAATTGACTCAAAGTATAATTATTTGGTACAAATAAATATTTATTTGATAATTATTGTTAAGTAACCGATTATTAGAATGAAATAAATTTTTTTTCAATGTAAAATTTTCATTTTATTTATTTTTTTTTTTCAACAGAATTTTTAACTTAACCGAAAAATCATGTAACAAAATTTCTAATTGATAGAATTTTAATTTGTCCGAAATTGGAATTACATCGAAAAAAAATCGACAAAAAGATTACGGCGCGATTTTTAAAATTAACCAATCAAAAAATTACTCATTAAATTGTGATTAAGTTAATTAAAAAAAATAGAATTAAATATTAGTTTATTAAATTAAAAACAAAATAATTTTTGTTTAGTACAAAAATTTTCAATTAAATTCACTGGAAATTTAATTATTTATAAAAATCTTAAATAATTCAAATAATTATTATTAAGTTCTTAAAAAAATTCAATTATTTTGAAAATTTAAATCTAAAAAGTCTTTGTGAAATTAATTATTTTCAATAATTTAAAAAAAAAAATTTTCAAATATTAAATTATTTAAAACATTTTTTAATTAAAAATTCTCTAAAATTCAAATTATTGACAAAAATTTTTTGAAAAAAAAACTCCATTTTGAATTTACAAAGTTTTCAATTCAAAATTTTTGGAAATTTAAATTAATTCTAACAATTTGAACAGCAGCTCTTTTTAAAATTATTATTTTTTTTTTAATTTTAAATTAAAATTCTTCGCTTAGTTAATTATTTTTAATAATTTTAACGAAGTTAAAAAATATTATTATTATTACGAAAAAATATTTTTTAATTACTGAATTAAATTTTATTTTAATATTAATTATACAATTATCAGAATTTTCATTATCTTTTATTATTTTTTATTATCTTTCAAAAATTTTAATTAAAAAAAAAAAAAAAATTTTCTTTTTCATTGAGCCGAATTTTAATTGTTCGAATAAATATTTTACTGAATTTTTATTAAACCGATTTTCTATATTACAGAATTTTTAAATAATCGAAAATTCACTTTATAATATTTTTATTTTTTCTAATTTTCATTTGTCAGAATTAATTAGAAAAAGAATTAAAAAAAAAAATAATAATTGATTTCAAATTGAAATTTTTTTGTAAATTTAAAATTTTATTAATAAAATTAAATTATACAAAAAATTTAATTAAATAATTAAAAAATATTTTTCAATAATAATAATAAAAAATTATTTATTATTATTATTCTTATTATTAACTATTTTTATTATTACTGTTGTTGTTATTAATATTATTATTTATTATTTTTCAATTTTATTGAAATTATTAAAAATAATTAACTTAGACGAAGAAAAAAAAATTGATTTTGAATTGAAAATTTTTGCAATTTAGAATTGAAAGACTTTTTTTTATAAAATTTGAGGCAATAATTAAATTTTAGATAAATTTTTAATTGAAATTATTTTTAAAAAATTGAATTTTTGAAGAATTTCATTAAAAATTATTGAAATTAAAATTTCTGACAATAATTAAATAATAAAAAAAAAAATTCTAATTAAATAATTAAAAAATATTTTTTAATAATAATAAATAATAGAAATAATAAAAATAATAATAGATTATTATTAATTAATTATTAATAATAATAATTTTTATTATTTTTCAATTTTATTGAAATTATTAAAAATAATTAACTTAGACGAAGAAAAAAAAATTGTTTTTGAATTGAAAACTTTTGCAATTTCGAATTAATGATTTTTTTAATAAAATTTTAGTGCAATAATTGAATTTTCGAAAAATTTCATTAAAAATTTTTAAAAATTATATTTAAACAAAATTTACAATTAAATATTATAATTAAATGATAATTAAAACAAATATTAATATTATTAATATTAATTTCTTAAATAACAAGTAAAAATTAAGAAAAATTAAAAAAAAAAAGTAAAATATAATTAATTTTGGTTTTAAACTGAAAATAATAAATACAATTTAATATATAATAATAAAAATATATTTACTAATTGCCAATTAAAAATTAATAAATCAATTAATTAATTAATTGACAATTAATACAATTTCCTAAGAAAATAAATAATAACTAAAAAAAAAACTCACATTTTACCACTCGCGTTCCCAACATAATGGAAAAAAAAAATTTATTATTATAACCAAAAAAAAAAAAAAAAAAAACGTCATCAGATCTGTATCGAAAAATCCATAAACTTTCACCTATAATATTTTAATATCACTTTTAATGACTAATTTCTGTTTTATGTTGGTAAACAGCAGCAAAATTTCTTTTTTATTATATCAATTAAATCTCAAAACACGTCGTTATGGAAAACAGATTTTTTTTTTTTTTTTTTTTTTACGAAAAAAAGTACTCGAAGAAAAATAACGTCATCTCTAACCGCCAAATTCTACTTTCAAAGCAGGGTTGCGTCGGTAACTATCATGAAAGTAGAGTGTCATCAGTTTCCAAACCCTGCTCAGAAGATACGTCAGGGTTCGGAAGATCCCTGCATTATTCGATATCCCTAGATAATTTGAAAATCGATACAAACTAATTCGATTTCGCAATAAATAAATAAATATTTCGCAATTAAAAAATAAAATTATAAAAAAAAATAAAAAACATAAAATAATAATAATAAATATTAATAATAATAATAATAATAATAATAATAATAATAAAAATAATAATAAAAATAATAATAAAAATAAAAATAAAAATAAAAATAATAATAATAATAATAATAATAATAATAATAATAATAATAATAATAAATAATTATGAAAATTAATAAAAATTCGTTTTTTATATTTTTATTTTCTAAATAAAAAAGAAAAACATAAAAATACAAATTTCTTTTATTCAAATCGACTGTGAGGCCATCTGTTGGAAATTATTGCAATTTACAATACACAAAATTTTCACCGGTTTTCACACTGGTCAATTTTCTAGTTCTTAGAAATTATATAAAAAAAAAAATTTCCCCGAGTAAAAAGAAAATTTTTCTTGTTAAAAATAATATTTATAAATAAATTTATTTTGAATTTATATTATTTCTAATAAAATAATAAAAATTACTAATAGATAATTTTCTATTTTACTATGAGAAAAAAAAATAAAATATATATATATATATAATATGTATCTTATCAAAAAGTATCTCACATTTTTTTTTATATCTTGCGATAAATATCTTATTAGAAGTCGATTACTTCATTTTTAGGTCATGTATTAACCGGTTGTGCTCAATGAATATATATATATATATATACTTATACAGTTATACATAAATAATCCCAAATAAATCGAGATAATTTCTCGATTATTTTTAAATCGAAATTTAAGGGTGGGGGGGGGAAGAAAGAAAAATAGGAAAAAAAATTCCCGTTTTTGGTATATTTTGTAATTTATATATAGAGTACTAAAAAAATTTCAATTATTAGAGGTTATTAATTTAGAGCAAGATATATGCATGTGTATGTGTGTTAAGGATGAAACCGGAAGTACTACGTACCAGTGGAGCACGGAAGCGTCTCGCAGTTCCGATTCAATAATCCTAACGCCGACGGTTGGTGATGATTATTTTCCGGTTCCAATGATTCATCTTCATTTGACACAATATTTGCAACAACTGTTTCAGCCATTTTTAATTTAACTTTTGTAACACACTACTCTCGTTTATAAACCTCACTCTCCGCATATCTCATTCACTTAAGGCACAACGCACTGTATTTTTATTTAAAATATATATTTTCAAAAAACCGAGAACACAACTCCGATTGAGATATAAACATATTGTTTTATAAGGAGTTTCAAGTGAATACATAGAGATGGCGGCACTTGGTTTATTCCATGTATATAGCTCATATGTGTTTCACAACATATGCGTTAATATTAGGGTTTGTCCAAAGTGGAACTATACACACGTATGACGTATTTACATTACAATACGTTTTTCTATTGTAATGTGTGCGTTAATGCAAAATAGAAACGTAACTAGAATCGTAATTGCAAGAATGAGTTAGAGAAGGACAAAAAAATTGCCCATCCTTTTCTATCTCATTCTTACGATTGCGTTTACTACTTAGGCATTTAGGGTTGGTTTCCATTGTCCCCACTTGTTATTTTGTCATAATTATCCTTAACAACCGCACCCTGTTCTAGTGAAAATTTAGTAACTTTTAATTTGAACAATAAAGTCACTAAATTTTTACTATCAATAATAATAATAATAATAATAATAATAATAATAATAATAATAATAATAATAATAATAATAATAATAATAATAATAATAATAATAATAGTAATTTCTATAATAATAATTATTATAATTTAATAATAATAATAGTTCTCGTTGACTACCGCACCCTGCTCTAGTAAAAATTTAGTAATTTTATTGTAACTTTTAATATTTACAATAAAGTCACTAAATTTTTTACTAAAGCAGGGTGCGGTAGTTGATCACAATTATGACAAATGGCAAGTGGGACAATGGAAACCAACCTTTAGACGTGCGTTGATTGTGAACACAGCTTAAAGTTGGTAGCAATTCTGAGAATTAGGCATTTTACCTTGTGACGTCAGAGGCTGATGACGTCGAAGCCTGGAGGGACAACAAACGAAAAAAACAATAAAGAACTGTCAAACAAGTGATTTTGAGGTTAAGTTTTTGAAGTTTTCAACGTTACCAACTGTAGATGGACTATAGTAAAATTATTTGTTGTCCCTCCAGGCTTCCAGCTGATCGGGCAGCCATATTTGAAAGTGAAATACCTAATTAGTTGGAAAAAGACAGATATATATATATATATATCTGTCCGTCCTTTACGTTCACGTTTAAATCTAAAGCAGAATAGAAACATAATCGTAACCGGAGGAATGAGTTAGAAAACGATAGATATATTGTTTATCCTTCTCTAACTCATTATTCCGGTTACTATTTCATTTCTATTCTGTTCAGGCCTTTATGGTTCCAATTAAGAAATTATCAGAGTGGAGGAGTTACATGTTGATGTAAATGCCGAATGCAAAACCGAAAATAATGTGAGTGAAAAGGATAGTGATATATCCCTGTCCTTTTCACTCTCATTATTTTCGGTTTTGCATTCTGCATTTACATCGCAACATGTAAATCCAACCTTTTGGCCTTATACACACAATTACATAAATGCTGCGTCCTTCTGATTTAGCACAACATTTTAAAAAAATTGTGGCACTTCTATAATAATTTTATTATTTTATGGCGTAAAATGTTACCGATACATACACAAGGACCACCCTAATATTAGTGGTCATACACATGACCACAAGGTCATTGAATCCTTTCCTTTTTTTTGTCCTTGTCTTACATACGTGTTGCCATGACAACATGTGCGTTAGAAAAGGACAAAAAAAGTGTAGGCATATCTGACCACGAGTGAACACCATATGGCCATGAACTAATAAAATTATTATAGAAGTGTCACAACTTTTCAAATTGTCGTCAAGGCGCTTGAAAATACAAGGATTTTTCAACCGTCTGTGTTTTCTATTATCTTTGCAATGTAAAGACAGCTTAAGAGTGACAGAGATAGTGATATATGTTTGTTTCTTTCACTCACATACCCCCAATTACATAAATGCTGCGTCCTTCCGGTTTGACAGCATTTTAAAAAGTCGTAATATTTCTATAATAATTTTATTAGTTCATGGCGTAATATTGAAATCTAAAGGGCTAAGCAGAATAGAAACGTAATCGGAATCGCAAACGCAAACAGAAGAATGAATTAGAGAAGGATAGACATATTGTTTGTCCTTCTCTAACTTATTCCTGTTGCGGTTACGATTCCGGTTACGTTTTTTATTTTGCGTTGGCTGTAGACAAACAATGTGTTAGAGAAGGATAGCATATATCTTTGTCCTTCTCTAACTTATTATTCCGTACATGGCCAACGTAGAATCGAAACGTAACCGGAATCGTAACCGCAACCGGAATAATGAGTTAGAGAAGAACAACCAATATTTCTATCCTTCTCTAACTTATTCTTCCGGTTGCGTTTGCGATTACGATTCCGATTACGTTTGCGATGATGATTCCGATGACGTTTCGATTCTGCTCTGGCCTTTACGATTGCGTTTCCGTTTAAGAATTAATTTTTTTTTTATTTAAAAAAATTTATATGATTTCAAAAAATAATTAAAAATTATAATGAACTATTTATTATTTATCTATCTATAAGTAAAATTATCTATTGAAATACATCGGACAAGAGTAATACATATTTGTAGACGTTTTACTGAAACTAGAAACCCAACCCTGAACAAAGTGACAATAGACGATAATTTAGCTTCCACGCCCTGTTATAAAATGGTCGCATTCACATCAGTCACTCAGTTTGATAAAAAAGATTAAACAATTGTAAAAATAAATAAATACAAACAAAATAATTATGTGAAATAGTGTGAATAAAGTTATTTTCAAGAATTTATCAAGATTTTTTCCAAAAAAATTCAATTAAATTATCAGGAATGTTGTGAGAAAAAGACAGCGTCAATTTTTTCAATCACGTGACAAAGATTTATTCAATTGACATCAAATATCTTCAGTTTTTGGTATTTTTCAAGGTTCGTATTCATTTTTTCTTTAACTTTTAATTAATTTTCTTTTGTTATTATTATTATAAGAATTTGAAATTTTTTTTTTACATGTGATAACCTAAAAATGTAATTTATATATTTATATTTATTCTGCCTTATATTTAATACTATTTACATTTTTATATTATTTTTGTCATAAATAATTTTCTATTGAGAAAAAAATTCTTTTTAACATAATTTTGGTATAAAATTTATTTATTTTTTTTTTACATAATTTCGATGTGTAAAAGAAATTTTTTTTTTTTACAAAATTTTGATTTAAACAGGAAAGTGAATGAAATTTTTTGGGGAAATTTTTTTTTTTTAGGAAAAAAGTAACTAGTTAAGAGATGGTAATTTATATAAATTTTAACGACTCATCCCTGCTAAGTAACCTGATATTATTGGACTTTGGTAACTTCTTCCCTCCTTTTTTCGGAGAAAAAAAAGTACGTTATACCAAAAAAATGCTCGCACAGTAAATTAAACGAAAAAAAAAAAAATGTGAAAAGCAATCATTTTATAAAGAATAATTTATTATCGAGAATGGATGGGAATAATTTCAACTATAAAGGTATGTAATTAAAAAATTGTTTGCTTTTAATAATTGTTTAACTATAATTTCTTTTATGTGAAATATGCAAAAATTAATTGTTAAGTTTAACTAATTGTCAACACTTCTTTTTTAACCTTTTTTTTTTTATATAATTTCTCAAAACTAATTTCCATTATACTTGATTTTTATGTGTGTGTGTGTTTTTTTTAAATATTATTATTTTAATTTTTAATATAGACTGAATAGTCGCTTAAAAAAAATTCATTTTATCGAAAGAATATTAAAAAATTTTTTCAAACGCCAAATTTTTATTTTTTTACAATTTTTATTTGTCCGAGAAAAAATAAAGTCAAAAATTTGCTCCCAAATATATTTTTCCAAACAAATGATAAAAATGAAAAGAAAAATTAAATTAAAATAAATTATAATGAAAAATAGAATAAAAATAAATTTTAATAAAAAATAAATTTAAATAAATTTTAATAAAAAATAAAATGACAAATTATAAAATTATAAAAATTCTTTTTAAATCACCATTCTTTGCAATAAAATTACAAAAACAAAATAATTATTATTTAAAATTCAAATTAGATTAAATCGATTTTTTTTTTCTTTTGTTAAATAATAATAATTCAGAAAATTTGAAATTCGTCTGAAAAAAGTGTTAAAAATTCATAAAATGAATTTTAAAAGTCGTAATTAAAAATTTTGTAAATTTTTATTATTTTCTAAAACAATATTAAAATATTTCCAAACTTTTTTTTCTTTCTAAATTGTAAACGTGTATATATTTGAACCAATAACTTTTGTATTTGAAGTAAATACGATTTAATTGTTACAAATGAAAATTATTTGATTTAAGTAAATATTTATTTGATAATAGTCAAGTAAGCAACAGGCCTCGGATTATACGACTTTGTCGACTATTTCCTATTTTTTTTTTCAAAATTACGACTTTTTTCAACTTATTTTAATAAAATATGACTATTTTGACTTTTTTTACATTTTTTAAAAAAAATTTTAAATAAAATAAATTTTTTTTTAGAATAAAATGCAAATCTTTTTCAGATCTTCTTTATTTCAATTATTTAACAAATTTTTAACTAAAATTCTTTAATAAAATTAATTATTTTTAAAAATCTTTAATAAAATTCATCAAAAAATTCAATTATTTCAAAATTATTTTTCAATTAAAATTTTTGAAAATTTTAACAATAACAATTAGTTTCTTTCTTTCCTAAATAGCAGTGTTATACATATATATTATACAATTTGTATTTAAAGGGTACTTTATTTTTGAAGTCCCGTAAATAAATAAAATAAATAAAATAAATAAAATAAATAAAACAAATAAAATAAATAAAATAAAATAAAATTCAATCATTTTCAAAAATTTTAATTCAAAATCAATTAACATTCAATTATTACCCAACATTTCAATTCAAAATCTTTTAAAATTTAATTATTTTCCAAATTTTTAATTCAAACCAAATAAAATTTAATTATTACCCAAAATTTCAATTTAAAATCAATAAAAATTAAATAATTATTTAAAATTTCAATTCAAAATTAATTATTATCAAAATTTTTAATCAAAAATCAACTAAAATTAAATTATTAGCCAATATTTCAATTAAAATTCAATTATTTCCCAAAATTTCAATTCAAAATCAAAGAAAATTCAATTATTTTCAAAATTTTCAAATCAAAATAAACTAAATTTCAATTATTTTCCAAATTTTCAATTTAAAATCAAATAAAATTGAATTATTTTCTAAAATTCCAATTGAAAATTAATTACTTTCTAAAATTCTAATTGAAATTCAATTATTTTCCTAAAATTTAATTACAAATCAACAAAAATTCAATTATTTCTAAAATTCCAAGTGAGGTTCAATTATTTTCCAAAATTTCAATTCAAAATCAACTAAATATCAATTATTTTCCAAAATTTTAATTCAAAATCAACGAAAATAAAAAATATTTTCTAAAATTTCAATTCAAAATCAACTGCAATTCAATTATTTTCCAAAATTTTATTCAAAATCAGAGAAAATTAAATTATTTTCTAAAATTTCAACTGCAACTTGTTCAAAATTTAATTATTTTCCAAAGTTTGAATTCCAAATCAACAAAAATTTCAATTCAAAATTAATTATTATCAAAATTTTCAATCAAAAATCAATTAAAATTGAATTATTATACAAAATTTCATTTAAAATTGAATTATTTCAAAATTATTATTTAATTAAAATTTTTATAAAATTTAACAATTGTTCATAATTTTCAAAAAATGTCAAATAAAATTGCCAAAAAAATTTTAATTCAAAATAATAAATCAATTCAAAATCAAATAAAATTCAATTATTTTTAAAAATTTTAATTCAAAATCAACTCAAATTCAATTATATTTAAAAATTTTAATCCAAAATCAAATAAAATTTAATTATTACCCAAAATTTCAATTAAAATTCAATTATTTCCCAAAATTTCAATTCAAAATCTAAGAAAATTGAATTTTTTTTTAAATTTTCAAATCAAAATCAACTTAAAATAATTTATTTTCCAAATTTTCAATTTAAAATCAAATAAAATTCAATTATTTTCTAAAATTTCAATTCAAAATCAACGAAAATTCAATTATTTTCCAAAATTTTAATTCAAAATCAACTAAAATTGAATTATTATCCAAAATTTTGAATTAAAAAGCTTCAAAAATTTAATTATTTCTAAAATTTTCCATCGTAATTTTTTTTGAAATTTAACAATTTCAATTATAATAACTCTAAGGAAATTCAATTATTTTTAGTTAGTTTTATAATATTCTTTGAAAATTCAACTATCTGAAACTATTTTTCATTTAAAAATGTTTTTCAAATTATTGTATTTTTTGTTCAATTAATTTCAAAAAAAAAAAAATTTATTTAAAAATTTGTAAAATATTTTTGTTAAAATAAAAAAAAAATCGACTTTTTCGACTTTTTCGTAATATAAATCGACTAAAACGGCTTTTTTTTGTGCCTTTAAGTCGATCCAAGGCCTGAACTAATTATTTGAATCAAATAAATTTTTTTTTTTTTCATTATACTTGAATATTTATTGAAAAATTATTTTTTTTTTTTTTGGGAAAAAGGTTATATCTATTTAAAAGACACACATTCAAAGTTATATATTTTATTTACTGTAGAATATTTTTATTTGATTATTTAAAAAAAAAAAAAAAAAAAAAAAATTTAATAAAATTTTTCTCTTATAAATTATTATTATCTATCGTGTGGTAAATTAATGTTTTATTTTTTATAACTTGTTGGACAACAGTAACACATTCCTTTATTGGGTATACCATACGAATATTTCAATGGATTATTATTACACCTCATATCACGTTCTTTCCAATCGTTGAGCCAACAATTAAAAGTACAATCATCTTCTTGAGGGGCTGACATTCCATAAATAGAAAAAATTGCAACAACAATGAATATAATTAAAAAGGTACGATTCATTATTTTTTTTTTTTTTACTTATCTTATTTGGAATCTGAAAACAATATATTGTGTTTTTTTATTTCTTATTATTTGAAAAAAAAATTCCTTTTTTGAACATATTCTCAAAATTGTTATCTCGGAGATTTGTAATTTCTAATAACTTATAAATTATACTAAAAACAATATATAGAAATTGAAATGAAATATTAATTTTTTTTTTTTTGCAAATAATTATATATAATTTAAATTAAGAGAAATTTTTGCTATTTACTTACAAAAAAGTTTCTTTTTAAAATTTTGGAGTATGAAAAACTTCTTTCTATATTCAATTATATGTGATTGTTGTACAAAATTCCGCTACTCTCTAGTGATAATTAATAAAAATAATTCCAATATATAGCAAAATTTTGCCCACTTCACAATAATAATAATAATAATAATAATAATAATAATAATAATAATAAAATAACTAAAGAAGGGGAGTCTATTTAAAAATTAATTCATAGATATTTCTTATTTCTTTTAAAATATAATTATTTTTTTTCTTCAAATTATCATTTGAATTGCATATTTAAAAATTTACATATCTTTAATCAGGCTGTAAATACTCTTCTTTTTGAAAATTATGTACATAATGGAATTAAGCAACAAAATACATTCAAAAAAAAAAAATTCAAATTTATGATGATTGTTAATTAATATTCACATGGAAAGACAAATTATTTCATAATTCAATAAAAGTTGATCTAAATATTAACAATAGTCAAATTTAAAAGAAGACTATACAGAATTAGATGAAAATTATAACGTTTATAATAAACGATTTTTAAAGAAATAATTTTTTATAATGAATAATTCTTTAATTTTTTGCCTGAAAAATATTTCTTGTAGTTTAATTAAAAAAAAACTGTTGATTAATAAAATCAACAAATTATAAAAAAAAATATATATATATTTTTTTAGATAAACGATTTTATAATTTTTCGTGTTAAATAACGAATTTACTTCAGCATCGTTTTTAATAAAGGATTAATTTTTTTTTTTTTTTTTTGTTTTTTTTATCAATTATCTAAAATATATTTTGATTGAAAAAATTTTTTACGAGGCCTATTAAATGGTTATTATATTTGGTGTTTATTTACTTTTTGAAAATATTCAAATTCAATTAAGAAAATTTATTAAATTAACAATTTTTCAAGCAATTAAAAAAAATTGATAATTTAAGAAATTTTTCAATAAACAGCAAATATAATAACCGTTTAATAGGCCTCGTAAAAAAAATTTTCAATCAAAGTTAATTAAAAACGGAGTAAAATAATAATCATCAACAAATTTTAAGGGGGTAGTCTGGTGTTTCGATGCCTTTTTGGGAGCTTATTTCAGGTTTTTTTTTTTTTTTATTATAAAATAAAATATAATCACACCAAATCTTTTTACTTCGTTTTAATTCTAATCACGAAGTGTTGAAAAAAATTATAATCGATTATTTTTTACTAGATTTTGTTATTTATATTTAATATTAATGTTTATAACAAAAAAATGCTGGCGCAGATGATTTACAAAAATCTATCCGACCGATTGCTCAAATTTTTTTACAGCTTATTCTACACAAGCATGGCTCTGTCCCGTACTAGAATAAAACATTTTTGTTAATAAATAACAAAAAATAGCGGACTATATAAGCAAAAAGATTCAAAAATTGTCTCTTTTTTTATTGACAAAAAGTTAAAAATAAAAAAAAGTTATCATTAAAATTGCGTAATTCTAGTACGGGCCACAGCCATATTTGTGTAAAATAAGCTAAAAAAAAATTGGAGCAATCGGTCGAACAGATTTTTGTAAATCACCTGCGCCAGCATTTTTTTGATATAAACATTAATATTAAATATAAATAACAATGTCTAGTAAAAAATAATCGATTATAATTTTTTTCAACACCTCAAAAGGAGAATAAAACGATGTAAAAAGGTTTAGTGTGATTTTATTTTATTTTATAATAAAAATAAATTCTGAAATAAGCTCCCAAAAAAAAGGCCTAAACACCAGACTACCCCCTTAAATATATTTTGTTTTGTCATTTTTTTTTTTTTTCTATTTTTTCAATCATATATACGACGTTATAATTTATATAAATTGAGGTATGTGGGAATTAATGGACAACAATAACAAATGCCCTCATTAAACGGTAGGGGATAGGAATATTTTCCTGGATCATTAAGACAGGTAGAATCTCTTGCTTGTTGATTGTTACGCCAACAATTGCGACTAATATCACAGAAACTTGGATATGACATTATTTTAATTGTAAAAATCGTCAGAACAATGAAAATAATTAAACAGTAATAATTCATTGTTTATAGGAATTTGAAATCTGAAAATATGAATTAAAATAAAAAGTAAATTTAATTATAATAAATATTAAAAATAAATAATTAAATATTTATTTGTATTCAATAAATATTTATTTGTATCAAATAATTATTATTTGAGGCAAATTAAATGATATTTGTTTCAAATACAGAAATTATTATTGATTCGAAATACAATTAATTTAATTTAAATTAAAAAAAAATTATTTGATTCAAGTAAATATTTATTTGATATTTGGAATTATGTAAAGTTTAATTAAATTATTTAAAATTTAACAAAATCTCTTAAAATTCAATTAATTTTAAAAAATTTGTACTAAAATTATTATTTGAGAAATTTTTTTCAATTGTTTCAATTCAGTAAAGTTTAATTTTACTATTGTCTAAAATTCAAGAAATTTTTTTTTGAAATTTAATTTAAAATTTTAATTTTAATTCTTATAAAATTAATTTTTTTATAATTTTCATAATATTCTCAAAAAATTGAATTATTTAAAATATTTTTCAATTAAAAAAATTTTGAAATTCTATTTACGTCTATATTTTCTAATAAAAATCTTTAGCAAACAGAAATTATTAAAAAATTTTAATCAAAAAAAAACCTTGTTTACAAAAATCTAAATTGTAAATCTTTGAAAATAACACAAAAAATTTAGGTAAATTACTTATCATTTTGAAAAACGGTTTTTATATTCTTATTCGCATCAAATTTTGAAGAAAAAAAAAACAAAAATCAAATAAATTGAAAAATTAGTTTTGAGAAATTATGTAAAATAAAAAAATTATATTAATTTAAGTAAAATAGACATACAAAAATTAACTTACAAAAGTAGTTTGTCATGAAATTTTAAAGTGAAAAAGAAGACTATTATATCTTTTATGATTTTGTTTTTAAAAAAAATTCTTATATATACAGAGATAATTGAACTTTTTTTTAAAAAAATTAATATTAAGGGCAAAGGTTATATCTAATTAAAGACACATTCAAAGATATATTTTTTATTTACTGTAAAACATTTTTCTTTGATTATTTATGAAAAAAATTTAATTTATCTCTTAATTCAATATCGAGGACATGTATACATATATATATTTTTTTATCAAATCGCATTAATGGAATGAAAAAAAAAATTTTTTTTTGTTTATACATATTCCATATAATTAATTTATTGTGATTAATTAGTTTTTTTTAAATTTAATTAAGCAAGACCTAATGAACAACAGTAACATCTACCATGTATGGGACCATCGTACGAATATTTTTGTTTATTACCACAAATATTATCACGTGCTCTCCAATCATTGAGCCAACAATTGGAATTACATCCTAGATTCTGAGGAATTGACATCCCACATAAGGAGAAAATTGCAACGAGGAATATAATTAAACAGGTACGATTCATTTTTTTCCGTCTTATTTGAAATCTGAAAATAATATTTGTTATATTTTTTATTTCCTATATTGCTTTGAAAAAAAAATGTTCTTTTTTTCAAATATTCTCAAATTTTTTGACTCTGGTTATCAATTTTTTATCTGATATATTTTATGCGAATATAAAATTAAATTTTCTAATAACTTATAATTTATTAGAAATAATGTATTGAAATTTAAGGTTGCCACAAGTTATGAAAGTAAAACTTAATTATTGTTAGAAATTTTTGTTTTTGACTATTAAAACTGAAAAAAATATGAAAAAATTTTTAATTCTAATAAATTCAGGGAAATCATGGAAAAGTTAGGGAAAATTCAGAGAATTTTATAAAAAGTACTGGAAAAAATATCAAATTTCTAAAAATGCTACTAAAATTATAATTTTTGAAATTTTCAATTCAAACTTTTGCTTCTAAAAATTATTGTCTTATATTTTTATAATTGTCGACCTTGGATCGACTTTTGAAACAAAAAAAAATTTATTTTAGAAAAAGAAAAATCTAAAAACTCAATTTTTTTGTTTTCCATAAATTTAATAATTGGATAAATATTTTATTATTATTAACAATGTAAGAATGTATATGTATGACGATTAATGACGAAGGTGTCCGATTATAATTGGCGAAAATGTACGAGACTGATTGAGGATCAGTCTTACGCGAACCACGAAAATAAGAAGTCGACCAATAAACTTACATAATGTTGATTAAGTGTTTTATTTAATAATCCTTACAATTCAGAAGTGGGATTGACTCATTATCCGCCCAAATGAATTGCAAATTTATTTTTTAATTGTTTTACCGTCCTTGACGATTTTATCGATTTATCTTAGCGGCAAAAACCAGATGATCGCAAGTCGCCACGCGGTCGATCGAAAAATCGACGATCCTGAATGAACTACGCTTTTGTGTGGAATATAAGTGAAATCATTTGTTCGGGAAAAATTCGTTGACATCAGTGAGCTATGAAAAAGGGCCCAATTATGTGTAGTGGTCATTAAAACTTAATGTGCTCAAATGTGAAGTGACGCTTTCAGAAAGTGGCAATATGGCGATTCCAAAGGTGCCGTGTAATAACTCGTAAGAAGAACGCTAAGTGTCGCTGTGGTTCGCGAAGATACATGTGAAGCAATAAAATTTTGGTGATTGCGCGGTTCCGACTTAAGTTGAATATATGTGTCCTCTTGTGTGAGACGAAGAACACCATACTGATGAAGTGAAGTGTTCAGATTAACTTCTGAGAATTAATCTGTAATTTCTGTGTGTTGAACTTCTGATAATCATCATCTTCTGAGAGATTAATAACTTCTTTGGAAGCGGAAGAAAAATTTGTGAACCCCTTTGGAAATTCTGGCAAGCAAAATGTGTGATAATATGGACCCAACCAAGTTCACAGTGTTGACCCTTAAAGAAGTCTCCAAATTGCGGGGAGTGGTAGGTTATGGCAGTAAGGCCGAAATCATCAGACGCTTGCAAGAGGTTGATCCGTCGGATGCTTGGATGGAAGAAGCAATTAAAATTCAGTCGTCCAGTAATGAGTATTCAGAAACTGAAGGCCGTGAAAACGGGGAAACTTCGAATACTCAAGACGCTCCTGGCACCAACAATCATCGAGTGAACGAGACAAGACGATTTGACGAGAGAGAGATCGAGTTTTTGCTTCGTGAACGAGACTTGATGGCGAGGGAACTCGAACTTGCACGAAGGGAAGTGGAGATTTTGCGTCGCACGCCGAGTCATTCCGAAATTCAGCAACCTACTCGACAGACAAATATCAACGCACTTAAGGATTTGCTTAGTGATTTTGAAGGCACGGGCGCAGATCTACGAAGGTGGAAAGAGCAGTTTCAGTTAATACGCAGCACATATAAATTAGATGACGACCATGGGCAATTATTAATGGGAGCAAAACTCAAAGGTAAAGCCTTGAGATGGTTCCACTCTAAACCGGAGTTCATTAGGATGACGGTGGACGATCTACTTAGGGAACTGACAGTTATGTTTGATCACCACCAGGATAGAGTGACTTTGAGGAAGAAGTTCGAAAATCGCACTTGGAAATCTTCTGAGTCATTTAGTGACTACTTCCACGATAAACTAATATTAGCAAATTCTGTGCCTATCGATGAAACCGACCATATTGATTACCTCATTGACGGGATACCGGAAGTAACGTTAAGAAATCAAGCCCGTATCCAATGTTTTAAAGAAAAAAATAACTTATTACAAGCTTTTGAGAGGATCACACTAAAGGACGACTGTAAGAGTATTTTCGATCAAAGAAAAAATACTTCAGCAACGACATCAAATCCCGAAAGCGAGTCGAAAGATTCTAAGATAATTAAGAGAAATACCCAACTTAGATGTTTCAACTGCAGCAGATATGGACATCTTGCATCCGAATGCAGACAACCTACCCGACCAAAGGGCGGCTGCTTCAAGTGTTTCGACGTGGGGCATCAGTGGAAGGACTGTCCCAAAAAGAAATACACAAATGAGGAGAAGCAGCAGGTGAGCAACGTGGCGTCGGGGCAGGAGGAGCAGCAGTCGTCTGCAGACGTCTCCAACAAAAATCCTCTTGATTCCGAAGTTTTTAAAACTGCATCCTACGAATTCGACTCATACGCAAATGTACCACGATTTTTTGATACTCTTCTGGATACTGGAAGCCCAATTAGTTTCATCAAGGAGCACCTCGTTCCCAGGGAAAGTATTTCTACATATGAAGGTAATGATTATTATGGTGTAAATAATAGTGCTTTAAATTTTGTGGGCGTGACGAGCGCGAGAGTGACTTTAGATGGCGTTGGTCACGAGTTGAAATTGTTAGTCGTTTCAGATCACACTATGTTATCTTCTGTTGTTTTGGGTCGCGATGCCCTGCGCGTGTTTAACTTGGGTTTGAAAGCAATGTCAAAAATTGAGGCGAAAGCGATTAGAGAAATTTTTAATATAGATATAACTCGGAAGAATATAATTGATTTTCTTGAAATTAATCCGGAAATTGATGAACTAACGCAATGTGAATTGAGGAGAATATTTTTGACAGAATATATAAATTGTGAGCGACCAGAGTTTCCCGACGTCAGGTTTGAGCTCGGATTGCGCCTGACAGATGACCGCCCGATCTATTTTGCGCCGCGTCGATTGTCCTTTGAGGAGAAAGAGCACTTGGTGAAAATTATCGATAACTTACGCAAACGTCGCATTCTTAGGGAAAGTAACTCGGATTATGCCGCGCCAGTAGTCATGACAAAGAAAAAAAATTCAGAATATAGACTATGTGCAGATTACCGTAAAATAAATAAAGTAACTTTGAGAGATAATTATCCCCTCCCCTTAATTGAAGACCTGTTGGATAAATTAAGGGGGAAAAATTATTTTACACTACTCGATTTGAAAGACGGTTTTCACAATATGGATATGGCAGCAGATTCAGTCAAATATACTTCAATCGTTACTCCCATTGGCCAGTACGAGTATTTAAAAGTCCCTTATGGTTTAAAAACCGCTCCAGCTGGGTTTCAAAGATTTATAAACAAAATTTTCGAAGAATTGATTAGAAAGGGGGAAGTAGCTATTTATCTGGATGACATTTTGATAATTTCGGAAACGCTGGAACATCATCTCGAAATAGTGAAGCGCGTATTTGCACTAATGGTAAAAAATAAGTTGGAGTTGCGACCCGACAAATGTAAATTTTTGCAAACAAAGATCGAATACTTAGGTTACAATGTCTCTGCCCAGGGTATTAGTCCAACAAATCGCGGGATAGAAGCTGTAACTAATTTTCCTATTCCGAAGAATATACGAGAAATTCAAAGTTTCCTCGGATTTTGCTCGTATTTTCGAAAATTCATTCAGGGATTTTCCGTACTCGCTAAACCTCTTCATGACCTTCTGAAAAAAAATGTTTTGTTTAGATTCGGTACAGACGAACTTAAGTCATTCGAGACACTTAAAGAAAAATTGATAAACTTTCCGGTCTTAAGTATCTATAGTCCACACGACGAGACTGAGCTCCACTGTGACGCCAGCAAACTCGGATTCGGCGCGGTGCTGTTACAGAAAAAATCAGACGGGCTATTTCATCCAGTGTTCTACTTCTCAAAGCGAACAACAGAAACCGAAAGCAAGTATCATAGTTTCGAATTGGAGGCTCTGGCCGTGATATATGCTTTGAGACGATTTAGAATTTATCTTCAGGGAATAAGATTTAAGATTGTCACTGACTGTAATGCGCTCAAATTGACATTAGATAAAAAAGATATTAATCCGCGCATTTCGCGTTGGTCTCTTGAAATGGAAAATTTTGATAAGTCATTCGAACATAGAGCGGGAGAAAAAATGAAGCATGCCGATGCATTTAGTCGTTCCGCAAATGTTTTGATCGTGGAAGATAACTCATTTGAGAACAATCTAATAGTCAGTCAGAATCTTGATTCTAAAATAGTGGAATTGCGAAGAAATCTCGAGAATGAGCAGGATAAGTTATACGAGATGCGAAATGGCTTAGTATATAGAAAACGCGATAACGGTATCCTATTTTATGTGCCTGAAAAAATGGAGAACCACGTTTTACGTAAATATCACGACGACTTAGGCCATTTTGGCCCTGAAAAAACTGTTAGTTCTATCTTAAAAAATTACTGGTTCCCATCAATGCGCGAGAAAGCAAAGTTGTACGTAGCGAATTGTTTAAAGTGTATAGCGTTCTCTCCTTCAACCGGGAAGGGAGAGGGTCAACTTAATTCTATTCCGAAAGGTACTCTGCCGTTTCAAACAATACATATTGACCACCTTGGTCCCCTCGATAAGCGTATCTCATGTAAACAACACGTGTTTTTAATAATAGACGGATTTACCAAATTTATAAAATTATATGCGGTAAAAACTACGGAAAGCAAAGAAGCAATAAATTGTCTCAACGATTACTTCTTGCACTATAGTAGACCTCGAAATATAGTATCCGACCGCGGTACGTGCTTTACGTCTCTAGAGTTTAAAACTTTCTTAGAGGAAAATGGTGTTAATCACATTCTTATAGCAACTGCGTCACCCAAAGCGAATGGGCAAGTCGAGAGAACGAACCGAGTCTTGAGTCCAATGCTAGCAAAGCTTTCCGAACCCGTTACCGGTAAGCTCTGGTACAAAATGCTGTCTGATGCCGAGTTTGCACTCAACAATACCGCACATAGTACAACGGGCATAAGCCCCAGTAAATTATTATTCGGGATTGAGCAGAAAGGTAAAGTGTTAGACCCTGTTGCGGAATTGTTGAAGCAAGCTGTGCATAGTGATGACTCTCGTGACCTTGACGAGATGAGATTGGAAGCGAGTGAGAAAATTAGTAAATCACAAAATTATAATAAAGAGTATTACGATAAGAAACATAGGAAACCGCGCAAGTATCAATCCGGCGACTATGTCATGGTAAGAAATTATGACACGACTCCTGGGGCTCCAAAAAAGCTCATACCACGGTTCAAAGGTCCATATGAAGTTAAAAAAATATTACGTAACGATAGATATGTTTTAGAAGATGTAGAGAACTTTCAACTTACACAAAAACCGTATTCAGGAACCTGGGAATCGTGTAATATGAGACCTTGGCATACCGACTTCGTAAATATGATTTGTAACGCGTATTGTGAACATTTTATGGTAAGATAATAAAAATATTATAAAAGTAATGACTAGTTCGCGCCGAACATAATAGTCAGGATGGACGAGTTTGTAAGAATGTATATGTATGACGATTAATGACGAAGGTGTCCGATTATAATTGGCGAAAATGTACGAGACTGATTGAGGATCAGTCTTACGCGAACCACGAAAATAAGAAGTCGACCAATAAACTTACATAATGTTGATTAAGTGTTTTATTTAATAATCCTTACAACAATTTGTTATTAGAAATTTAAAAAAAAAAATTTTTTAATTTCTTAATAAAAATGTTTCACAGAAATATTTTCAAGAATATTTTTTTTTTTTAACACCGAATTAAACTGAGACAAATTTCCAAGATTTCAATTCAGTTTCAGAATAAATTTTTGAAAAATAATTTAAAGTTACATTTAAAAAAAAAAAAAAAAAAGAAAATTCAAATCTGATTTATGCACATTATTCTAATTCAGAATTTTGGAAAATGTTTTAATTAATTAAATTTTCAAAGAATTTGATTAAAAAATATTATTGAAAAAAAATTAATTTTTAATGAAAATTTGTAAAATAATTGAATTTGAAAGAATTTGATTTAAAATTTTGAGAAATAATTGAATTTCAGGAGATTTACAAATTTCAGATAATAATTGAATTTTAGAGAATTTTCAACTGAAATAATAAATTTAATTAAATTTTTATGGAGTTACAGTTAAAATTTTTAGAAATAATTGCATTTTTTGAGATTTCAAAAATTATAAATTTTGTTGTAAATATAAACAGAATTAAAAAATTATTTAAATAATTGAATTTTTGAAAAATTGAAATTAAAATTATTGAAATAATTAATTAAACAAAGAATTATTATATAGATAAAAATTTGGGGAAAAAAATTTTCAATTGAATTTACATTCAATTAATTATTCAATTACTAATTGACTTTGGAAGAGTTCGAGTTTTTTTTTGGAATTTGGCGAAGAATTTTAAATACAATTTTTAGAAATAATTGAATTATAGAGAAGTTTAGAGAATTTTAAATTGAAAAATGTTTTAAAAAAATTAAATTTTCGATTTGTGAAATTTTTCTAAAGATTTTTAAATCAAAAGTAATTGTAATTTGAAATTTTTAATTTTATAATTATATTTTTTAAAATAATTGAATTTTTCAAAATATTGAATTAAAATAATTGAAATTTAATTTCAATTCTTAAAAAGTAATTGAAATTTCTTAAAATTTCATTGAAAGTTTTAAAAATAATTTAATTTTTTTAATTTGATTGAATTTTCATTTATTGCAATTCTTTTAAAAATAGAATTCATATTTGATAAAAAAAAAAAAAATAATAATAAAATTCGAAAATATCAGAGAAAAAAAATATTGTCTCTGGAAGTCAGGAAAATGTCAGGGAAAATTATAATGAAAATTTTTTAAAAACCCTGAAATTGAAATGAATAAAATATATTTTTTTTATAAATAATTACAAATTAAAAAGAGATTTCGCTATTTACTTACGAAAGTTTCTCATTAAAAGTATGATAAAATTTTTTTTTCTATACTCAATTGTGTTTGTTGCAAATTTTCGCTACACTCTGACGATGATTGATAAAAATCACAATATATAGGGGAGCAACATTTTGCCCACTCCACTTAATAATAATAATAATAATAATAATAATAATAATAATAATAATAATAATAATAATAATAATAAAAAGAAAAAAAGGGAAGAGAAGTCTATTAAAAGATAATTTCGAAGATATTTCATATTTATTTTAAAATTTTATTTATTTTTTCAAATTATTAATTAAATTTTATCTTTTAATTATTTTGCAAATCGTGATTGAATTAAAAACAACAATATAGACATTGAAAAAAGAAAAATATCCAAATTAATGATGATTGATAATTTAATATTCATTATCCCGTGAGTTGTACGTTGCAACAATAACAAGTTCCATGTAATGGTCCATTATACGAATATTTTGGTCCATTTCCACAAAAATAATCACGAGCTTGCCAATCATTTAACCAACAATTAACATCACATCCAAGTTGTATGGGTGACGATATTCCTTTTGCGATGAAAATCATCATGACAAATAAAACAATAAAATAGGCGCCTTTCATTTTTTTTTCTCTAAAAATAGATGGAATTAAAAAGAAATTTATTTAATATTTTAATACGAAAGAATATTTTAATTTAATACATTAATTTTTTCAGTAATAAAATTTTAATTTGAAAATAATAATAATAATACCATAATAATAGAAATAATAATTTACAAGAGAAATTTCTTAAAAAATATTATAATAACAATAATATGTTTGAAATAATAATATAATTTGACTTACAATGAAAATTGTCAATTTTTGTTGAAATGAGAAAAATTGTAACAGAATTGAAAGCGATTATAATTCTTTATTAAAAGAAAAGGAAGGAAAAATACAAATTTATAGAAAGCAATTGTTTACATTTCTCTGATTATTATAAATGAAGGGAAATTTATTTAAAAGTCGACATTGAATTTAATTGAAATAATAATCATATTATTCCTTTAAAAAACTATTTAAAATTAAAACTGCGAGAGTAGAAAAACAAAGCAATCTATCATAATGAATGATAATATTTTTTTTTAACAAGGTTTGTTTAATATTAATGATGAATAACAAACAATACGTCAATTTTCAAAAATTGCGCAGAAATCATTCTGTCTGATTGTTTGGTCAATTGTAATTTCGGACAAAGTGAAAATTCGGCTTCTTGAAAAAAACAAGGTTTGTTTAATATTAATGATGAATAATAAATAAAATTTTAAAAAATCAATACTAATTGGTCAATTTTCAAAAATTGCACCGAAATCATTCTGATTTTTTGTTCGGTCAATTGTAATTTCGGACAAAATGAAAATTCGGCGTCTTGAAAAATTCTATCAATTAAAAATTCGGACAAATTTAAAATTCGGTGAATTAAAATTTCTGTCAATTTAAAAATTTGAATCACATAAAATTCGATTGAATGAGAATTCTGTTAAATTAAAATTCGATTAAATTAAAATTTTGTTAAATAAAAAATTCTTATGTAAAGAAAATGACTCAAATAAAAATTCTGGCAAAAATTCGGCAGCTAAAAATTTTAAGTAAAAATTTGTATTAAAAGGAAATTCTGTCAAATTTAAATTCGAAAATTGAAAATTCGTCTAAAAAATAAATAAATTCTAATAAAATACTTTAAAATTAATATTTTAATTAAATATTTTATATGGAAAATTCTTGAGCCTCAAATAAAATATTTCTTTGTGTAATTTGTATATAAATTATTAGAATTTTATTTAAAAAAAAAGAATTTTTATTTTATAATTATATACAGTATTTAATTATTGATTGATAGAAAACTTTTTTTTTTATATTTGACCACAACAGTAACATCTGCCGTGTATGGGTCCAGGATAAGAATATTTTGGTTTATCACCACAAAATGCATCGCGAGACATCCAATTATTTAGCCAACAATTAATGTCACATACTGCTGACAATCCCCCGACGATAAAAATCGTCATTACCACTAACAAAATTAAAGAGATTCGATCCATGTTTTTTTTTGTAATTAACTTTCAATCCTGAAATGTAATATTTAAAAAAGTAATTAAATTTACAATGTAAAAATATTGATTTAATCTCAAAAATGATGAAAAATAATTTATTACTTTAGAAAGAATTTTTTTTAACACAATTAAATTTATTCAAATTTCAATATGTTCAAATTTTTAAATTTTGCTATTTAATTGACTTTTATTCGATTCAAATTTAAATCTAAATTTTTCTTCATCCCCCTACGAATTAATATTCACAGGAAAAAAAATAAAATAAAAAAAATGAAATAAAAAAATGTAGACATCTAAAAATAATAATTTTAATTTTTTAATTTAAATTTTAGTTATAAATCAATGAAAAAATCATCAATAAAAATAAATGATCTTCAATAACCAAATTAGAGCAATTTCAACTTTGAAATAATGATGAAAAAAAAAATTAATTACCTTTCAGTATTATAAAGTACTGATTGATTATTATTATTTGTTTGTTTGAAGGAACGCGAACAGACTCTGTTATTATTAACAACGAAAAAGACGCAAATATATATAGGGAGTGTTTGTTTACACTATAAGAAAAGAAAAGAAAAAATTTAAGAAAAAGAAATAAAAATCGTGAACTTTTATCAAAATAACAAAGAACACATTTAATGGTTTTTAATGCCATTTTTAGCATAACAAGATAATAATAAAAGAAAACGAGTTCAATGTATAGATTCTAAAAACACAAAAAATTATTTCTGGAGAGTAACTCATTTATTTTCATTTATTCTGATAAAATAAATTATTTATTCTAAATAACATAATTAATTATTTCTCGAAAGTAACTCATTAATTTTTATTCCTATTGAAAAAAATATGTGAGACATATTTATACAATATATAAATAAACAAGAAAAAAGTTATTAAATATATAAATATAGTTATTTATAAATATCTGTTATATATGCTAATCATTAAAAACAACTAATAAATTACTAATAAAATATTATTTTTTAAACTTTTTACGCGAAATTTAATCGAGAAATAAAAATAAAGTAAAATATTGCATAAGTCTCGGATCGACTTAAAGGCTAAAAAAAAAGTCGATTTATATTCCGAAAAAAGTCGAGTTTTTTTATTTTAACAAAATATTTAATTGGTTAATAAATATTTTAATTTAAATAACTAATGTTATAAGATATTAAATTCATTTTACTAATTCTGTAATGAGTACATAATTCTATAATGAATATTATCAAGAAAATTTATTTCGAATATTTCAGAATCGAACTAATTGTAAGACAAATTTTCAAAATTTTATTTAAGTAGAACAAATTTCTAAAAAAAAAATTCTTAAAAATTCATTTTTATAATTTTTTCAAGTCTAATTTAAGCAAATTATTTGAATTTAAAATTTTGTCATAGTTTTTAATTTTGATGGTCAAAAAAAATTCAGGCAATACATAATCAAGTTTTACAGATTTTTAAATAAAAATTTCTTTTTTAAATAATTGAATTTCAAAAGATTTTTGTTAATTTGAATATTGGAATTTTTGTTGATTTTCAATTTAAATTTTAGAAAATAATTGCTTTTGAACAAGTTACAGTTGAAATTTTAGAAAATAATTGAATTTTTGTTGATTTTGAATTAAAATGTAGAAAAATAATTGAACTTTAGTTGATTTTGAATTAAAATTTTGAAAAATAATTGAATTTTAGTTGCTTTTGAATTAAAATTTAGGAAAATAATTGAATTTCAATTGGAATTTTTGTTAATATTGAATTTAAATTTTAGAATATAATTGCTTTTGAACAAGTTACAGTTGAAATTTTAGAAAAAAATTGAATTTTTGTTGATTTTGAATTAGAATGTAGATAAAATAATTGAATTTTCGTTGATTTTGAATTAAAATTTTGAAAAATAATTGAACTTTAGTTGATTTTAAATTAAAATTTTTTAAAATAATTGAATTTTTGTTGATTTTGAATTAAAATTTAGGAAAATAATTGAGTTTTACTTGATTATGAATTGAAATTTTTGAAAATAATTGAATTGCAATTGGAATTTTAAAAAATAATTAAATTTTTTTTAAATTTTAATTTTGGTATATAATTGGATTTCAAAACATTTTAGTAAATTTTAGAAAATAATTAAATACAGAATTGAAAATAATTTATCAAATAATTTTAGATCTCCTGTTTTAAAAATTATTGAATTTTCCTAGATTTACAATTCAGATTTTTGATAAAAATTGAAAACAAAAAAAAATGTTAATAAAAATATTTTTTTATTGAATTTTTGAGTCCTTATTTTTAGAAAGATGTAAACCATATTTCTCTATTAAAAAAACAATACATTTTTTTATACATTTTCATTTTTTAAATCATTATAAAATCTTTATTTCGATTGTACAAATGTTTTTATAATAATAATAATTATTATTATTACTATATTTATTATCATTGTTATTATATTGTTTTTATTATTATTTTTATTATTATTTTTATTATTTTCATTTTTTTTATTATTATAATTATTATTTATGATAATGATAAATTATAATAACAAATAATAATTAGAAATAATAAGTCGTAATAATGCTTATTAAATAAAATAATAATAAATTATAGTAACAAATATTTGTGATAAATAGTAATTTCTAATAATAATAATAATAATCATTTAATTTTATAATAATAAATTGTTAAATAATATGGCACTTATGTCTAAACTTTAAAAACATAGTTCTTTATAACAATCGTAAAATGTTTGTTCGTTTTTTGAACAAAGTGACAAATTTAAAAATTAATTTCAAATTTATGTGGAAAAATTTACAAAATAATAATTATTTTTAATGCGTCGATTTTTTTTTTTTTTTTTGCTTTAAAACGGAATTGTCGAGAAATATTTATTAATTCTCCAAACTTCAGCATTTAATTCCTCATCATCTGACTGTCTATTTTCATAATTATCAATTTCTTGTTCTACATCTTTATAAGGATTAATTAATATAAATGGATAATAATCAATATCATAATAAGTTTCCTTTGGTCCAAAACCAGGATAATAATATCTAACAACTGGTTTAAATATTTGTTTCGGCGTTGATATATGTATAAATTTTTCCACATTATAACCAATTTTATTTTCAATTAAATTTCCAAAATCAACATCAGAATCACGCCATCCCAAAAAATAATATTCATATTCATTGTCTTCAAATTCATCGTAAACAATTTTTGGACAATCATCATCTGAATAAACTTCTTTATAATTAATTTTTATATCGTCACATAATTTTTTTACTATTTTCCATTCTCCTATTGAAATTAAAACATTTTTTTCAGTAATATTTTTTAATATTTCTCTTAAATTTTCATTATCAATCATTGTTAAATCCTCTAATCCAATATCGATAAAATTTTCAAAAATTTTATACACAATCAAAATGCGTAATCCTTTAGTAATTTTGGAAATTTTATATTCTTGCTTCATTCCAAATAGAACGAAATTTAATAATTTTTTATCTGATTTTCGTGGTGTAAATTTTTTTTTCACTTGAGGAAAATAAATATTTCCACCTTGACATTCAGTTGGACAAATGATAATTAATAAATTTGTTTGATTATATTCAGAAATATTTTTACAAGGTAAACGAAAATCATTTTCACGATAAATAACAAATTTTTCAGGAATTGCTTGATATTTATTACCAAGTTGTTCAGTTGTTATTGATTGTCCAAGAAAATTTAATAAATGACTATTTTCATTTTCTAATTGTTTTTCGAGTGGTTGGAAAATTTTTGAATTAGTAATAATTTTCATTTCATCATTGTTGGCAATTGTTGTTGAAATATTAGATGATTGGATAAAATTTAATTTTGATGATAAATCAGAATTGATGTTGTGAAGATCAATTTCTTGATTGTCAATCATAATAATTGTTTTGCTGTTAAAATTTATGATTCCTGTTTTTATTTCTTCGTTTTCGAGTATTTTTAGTTCATCAATTAAATCCTCGGTGGAATATTTTACTCGTTTTTGATTTGGTGACACTTGATCGTTTGCTGGAAAAATTTTTTTTAAAAAATAATTTTAGGCGCAAGATTTTAATAAATTTTTATATTTAGAAAAATTTCTATTCAAATGAATTTAAAAAAAAAAAATTTTTTTTTTATTTATTTCATTAATTTTATTTTTTTATTCAATTTAACTAATTATTAATTACTGAAATAAATCTTAACCTCAAAAAATTTGGAAAGAGAAAATGAAAAAAAAAGAAATTTAAAGTACAAAAAAAATTAAAAATTAGAAATGAAAAATAGTATTAAAATTGAAATATTATTTGCTTACTTTTTCTTTTTCCTGTGGACATGATTATTTGTTGATTAATATAATATAAAATTTAAAAATTCATTTGGAAATTTGGAAAAACGTGTGTAAATAATTTTGTGTCTGTTTTTCCATCATATATAATGAAAAACATATATAGATTTGGATTTGACATATAGAATTTGTATTTATTTGTGGTGCCATCTAATTAATTTTTCCTAATTATTTATACATCAGGCCTTGGATTGTACGAATTTTTCGATTTTTTTTTCATATTATTTTAATCAAATAAAAATTAAAATTCTTTAAAATAAAAATTTTAATTAATTGATTTTTGCAGAATTTTTCATCAAAAAACAATTTTCTATATTACAGAATTTTTATATAATATCTAAAAACTTTTGATTTTTCCAGCCGATTGCAGAAAATAAGTATTCTTGGGTGAATTTCTGAGCTATTGAAAATTAAACCCAAAGAATTTTTTTTTTCAAACACAAATCTACTAGAATGTGATCGAAAATTTAATTCGTTATTTAATAATGATAAATTTTTTAATTTTAACCTAAAATGTCACATTTCATTCTGCAAAATAAATAAGGAAGCATGATTATGTTCTAAGAATAATAATAATTAGTTAGATTTTTCATTTTATGAAATTTCATTTGTCATAATTATATTTCAGTCGAATTGTTTATTTGTTCGAATTAGTATTTTATAGAATTTTCATCAAAACGATTTTCTATATTACTGAATTTTTATATTAATCGAAAATTCACTTTATAGAATTTTTATTTCTTCGAATTTTTATTTATCAGAATATTTATTTGCTCGAATTTTCATTTTATGTAATAGGACATTTTAAAGAATTTTTATTTGGTAGAATTTCATTGCATAGAATTTTTATTTTATTCTTTCAGATGAATTTTCATTTGTTCGAATTATTATTTGATTGAATTTCGATAAAATCAATTTTTCTGAAGAATTTTTACTTAACTGAAAAATTATTTAACAGAATTTCTAATTTGATAGAATTTTCATTTATCCGAAATTGCAAATGACCGAACAAACAATCGATTTTGGCGCGATTTTAAAAAATCAACTAATCAAAAATTATCCATAAAATTGTGATTAGTTGATTTTAAAAATCGCGCCAAAATCGATTGTTTGTTCGGTCATTTGCAATTTCGGACAAATGAAAATTCATCTGAAAAAATAAAATGAAAATTCTATGCAATTAAATTCTACCGATTATAAAAATTCTTTAAAAATTGCCCTATTATGTTAAATAAAAATTCGAAGAAATAAAAATTCTGTGAAGTGAATTTTCGGTTATATAAAAATTTGTGTAATATAGAAAATCGTTTTGATGAAAATTCTACAAAAATTCTAATTCGAACAAATAAAAATGCGGCTGAAAAATAATTATGGCAAATTAAATTCAATAAAATGAAAATTCTATAATAATAATTAATAAAAATTAATAATAATAATTACTTATAATAATTACTATTAATTAATTAGCTAATCAATTTAAAAAAAACAGTTTTTTTATTGTCATTCTTTCTAATGAAAAACAAAATTTGATAAAACTTTTTTTGGCAAAAAAAAATGAAATACAATTTCATAGCTAAATTTTTCTCTGCTGTTGTCGTTATCGTTGTCTTCTTATTGATAATTCTCTAAATCTTCCACTGGATCCTCTTCCGATGGATCTGATTCTGATGGATCAGGCGATGAAGAATCAGATTCGGAAATTTTATTTTCACATGGATTTATCAATATAAATGAATAATAATCAACTTCATAGTTTGATTCTTCTGGACCTGTACCATATTTTCTATATCTCACAACAATATCATTAATTACTTCTGGTTTTGAAAAATTAATATACAAACCCACGGTAAATCGTTTTGAATTTTTAATTAAACTATAAAAATCAACATCACATTCCTCCCAACCTTTATAGTAAAATTCCATTTCATTTCTATCTAATTCACTGTAAACAATTTTTGGACATTCCTTAGCTGAATAAACTTGTTGATATTTCACTTTGATATTATCGCAAATTTTTTTAATATTATTCCCTTTTGTTATTGGTATTAAAACATTTGTTTCTGTTATATTTTTTAATATATTTTTCAATCTTCTTGTATCGCTCACAGTCAAATTAATTAATTCAATGTTAAATGGACTTTCAAAAATTTTATACACCAATAAACAACGTAAATTTTTGATAATTTTTTTAATTTCATACTGTGTATTAATTCCAAAAAGAATGTAACACAATGTTTCATTGGTTGTTGATTCAGGGGTGAATTTTTTTTTCATTAATGGAAAATTAATTTCACCTCCATTGCAATTGGTTGGACAGAGAATTATTAATAGTTTACTGAGATTTTCCTCTTGATTATTAATATTATTGTCGCAGGGTAATTGAAAATCATTTTCTTGATAAATTAAGAATTTATCAGGTATTGCTTGATATTTGTTATTCAATTGTTTTGTTATTATTGAATGACCGAGAAAATTTAAAAAATGACTTTTGACATTTTTTAGAGATATTGAAATTATTTTTGAATTTGTAATTGTGGATTTTATTTCGTGAAAATTATTTTCTTTGTTGATGTAAATTTCGTTGGATGAGGATTCATTAAATTTTTTTATTGTTTCAATGTTGATATTGTAGAGATCAATTTCTTGATTTTCAATTGTGATAATGGCTTTTTTGCAATTAATTATTCCTGTTTTAATTTCTTTGTCTTCTATTAATTTTAATTCTTTTTTAAAATTTTTTATTTGATCCTGATTGAGTGGCCCGTTATTGTTTGCTGAAAATTTTTATATAAAAATTAATTTATTTATTTATTTTACTAAAAATTAATATTTTTGGAGCCAGGAGAAATTAAAACAAAAATTAATTCATTTATTTTATTTATTTTATCAAAAATTAATATTTTTTGATCAAGGGGGAATGAAAATACACTTTTTTAAAAAAAAAAAAAAAAATTATATAAATAAAATAACGTTGGAAAAAAGAATTTTTGAATTTTTGAAACGAATACTAACATTAAAGAAAAATAATATTTAAATTCAAAACGTAAATATTATTTGCTTACCTCTCCATTTGTCCTCAGACATGACTTTTATTTTTATCAATAAAGTAGATTTCAAAAATTATTTCAGAAAAATATAGAATTTTTTATGTTTTCCAAAAAAAATGATTAAAAAAAAATGTATTGAATTATCAGGTGTGCTATTTGATTCTTTTTCCGGAAATATTAATTTATTATTTTAAAGAAAAAGAAAATTTCAATTCCTTTTGGGTATTTTTACAAAACTGAGGAAATATTATCGAAAGTATAGTTTCTCGTTGATTTTGTTGGTAGACTATTTAATTTACGTTCGTGTATGTAGGGAAGCCAGTAATCATGGGCAGGTTAAAAAAAATAAAATTTCAACATTTATTAAAAAATATTAATTCATTAAACAATAAAATTCAATTATTTAAATTAAATTCGAATAATTTAAATAATAATAGTTAAATATTATAAATAAATTTAAATTTGAAATTTAAAATTTATTTGTAAATTTAAATATATAATATTATTATAATAATTATTTGTAAATTTGATTTGATTAAAAAATTAATTTATTAAATTAATAATAAAATATTTACGACTTTATTTTTTTAAGTACAAACGGTAGCTCTTTCAAAATTCAATTATTTTGAAAATTTAAATCTAAAAAGTTTTTGGGAAATTAATTTTATTTTTAAAAATTTTAATAAAATTTTTTTGAAAAAAAAATTTAGGTAATTTTTTCAAAAATTTCAATTCAAAATCTCTGGAAATTCAATTATTTCTAAAAAAAATCTTAAATATTTTCTTTCAAAGAAGATTCAATTATTTTTAAAATGATCGAAAATTCTTTTGACAAATCAATAATTTTTAATATTTTTAATCAATTTCTTTCAATTGAAATAATTTTTATTTTCGAAAATTCAATTATTTTGAAAATTTAAATCTAAATTTTTTTTTGAAAAATTAAGTATTTTCATTAATTTTCATGATTTTATTCTAAAAATTCAATTATTTAAAATATATTTCAATTCAAAATTCTTTAAAATTTAATTATTGCATAAATTCTTTTTTTTAAAAAGTCTTTCATTCGAATTTACGAAATTATTATTATTATTATTATTATTATTATTATTATTTTCAATAATTTTAATAAAGTTCTTTTGAAATATCAATTACTTAAAATATTTTTCAATTCAAAAATCTCTAAAATTCAATTATCTGACTAAAATTCTTTTAAAAATGTTTTCAAAATTCGAATTTACAAAATTTTCAATACAAAATCTAGTGGGAATTTAATAAATTCTTTGCCAAATTAATTATTTTCAAGAATTTTTTAATGAAGTTTAAAAATATTTGTTATTATTATTATTATTATTAGTATTAAAAAATTTTTAATATTCAATAATTGTTGTCTGTAATTTTTAAATAATATTTTCAGCAATTGAATTTTACAATAATATCAATTTAAAACTTTTGAAATTCAATTATTTTGAAAATTTGAATTTGAAATTTTTTTTGTTGCAAAATTAATTATTTTTAATAATTTTAATGAAATTCTTTTTAAAAAAAAGTCGTTAATTCGAATTTATGAAATTTTCAATTAAAATTCAATTATTCTAAAAATTTTAAATTAAAAAGTCTTTTTGAAACTAATTATTATCAATTATTTTCATGAGATTCTTTCAAATATTCAATTATTTAAAATAATTTTCAATTCAAATTTCTCCAAAATTCAATTAGTATTGATTCAATTTTTTTTTTAAATTTTCAATCCTAATTTACTAAATTTTCAATATAAAAATTCAATTATTTGTAAAATTTGAAGCTAAAAATTATTTGTAAAATTTAATTATTATTTTTAATAATTTTCATTAAATTCTTTTTAAAATTCATTTCTTTAAAACATTATTTAATTCAAAATTCTCTAAAATTCAATAATTATTGATTAAAATTATTTAAAAAAGTTTTCAATTCTAATTTACAAAATTTTCAATTCAATTTTTTTTTTTAAATATTCAATTGTCTGTAATTTATATAAAAAAAAAAAATTCATCAATTTAATTCTCTAGAAATTAAAATAAATAAACCATTAATAATAATAATAATGAAAAAAATACGTAAATAAATAAAAAATAATATAATATAATAAATAAAATTATAATATAAATAAACGAATAGATTGAAATAATTGAATTAAAAAAAACAACTATTACAATTGGTAAAAAGGAGAAATAAAAAATCTCCAAAATATGGTTATTTTTATTTATTGAACTTTTGGTAAAATAAAAATTATTTTATTTAAAAATTCAGAAAAAATTCAGGCGCCCTTTTTTCTTTCAAAAAAAAAAAAATAAAAATAAAAAGTAAAAAATAGTCGACAATTTCAGTGTGTAAAACAACAAGTTGCAAAAAAAAATAATTCTTCACAAACAGTTGTTTCTGCGCTTAAAAAAAAAAAAAAAAAAAAATTTAAATTATTGTCGGGCGGAATTTTTTGTTTTTATATTTATTTATTTATTTTATTTATTTTTTTTATTTGTATACACAAAGGCGGTTCTGTTGTTGTAATTCAAAAAGCAGAGATGACAATATTAAATAGGACGACGAATCTAATAGGACTAACGTAAAATCTAGCAAAGAACGTATACACGAGTTTTGGCATTCTCTACTTTTTGAATTTTTTTTTTCAACACCCCCTCCCTCTCCCAAACTCAATTTAATCACACAATGAGACGATTATTTGACTTTTTTTTTCCTGCTGTTTCACTTTAAAATTTGAAAAAAAACACGATCAGTGAAAATTGTGTGGAAAAAAATAGAAATTTAATCGTCTCAGAAGATTTTTTTTTTTCACTTACAATTAGTTTTACAGGCTTTCTTTTTTTATAAGAAAAAGAAATGTCAAAATATATAATGTATCGTGGCTTTTCTCAGGAAGACGGGGATACAATACTTTGTCTTCGTGTCTAATTTTCAAGACATAAATATTTTTTTTTTATATGTTTAAATGTTGACAGTATTTATTTTCGAGTCTCAGTGCGTTTTAGTTTTTTTTTTTTGGGGGGGGGGGGGGGGAAATTGAAAAAAAATATTTATATTTTCTTTAATTCAAAATTTAATTTTTCTTTTGTTATTTTTAATTTTCTGTTTTTATTTTTAATTTATTTTTTTTATTTTCAATTTTATTTTCAATTTTCTTTTTTTATTTTTAGTTTTCTCTTTTTTTTTTAATTTCCTTTTTTTCTCATTTTTTAAAATTTCAATTTCCCAAGAATTTGTAAAATCAAAAATTCACAAAAAATATTTGGGAATTAATATTAAATTAAAAACGTACAATTGTAATAAAAAAAAATGATAAATCAAAAATAAAAAAAGAAAATTAAAAATTGAAAAAAGAAAATTAAAAAAAGAAAAAATTAAAAATAGAAAATTAAGAAAAGAAAATTAAATATATAAAAATAAAATAGAAAAAAAGGGTAATTAAAAATACACAGAAAAAAAATGATTTACCTGAAACAGCGAAAGTTTTCACTAGAATAGCGAAATATTTAACTGAAACAATTAAAACTTTTGCTACTGTAGAGAAACGTTTCCCTGTTCCAGGTAAATCTTTTTTTTTCGTGTATAAAAAATAAAAATGGAAATTAAAAATAAAAAAAGAAAATTAAAATGAAAAAATAAAAACAAAGAATTTAAAAACTAAAATTTCGAGGAAAATTTAAAAAAAAAAAAAAAAAAACGCACTAAGACCGAAATAGTAGGTTCCGTTTTTTAAATTCGAATTGTTTTTCTTTCCATTTTTTTTTTTTTTTTTTTTTTTTTGTTTACTGACGTCTTATTGCAAAGGCATAGGAATTGTCATCGCTTAAATATAATTAAGGGAGTACAATATATAAAGAAGTGTATAAATGTATACATATATTTATAAATCTATATATTTATATATAATTGGATGCCGCAGCTTGCCGGAGAAGCGAATTCATGTCCGGTCCTCCTCGCGAGCCGCTTATTTGAGCTTTGAGTTTGCGCTTACGTTCCGAAGGTTTTTTTTTTTTTTTTTTTTTAATTTTTTTTTTTTTTTTCTCTCTTCTCTCATCTCCTCACTGTTTTTTTTTTTTTTTTTATTTATTTATTTATTTATTTTTTTTTTGAGTCAACACCGATCGATACATAAATATATATAAATACACCGGAGTCTGGATCTATAAAGGTGGCACGTGTGGTCAAATATCTAGTGTCATTTTCCACAAGAAAATTCTAATGCGCGTAAATAGTCTTATACACTAACTCTTATAAATATATATATATATATACGAGTAAAAAAAAAAAGTTCTATCAGAGCTGGTACAATATCGCACTTTAAAAAAAATTTTTTTTTTCATACAGCAATAATTGCCACTGTTAGCAATTACACTAGTATAGTAATTATTACCATACTTTCCCCTCCCCCCAATTTTCTTCACAATTTTCAGAAAAAAAAAAATAAAAAAAATTTTCTGAGACTTTCGTTGCTCAGCTCAAAAACAGTTTTGAAATTTGAAAATTGTAATAGAAAATTAAAAAAAGTAAATTCCAGCTCTGAAATTTCTCTTTATTATTAGCTTTTATATTTTGAATATAAAAAATTAATAAAAAAGAGATTTTCATTTTTTTTTTTTGTCATAAGTTGTTGAGCGAGGATTTGTGCCCTCGTTGTAGTGTCAATAAGAAGACTTTCTTTTTTTTTTTTTCCTAGAAAACCATAAATTGTAACAATTAAAAAAATGGGGTTTAAATCGTACCAAAAATGATAAATGTTACAAATTATGGTGCAGTGCGTTACATTTCATTATTTACCTAACCTAACTCTTCGAATTTTTTTTTTTTTTTATTTAAAAATTTAAAAATTTCGATGAAATTTGTGCCGAGGACGTTGTTTTTACTTTTTTTTTTGACACTTGATATGGCAGAATTGCTGCTGTCACATTTTTTTTTTTAATGCTATTTTGGCAACAACAAAGGCACAGTCATAAGTCTCGTGTGTTTCGCTATTTTCACTTTCATCCTCGCTTTTATTTTTTTTTTTCAATATAATTGTTTCGTCGAGATCGATTGCTCCCTATTAACAGCACGAAAAAAAAATTGACATTATTACTGTCCTTGAGACGTATTTTTTTTTTTTTTAATTATTTCTTCCATTTTGGCACTTGGAACGCGCCTTACTCTCATATTCATTTTTTCATTTATATATATATGTGTGTATATATAACATATAATATATAATATATAAATGTTTTGGCCACTCAGTTCATTTTCGCAGATCACATTTTTTTTTTTTTTTTTTTTTAATAAATGTCTATAAAAAAAATGTTTCCGCGAAATTAAAGTAGTCTAGAATTAAATTTGTTTGTTTGTTTGTTTTTTTTTGTTTGTTTTTGTTCACTTTTATACAACACTTGGTTTCGTCACGTTGAAATTTAATTAGCGAGTTCACACAATCAACAATCGATGGCTCATCTTCGTTTTCGAGCTGTTGCAGCTGCAATCATTTGCCTTAACATTGGTTCGGGTGTGCAAACCTTTGGTTCACATTTCATTTTACCATCACCTCCGCATCTGCAAAAAAAGAGAATATTTTTTTTATTTTTATTTTGAAACTTAAAAAAAAATTGTTATATTTTTTGAAAATTTTGACCACCATTTTGAAATTTTTAAAAACTGATATCAGATTCGTAATCAGCGACCCTAAACCCCCCCCCCCGAGTAGTAAATTTCAAGCCAAATAGTTCAATTTTGTAAAAAAAATTGTCCGCCATTTTGCATTTTGAAAAACTGACATCGGATTCGTAATCAGCGACCTCGAGAACCCCCCGAGTAACAAGTTTCAAGCAAATTTGAGAAATTAAAAAAAACGTGTCCGCCATATTGGAACCGCCATTTTGTATTTTAAACATCTGACATCAGATTTGTAATGAGCGACCCCGAAAACCCCCGAGTAACAAGTTTCAAACGAATTTAATCATTTTTACAAATTTTTTTCCGCCATATTGCATCCGACATTTTGAATTTTAAAAATCTGACGTCAAATTCGTAATCAGCGACCCTAAAAACCCCCGAGTAGCGAATTTCAATCGAATCCGATGAATTTTTAAAAAATTTGTCTACCATATTGGATCCGCCATTTTGAAATTTGAAAAACCCTCATCAGATTCGTAATTAGCGACAACAAAAACCCCCTAGTAACGAGTTTCAAGTAAATCCAATGAGTTTAGTCTCAAATTAAAGCTTGAATCGTGCACTGTAAGACACATATGCGCAAGACCAAAAAAAAACAGAATTTTTTGAGAAAAGTGGGGGTAGAGAATCCAAAAAAAAATTTTTTTTTTTATTTTTGACATTGTAGTCGTTTCCAATGTATTTTTGTCCGCTAAACACAATCCCGGTTTCTAAAATTACGTATCACCTTAGGATTTTGAGTAAAGTGGGGGGTACTTTTTGCCAAACTCAAAAATTCCGGGTAATAAAACAAAAAATTTTTTATACGTCTAAGTTTACATTTTTCAAAAAAAAAACAACAAATTTAATGCTGAATTGTACTTGACTTCTTCTCTTTTGTGCATAAATTCCTATTTTGAAAAATATAAAATTCCGGGCAAAAAAAATCAAAAAACTTTTTTTATTCACTATAGACCACAAGTTGAGCTTAATATTCAGCACAATTTTTTTTTATTTTTAATTTTTGTCATCTAAAAAAAGTTTTTTAATTTTTTTGCCCGGAATTTTTGAGTTTTTCAAAAAATGAATTATTGCACTAAAGATCACAAGTCAAGCACAATTTAGTACAAAATTTGTTTTTTTTAATTCTCATTTTTATTGTTTAAAAAAAGTTTTTTGAATTTTTTGCCCTGAATTTTTGAGTTTTTCAAAAAATGAATTCATACACAAGTCAAGCACAATTTAGTACAAAATTTGTTTTTTTTTTAATTCTAATTTTTATTGTTTAAAAAAAATTTTTTGAATTTTTTTCCCGGAATTTTTGAGTTTTTTAAAAAATGAATTTATACACAAAAAAGAACAAGTCAAGCACAACTTAGGAGAAAATATGTTTTTTTTGAAAAATGTAAACTTAGACGTAAAAAACACATTAAAAAGTGCTCTAAAAAGTACAAGTCGAGAACAAATAAGGACAAAATTTTTTTTGAAAAATATAATTCTAGACGTATGAAAAAAGTTTTTTTATTTTTTTGCCCGGAATTTTGAGTTGTTCAAAAAACGAAATACAGTACAAATGAGCACAATTTGGCACAAAAATCTTTTTTTAAAAATTTTAACTTTATTGGTCTAAATTCCTGGACATGGGTATAAAAGCCCCCAAAAAAAACGTTTATGGTTTATGGGTCTTAAAGTTTACGATTTGAGATTTAATTTAAACCTATATACTAAAATTTAGACGTTTGTGCGGATTATGAATCTAAAAATAAATTTTCTATTTAGCGATTCCTAAAACTTTGAAATAAATTTTAAGAAAAATAAATTGAAAACTGTATTTTTGATTCAAAAAATCGTTTTAGAAAAAAATTGGACAAAATATCAAATATCGCATCAAATATATCTGATATTTCATTTAGGCAGTAGAAATTTTTATTTTTTCATGGAAAAAAAAAATTTACTTAAAACAGCGAAAAGTTTCACTAGAATAACGAAATATTTAACTGAGACAGGTAAAACTTTTGCTACTATAGTGAAATGTTTCGCTGTTCCAGATAAATCTTTTTTTCCGTGTTTAAAATTCAAAATATCTGAAATTTAAAATAGAAAAAACCCTAAAAAAGTGTTTTTGCTTCTTTTTAATCAATTATAAAAAAAAACTTGACAAAAATACATACGTGCATTGAAGGCACGGTCCAGAGGATGATTTGATGATTTCCCCAACTCGATAGGCTTGACCTCTTATTTGACAGCCACTCCGCCTAGTCGCACCCTTATACGAATGTGAAAGGAAATGTGGTGGTAGCGTCGTCGTTGTTGTTGTTGTAGTTGTCGTTAAATTAAGTGTCATTGCCATTGACACAGGACACTCGTACCTTGGACAACAGAAGCCAGAAATAGGCTCCTCATGACATCCTGGAATTGGTGGTGGACAACTTTGTTGTAGACAAATAATATCGCTTCTAAAGCAGAAACAAAAATCACATGGATCGTCTCTTGGTATTTGTTGAGCAGACATGTAAACCTTGCCACCATAACGACAAGTACCAGGACCATAAACTTCCTTATCGTCTTCAGTCTCATAGTCATCGGGTATCATGTGAGTACCACCGTCAATTGGGAAATTTGGATTGTAATCATCCGTCATTGTTTGATCTGGATATTGACCACTTTCCGATGATGTTGATGTACTCGATTGTTCAAAGTAGCCAGGACCAACGGTTTCTTGATCGGGACTTATTGTTAGTTGACCTTCACCTTGTGATGGTATTTCGGAGCTTGGAATATGCTCCAATTCACCTTCGTCGGTAGTTTCAGTTTGAGGTGTTTTAACTGTCACCTGCTCTTGTGGTTCGTGACTACTAGTTTCTGTTTGTGATTCCTCGGTACTGGGTTGACTTTCCTTTTGTTCTGTAACTGTTGGTGTTTCATTCAAGGCACCTTCGGTTGAAATTTCAGTTTTTTCGGTAGATTCAACAGAAGCAGTTGGTTTTGATTCGACAGACTGTTCAGTAGCTTCGGCTCCTTCGGATATTTTTGGACCCACTGAAATAGTGACAGGTTCTTCTGATGATGGTTTTTCGGAAGTCTCCGATTCCGTAGGTTCTTGACTAATTCCAGGCTCCATTGCTTCACTGGCGACTGTTTCTGATTCTGTAGCTGACGTTACTTCAGACGTTTTATCACTGATTGGTTCGGAAGTGGTTTCATGTTCTGCTGGAATTTCCGTTTTTTCGACAATTTCCGGAATTTCAGTCGCTTTTTCCACTTCTGTACTGACCTCAACGGGCGAATCGGTGACTTGTATTTCCTTTTCCGGCGTCATTGCCACTTCGGTACTGCTTTCTTTTGTAATTCCCTCCGGTCCTTTGGTGATTTCACTTTCAGATTCTTTTGTTACACTTTCTTCAGACGAACTTGTTGCCTCATCCACGGAAGATGATTCCGATTCCTCTGTGGAAATTCCTTGTGCCTCAGTTGGAGCAAACGTTTCGGATGTTTCTTCAACTGGAGACGTGGTTCCTTCTTTAATAGTAGGTTCCTCTTTAGCTGGAGTTTCGGAGACTTCTTTCTCGGTTACTTCCTTTTCTGGAATCGAAGTACTTTCTGGAACCTCCTTTTCTGGAATCGAAGTACTTTCCGGAACTTCCTTTTCTGGAATCGAAGTACTTTCTGGAACCTCCTTTTCTGGAATCGAAGTACTTTCCGGAATTTCCTTTTCTGGAATTGCAGTAACTTCAGGAACTTCCTTTTCCGGTGTTTCCGTTACGTCAGGAGTTTTAATTTCCGGTTCCGGTGTTCCTTCAGAAACTTCGGGAATCTCAGTCCTTGGTAATTCGGTCTCAGTCTTTGTTTCCTCAGTTACTGAACTCTCGGGAACGTCGGGAGTAATTTTTTCCGGTTCCGGAGTTTCTTCAGACGTTTTGTCTGTTACTCCAATCTCCGGTGATTCTTTCTCACTTGTGACTGGCTCTTCGGTAATTTCTTCCGGTCCTTTTGTTATGTCACCTTCAGGTTCTGATTTTGTTACAGTAGAGTCATCAGTTATTTCCGGTGAGGTCTCTTTTTCCGTTGCCGAAGTTTCTGGAGTTGAACCTTGTGGGATTTCAGCTTCCGTTGGTTGCGCGGTTTCTTTTTCTTCTGGAATTGTAGCCTCATCTACTGAAGGCGAAGATGAAGGTTCCGAAGAAGATTTCTCTGTGGAAATTCCTTCCATCTCAGTTGGTGCAAACGATTCGGAAGTTTCTTCAACTGGAGCCGTGGATCCTTCCTTAATAGAAGGTTCCTCTTTAGCTGGAGTTTCGGAGACTTCTTTCTCGGTTACTTCCTTTTCTGGAATCGAAGTACTTTCTGGAGTTTCGTTTTCTGGAATCGCAGTACCTTCGGGAGCTTCTGTTTCTGGGATTTCTGTTTTATCCGAAATTTCCTTCGTCGGCATTTCGGTGATTTCCGTTTCTGGCATTTCAGTTCTATCGGAGACTTCCTTATCCATCATTTCTGGAATTTCGCTAATATCTGGTTCCTTTTCTGGCATTTCGGTTGCCTTTTCAACAGGTTCGGTTATTTCCATTGCATCAGTTTTTTCGGTAACTTCTTTCTCCGTCTCAATTTCCTTCTCCGGAGTCTTAGTTCCTTCGGGGATTTCAGTCTTTAAATCAGCTTCCGTAGTTTCTTCTTTTACAGAAACTGCTTCAGTAGTACTTTCAGTACTTTCTTTTGTTGCTTCTTCTGGTCCTTTAGTAACTTCACTTTCTTTTGTTGCTTCTTCTGGTCCTTGAGTAACTTCACTTTCTTTTGTCACTTCCTCTGGTCCTTTAGTAATTTCACTTTCAGAGGGTTCCATTTTCGTAACATCGGAAGTATCATCCGTTACCTCCATTGGAGTTTCGACCTTTTCAGTTGCTGAAGTTTCGGAAACATGAACTTCCGTTGGTTGCATTTCACCTTCAGGGCTTGCAGTCTCATCGGATGATGGTGATTTCTCTGTTGAAATTGTTTGTTCCTCACTTGGAGATGTTGGAGAGCTGGATTCGCTTTCCTTAGTTACAGCTTCTTCTGCTTTTGAAGCTTCAGTTTCCTGAACTTCAGTTTCACTTTCAGAGGTAGTTTTTTCTGTACCCTCAGCTGGTGTCTCCGTTATTTTCAATTCGATTTCAGGTGTTTGACTTCCTTCTGAAGTTTTCTCGGTAGATTCCTCTTTAGGTGTTTCTGATACATCTACCATTGGAGTTGCTTCATCGGAGACACTCACTTCTGTACCCTTTTCCGTTGCAGGACTAGATTCAGTTGAACTTGGCATTTGCATTGGTGTTCCAGATGTTTCTATTCCCTCAGTTTTAGTTTCAGTTTCCTCTGTTGGGGAGCTTTCGGCTCCTTCTGTTGAAATCGAAGGTTCTACCATCTCTGTTACTTTCGTTGATTCTTCAATTTTAGTTGATTCGGTTCCACGGTGTTCTTCTTCCACGGGTGTTTTACTTGTCATTTCTACTTCTGATGTTGTTTCATCAGCCTTTGTAGATTCCTCTGGTTTCGCTGTTGGTTCATATTCCGGTGTTTTTCCCGCCATTTGATTATCAGACTCGAGTGTTGCCGAGGTTTCAGTGTCACAAGTGTACATAGGGCAACAAGATTCTGTGCTGGTGTAAAGTGGTGTACAATTAGCCAAATGAGCCGGAGGCGGCGAACATTCCACCAAATCACAGTGAACAATACTACTGATACATTTGCAGCTCAATTGACAAGGATTCACTGGAGGTATCGCGGAATTATTGTAATAGGATTGTCCATCAACGAGGCAGTTACCTTCACCGGGAATACCCATTGAAGTATAAGTGTCTTCGGTGGGACTAGTTTCTTCACTTGCTGAAGATGGTTCATCAGATGAAGCTGGTGACGAGGTAGCTGAATCCGGTTTCATGTCCGATGGTACGCTTATTTTTGTTACAAATTCTTCATCCGTAACTGGTTCCTTAGAAATTTCTGGTGATTCTGTGGGTTCTTTCTTATCCGATGGTTGAGTTTGATCATCAACTGGTGTTTTAGATTCACTTTCTTCAATAGTAGGTTCTGAACTCTCCGTTGGCAATTTAGATGATTCGGAAATTGGACTCTCGGTTATTCTGACATCAATAGTGGGTATTTCAGGTGGTGTTTTACCTTCTAATTCTGATTCATCGCTGGTGGCACCAATTTCCTTTTCTGTGGTTTCTGTTTCTTTAGCGTCAGTTTCCTGTGTTACTTCAGTCTTTGTTGGTTCTTGACTGCCGGTTGTTTGTTCAGGTTCAGGTTGAAGTGAAGAGGATTTAGTTCCAGTTTCTGTTTGCGTACTTTCTGAGATGGATTCGGTGATTTTGTCTTCATCAGTTGTTTCTTTTTCAGGTTCTGTTGATTCAGTTTGGCCTTCCTTAGTTTCGCTAGGCTCCTTTACAACTGTAGGTTCGAAACTTTCGTCGGTAGTAATTTTCTCCGTTGAAATTTCAGGGGTTTTGGTAATTTCCCCGATTTCTTTAGAAGCACTTGTGTCTTTAGTAATTTCGGTAGGTGCTATAGAATCTTCGGTTGTTTCTTTGGAAACATCTGTTGATTCCACTGGAATTTCATTGGTTTCTTTAGGAATTTCCGTTGGTTCTACGGGAATTTCGGATCCTTTGGGTCCTTCGGAAATTTCATTAGATTCCGTAGAAGAGGATTCTGAAGAAATTGCAGTTGTTTCTTTGTCAGTTTCAGTGGATTCTTTAGAAATTTCCGTGGGTTCTTGGGAAATCTCCGTTGATTCTACAGGTGTTTCACTTTCTTTTGGAATTTCGCCGTCTTTTGGTGTTTCACCTTCTTTTGGAGCTTCACTTATTCCTTCAGTACCCTCAATTGGACCTTCACTGGATACGGTAGATTCTGTATCTTCCTTCGGCGATTCACTGGAGTCCTTAGGCGCTTCGGTTTCTTTTGGAGATTCACTAGAATCCTTAGGAGCTTCAGTTTCTTTTGAAGCTTCACTGGGTTCTTTAGGTACTTCAGTATCCTCTTTCGGAGATTCACTGGTTTCTATCGGCGTTTCAGTTTCCTCTTTTGGTGTTTCGGTTTCTTTAGGCGCTTCACTGGATTCTACAGGCATTTCGGTTTCTTTAGGTGCTTCACTGGATTCTACAGGCATTTCGGTTTCTTTAGGTGCTTCACTGGATTCTACAGGCATTTCGGTTTCTTTAGGTGCTTCACTGGATTCTACAGGCATTTCGGTATCCTTAGGAGCATCACTTGATTCTTTAGGAGCATCACTTGTCTCTTCCTTAGGAGCTTCGCTTGACTCTACAGATGTTTCGGTATCTTCAGGAGTTTTGAATTCCGCTGGTGCTTCAGTTTTTGGAGCCTCACTGGATTCCATAGGCATTTCAGTTTCCTTTGGAGCATCGCTAGATTCTACAGGCGTTTCGCTGGATTCTTTCGGAGTTTCACTGGATTCTACAGGCGTTGCAGTTTCCTCTTTTGGAGCTTCACTAGATTCCTTGGGTGTTTCACTGGATTCTACTGGCATTTCAGTTTCTTTTGGAGCATCACTAGATTCTACAGGTGCTTCGGTTCCTTCTTTAGGGGCATCACTAGATTCCTTAGGTGCTTCACTGGATTCTACCGGTATTTCAGTTTCTTTCGGACTTTCACTAGATTCAACAGGCGTTTCGGTTCCTTCTTTAGGAGTCTCACTGGATTCTACAGGAGTTTCGGTTCCTTCTTTCGGAGCTTCACTAGCGTCCACAGGCGTTTCGGTTCCTTCTTTGGGTGCTTCACTAGATTCGACCGGAATTTCAGTTTCTTTCGGTGCTTCACTGGATTCTACAGGCGTTTCGCTTCCTTCTTTCGGAGTTTCACTAGATTCTACAGGTGTTTCACTGGATTCTACTGGAATTTCAGTTTCTTTTGGGGTTTCGCTAGACTCTACTGGTTCTTCAGTTCCTTCTTTCGGAGCGTCACTGGATTCGGAAGGCATTTCGCTTTCTTTCGGAGATTCAGTTTCCTTTTCACTGGGTTCTTCAGGTCCTGGAGTATCGTCTTTTGGAGCTTTACTAGGTTCTAAAGGCGCTTCAGTGCTTTCTTTTGGAGCTTCGCTAGATTCTATCGGCATTTCCGTTTCTTTTGGAGCATCACTAGATTCTACAGGCGTTTCGCTGGATTCTTTCGGAGCTTCACTGGATTCTACTGGCGTTGCAGTTTCCTCTTTTGGAGCTTCACTAGATTCCTTAGGTGTTTCCGTTTCTTTTGGAGATTCACTAGATTCTTTAGGGGCTTCAGTTCCTTCTTTAGGGATTTCGGTTTCTTCTTTAGGGGCTTCAGTTCCTTCTTTAGGGAATTCAGTTTCTTCTATAGGAGTTACAGTTTCTTCTTTAGGAGCTTCAGTTTCTTCCTTGGGAGCCATTTCCTCTTTTGGAGCCATAGTTTCCTCTTTTGGAGCCATAGTTTCCTCTTTAGGAGACTCAGTTTCCTCTTTAGGAGCCACAGTTTCCTCCTTAGGAGCCTCAGTTTCCATAGGAAGCTCACTTTCCTTAGGCTCTTCACTGGACTCTACAGGTGTTTCCACTTCCTCTTTCGGCGAAACACCTGATTCCTCAGTTGCCTTAGTTTCCTGAGTACTTTCCGTCGTGTCCACAGGACTGTCACCACCCACCTTGGTTGCATCTTCCTGAGGACTTGACGGCTTTGTTTCTTCTGTCACAATTTCTGGTACTTCCGTCCTGTCAATTTCGCTAGTTATACCCTTATCAGTGATTCCAAGTGTTATATCCGTCTCGTCTGTTTTTGAGGTATATGGAGGTAGATAAGTTGTAGGTACAAAAGTAGTTGGACCAAATTCATTGGTTTCCGTCACTTGACTATCGGTATGTCCTTCCGGACGTCCAGTTGGCCCGTAACCATCGCCAATTTCAACATGATTAATATTGTCATCCTTTTTGTTCTCTGGCCTTCGTGCTGGTAATGGAATTCCCGATGGACCTTGCGTTGGAAGAGTTGGCTTCTCTGAAGATGGTTCCGAAACCTCTGGTACTTCTGGTACTAATGGTTCTTCTGATTCCTTTTTGGGTTCTAAGCCTTCAGTCGATTTTTCAATTAGGGAACTTTCAGTCTGATCTGAGGTTTCTTCGATTGGTTTCTCCGATTCGACAGTTTGTCCTTCCGTTACACTTGTCAAGGTGGTTTGATCTTTTTCATCTTTGGAAATTTCTGGAAGTTTGCTATCCGTTGTTTCCCTCTGTATTTCCTCAGGTGAAGTTCCTTCCTGTGGGGATTCAGTTTTTGCCTCTGTGTCTATTCTATCATCAAGTTTCGGTGTTTCTTCCTTAATCGTCGAAACTGTTGTTCTAAATTCATGATCCTCAGGAATTGCATTATCAGCTCCGGGGAATTTGTCATCCTTTTCTTCAGTGACACTTTCTATCGTTGTTTCAGATCCAGGTTCGGTTTGGAAGTCATTTTCTAAAAAAAAAAAATGGAATTTAGTAAATCGTTATACTGAAAGGTAATAAGATACAAAATTGAATTCTTACCGCATTGATACGTGGTTGGGCAACATTCACCCTCGGGAGGTGGAAGAGCAGTGCAATTTTTTCCATGAGTCTTCATAGGCGTACCGCAGTCCTGAACGGCACATGCTATATCGCCACTGAAGCAGTAACAATGCGTGCATGGATGTGTCGAGGAAATGAAACTACCTTCGTCGTACAATTTTCCCTCGTGAGAACATTGTCGATTAGCAATGCCAGGTGCCATTGTTGTGGTCATCAGAAGACCAGGTGTTGGTCCAATTGTCGTTTCTGATATTTCGTCATAATCTGTGGATTAGATTTTTTTTGTCAAATCATTCTATTTACTATTGAAATGGAATGGAATTACAATCCTTACCGCAATTGTATTTAACTGGACAACAAATTCCGGGCTGGTAAATTGGCTTGCATCCAGCGACTCGAAGTGTACATTCCTGAATGACGCATGTGGTTTTGTTTCTTATGCAGTAGCAAAGTTCACAGGGATTACTATAGTCAATTGGAAGTTGCATACCGTCGGCGTAAAATCGATTATTAATGTTGCAACCATAATTGTCGGGGAAGCCAATTTCTGTACCTGAACCGGAAGGTGTGTCTGTTGTTGATGTTAGAAGTTGTACGGGTACTTCGGGACATGTTATCACTGGACAACATTGATCGGGACGTTTTTCGACTATACAATCCTGACCAATTGCCTTTGTAAAAGGACATACCCTCAGGTAACACATCAACATTCGATTGTGACATGTACAATTCAAACATGGTTCGTTTGTTATAATTCGATCGCCCTCCTGATAATGTTGAAAATTATAGTAACAACCTGTTGCACCTAAAAATTAAATTTATGTTAAAATAACGGATTTTTAGTATAAAAAAAAAATTTCTACATACCTCCATCGTACTCTGCTACTTGTGTGGTATCTTGATCGTATACTGGTGCTGTAACAAAAAACAGAATCGGGTTATTGTCTTGGTAACGGCAGCGCTAGTCAATACGAGTCATTGATTTTCACAAACCGCGGCGAATCTCAGTTTTTACTTCTAAAAAAAAAAAAAAATTAGTAAATAAAATTTCAAAAAAGGTAAAATAGTTTAGGATTAGATTTAATGGTGTTTTTTTAATGTACTCGTGAATTTGTGTGGAAGATAAATTGATGAGTGCAAAAGAAGCTTGGTGAATGTACCCTCAGGACAGGAGACGTTTATCATAGTAATTACTACCGGGATATGTTTGTTTGAAGGGTGGACCTGCTCCTGACTCAACAACGAAATGAGTCAAAGCGTCATATGGCACGAGCGTGTACATGGGCGAATTTCTCATTAACACTCTCTCACCCTAGTCGAACGAATTGTATGGCGAGAACATAGAATCCTCCCTTTTCTCATATATATATATATATATATGTGTGTGTGTATTCCCTATCTCTCTACCATTTTCAACAATATTTCCCCTAGATTGAAGTGTCGTGCACAGGAGTTTGCTTCAATTGTTCCCAAATGCACTAACTCTCATCAGCGACACGATTGTTGATCTTTCACGTCCCTACGCTAATATTTCCATCTTTTATAGAATTGATAGTAGTTTGTTTTTCTTAGATAAGAATCGTTTATTTTTAACTTTTAATTAGTTAATAAATATTTTATAATAACCGTTATTTGATATTTTATTAATTTTCATTTTTTTCTATTTTCAGGTATGTCCAGCAAAAAAATATTTACTGGTGAGAATCTGAGCTATATATACGAATGCAAAATTAAATTTGCAAAAAAATTTTACTGGTGTAAATCTGTTATATGAATACAATAGAGCAAAAAAAAATGCTGAGGTAAAAATCTAAACTACATAAATTTAGAATTGAAAAGTAGATTTTGAATTTGAAAATTGGACTAATTTTTCGTTTTTTACATGGGAATTTTTTATTTATATCGTGAATTGGGATTATTAGTGATTGGGAGAGGATATGGGATACTTATGGTTAGAATCAGCATTCCGTGGGAGGTGCAGACGGTTTTACAGCGAATTGAATTGTACGGAGAACAGCAGGCTCCGTGAATGGGGACCATCGTGACTCGTGTTCCATGACGGCTCTCGACCTGCATGCCTCCACGTTACGCAGTTTTGCACGTAATCGTACAAAGCGTTTTGCAACACCTTGATTTATCATAGTGTGTGTGTGTGTGTATACGCAATTTGCCGCGCGATAAAGACTATTAATAAATTCTCAGGCCTCGGATTGTTACCGGACAATTTTTTTTCGGACTTTTTTTAAATCTAAAATGAGACATTTTTGAACTTCTTTTCTAAAATAAGAAATTTTCAAAAAATTTCTTCATAAAATGAAACATTTTCTAAATTTTCTTTTTAAATTGAAACATTTTCCAATTTTTTTTTCTAAAATAAGACGTTTTCGATTTTTTTTTCTAAAATTTAACTCTTTTGGAATTACTTTTAATAAACGGTGAATTTTTCGATTTTTCTTTGCCAAAAATAAAATTGTGATTATTTATTAAATTATAAATAAAATACCTATGATTATATTTAGTATAAACTGAAAATCTTCCAAAATTCTATTTTGTAAATTTGAATCTAAAAAATCTTCGTGAAATTAATTATTTTTAATAATTTTAAAAAAATTCTTCGAAAATTCAATTATATAAAACATTTTTCAATTTAAAATTCTCTAAATTTCTAATTTTCAAAAAAACGATTTTTTTTAAATTAAAAATTCTCTAAATTTATAATTTTAAAAAAACGACTTTTACGCTTAAAATTGATCCGAGGTTTGAATTCTATTTCCTCTCTCTCTCTCTTTCTCTACAAAAAAAATAATTCGTATTATTCTATTTCCAATATACCGCTCTTTATATTCAACTCGGAAATTGATATAAGGAAAAGTCAATGAATCGGAATGAATTAAAAGTGAAGAATTATCGATTAAATTTGTTACCGTTACGCTAAAAATATTAATGAATTGAAAGTACAGTTTAGAAGTGAGAAATATTTTAAAGGCAAATGAGAAATTACTCTCCATTATTATTACTATTATCATCATCATTATTATTATTATATATTGATTGATTGATGTATATATTTATATTGATGTATATATAATAATTAATCTCGATCAATATGTATAATAATCAAATCAAGAGAGGCGAATACTCATGAAAAGAGTTTTGTTCTCGAGAAATAAAATTAGAATGCGTGTAAAAAAAGTGAATGTTCTTACAATATATATTATATTGATTTGAGATCAATATTCAATCGACAATAGAGTTAACGGGATTAATGAACTACATACAAATTGAAGATGAGCAAAATCATTTGTTTTGACATATATACGTAATTCAATCGGTTTTGATAAAACACATCCTCTTCCGTCCCAAATCCAACAATAGTGACAGTTAGATGATTGAATCAATTAGAGCAATATATATTGATTGCCTTTCTCATTGAAAATAATAAAATTCAAAAATAGTTCTTTAGAAAATTATAAAAAAAATTTCCACTAATAATCAGTTCTTTAAAGTTTTTTTGGGGTCATTCCGTAATAATTTTACACTTTTTTCCAAAATTCGTATTTTTCGCCCTTAAAGGGCGTCATTCATAGCACAGAACATTATTACCAAATTTCGTAAAAATACGCTAATTTATTTAGAAGTTATAACCTTTTTTTGGGGGTCATTCCATAATAATTTTATGGTAAAAATAATAATTTGAAAAAATTAAAATTCGGCTCAATGAAAATAAAATCTAATAAAATTCTAACGATTTTTAAAACTATTTCACACATCCCCTTTTTACCATTTTTAACCTTTAGTTTCTAAATTTAGAATAAAAATTCAAAACTAATATAAGGCAAAAAATTAGTATTTTACGATCGTTGGTATTATGCGAAAAAAATGAGTTTTAGTACCTTAGCATCTAGTTTAAATGTAAAGCATCTAAAAGAGAAAAAAATAAGGTAAAAAAATAGTGTTGCAGACGATATTTAGTTTCCGAAAGAATGGCAAAGAATATTATGTTTACTGTGAAAGTTAATGTACCCTCTCGCTCGTTTACCTCTGTTTCATTTTCACACTCTTTCTCTAAAAGTAAAATAAATAAAAAGAGAGCATGGGAAAAAGAGTGAGTGTGTGTGAGAGAGAGAGAAAAACAGCGAAAGAGAGAGAGAGGCGAGTATTGCGCGTAAAGAGAAAGAGAGTTCACCTGGTTGCTTTTATAATACGAGAGTGGAGAGCAGCAGCAGCGCAGAGAGCGTCGTTTCATGTTATGAAATCATCGCTGTCGACCTTGCCTCGCGAAAGTTCATTACCATTAACCGCATAGTCTGCTCGGTATAGTTACACTGTCTGCATGTAAATTCTTCTCATTTTTCAGGGTCACCGATGCGGTACAAAGGTCAAATTTTATCTCGAGTGGCAAATCAAATTAGAAAAGTAAATTAACGGGCTAAAAGAGTAGTTAAATCCGGAAAAAAGAAATAACGGTTTTTTTGAATCAAATCTAATGAGGGAAATAAAGTAACTGTTAAAATAACCACTATATAATCTAATATTGAAAAACGTAATTAACTATATATGCATTTGATAAAAAAAAAAAATCAAATTAGAAAAAAAAATTAACCGTCAACCGGGGCTATTAGAATAAGAAAATCGCAATTTTATTCTTTTAGGCTTAAAAATCAAATTTACGTTCCGAAAAAGTCGATTTTTTTATTTTAAGTAAATTAAATTAGTTTAATAAATATTTTACTTAAAATAACTTATATTACTGTTAGTTTTTGAGTTTATGTAGGTAGGGATAATTTAAATACCTAAAACTTATTTGAAAGATTAAAAAATTATTTAGGGAAAGAAAGCAAAGATACCCTTAATAGAATAAAAAAAATGGATCGTAACATTTTTATTAAAAAGAAAGAACAATGCGCACGCGTGAAATGAATCTAAATTCAGATATTATCAGAGAGATCAATGTCTCTGATATATAGGAACTGAGAGAAATGTGTAACGTTTTTTATATGTAAAATATTACGTTTTTTAAAATTTATAAATTTTTCATTTACTTGTAATTGTAATTTAATTTTTTATTAACAAACTTGAAAGAGTTCTTAAAATTATTTTTCTTATACTTTTTTTATTAATATTTATGATTAAAGATATCTTTCTATTCTATAAATACTATTAGGTTACGTTTGCAAATATATAGTATTTTATCTGAAATCGTTAAACCTCATATTATATATTCTGAATATTATACAGATTAATGTATCCTCTCACTTATTCTCGGTTACTAAATTCAAATATTCAATACGTCTGTCAGATATAAACTCTAATGTTACAGAAAATTATCCAGTGGTCAATATTTAGACATTACATGTCATATTTCATTAAAAAAAATTGTTGGCAACCCTGATAATAATGTTTTTTAACAAATTTTTTCATTTTTTTAATTGGAATTTGAGGTTTTCTTTTTATATGAATTTAAAAAAAAAATTTTAGCTACCGAATTTTTGCCAGAATTTTTATTTTACAGTCCTTTTCATTACATAACTTTTTTATTTAAAAAAATTTTAATTTCATTAAATTTTAATTTAATAAAATTCAAATTTTTAAATGACAGAAATTCCAATTAACCGAATTAAAAAATTTTTCGAATTTTTAACTGATAGAATTTTTAAGACGCCGAATTTTCATTTTGGCCGAAAATAATAAATGGCCGAACAAACAATGAACAGAAAGATTTTGGCGCAATTTTCAAAAACTAACTAATCACGATTTTTTTGATAATTTCTAATTGGTCAATTTTTGAAAATTGCGCCGAAATCTTTCTGTTGAATGTTTGTTTGGCCATTTGAAATTTCGGACAAAATGAAAATTCAGCGCCTTAAAAATTCGGACAAATTAAAATTCAGTGAATTGGAATTTCTGTTATTTTAAAAATTCGAATCACATAAAATTCGTTTGAATTCTGTTAAATTAAAATTCGCTTAAATTAAAAATCTTCTAAATAAAAAAGGCAAATAAAGAAAATTACTGTAAAATAAAAATTTTGTTTAACGAAAATTCTGAGCTAAATATTCTGTTATGCAAAAATTCGTATAAAAAGAAAATCTGCAAAATTACAATTCTAAAATTTAAAATTCGTGTAAAAAATATTACATTATTATTATTATTATTATTATTATTATTATTATTACTTATTTCTAATAAAAATTCTTTAAAATGAAATGATTTTTATGAGCCCCAATTCGAAAAAATGAAAATTCTGCGTTTTAAGAGTTCTTAGTGCATTAACATAACCTAAAAACTAAAAATTGTTTTTTACAACAAATTAAACTATAAATAAAATTAATTTTACCAAATTTTGTAAGATTTAGTTTTATAATTTTTAAAATAAATTGTTTCGCTTCAAAATTTGTTGTTAAATAATTTTCTAAGAGAAAAAGAAAATAAAAATTACAATTTTTACATAAATTTTAAGGAAAAACAAACAAAAAATGTTAAATAATTATTATTTGACAATAAATTTTGACTAAAAATATTTTTTTTTTTTTTTTGAAAATTGTACAACTAAATTTTTCAAAATTTGGTGTAATAAATTTTAACTTATATTTTTTGTTCTGGTGAAAAATCATTTTTTTAGCTTAAGATTATATTATGGGGCTAATTATACTTAGCCCCTTAACATAACCTTAAACTAAAAAAACGAAAAAATCTTTATCTGAAACAGCGATAAGTTTCACTAAAATAGCGAAAATTTTCGTTATTCAAATATATCCCTCTTACAGATAAAACAAATTTTTCGTGTATATCCTTAAGTTTTCGAGTATTCGAAAAAAATTGAAATTCGGATATAAATTACGAAATTCTGTTAAATTTTTCGAATTTTGAAGCAAAATTTAGAAATTTAAAATTTATGTTTCAAATAATTTAATAAAAATTCGTTAAAAAATAAAAATTCCAATCGACAATTTTAATGATCTACGCCCCTTAGAATCAATATTTTATGCAGTAACACAAAATGATAAATCACTATTCAATAAAAGGAATCAATTTGTCCATTGTAGGACAAGAAGGATAAAGAGGGAAAGAGGGGGGAGGGGGGTTTAAGAATGAGGATAAAGTTATTGAATAAGCCTCATATATATTATTTGCCGTCAATATAATATTATCGATGACCGTAGAATTAGCAAAAAGACATTTATTTACACGATACCTAGACTAATACGATTACTTAATACGTGTCACGCTGACGCTGCACCCACACGTTCCGTTATGTCTTTCGTTGGATGACCGCTGCTGACCTTTCCACCTTGGATTTGCTAGTTAGGGTTAAGAAGAAGAAGAATATAGAGAAGGATGAACAAGAACTAAAGTAGGACAAATAAGTGCAAAAAAGATGCAAGAAAAGGAGGTTGGGCCAAGAAGAGAATATCCTCTTTGAGAATATCTCTCTCTCTCTCTTTGACCCATCTTTGTCTTGTGCCGAGAGGGGAAAAAAAAAATATTGTGATTTTACGATAGGTTCAAGAAGTAATAGAATTGCCTCTATGAATATTATACAAGATCGGAAATTCATTCTTTCTAACGGTGAATTTTCATTTTATGGGCTTGGTTTGTAATTGACTAGGTAAAAAATTCATGCAGATATTAAGTTAAATATTTTCAAAATAGAATTTCTTTTTTTTGGCCTGACATGTCATTTCTTTGAAATCACTGTACAATGAACTGTATGGTTTGTTTTTTTTCCCCCTCTCAGAAAACCGGCTTTTCGTACGGAAGTCTATCGAAGTTGATAGATACTAGAAGAACAAGACCAAAAATGGGAGAAGAATTATTTCAAAGACAAATATGGAGTTCCTGAGAAGTGGAAAAAAAAAAATTCCCCAACCGGAATGCAATAGAAAAAAAAAAAAAATTTTTTTTTTATTATAATAATTCTCAGTTGTTCTATATTTGATAAGAGCGTGTCGATTCTTGAAAAGCGTGATGAAAGAAAAAAAAACAAAAAAACTCACCAGAATGCGAGGATCGTACTGTTAACAAAATGACCAGGTACAGGATGTTCCCGCGTCGGCAGAGCCTGGCCCACAGCGCCGACATGTCGGCAAACTTGAAATCTAAAACAAAAATATTTTCTTTTAAAAAAATTTTTATCGAAAATCAGGACGTGGGATCATATTGTATTTTTGTGCAAAAAAAAAAAAAAAAAAAAAATCTCGTGACACGAAGGCGGACTTTGATCAAGATACAATTTTTCCCAAGAAATCAAAGAGGCTAGTAATCATCTTGGACGGTTTACTATAATTCAGAGGTCAAGTGTCACGTAACACTTTGAGTCTTCGCGCCGCCAGCGATTAGTAACCCCGTATATTGCCAAGGCACTAACTCTACTATATATATATACAACTATGGAAATAGACAGCTGTTCCACCTTGAAATATATTTCATGTCATGGCATCTAGAATTCTAGTTCATTGTAATTTTTCTTGTCACCGAGTTTGGTATTTTTCTGAAAAGAAAAGAAAATTAGAATTAAAAAAAATCATTTTTTTGAAAAAAAGTACTACCCTAGTTTCGATATTAAACGATGATATAGAGAAACAAAAGGAATTTGTCTAGTTTTTGATGGCCGCATGTTAACCTAGAATAGTAGATAAATATCAGTTCCTAAGTATGGAATGTTGTTGATGGTATACACAATATATTTTATTGCAATCGTTTTTCTCCTTGAATTGTAAGGATTTATTGTGGTGCGAAGAAAATATACACGCACGCGACACCTAAGCGTCAAAGATTATGTATTGTTTTGCAGTCTTGTTAACATCGATGGCCATTTTATGTAGCACATCGTAAATTACAAGTCAGCCAATCATAATGAATATCCCCCGCGACGTTTTTCATCCATCAAAGTGAGATCTAAAATCATATATATATATATATATATACACACAGAGGGAGAGTACGTGTGCACGATAATATACACACACTCGGACCTTACGTCATTGCGTATTCACGATGCGACCCATTGAACAGGGGAATTCGGTGAATGAGCACCAACCTCTTGGTTCTCTCTCGCTCTCATTCTGTTTCTCTTTTTGTTCCCCTCTGGCTTCACCAAATGCTAATATGTATACTAAGCGAAGGCGACAAACGACACACCTGCTGCGCGCTCTGAATGAAAATCAACTCAACACTCTTTCTTCTCTCCCACTCTCTCTCTTTTTCAACCAAGTGCTCCACAATTCACCTCTCTTTACTTTCTATCTTGTTTCAGGACCGGCTTGTTTCACCGAACCGCGACTAATAATGCCGCACTTGTTCTCTTTGCGGGGGCTTCGATTTGGTTCGTTGCCCGAAACGAATTATTATGTCATCCCGGCGAAGAGTAGTGTATTTGAATGAAAAACGGTAATTGAAATGTTTTTAAAATGGCATACCAAACGGTATCTCAAAAGAAGTCTAAAATGTCTTCAAATAGTCTTTAAAAGATCTTCAAATAGTATTTAAAAGGTTTTCAAATAGTATTTAAAAGTTCTTCGAATTATCACCAAAAAGCTCTGTAAATTATTTCCAAATAATATTCCAAATTTGACATTAAATAGTTCTCTTAAAGTTCTGCAAAAAAATATCCAAATAATCTTTCAAATGGTTCCAAAAGGTCTCTGAATAGTCTCCGAATAGTCATCATAAAGGTCTCTAAATTATTTCCAAATTGTCATTAAAAAGGTCTCCAAAAGTTCTCCAAATGATCTTCCAAATGGTCTCCAAATAGTCTCCAAAAGATCTCCAAATGATCTTCCAAATGGTCTCCAAATAGTCTCCAAAAGATCTCCAAATGATCTTCCAAATGGTCTCCAAATTATTTCTAAATGGTCACCAGAAGTTCTCCAAATGATCTCCAAATAGTCACGAAAAGGTCTTTAAATAGTCTCCAAAAATTCTCCAAATGGTCACTAAAAAAGGTCTCCGAATTATTTCCAAATCATCATTTAAAAAGGTAACCAAAAGTTCTCCTAATAGTATCCAAAAGTTTTAAAAACAGGTCTCTAAATTATTTTCCAAATGGTCAGCAAAAGGTCTTTAAATAGTCTCCGAATGGTCACCATAAAGGTATTCAAATTATTTCCAAATAATGTTCCAAATGATCATCAAAAGATCTCCAAAAAGTCTCCAAAAATTTTCCCAAAAAGGTCTCTAAATAGTCTCCGAATGGTCACCATAAGGGTCGCCAAATTATTTTCAAATAATTTTCCTAATGGTTACCAAAAGGTCTCTAGAAAGTCTCAAAAATTTCACTAATAATGTCTCCAAATAGTCTCCAAATGGTCACTAAAAAGTCCGCAAAATTTTTTCCAAATGGTCGGTCATCGAAAGGTCTCCAAATAGTTTCCAAACAGGTCTCCGAATGATCTTCCAAATTGTCACCAAAAGGAGTTTAAAGGGTCTCCAAAAGTTCTCCGAATAGTCTCCAAATGATGACTAAAAATTTCTCCAAATAGTCACCAAATAGCTCTCCAAATGGTTCCCTAAAAGTCTCCGAATATTCATCAAATGGTCTTAAGAGTGTTACACATTTTTCAAACACTAGTCTGTATACAAAATTTCCAAAATTATAACCGAATTATACTTAATTCTAAAATTTCTCCAAAAATGTCTCCAAATGGTCTCCAAATGGTCACCAAAAAGTTATCTATAAATTATTTCCAAATGGTCACCAAGAAGGTCTTCCAAAGTTCTCCAAAAGGTGTCGAAATAGTCTTCAAATGATTACCAAAAAAGGTCTCCAAATGTTCACCAAATAGGTCTCCAAATGATACCCTAAAAGTCTCCGAATATTCATCAAATGGTCTTAAGAACGAGGAAAACCAAAACTGGTTAATCCAGACGAAATCGGAATTAATACCTTAACATTTGGTTCGAAATTGGATATCAATGCTAATTCCACAACCACATTTCATGACTAGTAGAATAATTATGGGAATTACAATTGTTGGTATTGGAGGCAACAGATTTAGAACTTAGGACAATAATTTCTATTTCTGCTAAAGTAAGAACCTAATAAGGGTTTTCCGTAAGGGTGAAAGTCGATAGACGTAATCAAACGATTTTCACCCTTACGAAAAAGGGATTTACTAGATTTTCTTTTAACTTTGGATATAGCAGAAATGGAAATTATTGTCCACATTACAATAATTGCCTCGTTTTTTAGTAAAATTTATTTCTAAAATCTCCTTATAGAATTACAATTTTTCATTAAATCACCCAAAATTCCCAATTTGTTTTCTATACTAATTCTTTAAAATTTTTAAGAAACTTAAACCGATTTTAGTTTTCGTCACATTTATATTCCTTCAGAACTCGTTCCACGTGGATATTAAAATTACCATTTTTTTCCCCCTACCGCGAAAAGTAAATATTTGCTAATTAATTTTTCAAAGACCTTCAATCTCCTATTACGTCGGCAGATGATTGAAAGACATAATCCATTAGAGTCATCGCTTATTGGCTATATTTATAAAGTGGGTTAAAGTATAGATTATTATTATTATTATTATTATAGATGTTGGCACGATGCTGCGATCGTTATTAACGTCTCTCTCTCTATTTCTCAATCGGTTTTTAAGGGAAGTCTTTCCGGGAGGTGGTTCCTTGTCATTCGTCTCTTATTCAAGAATAATAATTAGAGAGAAAGGCAATTTGACCGAGGCCAGGCAAAACTATATGACTCGACGCGCACTGAGAGTATATATATATATATATATATATATATATATATATAGCGAATATAAGAGGGTGCGCTGTGTGCACTGGTGCAGACGGTGCCGTTACAGCCCGGAGGCTGTATTCGTTCACCATTACCGTGGAACGCGGAATGTGATTACCTTCACCTGGGAACCGATGAGGATAGAAGAAAATCAACCGTGGGCGAAGAGTCGGGATCACGCCCTGGCCCGATTTTACTCATCTTCTTTATGTTCATTTAGCACACATATATAGAAGAATTTTTTTATTATGGCATTGATAAAATTTGAAGATTTTAGATAGAAAAAAAAAAAAAATTTACTACTGACACAGTATTGGAACAATACTGGTATTTGGTTTCTTACAATACTGTGCCCAGTAGTAAATTTTCGATGTAATTACCAGAACATTATGTACTCTTAAAAATTCTAACAATGTAAAAAGAAAATTACTAAAATAGTACCGATTATAGATATTAAAAGCAGAACCAAATTTAGTATATCTAAAGTCGATTTTGTAAATTAATACATTTCGTTTTACAGTGAATCTATAAGCTTAAAAATAAACAAATTGTAAAATTCTACTAAATCATCATTGGCAGAACCAAAGATGTATAGGGATCGTTTAATCTAGTACGTAACGGTTTTTGTCTCTTGTCGCCCTTTCCGGGAGAGTCTTGTATCGTCATTGCGTAAGAGGAAATCAACGGTTTGGTGTTGACATACCGTTTCATCTTCTTCGGGAGGAATGACCTATTCTTGAAAAAAAAGGGTAGAAAAAAAGTTCCTGTAATTGACTGTTCTTGAACACATCTATGACCCTATGTTTCCCTCCCTCTCTCTCTCTCACTCTGTCTCTGGTTTTTCTCCCTCCCACTCGCTGCGATAATCGCGCCTATCTTTCCAGTGCATTAGCTTGTACATCGCAAAATAAACAGAATAATGGATTACGAGGCCGAAAGATTCATAACCTTATAGTACCCAAGCGTATCTGATAGTGTATATACCACATGGAGTCACGTACGCAATTTGTATTTTAACTTATAAGCAGAAAGGCAACGGTACAAACAACCAGGACAATTGAATATATGTCTTAATCCACAGGAGGTTTTTGGTTTGGACCAACTTCTTCTCTCTCTCTCTCTCTCCTTGCTTTTAGATTATCTTTTGAAGATAGCTTTTATTGTCTTCTTTCTAACAATGTGTTGGAATGTCAATTCTATATCACACACACACAGATAATTTGTTCGCACATTGCACTGTGAGAACTCTTTTGCCAAGTTAATTATTATTTATATATATATAGCAAAAGAAGGTGGTATGGCCTCTCATCCTGTTTCCGCATGTTTTCCTTAAATGTAGCCTTTCAGGTCTATATTATACAGTACACAATTCTCGTTAGGCGATAATCAAACAGTTATTTTCAAATTAAATCCCCTTTAAAGTGCACCTTATTATGTTTCATGTGCGGCTTTTTAAAAAAAATAAATAAATTAATATGCTACTGATTTTAAGTTTGCAATTTAATGGGACTATTATACATTAAATTATAATTTCGTTTTATAGTTATATAATTATTTGATTATTTTCTATATATACGAACTAATGCGATTTTTTTTTTGCGGAAATCCGGATAAAATCATTAATTTTGACTATTTATTATTATTATTATTACTATTATTATTACTATTATTATTACTATTATTATTATTATTATTATTATTTTTATTTTTATTATTACTACCAGGGTGTCTAACAACTGCTAGGAAAAAAATTCCCTAACTTAAATTACACTAAAAAATTTTTATTTTGATCAAATAAAATTTATTTTGATACAATTAAATCATTTACCTGATGTCTATTATTCACTAATTTCATATATGTATTAATATATATGCTGAATTAGTTTCGCTGAAAAACTTGTTTAAAAATCAAAAATCGCGATTTTTTAAAAAATAATTTGGTCCTCTAAGGGTTACGAAGCTGAAGTACGTAACGTTTTTATAAACAATTTTTAAAGGAATAATTTTTTAAAATTAAAAATTCTATAATTATACAATTATAAATAGTAAAAAATAGTAAATTGTAAAATAGTAATAAATAGTAGTAAATAATTATTTACTTAATGAATATAAGATATATATGTCACATGCTTAATAATTGAGTTTGGAAGGCCAACTTTTTAATTTGCATTTGCTTTGGGAAAAAAAAGTAAAAAATTGTTTGAAACTAATAGTTACTTTAATTTATTTATAAAAAATTCCAAAAAATTAAATAAAATCCCTGACTTTTCCCCGACCATTTAAATTCCCTGACTTCCCTGACTACTATTATTATTATTATTATTATTTTTATTGTTATTATTTCCTTCTGTTATTTATAAATTTTCATTTGGAATTTATAGAAAAAATTAATTTAATAATAATAAATGGTTTAAAAGATTGTATAAACGCAATGAACTTTTGGTTACATTGTTCTCACACGAGGTTGCTGTTAAGCAACAGGTCGGCAACATACAAACGTGCTCGGTATTTATAGATCTTTTTCTCTCTCTTTCTACCTGTGCTGAAATGACTCAAGCGAGGTCGAGGAGACCTCCTCGAGTGCCCCTGAATTTTCCTCATTATCCTCGTGCGCGCGTATATCATCAAATCGCTTCTTTCACTCAAAGGGTTATTTTTAAAGAACAGACACTTTTTATTTTTGTAAATATAACGTTTACACAAAGAACTTTTATCATTTAACTTTGTTTTTTATCTATTTTTTTTGTATTTATACAATTATTCCACTATTACAATTATTTTAATTACTAAAAAATTATTATTATTATTATTATTATTTTTATTTATAATTGCACTAAACAACATATTTTATTAGTAGAATTATTGCATTATGCAAAAATTTTCATTAGCATAATTATTATGTTTGAAAAAGAAATTTCTGTGTTAAAAATATAGGTTCTGATGGAACTAGTAGAATAGAATTATTCTGATAGAATTAGTAAAAAAAACTTAAATTAGGAATTTTGGGTGACTTAATAAAAAATGGTAATTCTGTAAAGAGATTTAAAAAAAAAAATTTTTTAATAATTAAAACGAAGCACTAGTATAGAATTATTTTAATGTGGACAATAATTTTCATTTCTGTTATCCAAAGAAAAAAGAAAAGAACTAGTAAATCGCTTTTATAAACTATGTATAAAATTCATGGATATTAATTTAAAAAAATAAAAAATTATTTCATCAAAAAAGGAAAATAGAAGAAAAAAAATTAGTTAAAAAGATAGTTGTCTTGATGAGTTATATATATATATATATATATAACAGGCTAAAACTCGTGACGAAAATGAATTGATTTTTAGAATTAATTATACCCCCTTTGGATTTGTGTTATATAGAGCCTGATGAATATAAAACTGTTGACTTTTTGATGATATATATACACGACGCGAGTGTATAATATTTTGTTTCACGATAACGAGATTGTCCATCATGAAATATATATTCCTGATGATTAATTATTATGCAAATCATTACTTTGCCAACATATATAAAGTTGCACACTCATATATACCTTAAAAACAGAAGAGATATGCAATTTTCTTAATTATAAATTGTCATCTGTCTTCCTAACGCTTAACTAACATGTATTCTTTAAGAAAATTTTAATTTTATACATGAGGAATGTATAGTTAATCAGTGGACTAGGTTATGTTTTTCTTGTTTAATTTTTTTTTTTTTTTAGAGTAAATAATTGGCTACTTCGATAAGTATAGTGAAAAAAGCTTAACAATTTACAATGTATTTAGCATTTTTTTTTTAACTGTCATAGAAAAAGTTTTTTTTCGTCGTTTTTTAAAAAAGTTTTTTCCTACACGTGACTACATTCCCCAACTGTCAATCGGGGGGTCTATTCTGGTAAAAAAAAGGGGTAATATGGTACACAAGGTGGCAAATATGGTACACGAGGTTGCATAAATGCCCCTAGTGTACCACAATTACCCCGTGTATACCATATTTGCCCCTTGTGTACCGTAATTATCCCTTAGGTTCCATGATTGCCCCTGGCGTGCCACAATTACCCCTTGTGTACCATATTTGCCCCTTGTGTACCGTAATTATCCCTTAGGTTCTATGATTGCCCCTGGTGTGCCATAATTACCCCTTATGTACCATATTTACCCCTTGTATACCGTAATTACCCCTTAGGTTCCATAATTGTCCCTGGAGTGCTACAATTACCCCTTTGTGTAACATATTTAGCGGTTATGGAACCTAAGAGGTAATTATAACACACTAGGGGTAATTGGGCTACACAAGGGGTAATTATGGCACACCAGGGGCAATCATGGAACCTAAGGGATAATTACGGTACACAAGGGGCAAATATTGTACACAAGGGGTAATTGTGGCACACTAGGGGCATTTATGGAACCAAAGGGATAATTATAGTACACAAGGGGCAAATATGGTACACAAGGGGTAATTACTAGAAGAATGAAAAAATATAGCTAATTTAATATTATAAAATAAATTTAGAAAACAAAAATTATTTTTTTAAAATACATAATGTCAGTAATCAAATTGTGCGCAACGCGGAGAATCATTCACATATATATAAATATATGTATATAATTTTCCCATTGCATTCTTCGTTGTGTATAGATTAAAAAGGATTCTTTTTTTTTTTTTTTTAAGTATTCCCATTTTTTCAAGGATCGTCGATTATCTATTCACTTTGGCCTACGTCGATGCAGTGGCATATAAGTTAATCTCGCAGGATCCCCGTATATGTGCAATTTCAAGTAACGTGTGTATCGTTCATCAGATCTGGAATCTTGGGTATGCATTCTGCGAGTAAAGATTATATACCGTATGGCACTTGAGAGAAAGAGATGGGTAATTCTCTCTCTCTCTCTTTCTCTCTCTCTCGACTCTTAACGCATCGCGTGATTTTTATCTTCTTTCGCGCGCGCGATGAGATAGAAGAAAAGGAGGTGAATAAGAATAGCAATGAAAATGTGCACAACGCGGGAGAAATAAGAAGTTGTAATATTGCAAATATTTAACCCCCACGGTTTGATAGGGCGCGTGATATAAAAATACAGTACGGGAAACATAACAATTTTAATAATATAATTTATTTAATATTTAAATGAAGATAAATGCGTAATATATGTGTTATAAAGAATCGCGATTAATGGTGCTAATTGTTCTTTTTTTTTTTTGGGTTTCGATATGGATCGTTGAGAGAAATTATAATTTTTATGTTATCTCGGGATTTAAGTATTCTAATTGGAATAAACAGAATTGTATTTTAAATGGCGAATATTTACTTAGAGTCAGTTGGGGTAAAAGGACGGATAAGGCTTTCAGTATTTAGTCTCGCAATTTCAAAGAAAACAGACTTAAAAATTATACAAACATTTTTTCTTATATTCCCTTATGACTCCCATAATAGAAATTGATTTGAATTTTTGTCAATTTTATTAATAATAACCATTTACCCTGAGTTTTCAAATTTTTTTTTTTTTTTGGTAAATAGGGACAGCTTGTTATAACCCAAATTGACGAAAATCAAAAATTCAAGTCAATTTCTGTTATGGAAGTCATAAGGAATAAGAAAAAAAAATTTTGTATGATTTCTAAGTCTATTTTCTTTGAAATGCGAGATCAATAATACTGAAACTCTGTCTCCTTTTTTCTTAAACCTTTCTTAGAAACTATGCTGTCATCATTTACCCGAAATTTTCCAAATTTTGGGGTAAATAGGGACAGTCAGTTTTATACGTAATTTGTGATAAATAGGGATTTTGTCCCCATTTAGCCCAATTGACCCTAATTTTAAAATTGGGGCCCAATATTTGTAATATAAGGCCCAATATAGGATCTTATTTTCCCAAAAAAAAATTTTTTGTTTGTTTTAAAAATTAAAATATTGTTTATAATTTAGCAAAATATGGATCTTTTTATTATTATCCAGTGGGAAATTTACCATTGGCAAAAGAGTGTCCCAATATTGGCAGCATTGGCCCAATATTGAACCATCATTGGTCTTATAATGGCCCAATGGTTACCATTGGCAATTTTCCACTGGGTATTATTATTATTATTATTATTATTATTATTATTATTATTATTATTATTATTATTATTATTATTATTCGTTTTGCAAGATGTACAGCTTCGATTCTAATTACAATTACCCTAAAGTGTTCGATGAACCATAACGAGGTAAAACCTGTTATCGCGAGAAGAGGCTTGCGAGCTGAATTATATCCTAAGCCTCGAGGCGGAACTCTCGAGGCGAGGGATTCATTTAAAAGGGGACATGGTATGGTAAAGAGTGTATGTATATGTATACATATATACATGGGGTCAGTAATTGATGGCTTTTAATAGTCTCAAGATTACGATGCACCAAGTTTTAATTGCCATGAAATACGCGTTTCTATTACCTTCACTAAATTAATGCATGAAATATGTTCAGAATCACACAACAACGAGAGAGAGAGAAAGAGAGAATGTGAAAAAGGCCAACACCTATTTAAATAACTCTACAACTTTTAATGAAACCGTAAATTGATTTATTACTTTTTAAAAAAAATAAAATTCTATGACAAAAAAAATGAAGCTTTTCACACATATATATATGCACCTGCAAAGGAAGTTGAGATTTTAATCTTTATCAGGTGTGATAAGAACAAAACAAAAAGAACCGCTGTTTTTTTTTTTTTTTTATCAAAAAGGGCTTGTCAAACAGTACTGAAGAAAATTTTTTCAAAAATGTTAAAATTATATTAGATATTATAATTAGAGAATGTATTTTTTCAATTTAATGTTTTAAAGTAGTTTTTGAGTAAATTTTGAATTTTTTTTTTTTTTGAATATATATATTAAAAATGCTTTTGAAAATTTTGAATTATTAAAAAAATTTGTTTAACAATTAAAATTGATGGAAATTTTTACTAGTTTTCAAATTATTTTTCACTAAAACTTTGATAAAGAAAAAAAAAACATCAAAAAAAAACTTGAAAAAATAATATAAAAACATAAATAAATTAAATAGTAACATTTTACTGAAAAATTCGGTAAAATTCCAATTAGGGTTTAGTTATTTTTTTTTTTTTTTTACTAAAAATTTGCTAAAAAAAAATATTACTAAATGAAAAAGTAACATTTTACTAAAAAATTAGCGAAAATTACAAACGAATTTTTATTTACTTTTCACTAAAAATTTAGTAAAATAAAATTAGTACTAAATCGGATAGTATAATTTTACTAAAAATTAGTAAAAGTTTCTACTAATTTTTAATTACTTTTTTTGACAAAATTTTTACTAATAAGAAATATTGCTAATAAATGAAATAGTAATATTTTACACTAAAAGTTAAGGGAAAATTCCAAAACTAATTTTTCGTCACTTTTCACTATAATTTTAGTAAACAAAAAAAAATTACTATATCAAATTGTTTTAATTAAATCAAATATTTTACTAAAAGTTAGGTAAAAATTTTTTTCTAATTTTTAGTAAATTTTCACCTAAAACTTTAGTTAAAAAAAATTTAATAGTTTATTAGATAGTTTTATTTTATTAAATATTACTGAAAATATCGTCTAATTTTTAATTATTTTTTATACTAAAACTTTGATGAACAGAAAAAAAACAAAAAAAAAAAAAAAAACGTAAAAACGAAACATTAATAAACATTAAAAAATACTATAAAAACATAAAGAAATTAAATATTAACATTTTACTGAAAAATTCGATTAAATTCCGCAATTAAGTTTAAGTTATTTTTTTTTTTCTAAGACTTTGGTAAAAAAAAAATTATTACTGAAACAGATAGTAATATTTTACTAGAAATTGATGAAAATTTCTACTAAATTTTTATAGTTATTTTTTCACTAAAATCTTAGTAAAAAAAATATTACTAAATCAAGTAGTAATATTTTACTAAAAGTTAGGAAATATTCCAAACTAAATTATTTTGTAATTAAAACTTTAGTAAAAAAAATATTATTATACCAAATAGTAATATTTTACTAAAAATTAGTTAAAAATGACATTAATTTAAAATACTAAACGAATTCGAACTAATTCAAATTTAGAGAGTAAATTTTTAATTAAATTTTTGAAATTAAGTTTCTATTTCTTATTATTATTATTTCTTTTATTTTTGTTATTTTTATTTATTTTTTGTTATTATTATTAATATTATTATTATTATTAAATAAAAAAAAATATATATCAAGTTTTTACTTTGTAATTATATGTTAGTTTTTTTTACTTCTTCAAGGGTATACGTATACACAATTGAAAATATAAATTAATTATAATGGTTTAGGAAGTTTTTTTTTTTTTTTGTTCTGTTTTGAAAAAAATGTCTAGTTAATGAAAAATGAGGCAAATAAGAAAAAAAAAAAAAAAAGAAAAAGAAGGAAGGAAGGTGAAGTGATGTGATTTGGAAGAAGAGAAAATATACATTATGAGTGAGCGAGAGAGAGAGACAAATGAAGGAAGGAAAAGATCGGAGGCTGAAGATACGCCTTTATTATGCCTTTTTTCCAGATAAACGCTCGAGATAGAGGCAAAGTGGATGGAAGAATGTAAGTTACGACCAAGTTATGTGCGTTGTAATAATATCAAGTTAATTGTATAGTGTCGACGGCTACAGTATACTACACCTTTAAACTTTAATATAACCATAATCACAGCAACAAATCGTGCGCTATATCAGGAAGGTGTGTGTACGCACGTAACTTTTTGCTCTCTCTCTCTCTCTCTCTCTCTCTCTCTCTCTCTCTTCATCCTTCAATGAAGATTACCCTTTTTCTCTCACAGAAGAAAAATTGAGAAAATGATACATTTTCTTTCTCGAAAAAAATAAGAGAGATTTTTTTAGAAGAGAAAGAGAAAGACAGAGAAAAAATGAAAAAAGTGAAAAAAGAGAGATAGAGAAAGAGAAAAAAAGAGAAATTAGGGAAAAATAGAGAAAGAAAATGAAAAATTGGAAAAAAAGAAGAGAGAAACGGAAAAACAAAGAAATTATAGAAAAAGGTAAAAAAGAGAGAAAAAAAGTGAAAAAATAGAAAAAAAGGGCAAAAAAAAGAGAAAAAGTGAAGAAAGAGGGAAGAAAGGGGAAAAAATTAAAAAAAGAGAGAAAAGAGAGAAAAAAGGGGGAAAAAGAGAAAAAGTGAAGGAAGAGAGAAAAAGAGAGAGAAAGATAGAAAGAGAGAGGCGAAGATGATCTGATACTCGAGATACAGATTATGTTATACGAGATCAGTCAATGGTTAATACACGTTATTATAGACGGTCGATCCATTGATTTTCAGGGACGATTCAATCGCAACAAACATTGTTGTGAACCCCCTACTGGAATCTTATCCTCTCGATATAATATAATGTCCATCAACCGCAGGATGAAATATCTCTTCAATTAAGTAATTTGCAGACTATTCTTTCGAAAACAATATATACTATATATATATATATATATATATATATATATATTTTTTTTTGACGGAGTAAAATAACAACAAGAACATTACCGCACGATCATATAAATCCGTTAAGTTGCCAATACGTGATTCATCGACTGTATTGTACTTCTTTTTTACCTTCAAATATACTAAACTGTATATATATATATATATATACTATATAATTTCAGCACTTTTAAAATTATGTATTCTACTTCTAAGTTCTTTATTATTCCAGTATCTCTATATAAAGGTATTAGAGTGAAAACCAAAAAAAACATTTTTTTGGATCTCTACAATAAATTTTTTGAAAATTCTAAAATGAGAGACAATTTTGCAACTCGGAATCGTGTTTACGGGCCAAAAATCCATTGGAAACGACTCCCATGACAAAATTTGGTAAAAAAAATGTTTGGTGGGCTTTCTACCCCCACTTTTTTTAAAATCCGAAATTGATCGGCAAATTTTGGAACATGGAATCAAGCTCAGCTGACAAATAAACATTGGAAACGACTCCCATGTCAAAAATAGAAAAAAAAAAATTTTCGGGGGGCTTTCTCCCCTCCCCACTTTTGCAAAATCCTGACACGCTACGCAATTTTGCGACACGTAATCGTGTTCAGGGGCCAAAAATCCATTGTAAACGACTCCCATGTCAAAAAATAGTAAAAAAAAAAAAAAAAATTTTTTTTGGGAGGTTTTCTACCCCCACTTTTTTTCTAAATCCGAAATTGATAGGCAATTTTGGAACTTGGAAACATGTTCAGTGGACAATTATATATTGGAAACCACTCCCATGTCAAAAAATAGTAAAAAAAAACCTTTAGGGGCGTTTTCTACCCCCACTTTTTTCAAAATTCTGACGCGCTACGTAATTTTGGTACACAAAATCGTGTTCAGGGGCCAAAAATCCATTGAAAACGACTCCCATGTCAAAAATTGGCAAAAAAAATTTTTTTTTGGGGCATTCTACCTCGATTTTTTTGAAAATTTTAAAATAATAGGCAATTTCGGAACCTATCCAAAAAAAATAATAATAACAGTAATAATATTGATAATAATAATAATAATAATAATAATAATAATAACAGTAATAATAGTGATAATAATAATAATAATAATAATAATAATAATAATAATAATAATAATAACAGTAATAATAGTAATAATAATAAATTAAAAATAGTAAAAAATAATAATAATAATAAGGATAATTAAAATAAGTAATAATATTCATTCAAATTGTAAACGTAAAGTAAAAGTTAAAGAAGAGAGTTATGCGTGGGAGCAAGTGCATCTCTTTTCTTTTCTCTTTCATCTCGTTCCTTTGACCACCCACCCCCCCCTCCCCCTTCCATATACATATCTTCATTATTTACAAAAGGAACTTTTGTGTATACCTTCACGCTATTTGCTTCGAGTTTATACAGAAAAACTTGAAATCATATATATTTAGTTTGCTTTAAAACTCTATATATGTGTGTATGTGGTTTCGTTGCCGGTCCTCTACTTTTTTTTCGATCGAAAAAGCCTTTGGGATAAGCAATCACTTAGTGAAGGGATTCGCTTGGACAAACAGGACACTTCCATCATATATCCAAGAGCGTGATATTCTGACGCCTTTTGAGTTCCCTTCATGGTGCTTTAGAGGAATTATTATTATTATTATTATTATGCAAATCGACAAATTTCAAATACACAAAAATCAATTCCTTTTTATTGTGTCCACGCCTCCCTTTTTTTCGTATATATACTCAAAAATGTTTTCTCTCCATTTTTTTTAACCCTTGTTGAATTTCTTTTTTTTTAGAAACACAAATAACTTAGGAATAAATTTTTGGATAATTTTTTTAGGGCAAATATTGCTAAATTTTTTTGTATATATTTTTAAAAAATATTTTAAAAATCCACATCTATTTTCCTTCGTTTGACAGAAAGAGGAAATAATTTTTTTAATCATTAGCAGAAAAAGGAAAAAATAATTTTTTATTTCTTTGGCAGAAAAAGGAAATAATTTATTACTTTTGGCAGGAAATAGAAAAAAATTTGTACATTCCTTTGACAAAAATAAATAATAATTTTCTGTGCTTTTGGCAGAAAGAGGAAATAGTTGTTTATACCTTTGGCAGAAAATAGAAAAGTATTTTGTATGCCTTTGGCAGAAATAGATAATAATTTTCTGTACCTTTGGCAGAAATAGAAAATAATTCGTTATACCTTCGGCAGAAAATAGACAATAATTCGTTACCTCTTTGGCAGAAAATATAAAAGTATTTTGTATATCTTTGGCAGAAAATAGGAGAGTATTTTGTATGCCTTTTGCAGAAATTAGATAATAATTTTCTGTACCTTTGGCAGAAATAGGAAATAATTCGTTATACCTTTGGCAGAAAATAGAAAATAATTCGTTACCCCTTTGGCAGAAATAGAAAATAATTTGTTAATACCTTTGGCAGAAATAGATAATAATAATAATAATAATTTTCTGTACCTTTGGAAGAAAGAGGAAATAGTTGTTTATACCTTAGGCAGAAAATAGAAAAGTATTTTGTATGCCTTTTAGAAAAAAATAGCAAAGTATTTTGTATACATTTGGCAGAAAATAGGAGAGTATTTTGTATGCCTTTGGCAGAAGTAGATACTAATTTTCTGTACCTTTGGCAGAAATAGGAAAGAATATTTTATTCTCTTGGCAGAAAGTGGAAATTATTTGTTTTATCATTGTCAGAAAGGGGAAATAATTTATTATACCTATGTCAGAAACAGATAATAATTTTTTATAACTTTGGCAGAAATAGAAAATAGTTTTTTTATCTTTGGCAGAAATAGGAAAATTGTTTTCTACTTCTTCGGCAGAAATAGAAAATAAATTTTTACACACTTGGCAGAAAAAGTATATTATTTATTATCTTTGGATGAAGTAGAAAAGAATTTTGTATTTCTTTGGCAGAAATAGGAAATAATATTCTACTCTTTTGGCAGAAAGTGAAAAAAAGCTTTTTTTAAAATAGATATCTATTGCAGAAATAGAAAATAAATTTTTATACTTTTGTCAGAAAGAGCAAATAAATTTTTATACTTTTGGCAGAAAGAAGAAATAATTTGTTATATCTTTGGCAGAAATAGGAAATAATTTTTTTGACCACTGTCAGAAATAGCAATGAATTTTTTTTATTCCTTTCGTAGAAAATAGGAATTAATTTGTCTACTCCTGTGGCAGAAATAGAAAATAATTTTTTATTCCTTTGGCAGAAATAAAAAAAAACCCTGTGTATTCCTTTGGCAGAAATAGATAATAATAATAATAATTTTCTGCACCTTTGGCAGAAAGAGGAAATAGTTTTTTATAACTTTGGCAGAAAATAGAATAGTATTTTGTATATGCCTTTGGCAGAAATAAGAAATAGTTATTATACTTAAGGCAGAAAATAGGAAAGCATTTTTTATGCCTTTGGCAGAAATAAAAAATAGTTTTTTTTATAGCAGAAATAGGAAATTTCTATTTTTAATTTCTTTTTTACGGATTTCAAAATTTAAAAAATTCTTTTTCTTTCTCTATACTTTGGAATTCCATTTCTTGTTTGACTTTATTGTACCGCTTCAGTATATGTAAAGTAATAAATACCAATCAGTACTTTATGAAAAAAAAAAAGTTCTATATAAATGTATACATTAAAAATGCGCTTTAGCTTAATATTTATCTCGATAATCCCAAAGTTTCTTATATACACGGTTTTTGCAATTGATTTATGTGCCAGGTGCGCATCATCTTCTTTGGTTTTATCTCGTTTTCTTGAGAGTACACCTGCGGAATGGCGGAAGTCTCTTTTCTCTTGGCAAGTCCCGCGATCACTTGCGAGAGAACGAGAGAGAACGAGAGAGAGAGAGAGACCTTAGGAGGACTTCTCTTGTAGCGGATCCCGTATCGACCATGGTAAAAGAAGCTTAATGACTGGATAAGAGGATCAGGAAATATAAGAAAAAGAATCTGATGATGACGATGAAGAAAAGAGAGAACGAAAGAAGGAGGAGATGAAGACGAAGAAAAAGACGACGAAGATGCGATGAGCAGGGTTGCCATAAAATTTTGCATTATAATTTTTGCCCTTACATTTCCCTGACTTATTCTCTAAATCTGAATTAGTGGAAATTTAAAAATTTTAAAGTAGTGACTCACTTTTTGCATTTGAATGAGTAAAATTGAATTAATGAAAAGTGAGGGAAAAAAAGGTTTTTTTTTTTTACTATCAAATTTAGACAAAAATTTATAGTTAATTGAATTAACGAAAAATTCGACACAAATGAAATTCTAAATGAAAATTCTAATGATTTTTAGAACATAATCTCATGCGTCCCGATGAAAGAGAAGAAGAAAAAGAAGATTGTTTTGAGAAAAGAGAGGTTGCCTTATCCATTTTGGATCAATCGCAGATCAATCGCGCAAAAGTCTATTGACTTTCTCGTTTGCGGAACGCGCGTGCCCGACTTGGTAACAGATTCTCAAAAACCAGTTCACTCGACGTCAAGCTTGGAAGTGCAGGTTTTGCTTGAAGCAAAACGCGTCTTTACACATATATACACATGAATCCTGGAATCTCGGCGCCAAAGTGTAAAGGTCGCGAAGTACAGAGTGAGTGTGAAAAGCAGCCTGCTTTAACGGTCCTTCGCGAACAAGAAATGTATCAAGACATAGTATATACATATATATGTGTGTGTGGTAGCAATGCAACTAGCATGCGGAACGAAATTCAAGACTTGTTCTTCGACAAACCTCTCTCTTCATTTGGAAGAAAAACTCTTCAAAGACAAAACCCGTTGTTATTTCCTCTTCTTCATCTCAATTTATTATTATTATTATTATTATTATTATTATTATTATTATTATTATTATTATTATTATTATTTTATATAGTTAATGAAAACATCAGGAACATTATGTCATCTTTGATTTTTCGAACAGAGGCAGCAAATTTTTTTTTCTGCTCTATCTTTACCTTTGTCAAAGAAAAGAGAATTTTGTATTGTTTTAGCAGAAAATAGGAAATAATTTGTTATACCTTTGGCAGAAAATAAAAAAGTATTTTGTATGCCTTTGGCAAAAATAGATACAAATTTTCTGTACCTTTGGCAGAAATATGAAATAATTCGTTATACCTTTGGCAGAAAATAGAAAATAATTCGTTACCCCTTTGGCAGAAAATAACATAGTATTTTGTATACATTTGGCAGAAAATAGGAATGTATTTTGTATACCTTTGGCAGAAAATAGGAAAATATTTTATATGCCTTTGGCAGAAAATGGGAAAGTATTTTGTTTACCTTTGGCAGAAATAGATACAAATTTTCTGTACCTTTGGCAGAAATATGAAATTATTCGTTATACCTTTGGCAGAAAATAGAACATCATTCGTTACCCCTTTGGCAGAAAATAACATAGTATTTTGTATACATTTGGCAGAAAATAGGAGAGTATTTTGTATATCTCTGACAGAAAATAGGAAAATATTTTGTATGCCTTTGGCAGAAAATGGGAAAGTATTTTGTTTACCTTTGGCAGAAATATGAAATTATTCGTTATACCTTTGGCAGAAAATAGGAAAGTATTTTGTATATCTCTGGCAGAAAATAGGAAAATATTTTGTATGCCTTTGGCAGAAAATGGGAAAGTATTTTGTTTACCTTTGGCAGAAAATAGGAGAGTATTTTGTATATCTCTGGCAGAAAATAGGAAAATATTTTGTTTACCTTTGGCAGAAAATAGTAGTATATTTTGTATATCTTTGGCAGAAAATAGATACTAATTTTCTATACCCTTTTCAGAAATAGGAAATATTTCGTTATATCATTGTCAGAAAATATGAAATAATTCGTTATACCTTTGGCAGAAAATAGAAAAGTATTTTGTATACTTTTGGCAGAGAGTAGGAAATTATTTTGTATACCTTTGGCAGAGAAAGGAAATAATTTTTTTTAAACCTTTAGCAGAAAAAGGAAATAATAATTTGTTACTTTTTGGCAGAAATAGAAAAAAATAATTATAGACACGAAAAACAAAACCTGGTCCACTGATGACAGCATTCCCCTAAAAAAAATTTTTTTTTTTTCAAGAAACCATGTTGTTAAGTTTTGTTATCCGTATAGGAATGTTTGCTATTCAAGTTCGAATGAAAGGAATTTGTGTTAAGGAATACACGCATTGGAAGGTTGGAAATAAAGAGAAGTAAAAATATTTCCACTTACAGTTAAGCCGCTCTACTTGTAATTATTCGGGTTCATTCTTTGAATCAAATGTTGACCACGTGTCATCGCACAGAAGGTGCAACGACCCAACATCTGTGCCTCTATTGACTTGTCACCAAAAAAAAAAAAATTCTTATGAATTTCATTATCAACACCGCGACAAATTCTCTTAAACTATTTATCACATACATACACACAACACACTCTCCCTCTGTGTCTGCTTTGTAAATATCAATGAGATGTGAAGAATTTTTCAAAAACCGATTATTTTAATTTTTCGTTAAAATTTAATATTGAATAGAAAATAGTTTTGTGATATCAATTTCCGGCAAAGGCTAAAAATACCTACAAATAGAAAAAAAATCCAATTATCAACAAAAATTTTCAAAAAACAAAAAAATAGTTTCAAATACTGAAATTTAGAATTAAAATTAGAATTTTTTTATTCATTTTTGGCAGAAAGTGGAAATAATTGTCTACTCCTTTGGTAGAAAGAGGAAATAATTAGTTTTACCTATGGCAGAAATAGAAAGTAATTTGTTATACTTTTGGCAGAAAAAGAAAAAAGTTTTTTTTACCTTTGGCAGAAATAGAAATGAGTTTTTTAACCTTTGGCAGAAATAGGAAATAATTCTCTACTCATTTCGCAGAAAGATTAAATCATTTTTTTAATACTTTTGGTCCGAAATAGGAAATTATTTCGTTTACCTACGGCAGAAATATAAAATATTTTTTTTTACTTTTGGCAGAAATAGAAAATAATATTGCATACCTTTGGCAGAAAATAGGAAATAATTTGTTATACCTCTAGTGGAAATAGAAAATAGTTTTTTTTAACTTTTGTCAGAAAATAGAAATTAATTTTCTACTAATTCGGCAGAAATATGAAAATATTTTCTATACCTTTGGCAGAAATAAAAAATAGTTTCTTACACCTTTTTGACAGAAAACAAAAAAAAATTTTTTTACACCTTAGACAGAAAAAAAATTTTTTTGCCATACTTTTGTCAGAAATAGAAAATAATTTTTTGTTTTTTTCTTCACCCCTTCGTCAGATGTAGAATCGAAGCAAACAAAAAAAAATTAAAGAACGCGTGAAAACAAAACTAAAACTAAAAATAAATTCGTGCAGTGTAAATGTGAAGATCTGTTTCTAAAACATGGACAACATGCCCACGAGGAAATAATGTTAGCAATGGTTGAACCGGATGCAGGGGGCACGAAGCCACCCAGTCAAATGTTGTTTTTACCCCGTATAGTTTGATACGATCTTCAATTCTCTCCACCCGAGTTTATTCTGTCGTTGTTTTAGAGTAACGCGCACACCTCATCGACAAGTACCAGGTCGCGACATTGATTCCCTCTCACGGGCAGGTCACGTTTTGTTTAGTTTATATTGCACGCCAAATGGATTTGAAAATAATCAGACAAAAAACAACCCTATATATACATGTCTATATGTACAGCATTTGCATACTGTCCAATCATCTCAGAAAGAAGTGCGGTTAAAATTTTCCAATGTTTTCGAATTAGTCGGAAATAAGTTGGAAATTAATTCGAAGTAGTTGGGTTTTTGATTAGGTTTTTGTCATCCAAAATTAGTCCCAAATAGTTTAGTTAATAGTTAGGTTTTTTTTCATTTGAAATTCAGTACGAAATATGCCTGCAGAAAATCGGGTTTCTATCGTCCGAAATTAGTTAGAAACAATCCGACTTACAATCAGGATCTTCACATTCAGAATTAGTCCTAAATAGTCCGGCGGAAAATCAAGTGTTTGTCATGTGGAATTAATTGTAAACAATAGTTCGAAATTAGTCCGAATTAAGTCTGGCAGAAAATAAAATTTCTGCCATCTGAAATTGTTCTACAAACAATAGTTGAAAAATATTCCGAATTTAGTACGAAATAATTCGGCGGAAAATCAAATTTCTGCCATTTCTGGAATTAGTCCTAAATAATAGTTTTAAAATTAGTCCGCATTTAGTCCGAAATAGTTCGGAAGAAAATAAAATTTCTGCCATCTGGAATTAGTTCTAAAGAATAGTTCTGAAATTAGTCCGAATTCAGTCCGAAATAGTCTGGATTAATTAAATATCAATTTCGGACTATTCGGATTTTTTTTCTTTCGTCCGGACTCTTCGCTTCGAATCATTTTCGTATTATTTTTCTTTAATTTCCGACCAAATTCGAACTGATTTGTTTTTTTAAAATAAATTTAAAAAATTGGTTTAAAATTTTCAAAATCGACTAATTTTCTCATGTTCCAATAATGATTAAACCAGTAATCTGCTCCACTGTAGTAATGGTACATTTATTCATTATTTATATCTAGAGTCCCGGAGAGTATTCTTTTTCTCTCTCTCTCTCTTTTCATGAGTTGCTTTTTGCGTAGAAAATCTCTCTCTCTCTCTCTCTCTCTCTCTCTCTCTCTCTCTCTCTCTCTCTCTCTCTCTCTCTCTTGACCAGTACTCCTCGAGAGAGACGAATGGTTAACGATCTCCCGCTCGATGGGCCCTCGTTAAGTGACAATTTTTCCGGATTCACGATACTCCTCTCTAACGGGCTCTCCTGATCGTTCTTAGATTGGAGTCGAAGAGAGTACATTTCCTAGAACGCGACTGAACTTTGGTACCTTGCAACCTAACCGATTGGCATTAACAAATGCCCCATGGGTATTAAATCAAAATATAGTTTGTCTCCTCTGTGTGAAAGTATCCAATTTTTTTTTCTTTCTCTCTATCTCTCTCCCTTCCTTGGAATGTACAGTTAAAAGAAGCGCAGTTACTTTATTTATTATTGATGGAATTTTGAATTATTGGACGAGGCAAAATCGGCAATTAGTAGTGAAGTGTAAAAAAAGGTGTTAGATTCTAATTTCTAATGGGACTCTATAAGAGTCCCGCGGTTTTTTGGAAGTTGAAGCACAGGAAGTTTGATTTTAACTCCCATTGGGACTCTAGAAGAGTTCTGCACCCTTTTGTAGTTACAGCAAAGGAAGTTCGATGCGAACTGACAACGGGACTGTAGAAGAGTCCCACACTTTTTTGGGGTTATAGCAAGAAAAGTTTGCTTAAAACCGCCATTGGGACTCTAGAAGAGTCCTGCGTTCCTTTTTGAAGTTACAGCAAAGACTTAGATTTGAACTACCAAAGGGACTCTCGAAGAGTCCCGCACCTTTTTAGGATTGAAGTATGAAAAGTTCGATTTTAACTCCCATTGGAACTCTAGTAGAGTTCCGCACCCTTTTGGAGTTACAGCAAAGTGAGTTATATGTGAATTGCCAACGGGACTCTAGAAGAGTCCCGCACTTTTTTTGAAAATTAAACCGAAGGGAATTAACGCTAAGGGAGTTAGATTTTAACCTCTAACGGGACTCTTTAAGAGTCCCACAATTTTGGAGTTAAATACACTCTCTGCTTCAACCCCTTTTAGGTGGAAGCAAAAGGCTGTAATTTACCCTAATTTACTATACTTTGCTATAATTTATTATATTTTACTATATTTTTTAACTTTGCTATACTTTACTATATTTTCCTAAACTTTGCTATAATTTACTAAGCTTCACTTTACTATATTTTCCAAAACTTTGCTATAATTTACTATGCTTTACTTTACTATAATGTATTATACTTCACTTTAGCGGAGAATAGTACAGTATAATAAATTATAGCAAAGTATAGTCAATTATGGTAAATTCTATCAAAGTATAGTAAACTATAATAAATTCTACCAAACTATAGTCAACTACAGTAAATTCTAGCAAAATATAGTAAATTCTAGCAAAGTATAGTAAATTTTAGAAAAGTATATTCATTTCTAGCAAAGTATAGTAAATTCTAGCAAAATATAGTAAGTTCTAGCGTATTATAGTAAATTCTAGCAAAGTACAGTAAATTTTACCAAAGTATAGTCAACTATAGTAAATTCTAGCAAAGTATAGTAAATTTTTGCAAAGTATAGTAAATTCAAGCAAAGAATAGTAAATTCAAGCAAAGTATAGTAAATTCTAGCAAAGTATAGTAAATTCTAGCAAAATATAGTAAATTCCAGAAAAGTATAGTAAATTCTAGCAAAATTCCAGTAAAGTACACTAAATTATAACAAAATATAGTAAATTATAACAAATTATAGTTAAAGTGTATTAAACTAAAGCATACAATTTAATTAATATCAAACCCTAATGAAGTTGATTCTAAATGTAACTCAATACACACAAAAGGCAAAAAAATATAAACAAATTGAAAGAATTCAAAGAATGCGGATAAGTTTACAGCTGAGATAAAGTTGCATATAAATATGTCTTGAGTCTACATGAAACATATGACTTTAGATTATAAGGAGGAGGGTAAAAAAAAATTGACAAATGGACCAGAAGCTAATATGCCTGAAGGGTGAAAAAATTAAAACTCAAAACGAAGGCTAAGAGAGTGAAAGAGAGAGAAAAAAAGAGAGAGAGAGAGAGGGGGCAGAGTAGCGACATTGGCGATGCTGGAAGCTAATTACCGAGCATGTAACATAATTAACCGTCCTAGAAGCTACTATGGAACATCCTGCGCAACTTCTTCTTCATACCTTCTAGGCGCGATCGAAAATTTACCGTTATACGACAACCCGGCTCTATATAATGGAGATTAATCCATGGATAAAGTTACGTTTACACCTCCAGTTCCTACGTCTGGCTTGTTCGACACGAAAGTTAATTCAGTTACCCCCGATATGGAAGTCGATAAGCGGCAATCTGTAACGCCGATTTGTAAGATAAACTGCGTTACGCGCGCGATGTGTATACGTCCTCTATATCCGTTTGCATATTGTAATAATAAGATTTAGAAAGAAAAAAAAACAGAAATAATTCATAATAACTTCCTACTATTATTATTATTATTATCATTATTAACCTTCCATTATCCATTTATGTAAACAAGCAGAGATCTATTTGTAAATCAGAAAAAAAAATTTACCATCTTTTGACAGAATTTTTTTTTTAATACACGCAAAAAAAAACTTTACCTTGAACATAGCTATAAGTTTCTCTGGAACAGCGATATATTTTACTAAAACAGCGAAAGTATTCGCTATTCTAGAGAAATATATCGCTGTTACAGAGAAACTTATCGCTGTTCCATATACGTAAAGATTTGTTTGTGTGTAATGAATTTTTAGCTATTGAATTTTTCCCATAATTGTTAGTTGTTTTTTTTTTTAGTTATTTTATTTAAAAGAATTTTAATTTATGAGAATTTTAAATTAATCGAATTTGAATTTAACGGAATTCTCATTCAATTGAATTTTATGTGATTTGAATTTTTTAAAGTGACAAAAATTTATTGGGGTCATTCCACAATAATTGTACGGTTTTTTTGAATTAGATTTGTATTTTTTTTCCCCTTAAAGAGCATAGCAAAGAATATAATTACCAAGTTTCATAACGATTCGTTAATTTCTTTAAAAGTTATAACCGCTTTTTGAATTTTTTTTTGGGTCATTCCGTAACAATTTTACCCTTTTTTCTGCATTTTTTTACTTTAATAGGCGTAATTCATAGCAAAAAACGAGAAAAACAAAATTACCAAATTTCATAAAGATTCGTTAATTTGTTTTCGGGGGGGGGGGGTCATTCCGTAATAATTGTACGATTTTTTTCCCCTAATTTTGTTTTTTTTCGCCTTTTGAGGGTTTGATAAAAAATATAAATTAAATAAAAAACAATTCTTTTAATATGAGATGAATAACTTAGTGACTGTAGGTGAAATTTTTTAACTTACGTGATTTAAAAGCAAAACAAAATGATCCAAATATTTATGTTGACTCACCTGTAACAAATGAAAAAAATTCTCATTAGCAAAAATAATTTTAAAAAAACATTTTTTTTATAACTGTTTTTTTTTGGTATTTTTAGGGTCATTTCATAATAATTTTCAGCTTTTTTTCAAAATTTATATTTTTTTCGCGTTGAAGGGGTGTCATTTATAGCAAAGAATATAATTACCAAATTTCATAATGATACGTTAATTTTTGTTGAAGTTCTAATTGTTTTTTGGATTTTTTTTGGGTCATTCCATAACAATTGTACAAATTTTTTCCTAAATTTTAAATTTTTTGTGTTTAATAGATATATCTTTTATAACAAAAAAAACACAATACTTTCAAAAATTTCAAAGAATATTAAAAAAATAATTAAATTTCAAAATATTTTTGTTAAATTACAGATAAAAATTGAATTTCAAAGAATTATAAAACAAAAATTAAAATAAAAATTTGACCAAAAATTCCTTAACTAAATAATTTGTTAATTAAAAATTTGTGTAAAAAATAAATTCTCCTAAAAATGCTAATTCAAAAAATGAAAATTCGTCTTAAAAAATATTTTTTTATTCTTTAAAATGAATTTTTTTCTATAAGGAAAATCCGTTTTGCTATATAACTCCTTTAGTTGAGCGCAAATTCGTATTCTTGGCAAGTGTTTGCAATTCGATATACGATTATCGAACACACACACACACACACATACAAGCGTGGTCAGAAAGTCGTGGTGGACTTGATAAAAATCGCCAAGAAGTTTAGGGAGGGGAATTTCAATGACGTTGGAAAATCCTGTGCACGTACCCGCGGGTTTTGAGAATATATGCGTTTAAATTACAATCTCTCCTAACTTTTGAATCGACCTACTCTTTCCTCGATATGTGACGCACGCGCTACAAGAAAACGTAACTTGGATGCAAAAAAAATTTTAAGGTTATGTTTGTCGTTTTTTTTTTGATTGAAAATAGCAAGAGTAGATTAATTTCTAACAGAGAAAAAAATCTGATACGTTTTTTTGAGGTATTTCCAGTTTATTTCATTTTTTTTTTGAATTTTAGTTTTTTCGTAGCGCACTAATTTTTAAGTGCAACTAAAAAAAGTGTCTAGTAGGTGGCGCCACTTTGGGTCATTTTTAAATGCAACGAAAAAGGGTCAAGTAGGTGGCGCCACTTTAAGCTCACTTCGAACTACAACAAAAACCCAACCAGGTTTCTTTTTTTCAAACGCAAAAAAAATTTTAGGTTATGTTTTTAGTTATTAATTTTCAATTAGAAAAAGTAAAAATCAATTTTTACAATAAATAATAAAATTACCACTAAACATAACCTAAAATCATTTTTGTCCCTACTTTTTCATAAATTTATCTATATACATCTATTTGTATCTCTGATCTCTCTTTCTTCTTTGGAACCGAATATTTTCCGCCTCGTTTATTTCTAATTGATTAATAAATTTTATTGATAAAAGGAGGCAATGTTTTATATATATATATATATATATAGTATAGGCGATTCTCGAGGATCGATAAAGTGGAACGGAAAAGTTTACTTTGTATATATATATATATATATTAGCACACGCGGAATCCCAGCCTACGATTATATATACACACAGCTTTAACGGTTATCCTTTCATCTGAAATTCTTCGTCGGGGACCCGACCTGGGACACACACTCTTGGTCGCCCCATTGCATCGTCGTCGGGGAAGGCGCATTATGAAATCCGATTAAGGCCACCGATATATATATATATATATATGCGATTTACCTCTCCTTGCAAAAATATAAATATAAAAAATGATTAACGAGACGGTAGATAGTAACAACCGGTCTATATGGTTTAGTGAACCTGGCCCAGATTTACATTTTTCGAATTCTACAACTACTATATAATGTCCTCCTTTTTTTTATACAATTCAACTGTCCTTAAAATATAACCGGCACAATCACCTCTTTCTTCTTTTTTTTTCTTTCTTTTCAATGTTTCAATAGTCACCTCGAAAATTGAAGGTGAATTTTTGAAGTCTTGATTTACAGAGAGACGACAACTATTCCATAATTTATATCATAATACTCGAAATAAACTAAATTCCAGACGGATATGCGGATGTGACAGAAACTCAATATAGCAGATTCCAAATATTAAAATAAGGAAATTATTACTATATCAATACTGTTTGTCTATACTTTGCTATAAATTACTATAATTTACTATATTTTACTTTATTTTACTATACTTTGCTATATTTTACTAAACTTTGTTGAAATTAACAATATTATACTATATTTTACTATACTCTGCTAGAATTTACTATATTTTACTATATTTTAGTATACTTTGCTAGAATTTACTATATTTTACTATACTTTGCTATATTTTACTAAACTTTGCTAGAATTTACTATAAAATATAATATTTTACTATACTTTGCTAGAATTTACTATATTTTAGTATTATGTGCTAGAATTTACTATATTTTAGTATTCTTTGCTAGAATTTACTAATTTTTTTTACGATACTTTGCTAAATTTTACTAAAATTTGCTAGAATTTACTATATTATACTATATTTTACTATACTTTTCTAGAATTTACTATATTTTACTATATTTTAATAAACTTTGCTATAATTTACTATATTTTAGTATATTTTAGTATTCTGTGCTAGAATTTACTATATTTTAGTATTCTTTGCTAGAATTTACTAATTTTTTTTACTATACTTTGCTAAATTTTACTAAACTTTGCTAGAATTTACTATATTTGACTATACTTTGCTATAATTTACTATATTTTAGTATTCTGTGCTAGAATTTACTATATTTTAGTATTCTTTGCTAGAATTTACTAATTTTTTTTTACTATACTTTGCTAAATTTTACTAAACTTTGCTAGAATTTACTATATTTGACTATACTTTGCTAAAATAAAATATGGCAAAGTATATATTAAGGTATATAGTAACGTACAGTAAAAAATAATAAACTATAGCAAATTATAGTAAGGTATAGTATAGTAAAGTATAGTACAATATAGCAAAGTATAGTACAATATAGCAAATATTGTAAAATATGGCAAAGTATAGTAAATTATGATAAATTCTAGCAAAGTATAGTAAATTATAGCCAAGTATAGTAAAATATAGTAAATTATAGCAACTTATAGTAATATATATAGTAAATTATAATCTCCGGTCTACCATAATTGCTCCTTGTGTACCAAAATTTCTCCATTAAGTACCAAAATAACCCCGATTGACATTAGTATTTTAAAAAAAAAGAACTTAACAGTTTTAACATTCCGGAACTATTTGGAAATAAGGAAAAAAAATTGACTAAAAATTTAAGGAATGTAGAATCGAGCAAAAAAGAACAAGTGCCAATGAATAAAAAACCGATCACACGTGTAGAGAAATAAAAAAAAAAACTAAAATAAACCATCAGACACGGATGCGTGTCTTCATTGAGGGTCAATGATTGAAGGTTTTAGAATCAATTCTTTCGTGATTGCTTTAAAGAATAGCTTTTTGTAGACCTTCCTTAAAGAGAGGTGCATAGATGTTAAATGATTATACGTGACACGTTGATATTTCTCAAATTGTAGTTATAAACACCCCGGCAAAAAAAAAAAAAAAAAAAAAAAAACAGCCCACCTTGCTCGATTCACTTTTTTTTTCTTCACTCTTCCCCCCACCTTTATTCCTAACAAGCGATTATCGCAGAATTTTGAGATGTCAACGTCTTGTCGTTCATGAATACGAAATTAAGCGCTCGAATGAATTGCGCTTTCAAAATTTATTTCACCAAAGTTCACTGACCTCGAGTTTTTGCTTTTTTTACTTAAAAAAAGGTAAGAAAAAAAAAATTATAGAGAAAACAGTATTGATTGTAATAATTTCTGTATTTTAATTCGGAAACTTCTATATTGAGTTTCTGTCACCTCCATAACCGTCTGGGATTTAGTTTATTTTGAGTATTATATTGCATACATTATAAAATTAAAAATTGATATTTTAGAAATTAAAACTAGATTTTAACATAATAGCCCCTGGTGTACCATAATTGCCCCTTGTGTACCATAATTACCCCTTGAGTTTCAGAATAGCACTGATGTGGCGTTTCATTCCCTACTAGGGCCCTAATAAGGCAATTTCTACACGATATATATTTTACTATAATTTGCTAGAATATACTACATTTTACTATATTTTGCAAAATTTTGCTATACTTTACTATAATTTACTATAATTTATAGTTTATTATATTTTTCTAGAATTTACTATATTTTACTATACTTTGCTATAATTTACTATACTCTGCTAAAATAAAGTATAGCAAAGTATATAGTAGTAAAATAAAGCTAATTGTATAAAAGTGGAGTAAATTATAGCAAAATATAGTAATTTATAGCAAAGTATAATAAATTCTAGCAAATTATAGCAAAATAATTATAGTAATTTATAGCATAGTGTTGTAAATTTTAGCAAATTTTAGCAAAATATAGTAATTTATAGCATAGTGTGGTAAATTCTAGCAAATTCTAGCAAAATATAGTAATTTATAGCATAGTGTAGTAAATTCTAGCAAAATATAGTAATTTATAGCATAGTGCAGTAAATTCTAGCAAATTCTAGAAAAATATAGTAATTTATAGCATAGTGTAGTAAATTCTAGCAAATTATAGCAAAATATAGTAATTTATAGCATAGTGTAGTAAATTCTAGCAAAATATAGTAATTTATAGCATAGTGCAGTAAATTCTAGCAAATTCTAGAAAAATATAGTAATTTATAGCATAGTGTAGTAAATTCTAGCAAATTATAGCAAAATATAGTAATTTATAGCATAGTGTAGTAAATTCTAGCTAATTCTAGCAAAATAAAGTAATTTATAGCATAGTGTAGTAAATTCTAGCAAAATATAGTAATTTATAGCATAGTGTAGTAAATTCTAGCAAATTCTAGCAAAATATAGTAATTTATAGCATAGTGTAGTAAATTCTAGTTTTTAGTAATTTATTAATTTTTTTTAATGTATATTGTAAAAATTATAAACAAAATTGCCCTTTTAATTAAAATAATGAGTCTAAAAAAGACGATTAAAAAAAAAATTGAAAAAAGTCCTAAAATCCAAAACTTGTTAATAAATCACTTCACTTCCTTTATACACGGGTTTATCATTATAAACCTCACATATTTACGTTATATTTATCAACAACATGTGGAAAATTGTTTAACTTGTTTTTAATGTCACATCTCTCTTCATATAATTGACACACAGAAACTGGTCTAAAATATTTATAAAAAAAACTTTCTTAACCCACGAGAACATATATATATGATACAAATCACTTTTGCCCACCTGGAGCGACGCGTCCATCCACCTGCTTTCTGACATAATATATATATATATATATATATATATATATATATATATATATATATATATATATATATATATATATATATATATATATATATATATATATATATATATATATATACATATTGCTTGTTATCATAAATAACAAGTGCAGAATTGATTATACCTCGTAAAGTGTCACTTGTCTTTGCAAATTGAGTTCCCCGCGCTCAACAAACTCAATATATGCAAATTACAATATTTGTGTTTATAAAAATTCCCACAATTAAACATTTTTTACTTCTCCATTACATATTATTATTATTATTATTATTATTATTATTATTATTATTATTATTATTATTATTATTATTATTATTATTATTATTATTATATAGGAGAATGTAGGCATCAAAATTAATCTATTGTGAAAATTAATAAATATACAATAGATAAATAAGTTTTCTTGGGTGAAATTCTGAGCTAATGAAAATTAAACCCGAAGAATTTTATTTAACTATATACTATACACTGAGTGAATAGATTGCTTGGGGTTACCATTTTTAGTTACTATAAACTAAACTGATGCTAATTTATTAGTTGTGCGGTTATTATTTTTATTGGTTGGCATAACTATTTTATTAGTTGAATTTAATTTTAATTAGTATGTTGAAATAACTATTTAATTATAGTTATACCTTATACTAACAAAATGGTTAGACTGCCAATAATTAAATAATAATAGTAACTAACTAGTATTTTAGCAAAAATATTCCTATTAACGAAAATGGTAATTGCAACCAATAGTTTCTTTCAATATAATAATTTCTTCCTCATTAAAAAGAAAGTTCTAAAACAGTACCGAAAAGTACTAAAACAGTATCGATTTTAGGTATCAAAATAGAACCAATGATAATTTAGTATACCTGAAGTACTAAATTAATACCTTTCTTTTTACAGTGCACGTGCGATAATTTCGTAATAATTTTTAATTAATAATTCTATACTAGTTTGGGAAATTCAGTAAAAAACAAGAAGAGAAAAAGAGAGGGAGCGAAAGAAGACATATGATTGATGATAAGATATACGATTAGATGCGCATGATATTCACGGAACATCTCGCGAAAAAAATAAACAAAACAGAAAATTACCTATGGAAGCGATGAGAAAAGCAAAAAAAAAAAAAAAAAAAAAATGTGAGAATAAAATGAACATATGTAGCATTGACTTCTGGGAAACTTTGAGTACCGCAAGTGAAGGCCTCGGAATAAAATGCATTCACACGTTACCTTGCACATATCCTCAAAGACAATGGGTGTGAAAAGTACAGTTTAACTTACACGCAGAATAGAAAAGTCTTTTTTGAGGTTTATTGTCATTTTATTTATTTATTTTTCTTCTTTTTCTAACCAAGTTCAGTATATAGTTAAGAGACTCGACGACGAACATCACGCAAAATTCCAAAGGAAAAAAAGAAAATTAAGTTTCTCCTTCAATTAAGGATTTAATCAAATATAATCAATTTTATTCAAATGATTTAACCCCTTAAATGCTGATGACGACAATTTTGTGCGTCAAATTTTCGTCATCGCAGTTAAGGGGTTAATATATTGATATCGGACAAATTTTCGGATTGAATTAGGAATTACTACGAAATTTTAAAATCGACATCTCATATATATGATAATATAATAATATTAGTAATAATTAATTTCTCTGTTTTTCTAACCTAAAAATTTTTTTATTTTTCCAGGCGATTATAGAAAATAAAAATATTCTTGGATGAATTTCTGAGCTATTGAAAATTAAACCCGAAGAATTTTTTTTTTTTTTTGTTGAACACCAAAAAGAAAATATTTCATTATTTTCCACTTTAATGAATGAATTTTTTAAAGACTTGCAAGTACTAAAATTATTAAAATTTTATCTAAATTTTGTGGTTATGTTCGTTTTTTGGTTATAGGAGAATTTGAAGTTATACATTTGTCGGACATAGCCTCAAATTCGACGGTCCCTTGACCTATGTCCTTGTATTTTAAGGTTATGTTACGAACTAAGGCCTTGAATTCTGGAAATTTATGCCCTAGAATTTTGAGGTTATGTTTGATCTCTGACCTTGAATCCTAAAACTCTATATGTCCTAAAATTTTAAGGTTATATTTGATCCATCACCTTGAATTTTGGAGACTTAGAATCTTGAATTTTGAGGTTATGTTCGTTTTAATACTAATTTAGATAGCATTCCACGTTAATTCGTCTCTGGTGTTGAGGTTAAAGTCAGAACTAAAATACTAATATAGGTATAAATATATATATATATATATATATATATATATATATTTCTAACTTAATTTTTGATTTCTCCAGGCAATTGCAGAAAATAAAAATATTCTTGGGTGAATTTCTGAGCTATTCGAAAATTGAACCCGAAGAATTTTTTTTTTTTAAATTAACTAAAAAGTAACTATCAAAACATCTTAAAGATACTTCATTTTGCAGTATAGTAAATTTTATTAACTGTGATATGAAAATCCAATAAAATCCACAGAAAATTAAAAGGCATTAAAATAATAAGCATTGTGGCTTATTTTTTAATACCTTATAATTTTCTGTGTCACTTATGTAGGGGAAAAAAAAAAAACCTTTACCTGCAACTGCGATATATTTAACTAAAACAGGGAAAGTTTTCACTATTCTAGAGAAACATATCGTTGTTCCAGATAAAGATTTTTTTCCGCATTAAAGTTCGTATACAACGCTTGCTAGATTTAGTTCTTTTATCACTAAAATTTGCAGGAAGAATCAACAAAAGGGAATAGAGAGAGAAAAAAAAATACAGTGGGTTATTGTTAACGGGTCGCTAGTAGCTTTGACAGATTATGTGTGCTAAAGGAGGCCACACATTCACAACTTCTCTCTCTCTCTCTCTAGTTGTGAGGTCGGAGAACTAACTTCGTTTTTTTTACCTCCTTTTTTTTCATGAATGAAACATGTTATCGTTAGCCCTTAAAATATAAACCTCGAAAGATGAAAAGGTCTCATTCCTTTTATAAAAGAAAATTGTTTTGTCTAATCAAAAAAAAAAAAAGGTTTTTCTGTCATTATGATGAAATGATATTAACAGACGGATATGTATACAATGAGCTAGGTAAATTTTAACGGGAGTCCTCCGATACAGTTTTCTGGACGATGGCCAAACGTCGTTTTTTCTATTACTTTTATAAAAGGATTATAATTTTTTTTTTTTTTTTTTTTGAAAAAAGAGCGAGCAGTGGCACGTAACGATAATAATCGAAGGCCCCCGGAGAGTAGATCTGTGAATAGTTTTCTTGCATCGCTCTTTGGAAAAGAGAGATAATATATAGCAATGAGGCGCGCATCTCTCTTTCTTTCTCGGGCTCTTTACCGTTTTCTCAACTTATACGTGATGCGAAGTCTCAAGTTGAAGAGAAGGCTCGTTCAAGCGAGACCTACACTCCGCGAGTGCTTGCCAGGAAATTGGGCCTCTATGTTGACCAAATGCGTCGGCGGGCATGCCAAGTAATTTCGTCTCGAAAATTACATCTAACAAGCTGGGTATTTTTTTTTTTTTTCTTTTTGCACAAGAGACTTTACAATATTCTATATATATATATATATATATATATATATATATATATATAAGATTCTCTAGCATTCCAATTCGCTATGGGTTATTGCTTTGGATCGCGTGACTCTTATTTATTATTATTTTTTTTTTTAGTCGCTAACTTTAATTTTTTGATTATAATCCCTCCACTGTAAACCGTTATTTGTGATTTTTTTTTTATTGCAGATGTTTGATTTTCGATTTTGGGTATTGTTTGTTAATATTTTAAGTTTTTTTATTCCAATTTTGATCCCAACGCTGGCGTTGACTTTTTTTTATTTTCCATGTTTTAATTTTATATCACAGAATTTTTTTTTTTTTTTTTTTATTAATCCTGCTACTGGTAACTGATATTTGCCGAAAAATTTTAAGTATTTTTAATTTTTTATTTATAATCCCATGGATTTAATTTTTGATTTCTTTTTTTTCCTAATCCCACCGCTGTCACCAACTATGTTATTTATGTCAATATTTTTCTTTTTCCTTCAATTTTTTTTATTGCAATATTTTTAACTTTCTTTTTTTTTTAATTATTTCTATATAATCCCACCGCTGCCACCAAATGAGATATTTTTTATTTTCTAATTTTTTTTTTTTTTTTTTTTATTCTCGTAGTATTGTTAACATTTATTTTTGATTATTTCTATAATCCCACCGCTGTCACCGCAACTATTATTTTTTCAATATTTTTTACTTTTTTTACATTTCAATTTTTTCATTACAATTATTTTAACGTTCTTTTTCAAATTATTTCCAATCCCACCGCTGCCACCAACTATTATTTGTTATTTCTATTATTATAATTATTATTATTTTTGTTATTACAATTATTATTAATATTATTATTATTACCTTAACGTCTTCCAAAAAATCGAAAAACTAATTTATTAAATATTGTTATTATAATTATTATTATTATTATTATTATTTTGTTATATTTCTATTTGGAAGATCGAAAGTGCTTTGCTCGAAGGGAAACAATAATTTGCAATTAGAACCGAGAGAGAGAGAGAGAAAGAGAGACAATTGGGGTTTTCTGTTTGTTGCGAATTTGTTATTAAGCGTCATAAAGTTTGCGATTCGCGGATAACGGCTTTAAGAACTAGTGATTATTTCTCGAGGTTGCTTCCTCTTTTTCTTGTATATTTATATATATATATATATATATATATATATATATATATATATATATGCATTAGTTAATTATTGCAATTAACTGCGTTAACGTATAGCAAAACGTGGGAAAAATACAAGGTCGAGACACTTTCAATGGAAACCGTCTCACTCTCTTCAATGTCTTAAAGATGTTTTTTTTTCTTCTGCTCTATGCTTTTTATAATTTTATTGTCAGGAAAAATTCAGTGAAATTCTTTGTTCTTCTCAACAATATTAAAAACATTGGAAAAAAAATTATTTATTTTTTTCAATTTTAATAATCAATTAATTGACAATTTTTTTTAAATATTTATTTGTATTAAGTAATTATTTATTTCAATCAATTAAATTTTATTTCCTTCCAAATACAGAAATTATTGGTTTAATGAAAAATTTATTGAAATTTACTGTATTTAATTGTAATTAATTAATTTATCGTATTTTAATTTATTGTAATTACAATTTAAATAAAAAATTATTTGATTTAAGTAAATATTTATTTGGCACAAGTAAATATTTCTTTGGTTTAAGTAAATGTTTATTTGACTTAAGTAATTATAAATTTGGCACAAGTAAATATTTGTTTGGCTCAAGTAAATATTTAATTGGTTCCAATAAATATATATTTGGCTCAAGTAAATGTATATTTGGCACAAGTAAATATTTCTTTGGTTCAAGTAAATTATTATTTGGCTGAAGTAAATATTTATTTGGTTTAAGTATAAATATTTATTTAGTTCAAGTAAATATTTATTTGGCTCAATTAAATATATTTGGCGCAAGTAAATATATATTTGGCACAAGTAAATATATATTTGGCACAAGTAAATACTTGTTTGACTCAAGTAAATATTTATTTGGCTCAAGTAACTGTATATTTGGCACAAGTAAATATTTGTTTGGTTCAAGTAAATATATATTAGGCTCAAGTAAATTTATATTTGGCACAAATAAATATTTCTTTGGTTCAAGTAAATTTTTTTTGGCTCAAGTAAATATTTGTTTGGTTTAAGTAAAAATATTTATTTAGTTCAAGTATATATTTATTTGCCGCAAGTAAATGTTTATTTGGCGCAAGTAAATATTTATTTGGCACAAGTAAATATATATTTGGCACAAGTAAATACTTGTTTGGCTCAAGTAAATATATATATATATATATTTGTCATAAGTAAATATTTATTTGGTTCAAGTAAATATTTATTTAATTCAAGTAAAATAATAGTTATTAATAAAGAATAAAAGTAAATTTTCTTTCTCAGTTTATATTTAACACATATATATAACGTTATTTTGAGTAGTTACGATGATAAAGATTTTTTTTTCTAATCCAAAAAAAAGAGAAATCAATTATACACAAATATAATATTTTTTTTCGAAAAAAAAATGTGAGAATCAAAAGGAGAATATAATATAATTTACCATGAAAGTTACCATGAAAATGTAATGTGATAATTGATTTTTTTTTCTCAATGAGAATTTTTTTTTCGTTTTTGTAGTTGGAATTTAAAATTGTTTCCGATGGATTTTGGAATGTGTCTTGTATATATATATATATATATATATAATAAAGAAGGGGGGACGCGTCATCACCCAAAGGCAATAAGCTACAAGTTGCAGACAAAGGTTTCTTTAAACTCCCTTTACTTGAATTATTCTTCTTTTCTAATTTACATTTTCATTTCTGTGCCATATTTTACATGAGAGGAGGCCTTACACACCATTGCATTGTTTCCTTTTATCATAAAAACGTTTCTTCAAGTGCTACGAAAGAGTAAGTGACCGAGTGACGTTTCCTACTTGTCAGGTGCACATAGCATATATAAGACTTTAAAAAAAAAATTTTTTTTTTCTTCTTCATTCCGATCAAAATTCTTTGCGGTTGGAATTTTTTCTTTTCATTCAAATTTTTTTTTTTTATTTATGAATTTTTAAACGGGTTAATGGAGATTTAATGATTTTTGAGTTATTCAATGATTTCTAAGTTGTTTTATGATTTTTATGTCGTTCAATGATTTTTTAAAACCACTCAATTATTTTTATGTCATTTTATGATTTTTATGTCGTTCAATGATTTTTCAAAACCACTCAATTATTTTTATATCATTTTATGATTTTTAAGTCGTTAAATGATTTTTCAGTCATACAATGATTTTTAAGTCAAAAATGATTTTAAACTTAAGATGATTATTAGTCGTTCAATGATTTTAAATTTATTACATGATTTTTTAAGTCGTTCAATGATTTTTCAACTATTCAATGATTTTTAACTTATTTTGTGATTTTTAAGTCGTTTAATGATTTTTCAGTCATTGAAATGATTTTTAAGTTAAAAATTATTTTAAACTTCTATGAATTTTAAGTCAATCAATGATTTTTCAGTCATTCAATAATTATTATACGTCATTTTGTGATTTGTAAATCATTTGGAGGTTTTCCAGTTATTTTCCAGTTCAATGATTTTTAAGTCATTAGATGATTTGTAAGTAATTTTGTGTGTGTTTTTTTTAAACGTCATTAAATAATTTTCAATTTTTTTAAATCATTGAGTGATTCTTAAGTCATTAAATTATTTTTGTCATTGAATGATTTTTAAGTAATTCAATGATATTTAAATTATTAACTGATTTTTAAGTCATGCAATTATTTCTAAATTATATTATTTTCAAGTAATTCAATGATTTTTAATCCATTTAATGTTTAATGTTTCTTAAGTCATTTAATGATTTTTAATTCGTTTAATGATTATTTATTAATTTAATGATAATTAACTTAATTTATTAACTTTTATTCCCATAATAAACATAATTCAATGATTCTCAATTAATTTAATGATCATTCGATGACACTTAATTTATTTCACAAACCGTCAATGATCTTGAAATTAATTTCACTAACATTCAATGATTTTTCATTTAATTTAACGAACATCCAATGATTCTGAATTAATTTAAAAAGAAACATTCAATTACATTTAATTTATTTTTTTTTTTTTTTTACAAAGAGCCAATGATTTTGAAATTAATTTCAACGACATTCCAAATGATTTTTAAGTCGTTAAATTATTTTTCTCAATCATTCAATGATTTCTTTTTTAGTCATTTTGTGATTTTTAACTTTTATATAGTTAAATTTTATATGCAATTAATGAATATTTATAATGAATCTTAAATTGACTTTTTTTTATTGTAATTTTTTTTTTAAATGAAATTTTTAATTAATTTCATATAACAAAAATGATTTTTAAGAAAAAATTTTTTGTTTGTAAAATTATTGCAAAACATTTTTTCAAAAATTATTGATGATTTTTTTTTTCTTCTTTCGCAATTATCGTTCTAAAAGTGCATAAGGTATTGATTACTTAAGAACGATTTATTTTCGGACTTTTCTCTGAGACAAAACTGTACATATATTATCACCAAAGATAGACCGTATTTTTTTTTTTTTTTTTTTTTTTTTTTTTTTTTTTTTTTTTTAATAAATTACACAAAACGTTTTTTTTTTTTTTTGAAAAAATTGTTATGCAATTTAATAAACATAAGTTATAATTTTTTTGCGACAAAAATTTATTTTTCTAATTTGCTTTTAACAAAGTAATTTTTACGGTGTTTTTTTTAAATCTTTTTTTACTTTTCAAAAAATATTTATATTTTTTGTTAATTTAAAAATAATTTTTTGGCTCTTTATAAAAGAAGTAGTTTTTAGATATAATACTTTTTGAAAATATATATTATTTGGATTAAGTTACATTTTGGAAATATTACTTTTTGGAAAGAGTAAAATTTGGCAAAAGTACTTTTTTGTAACAATACTTTTTTGGAAAAAATACTTTTTGGAAACAAAATATTGTTTTTTTTTTGAAATATTAATTTTTGGATAGAGTAAAATTTGGCAAAAAGTACATTGTGGAAAAACAACTTTTTTCGTAATATTATTTTTGAAAAAAAAAAATACTTTTTCTAAAGAATACAATTTGGAAAAGTACTTTTTTGGAATTATTACTTTTTGGCAAAAATTAAATTTCGGAAAGAGTAAATTTTGACAAAAATACTTTTTGAAAACAGTATTTGTAGGAAGAAATACTTTTTGGAAAAAGTATTTGTTGGCAGAAATACTTTTTGGAAATATTACTTTAAAAAAAAGAGTAAAATTTAACAAAAGTACTTTTAGGGGGAAAAAATATTTTTTTGGCAATATTATTTTTTGGGTAAAAATAATTTTGGGAAAAAGTACTTTTTTTTGGGAATTATTACTTTTTAATAAAAATTACATTTTGGGAACAATATTTTGTTGGAAATATTACTTTTTTGAAATATTAATATTTGGAAAAATAGACTTTTGGGAAAAAATATTTTTTGGAAAAAGTATTTTTCGGAAATTTTTTTTTTAGAAAAAATATACTTTGAAAAAGTACTTTTTGAAAAAAATAATTTTTTGGAAATATTACTTTAGGGAAAGGGTAAAATTTTGGTAAAAGTACTTTTTGGATAAAAAAAAATACTTTTTAGAAAAAAAATGACACTTTGGAAAAATCACTTTTTCGTTCCCAAAAAATTTGTTTTTCGTAATTAAAAAAAAAAAATAATAATCTAATTTACCAGCAAAAAAAAAAAAAAAGAAAATTTTACTGTCATTTTTTTTTTTAATCACACAATTTTTCTTACATTTAAAAAAATAAAGTCCACAATGGCAATAGACGAGGGGGTTGAGGAGAGTTCAAACGGGGGGTGGGGGTTGTTAATTCTCCTGCCGGTCACTTGTCATCTCTCAAAGCGACACGTGCAAAAACGTATATACGTCGAACCTCACTAGTTGCACTTGTTTCGACAATTTTTAAATTGAAAATACAATTCAAAAATATTTATATATATATATAGAACACTTGCCAATAAAAAAAAACGAGTTAAAATCACTTTTTAAAAAATGTGACTCAAAAAATTTCACTTTTCACACGTGAATATTTCTTCCCCGGGCACTTTTTTTTCGAAATTTTCTCTTTTTCTATTCAATTTTTTTTTCCTCACTTATACCACAAAATTTATTTATTTTCGATCACCATTTTTTTTGGGGGGGAAAAATTTTTTTTTTCTTGGTAAATTTTTTTTTCACTTCACTTACCTAACCAGCTGATGAAGGGTGATCAAACAAAAGATCCTTTCAGAATTGGTTCTCCTTCAAGTCTCGATTCTTTAATTATTAATTTTCTTTTTTTTTGGGGGAAAAAAAAAAATTAAATGTAACTTTTAATAGTTTTTCACTAAAATATTATTTTTTTTTTTGGGGGTAAAAAAAAGGGAACGAACTAATAATTGTGAAGGATCGAACGGCACTTTTAGACAATGTCATCGGTGTAAATTTTTTTGTTTTTTTTTATTATTATTATTTATATGTATTAGGGATGGATCGTAATCGTGATCTCGCACCCTTCACACACACCGCTTGTTGGGGCGTGCGATTTTCCCAAGTTTTACGCCACCGCCGCACTGAACAGAAGTGAACTACTCGTGCGCCGCCGGTTCACAGTACCTTAAATACCTTGCCCGCGCCGCCGCTGTTCGGCCCCTACCTTCCGCTAGAGTGGCGCTGATTGGCGGGGGAGAAGCGCAATGTCCGCGGGTACAGAAGAGGCTCCTTCTCTTCTTCTTCTTCTTCTTCTTCTTCTTCTTCTTCTTCCTCTTCCTCTTCGTCTTCATCGCCGTCTTCTTCTTCCACTTCTTCTCCTTCTTATCCTTTTTCTCTTTTTATCCTTTTTCTCTCTTTTTATCCTTTTCCCCTTTTTTTTTAATCCTTTCTCTCTTTTTTTTATCATTTTTCTATTTTTTTTTTGGGACGCATGATTTATATGTTCTAAAAATCATTAGTTAAAATTTTCAAATTTTTTTTTATAAAAATTTCATTTGTCATATAATTAATTTTAAGCTGAATTTTTATTTCTTAGAATTAGAATTTTTGTAGAATTTTCATCAAAACAAATTTTCTATATTAAAAATATTAAGATGCTATTTACTAATATTGACATATAATTATTTCTGGCACAAATTTTATTTCTAGTACAAAACAATTTTAGAACAAAATTATTTCTGATACAAAATAACATTAATCTATAATTATTTCTAGTACCAGAATATTTATGGTACAAAAATATTCCTATTAAAAAAAAAAAAAAAAAAAAAAAAGAACTATTCTGGTACAAAATAATATTGACACAAAATTATTTCTAATATAAAATTCTTTCTGGTATAATATAACATTAGCATATAATTATTTCTGGTACAAAAAAATTCTAGTACAAAAATTATTTTTAGTACCAAATAATATTGACACAAAATTATTTCTGGCACAAATTTTATTTCTGGTACAAAAAAAATTTTTAGTACAAAATTATTTCTGGTACAAAATAACATTAACATATAATTATTTCTGGTACAAGAATATTTATGGTACAAAAATATTCCTAGTAAAAATAATTATTCTGGTACAAAATAATATTGACACAATATTATTTCTAGTATAAAATTCTTTCTGGTACAAAATAACATTAGCATATAATTATTTCTGGTACAAAAAAAATTCTAGTACAAAAATATTTCTGGTACATAATAATATTGACATATAATTATTTTTCTGGCATAAATTTTATTTCTGAAACAAAAAAATTTTAGTACAAAAATATTTCTGGTACAAAATAACATTAACATATAATTCTTTCTGGTACTAATTAATTTTTGATACAAAATTATCTCTGGTACAAATTTTTTTTTTCTTTTTTGCTACAAAAATAATGTTCTAAAATTTGTTTCTGGTACAAGAATGTTCCGCGTACAAAGTAATATTAACACATAATTATTTCTGGTATAAAATTCTTTCTGGTTCAAAATTATTTCTGTTACAAAAATATAATACTGGCATATAATTACTTTTTGATACAAATTTATAATTGGTACAAAAATTAATTTCTGGTACAAAAATAATTATGGTACAAATTTATTTCTGGTACAAAAATAATTATGGTACAAATTTATTTCTGGTACAAAAATAATTATGGTACAAACTTATTTCTGGTACAAAAATAATTATGGTACAAATTTATTTCTGGTACAAAAATAATTATGGTACAAATTTATTTCTGGTACAAAAATAATTATGGTACAAATTTATTTCTGGTACAAAAAGTAATTCTGGTACAAAAATTATTTCTGGTCGAAAAAAAATTGGATGCAAAAATTATTTTGGTACAATTATATTTCCATATAACCGATTTTTCACACTACAGAATTATTAACTTAACCGAAAAATGATTTAAAAGAATTTTTTAATTGATAGAATTTTCATTTTGTCCGAAATTGCAAATGGCCGAATAAACAATCGATTTTAGCGCGATTTTTAAAATCAACCAATCACAATTTTATGGATAATTTTTAATTGGTTGAATTTTAAAAAATCGCGCCAAATACGATTGATTTTTTCGGCCATTTGCAATTTCGGACAAATGAAAATTCTATCAGAAATTCTGTTAAATTGATTTTTCCGTTAAGTTAAAAATTCTGTAGAAAAATCGGTTTTAAAGGAAATTCAATCAAATAATAATTCGAAAAAATGAAAATTCTTCTGAAAGAATAAAATAAAAATTCTATACAATGAAATTCTATCTAATAAAAATTCTTTAAAATGTCCTCTATTATGTTAAATGAAAATTCGAGGAAATAAAAATTCTGATAAATAAAAATTTTGTGATGTGAATTTTTGGTAATATAAAAATTGTGTAATATAGAAAATCGTTTTGATGAAAATTATGCAAAATACTAATTCGAAAAAATAAAAATTCGATTAAAAAATAATTATGATAAATGAAATTCCATGAAATGAATATTCTAATTTAATAATTTTTGGAACATAATCATGCCTCTCATTTTTTTTTTAACCTTTTTAACCTTTTCTGTTCTTATTCTTTTTTTTTCTTCTTCTTCTTCTATTTCTCCTCTTTTTTTCGTCTCGATTGCAGAAGAGTGCAGAAAGACGTTGAGTTTCGAGAAGAAAACATATATAGAACGATGTGTGTGCGCCAAATAACGACCGCGACGTCTTTTTCTTTTTCTATTAACTTTTGCGACGCTGCCGATCGGGATATCTTCTTACACCCCACTTCATATTCACCCTTCACACACGCAATTCTCTCTCTCTCTCTCCCCCCCCTCTCTCCCCCCCCTCTCTCTCTCTCTCTCTCTCTCTCTCTCTCTCTCTCTCTCTCTCTCTCTCTCTCTCTCTCTCTCTCTCTCTCTCTCTCTCTCTCTCTCTCTCTCTGTTCTATGGGTGAATGATTATCCCATAAAAATCAATTAATTAAAATTTTTATTTTAAAGAATTTTATTAGAAATCAATTATTTTTTTGTACGAATTTTTTGATTTTAAAGAATTTTAGTAAAAATCATTATTTTTTTAGACGAATTTTTTATTTTAAAGAATTTTATTAGAAATCAATCATTTTTTACACTGTAAAAAGAAAATACTAAAATAGTACCAATTTTAGTTATCAAAATAAAACCAAATCACAATTTAGTACCTAAACTAGCGGTATTTAAATTAGTATCTTTCGTTTTACGCAGTGTAGACGAATTTTCCTTTTTTTTTGAATTAGCGTTTTTAACAGAATTTCTACAAAAGAAATAAAAATTCAAGAAAAAATCATAAAATTGTTACGGAATGACCCACAAAAAAATTTTTAAAAAACGATTATAACTTCAAAAAAAATAAACGAATCGTTCTGAAATTTAGTAATTATATTCTTTGCTATGTATGACGCTCTTTAAAGCCGAAAAAAATACAAATTTAGGAGAAAAAGCGTAAAATTGTTATGGAATGACCCAAAAAAAAATCCAAAAAACAATTATAACTTCTAAAAAAAATTAACGTATCCTTATGAAACTTGGTAATTACATTTTTTGCTATAAATGACGTCCTTTCAATGCGAAAAAATACAGACTTTGGAAAAAAGAGCGTAAAAATATTATGGAATGTTCGCAAAAATACCCCCCCAAAAAAAACTATTATAACTTCTAAACAAATTAACAGATCGTCACGTTTATTTGTTTCGAAGTTATAACTGTTTTTTGAATTTTTTTTTTTTTGGGTCATTCCATAACAATTTTGGAATTTTTTATCTAAATTTGTATTTTTCGCTTTTAAAATTCGCTTTTTTTAATTTTAATTTTTTTTTTTTTTGACATTTATAGTTCCATTTATAGTAAAGACCAATAATTACTAAGATTTATAACGATCCGTTTATTTGTTTCGAAGTTATAACTGTTTTTTGGATTTTTTTTTGGGTCATTCCGTAACAATTTTGGAGTTTTTTTTTCTAAATTTGTATTTTTCGCTTTTAAAATTTGTTCTTTATAGTAAAAATCATAATTACCAAATTTTTAGAACAAATCGTTAAATTATTACAAAGTTATAGATGTTTTTTGGATTTTTTGTGGGTCGTTCTATAACAATTTTACACTTTTTTTCCTAAATTTTTATTTTTTCGCCTTTAAAGGATATTATTTATAGCAAAGAATATAATTACAAAGTTTTATAACGATCCGTTTGTTTGTTTCTAACTTATAACTAATTTTTAAATTTTTTTTTTTGGGTCATTCCGTAATGATTTTTCGCTTTTTTTCAAAATTTGTATTTTTTCGTCATGCAAGGGTGTAAATCATAGCAAAAAACATAATTACCAAATTTCATAAGGATACGTTAATTTATTTAGTAGTTATAACAGTTTTTTGAATTTTTTTTTGGGGTCATTCCATAACATTTTTTCGCTTTTTTTCTAAATTTGTATTTTTTTGCGTTTAAAGGATGTTATTCATAGCAAAAATCATAATAATTAATAATAATTAAGTTTTAGAAGGTATAACACAAAATATAATAAAAAATTATTTTTATTATTATTACTAGAATAGGAAAAGACTAGTAAATATATATATATATATATATATATATATATATATTTTTTTTTTTATATTCTTTTTCTTCCTAGACCTTTTTCAATGTCAATCAAGGTCACTTCCTTTGTACAGCAGAAATTTAAATTGCGCGTTTTATAATTCAATTAGTGACGATTTTTTCTTTTTATATTCATAATCAATAATTTGCCATGCACAATGTTATTATGTGCAAATTGCAATTTTATATTTTCATCGGAATTGTTTCTTTGAAATGAGAAAAAATAAGACAATTTTCAATTTTGAATTCTATATTATTTAGCGTGCATTAGAAAATAAAATTTTATTTATTCAAATAATAATTGGTTATTTAACTATTATCACATTAATATTTACTTGAATCAAATAATTTTTAATTGTACTGATTTTCTATAGTATAAAAGTTTTTCTATTACCGAAAATTCACTTTACAGAATTTCTAATATTTGTTTAAAATTTTTATTTGTTAGAATTTTCATTTAATCGATTTGACATATTAGAAATTTTTTTTTGACTTAACCATTAATGGGTACAATTTGAAACGTAAATGTCACAACGGGTCTTCTGGACCCGACGCGTATTCAAATGTGTATTTTACAGTCGGTATTGAATGTTTTTGCACATATTTTTTTTTTATATTATTATTTTCCTGTTTTACTGACTATCGGTAATGTAGATTTCTATGTCGGTAATTTTTATATCATCATTTTTTCATTCCCAACATAGAAATCTACATTACCGACTGATGGTAAAACAAAAATGATAATGTAAACAATTATCGGAATAGAAATCTACATTACCGACTGATGGTAAAACATAAAAATGATAATATAAATAATTACCGGCATAGAAATCTACATTATCGACTGATGGTATAAAAATATGTCAAACTTATAAATTAAAATAGAAAAATATTCAAATTCAATTAATTTGAGCGAGAAAAAAATGCTTGGATCTAATGGACCTATGGTGCGAGTTAAGGATTAAAAATGACTATTATATTTATAGAAAATTCGAATAAATTTAAAAATTTTTGGACAAATGAGGTTACAACCAATAACCTCTATAGTTGATTAAAAAAGATTTATCTAAAACAGCTAAAGAATTTACTAGAATAGCGAAAAGATTTAACTGAAACAAATAAAACTTTTGCTTTTATAGTGAAACGTTTCGCTGTTTCAAGTAAATTTTTTTTTTTTTTTTTTTCGTAAAAACGTTTTTGTTTTTGTTCTCTTGGATTGAAAAAGCTTTTCAGCGCAAAAATGAAGAATTACTTTTACAGAATAAATTAAAACGCGAAAATTTACGCCTAAAATATAATTCGTATGCACTTTACTTTATTTTTTATTTATTATTATTATTATTTTTTTTTTTTAAATGTAGTGATTTAAACACATTCGATGCGGCCAATTTATCGTGAGCGGATGCGCGCAAGAAAAAAAAATCGGCGATCCAACGCATTCCGAAGTATGAAACGAGATTCGCGGAAGGTATCATGGGGGGCTTTTCTTGGAAGGTCAAGTACTGCGCGAGATTCGAGAAGCTGTGGAACACGTTTCGAAACGTCCCGTTTCTTTTTAACCCATCAAATATATATATATATATATATACAAATTACTAAACTCTTTAAAAATTCGTGAATCAGACTTTTAATTTAATTTTTAGTTTATATCACCGAACAAATATTCCCATTCAAATTATTTTTATTATTATTATTATTATTATTATTATTATTATATGGGTTTGGAGAAAAAAAAATTCCTTATTTTGATGACTTGCGCGGGGAATCACCGCAATGATTACGTACATGTCGATAAAAATTTATATTTCTCAATACAAAAAAAAACACGAATAAATTATAATTATCTTGGTGTGAGAGAAAAGAAATAAAATCAATTTTTATTATAAAAGGTATGTATGTGAAATATTTAAATATACCATCAAACGAAAAAGTGAAATTTAGAGGTAAAGGTCATGTGTATATTTTTAAAGGACAATATTAAATATTTCTATAATGTTAAAAAAAGAGGAGAAGAATTTAATAAAAATGACCACTTTTCTTTTATATCGATTATTATTTGATATTATTAATTGGACATTAAGCTGCAAATAATTTTTATCTATAAAATAATATTTGATATCAAATTAAATGTTCTGATGAATAAAAAAATTGTATTCTTTTTTTAAGGATAATAATAATAAAAATGACAATAATAATAATAATAATAATTGTAACAAAAATAATATTAATAATAATGGGTAATAATAATAATAATAATAATAATAATTTTTTCATATATTTACTAAATTTTCATTTCATTTGTTAATTTACATTTTTAATTCTATTTTCGTTTTTCATTATTATTTTTTTTTTTTTTTGTAAAAACCTATATTTTTTTTTGGCATTAAATTGCAAAAAAATTTATTTCTTTTTTTAAATTATTTTGAAAAAAATTTATTTCTTTTTCTAAATTATTTTAGAAAAATTTATTTCTTTTTTTAAATTATTTTAAAAAAACAAAAAATCAAAAATCAAAATAAACGTTGCTATGAAAATATCATTTATTATTATTTCACATATTATTCTGAATGATTTGAATGTTCCGCAAGATGACAGCCTCGCGTATACGATAAATAAGGTTATACTATTTATCAAATAATGAATTATGGCCTATGAATATTTGTTTATATCTGATGGAAGTAAATCATCAATTAAAGCCACACGGTAAAATTGATTCTATATATATATATGTGTTTGCATTTCGCGTCATTGCATACCTTTATGCAACATTGATAAAATAGACAAAATTTTTGCAAAAATTATTTATATTTGTATAGAAATTTAATTCAATTCCATTTCTGTTTATTTAAAAACAAAAAAAAATTTTTTGATTCAAAATAACGTCTTTTAATTTGATTTAATTTTTTTTAACTTACTTTAAAGTTGAAAAATTAATTTTTAAAACATCTTTTCTTCATATTTGTTCGAACATTTTGAATTTTGCAAATCTGATGTCATATTCGTAATCAGCGACCTCGAAAACCCCCGTAGTAACGAGTTTCAAGTGAATTCGATAAATTTTACAAAAATTGTCCGCCATTTTGAATTTTGAAAAACTAACACCGGATTTGTAATCAGCGGCCCCGAAAATCCCTGAGTTACAAGTTTCGAGCGTTTTTGTAGAAATAAAAAAAAAATTGTCCGCCATTTTGAATTGTGAAAAATTAACATCGGATTCGTAATTAGCGACCCCAAAAACTCCCCGGAATAACAACTTTTAAGCGATTTTGTAGGATTTAAAAAAAAAAAAAATTTCCGACATTTTGAATTTTGAAAATCTGACTTCAAATTCGTATTTAGTACATAAAAATACAATGAAAAATTGTACATATTATGGTCCATTATGTTATGTTTGTCGTACGTAGCCTCAAAACCAACGTTGAACAAGGTCCTAGTATTTTGAGGTTATGTTTGAACTAAGGCCTTGAATCCTGGAAACCTATGCCCTAGAATTTTAAGGTTATGTTTGATTTATGACTTTGAATCCTGTAACCCTGTGCCCTTGAATTTTAATGTTATCCATGACCTCGAATCCTGGAGACTTAGAACCTTGAATTTTGAGGTTATGTTCGTTTTAATACTAATTTACGTAGATATATGGGTCGTTCCACGTTAATACGCCTGTGGGTTTGAGGTTAAATTCAGAACTAAAATACTATTATAGGTCATTATAATATGACCTATATACTAATATGGGTCATTCCATGTCAAGTGTAACCAACCTAACATAACCTAACCTTACCTAACCTAAGCTAAGATAAACTAAGCTAATCTTACCTTACCTTACCTAAGCTAACCTACCTACCTAACCAACCTACCTAACCTACCTAATCTAATCTAACCTAACCTAACCTAAAGTAACCTAACCTAAAATAACATAACCTAACCTAATTCAAACTAGCTAAATCTAACCTAAAGTAACATAACCTAAAATAACATAACCTAACCTAATCTAATTCAACTAAGCTAAACCTAACCTAAAGTAACCTAACCTAAAGTAACATAACCTAAAATAACATAAAGTAACCTAACCTAAAGTAACCTAACCTAAAGTAACCTAACCTAAAGTAACCTAACCTAAAGTAACATAACCTAAACGAACATAACCTAACCTAGTCTAATTCAAACTAGCTTAACCTAACCTAAAGTAACATAACCTAACTTATCTAATTCAACCAAGCTAAACCTAACCTAAAGTAACATTACTAAAAATATCCTAAACTAATTTAACCTAGCTTAACCTAACCTAAAATAATCTAACCTAACCTAACCTTACTTTACCTAACCTTACCTAACCTAACTTAACTTAACCTAACTTAACCTAACCTTACCTAACCTAAACTAACTTAACCTAACCTAACGTAACCTAACCTAACCTAACCTAACCTAACCTAATCAAAAGGTGCTCTTGACATGGAATGACCCATATTGGAGACTGCGGCGAAATCATTTTTATAATATAGAGAGATAATTAATTGAAAATTGAAAAAAGGTCAGTTACAAAAAATATAATTTACCCAGTCAATAAAACAGTAAAAAAATCCAAATAGATCATATATAATCATTGAATTTTTTTTTAATTATCAAACTTGTGAACTTTTCAATGAGATAATTTGAATTTTTAATGTTTTTTAATTAAAATTTGCAATTTCAACTAATATCTATATATTTACCTTATGTTATATTGAAATAGAAGTGAATATAATAAAATTAGAAATAGATTTTACTTTATATCTTTAGAAATATAATTTCTTCTTTAACGCATCGATTCTTTTATAGTTCGTTTTTGCCACGCAAACATATATATATATATATATAATTTCTCATATTTTATAACATTTTACATTGGAATGTCGTTTACTAATATTACGAAGTTAATTACGATAAAAAATAATTAATAACGACCTTGTTTCTTAGACAATTTAACACACTTCTTGTATATAGACGCGCGCTCTTTGCAAAAGGGGTGTATATATTAAGCACTATTAAGATAATGAGATAACTTATTTGAAGTCTTTATTGCACCACTTGGAATATTTAATAAATTTTTTTTTCCTCTCTCTCTCTCTCCCCCTCTATATTAACCCTTCTCCCTTTGACGGGTAAAATTAGTTGGATATGCTATATATATATATATATATATATATGAAAAAAATTTTATTCATTAATCGATCCATTTTTATGGAATGTGGGGAATTTTATTTTTTTTTTCTTCTTCGTCGAAGAACGGTGATTTCTGGTCCATACAAATTTTATGTAATTTCTTTTTTTCCCCAAACTGTTTACGTTTTTTTTTTTATGATAATAAAATGCAAAGTTGTTCAAACAGGTCCAGTATATAATCTGAAGTCATTATATTACGTTAGGTTTTACGAAAGAGGATTTTTTAAAGAAATCTCTGAGGTCATTATTTTCGTTTAATCCGCGTTATGACGTCATTCACACGTATTACAATTTTGATATCGATTTTTAATCAAATTTTATTGTTATTATTATTATTTTTTAATAATTTGATTGAAATTGCAAAATTGAAATTTTATGCAGAATTGGATGGAATTTTCACTTTTTTGAATTAGAGAAATTTGTGATTTTTATTATTTCTTATTTTATTACTGATGCTTTTGTTTCTTTGTAAATTTTTTCCTTCTTTTTTTGCTGCTTTCGTTTTGCCGATTTTTTTTTTTTTGCTATTTTTTCATATTCCGTTGTATTTTATTTTTTCGTATCGTATTTATTTGTATTTAATTTAAGGAAAAAGAAAATTTATCTAAAACAGCGAAAGGTTTTATTGGAATAGCAAAAGATTTAACTGAGACAAGTAATGCGCTTTTGCTACTTTAGTAAAATGTTTCGCTGTTCCAAGTAAATCTTTATTTCCGTATAAAATATATAATATACCTACGCGCCAACCACCTACTTAAATTTACTAAAAATCTTAAATATTATTTTGATTAAATTTATATTTAATAAAAAGTTTTTAAATTTAAACAGCAAAAATTTATTTATATTTTTTAATATGAACATAAACTACATTTTAATCTGCATTCTTAAACTAAATTTTGAGGTTATGTTTGTTTTTTTTGTTCGTTTCCCGACAAAATAACATAACCTCAAAATTTCGGTTATTTTTGGTGGGAAATCCTCCTCTCATTCAATGTATGGGACTTGCGGCTATATTCAAAGTCTTGAAACGAACATAACCTCTAAATTCAGATCATTTTTAGCGGAAAATCCACCCCCTCCCCTCAACGAAAGGGAGAAGGGGGGAGGGGAAATTGCGGCTATATTCAGAGTCTTGAAACGAACATAACCTGTAAATTCAGGTCATTTTTGGCGGGAAATCCACCTCCATTTGTGGCTAAATTCAGAGTTTTGAAACGAACATAACCTCAAAATTTAGATCATTTTTGGCGCGGAAATTTTTGAGTGGTGAGGGGTGGGGGAGAGAGACTCAGACTATATTCAGTCTTGAAACGAACATATAACCTTAAAATTTAGATCATTTAAATAAATATTACTACCATACGGAAAGAAAAATTTACTTAAAACAGCGAAACGTTTCACTATTATTTGCAAAAGTTTTACCTGTTTCAGTTAAATCTTTCGCTATTCCAGCGAAACTTTTTGCTATTTTATTATAGATAAATATGTTTTTCGTGCATAAGTATTAAAAAACGAACTTTGAAAACTTAAAAAAAGCAAATAGTAAAAAGTTTAAAAACTCGCGATGTCGATAATAATTTTAGTAAAGGAATTCCCAAGTGAAAATATATATATTTATATTTATTCATGACATAATGGGGACATTGACATTGAGGAGTGTGAGTTAAGTAATAAGACATAATCATTCCGGAAATTAGCGGATCCTTCCTGGAGTGATGTGGGACATATTTTATATATATATATAAAAGAGAAAGGAAAAGAGAAAGAGATAGTGTAACAACAATTCCGAGAGTTTGAAATCGAAAGTAAATTTTCTCTCTCCTGCTCCTTTCTCCATAGCTCTCTTCGAAGTCCAACGATGATTCTTTCTCCCTGGCATCAAGGGGGATTCAGGTCAAGTTCAGTGTTTGTCAGAGATTCTTCTCTTTCTCTCTCCCACCGAGGAAATATCTCTCCTTTTCTTTTGCTTCCAATCTCTCGATCTTACTGTGAGATTCTCAACTCTTTTATATATATATATATATATATATATATAATACATTATGTGAGATAGTTGTATATATGTGTTCTTATGCAAGGAGCATTATCCGTATAACCATATAACGTTTGCCATGCTTCTGGGATACGATTATGTCAGTGTCAATGGCACCAGCAGCACGTTCGTGCGAGAGTAGTTATAATGCTCTCTTCTGGTGCGGTTCGCTGAACCGAATTCCTCGGTCTCATGCTTCTCATCGCGACGAACCTTTGGAGGTGAAACAAAACCTTCCTTTCTCTCTCTCTCTCTCTCTCTCTCTCTCTCTGTTTCTTATATGTATATATGAACTCCAGACTGATGTGTAAATATGTACATTATAGGTGTTAATTCCAATTTCTGTGGGATGAACCACGTTTTACTTCTAATGTCAAAAATAGTTTTTTTTTTTTTTTTTTTTTTTTAAAAAAACTTTGGAAGTATTTTGACGTGTTGAATCGTTATGTAACTTGATATTATGTTCTTTTTTTTATGAATGATACTATTAAAAGGCAAAAAAATAGAAAATTAGGAACAATAATGTAGAATTATTATGGAATGACCCCAAAAAAATTCAAAAAACGGTTATAACTTCTGAAAAAATTAACGAATCGTTATAAAATTTAATACGTATGTTCTTTGCTATGAATGTCACCTATCACAGGCGAAAAAATAAAAAAAATTTGGAAAAATAGCGTAAAATTGTTACGGAATGACCCCAAAAACTTTTTTTCAAAAAATTGTAATAATTTCTAAAAAAAAATTAACGGATCGTTATGAAATTTTCTAATAATGCTCCTTGCTATAATTTGTATGCTTAAAAGGAAGAAATTTACAAATTTTGAAAAAAAAGTGTAAAATTATTACGGAATGACCCCAAAAAAAATTTAAAAAAAAACAGTTGTAACTTCAAACCAAATTAACGAATCCTTATGAAACTTGGCAATTACGTTCTTTACTATGACTCACACTCTTCAAAAAGGAAAAAAAATTACAAAATTTGTCAAAAAAAAGTGTAAAATTATTATGGAATGACCCCAAAAAAAAAAAATTCATAAACGGTTATAACTTGGAAAGAAAATTACGGATCGTTATGAAACTTGGTAGTTGTGTTCTTTTCTATGAATGACACCCTTTAGAGGGGAAAAAAAATAAAAATTTAGGAAAAAATAAGTAAAATTGTTATGGAATGACCCCCCAAAAAAACGGTTATAAATTCTAAACAAATTAACGGATCATTATATTTGTAATTATATTATTTACTACTCTCTAAATCTGAATCAATTACTTTCGACCAATTAAACTGTACCGATTCATTCATTAAATGAATCAGTAACCGTTTTAACTAATTTTTAGTAAAAAATGACTAATTGTTAGTAGAAAACTACTAATTTAGTTTGTAATGCTACTATTTCAATTAGTGAAAACAATTAATAAAACCCTTTAAAAACGAAAAAATACAAATTTAAGAAAAAAAATTTAACAGTCATTGCGGAATGACCCCAAAAAATTCAAAAAAACAGTTATAACATTTAAACAAATTAACGAAACGTTCTGTAACTTGATAATTATCTTGATTGCTACGATTTACACGATTTAGAGGAGAAAAAATACAAATTTTGAAAAAAACGTAAAATTATTATGGAATGACCCCAAAAAAAATTCAAAAAACGATTATAACTTCCAAAGAAATTAACGGATTGTTATGAAATTTGGTAATTATGTTCTTTGCTATGTATGACGCTCTTTAAAGCCGAAAAAAGACAAAATTTTTGAGAAAAAGCGTACACTTATCATGGAATGACCCAAAAAAATCCAAAAAGCACGTGTAACTTATAAACAAATTAACAGATCGTTAAAAATCTTGTAATTATGTTTTTTTAGTATGAATATTAACCTTTGAATAGTAAAAAAGTACGAATTTAGAAAAAGTATAAAAATTGTAACGGAACGACCCAAAAAAAAATCCAAAAAACAGTTATAATTTCTGAAAATATTAACAAATCGTTTGAAAAAAAACTTGGCAAATATTTTCTTTGCTATGAATCGATACCCTTTAGAAGCGAAAAAAAATAAAAAGTGTAAAATTATTATGGAATGACCCCAAAAATATTTAAAAAAAAAAACGATTATAACTTTGAAAGAATTTAACGGATCGTTATTAAAGTTGGTAATTGTGTTCTTTGCTATAAATAACACCCTTTAGAGACAAAATAATAAAAATTTAGGAAAAAATACGTAAAATTGTTACGGAATGATCCTAAAAAAAAAAAATTCAAAAAACGATTTTAACTTCTAAACAAATTCATGGATCGTTATGAAATTTGGCAATTATGATCTTTGCAATGACTTAAACGCTTTAAAGGCAAAAAAAAAAAATGCAAATTTAGAAAAAAAGCATACATTTGTTATGGAATGATCCAAAAAAAAAATTCAAAAAACAGTTATAACTTCGAAAGAAATTAACGGATCATTATGAAATTTGGTAATTATGTTCTTTGCTATGAGTTTAAATAATAGCAAAGTACATAATTATCAAATTTCGTAAGGATCCTTAAATTTGTATAGAAGTTATAATCGTTTTTTGAATTTTTTTGGGGTTATTCCATAATAATTTTGTGCTTTTTTCCAAAATTTTTCATCTTCCGGTAATAAACGACTGTTATACACTATAAAGAACTCAATTATCAAATTTCAGAACGATCCGTTAATTTTTTTTAGAAGTTATTACTATTTTTTGAGTTTTTTTTGGGGTCATTCCGTAAAAATTTGACAAATTTTTTTCTAACTTTGTATTTTTTCACCTTTAATGGATACCAATCATAGCAAAAAACATAACTACCAAATTTCATAACGATCCGTTAATTTCTTTCGAAGATATAACTGTTTTTTGAATTTTTTTGGGGTCATTCCGTAACAATTTTAAGCCTTATTTTTCTTAATTCTTATTTTTTCACATGTAAAGGATATCATTCGTAGCAAAAAACATAATCACCAAGTTTCATAAAGATCCGTTAATTTCTTTGAATGTTATAACCTTTTTTTGGATTTTTTTTGGGTCATTCCACAATGATTGACCGTTTTTTTTTCAAAATTTGTATTTTTTCGCCTCTAAATCGTGTAAATCGTAGCAAAGAACATAATTATCAAGTTTCATAACGATACATTATGTTTTTTAGAAGTTACAATCGTTTTTTGAATTTTTTGGGGTTATTCCATAATAATTTTGTGCCTGTTTCCAAAATTTGCATGTTTTGATAATAAACAATTGTTATACACTATAAAGAACTGACTTATCTAATTTCAGAACGATCCGTTAATTTTTTTTTAGAAGTTAAAATCGTTCTTTGAATTTTTTTGTGGTCATTCCGCAATAATTTTACGCTTTTTTTCTAAATTTGTGTTTTTTCGGCTTTAAAGAACGTCATTCATAGCAAAGAACATAATTACCAAATTTCATGACGATCCGTTAATTTCTTTGGAAGTTATAATCGTTTTTTGAATTTTTTTTGGGGTCATTCCATAATAATTGTAAGTTTTTTTTTCAAAATTTGTATTTTTTCGCCTCTAAATCGTGTAAATCGTAGCAAAGAACATAATTATCATGTTGCATAACGATACATTATGTTTTTTAGAAGTTACAATCGTTTTTTGAATTCTTTTTTTGGGTCATTCCATAACTTTTGAAAAAATATTTTTAAATGAAAATTCTAATTAATGATTTTAATGGAATAATTGTGCGCCCTTCTTTTAGACCCAAGATACTAAATTAGAAAGGAATTAGAAATAATATAAAATAGTAAAATTAATATAGGAATGAATATAGAAATTAATCGAGAAAAAATTTTTATCTTCTGCTTATTAAAAGTTTTGCTTTATGAGCGATTCTATATATATATATATATATATATATATATATATAAGCATGAACAAGTGATTTAGATGTTAAAAGGGAAAACTTTTGCGAACAAGGCAACTTTTTTTTCAATACATGTCTTTCCTTTCGGAAATGCTATATTTACTCTGAAGTCAAGCGTTCATCATCGCAATGAAAGGGCGTGATGTATAGAAGGGTGCCATACACAATCTTGGCACCCTTTTTATTCCTCTCCCTTGACATCTTCTATCATTCTTTTCAAATATTTTTCTCTCGTTCCATCCACCTTAACACACACACAAAAAAAAAAAAAAAAAAAAAAAAAAAATAGAAAAGAGTGTTTTTATTATAACACACTTTATTTGATTGAAAATGTTGTGTATCATTTAGTCATCACTCTTTATATCATTTCAAAAGAATATTATATCAAGAAAATTTATTTCCAATATTTTAGAAATGAACTAAGAAAAATTTGTCGAAAAATTTTAATTAAGTAGACTAAATTTTCTAAAGAAAAAATATTCAAATATTAAAATTTTACCTAAATTTTAAGGTTATGTTCTTTCCTTGGTTAGGAAAATTTGAAGTTATGTTTGTCGAATTTAGCTTCAAACCCAACGATCCCTTGATCTATATTTCCTTGAATTTTGAAGTTATGTTTGACTTATGGCCTTGGATTTTGAGGTTAGGTTTGAACTAAGGCCTTGAATTCAGGAAACCTATGCCGTTGAATTTTGAGGTTATATTTGATCTATAACCTTGAATCCTGTAGACCTAGGAGCTTGAATTTTGAGGTTATGTTCGTTTTAATACTAATATAGGTAGATATATGGGTCGTTCCACGTCAATTCGCCACTGAATTTGAGGTTAAATGAGTTAAATTTGAGGTTAAATTTTTTTGTATATACATATATATATATATATATATATATATGGGTCATTCCATGTCAAGAGTGACCAACCTAAGATCTATAATGTACTTACCATGTCAAAAACATAGATCTTAGGTTGGTTACTCTAGACGTGGAATTTTGAGGTTATGTTCGTTTTAACTTACATTTTTGACATATAACCTTGATTTTTAAGGTTATGTTCGTTTTAACCTATACGTTTTTGACTTGGTTAGTACAATCCTGTAGACAACTGTGAAATTGTTTTATAATATAGAATATATCTATATATATATATATATATATATATATATATATATATATATATATATATATATATATATATATATATATATACGAAAGAGGAGTTTGGATAATATAAAAAATTCAACTCTCTTGATAAGAATAAATTTTAAGAGGTGAGCATTTCCGTCGCAGACAGTAAAAAAGATTGCTCGCCTTTCCGGCAGGAGCTCTCAACGGAAAACGTTGTTATGCATAAAGCAAGGGATATATGTGCGAGTGCTCCAAAGAGTATATATTTGTACAACCTGCGCACGAATAACCGTATAACTATATATATATATACACTTGTCGAGGGAATTTGCCTAGAAATTACCTTATTTTGCCTCAATTAAGAATAAGAGAAAAAAAACCTTGTCTTTTCAAATAAGGTAAGAACAATTATATTTGTTGTGTGAAGTTATTAACGTTGATTTTTTTTTCGAAAAAAAAAATACAAATATGCAAATAATAACAGCTTGTTACATATTGTAATGGGTATATTAATTGAGCATTGGAATACATAGGAAGTTGCTGTTATATTCTTTATTAGAGGTAACCACACAAATGGCAAAAAAAACAAAAGAAAAAATAATCAAAAATTTTTAAAAATTTATAAATTTATTATTATTATCCATTTTATAAACTTAATTGTATACATAAAACTTTCTACATGTTAATTTGCTGAAGTTATATTAAAGTTACTAGAACACTAAGAAAAGTTACTAGTGTGACAGAAAAGTTACTAGAATTACAAAAAGTTACTAGATTCACATTGAACTTACTAGAATGACAAATAAAGTTACTAGAGTGACGTAAAAGTTGCTACAGTGTCATAAAAATTACTAGAGTGCGAAAAAGTTACTAGAGTACCATAGAACTTACTAGAATGCCAAAAAAGTTACTAGAGTGTCATGAAAGTTATTAAAATACTAAAAAGTTACTACACTCTTAGAAAATTCTATTATAATAAAAAAACTTATTAAAGTGACAAAAAAGTTACCAGAACACCAAGAAAATTTACTAGAGTGCGAAAAAGTTACTAGAGTGCCAAAAAATTACTAGAGTCTCTTTGAATTCACTCGAATGCCAAAAAAGTTACTAAAGTGATGTAAAAATTGCTATAGTATCATAAAAGTTACTAGTGTGGGAAAAAGTTACTAGAATCTATTTAAGCTCAGTTAAATGCAAAAAAAGTTACTAGAGTACCATAGACCTTACTAGAATGCCACAAAAGTTACTAGTGTCACAAAATTTATAAGTATACCAAAAATTTACTATACACTTAGAAAATTCTATTATAATGAAAAAAAAACTTACTAGAGTGACAAAAAAGTTACTAGAATTCCAAAAAGTTACTAGAGTCTCCTTGAACTTACTGGAATGCCAAAAAAAAAGTTACTAGAGTGACATAAAAGTAGCGCAATAGTGTTATAAAAGTTACTAGAGTGCGAAAAAGTTACTAGAGTCTCATTAAGCTTAGTAGAATGCAAAAAAAAGTTACTAGAGTACCATAGAACTTACAAGAATGTCACAAAAGTTACTAGTGTCATAAAAATTACTAAAGTACCAAAAAAAACTGCCTGAAAAGTTACTAGAGTGAGGTAAAAGTTACTAGTGTCCCCTAAAACTTATTAGAATAAAAAAAAATTACTAGAGTATTCTAAAAATTACTAGAGTGTAAAAATAACTTTTTTACTAGAATCTTATAAAAGTTCCTAAAATAATAAAATAGCGTGACTTATTAGCGTGACAGTAAAGTTACTAGAGTACCAAAAAAAGTTTCTAGAATCCCCTAGAATTTACTAGAATGCCAAAAAAAAGTTACTAGATTGCTTAAAAATAGTATCTTTTTGCTTTTTTTTTTCAAATGAGTTTCAGTAATTTTTTGATTTTTGAATATTTTTTACAGTTTCATAAATAAATGTGTAATAAAAATTTTCAGATACATTTTGCAATAAACGTAAAATAGTTAAGATTATCATTTGGTTGTAAATTTTTAACGGTGAAAATTGGCAATAACTTTCATCGTTTGAAGATTTTATGAATAAAATAACTTTTCATAAAGTTCTTGCAAAATGAAATGTGCGGAAGTATATATATATATATATATATATATATATATATATACACGAGGAGATTTCGCGCAGGTACCATCAAATGAATTTATTGCAATGAAAATATCGTACAAGTGATAATGTTGAGATTCTGATAGCCAAATGGAGCATCTCAGCAATCTCATTCTGTATATCGTAAACAGCGGAGTCAATGAACGAGAAAGTCGCAAGGTCGTTCGTCGACTGATCGCGAATCATCAGAAAACCAGTCGTTGAGTTTCCGGTTTCTTTTATAAAAAAAAAAAAAAAAAAATTTTTTTTTTCCCTATCTTCTATCTTCTTCTATCTTGTTTTATCTTCTACCTTCTTTTTTCTTCATCTTCTTTTTCATTTTCTTCTATTTTTATTATTATCTTAGGCTTCATTTCTCGAAATTGCATTACTACTTTCCGTCTCTATGTAACACCTCGATTGCTCCTAAACGTCCATAAAATGTTTAAGACTACGTCTCCAGGTGAATGAGTGGTATTTCACTGCAATAAAGATTCTTTCCATAATAAGATATTCCCACCAAGAGATATAAAAGATATTTTTTGCGTATATATATATATATATATATATATATATATATATAGTTTCAAATTCAACTTTACAATCTTATCGCGAGCACGTTTTATTTAATGATTATTTGAAATGACTGTTTATTAATTAAATCATGGTGAATCCTCTTTTTTTTATACACAATTTTTATTTCGTTTCTTTCATTTGATTATTAAGTTTATTTTTTTTTGAGAGAAGTGAAAATTAATTTTTTGAAATATTTATTTGATGGAATTATTTTAGATAGGATTTATTTTTTTCACAATTCGCTTCACGGATTATATTAGAAAGAATAAGATCCTTTAAAGGCGAAAAAATAAAAATTTAGGGAAAAATGTGTACATTTATTATGGAATGGCCACAAAAAAAAAAAAATTCAAAAAACAGTTATAACTTTGAAAAAAAATTAACGAATTTTTATGAAATTTGGTGATTATGTTATATGCTACGAATGATACCCCTAATAGATGTGAAAAAATAAAAATTTAGAAAAAAAAGAGTAAAACTGGTACGGAATGACCCAAAAAAAAATTTTTAAAAACTATTATAACTTCTAAACAAATTAACGTAACGTTCTGAAACTTGGTAATTGTGTTCTTTTCTATGAATGACACACTTTAGAGGGAAAAAAAAATTAAAATTTAGGCAAAAATAAGTAAAATTGTTATGGAATAACCCCAAAAAAATTCAAAAAACAGTTATAACTTCTGAAAAAATTAACGAATCGTTATAAAATTTAATATGTATGTTCTTTGATATAAATTTCACACTTCAAAGGCGAAAAAATAAAAAATTGGGAAAAATAGCGTAAAATTGTTATGGAATGACCGAAAAAGCTTTTTTAAAAAAATGGTAATAATTTCTAAAAAAATTAACGGATTGTTATGAAATTTTCTAATTATGCTCCTTGCTGAAATTTGTATGCTTAAAAGGAAGAAATTTACAAATTTTTTGAAAAAAGTGTAAAATTATTACGGAATGACCCCAAAAAACATTTTAAAAAACAGTTGTAACTTCTAACCAAATTAACGAATCCTTATGAAACTTGGCAATTACGTTCTTTGCTATGACTCACACTCTTCAAAAGGGAAAAAAAAAATACAAAATTTGTCAAAAAAGTGTAAAATTATTATGGAATGACCCAAAAAAAAAAAATTCAAAAAACGGTTATAACTTGGAAAGAAAATTACGGATCGTTATGAAACTTGGTAGTTGTGTTCTTTTCTATGAATGACATCCTTTAGAGGGGGAAAAAATAAAAATTTAGGAAAAAATAAGTAAAATTGATACTGAATGACCCAAAAAAACGGTTATAAATTCTAAACAAATTAACGGATCATTATAAAATTTGTAATTATATTATTTACTACTCTCTAAATCTGAATCAATTACTTTCGACCAATTAAAATGTACCGATTCACTCATTAAATGAATCAGTAACCGTTTTAACTAATTTTTAGTAAAAAATGACTAATTGTTAGTAGAAAACTACTAATTTAGTTTGTAATGCTACTATTTCAATTAGTAGAACAATTAGTAAAACCCTGTAAAAGCGAAAAAATACAAATTTAAGAAAAAAAATCTAACAGTCATTGCGGAATGACCCCAAAAAAATTCAAAAAAACAGTTATAACATTTAAATAAATTAACGAAACGTTCTGCAACTTTATAATTATGTTCTTTGCTACGGTTTATACGATTTAGAGGCGAAAAAATACAAATTTTGAAAAAAAACGTAAAATTATTATGAAATTACCCCAAAAAAATTCGAAAAACAGTTATAACATTTAACCAAATTAACGAAACGTTCTGTAACATGATAATTGTGTTCCTCTCTACGAATGACACCTCTTAAAGGCTAAAAAATACAAATTTTGAAAAAAAATCGTAAAATTATTATGGAATGACCCCAAAAAAATTCAAAAAACGGTTATAACTTCTGAAAAAATTAACGAATCGTTATAAAATTTAATACGTATGTTCTTTGCTATGAATATCACCTGTCAAAGGCGAAAAAATAAAAAATTAGGAAAAATAGCGTAAAATTGTTACGGAATGACCCAAAAAAAAAAATTCAAAAAAACAGTTATAATTTTGAAAATACTTACCGAATAATTATGAAACTTGGTAATTATATTTTCTTGGTGTTAATAATACTATCGAAAGACTGAATTCGAATCTAACTTCATATGAAACAATGAACGTAAAGTTTTCGTGAAATACTAACCTTAAAAAGTGCAAAAAAAACGTTCAATGACCACATTTCATGTCATGTAACATCAAAAGAAAATTTTTAATCAATTTAACAAGTTTTATAATAATTAGTTAATTGGTTTAGAAGGTATAACAGTTTTTTTGAATTTTTATTTTGGGTCATTCCATAACAATTTTACGCATTTTTTCTTAAATTTTTACTTTTTTCGCCTCTGAAGGGTATCATTTATATAGCAAAGAATACAATTACCAAGTTTCAGAACAATTTGTTTATTTCTTTCGAAATTATAAATGTTTTTTGAATTTTTTTGGTGTCATTCCATAATAATTTTACACTTTTTTTTCCAAAATATGTAAATTTCGCCTTTAATGCATAAAAATCATAGCAAGGAACATAAATATAAAATTTCATAACGATCCGTTAATTTTTTTTTTTTTTTTTTTTAGAAGTTATTACCATTTTTTGAGTTTTTTTGGGGTCATTTCGTAAAAATTTGACAATTTTTTTCTAACATTGTATTTTTTCGCCTTTAATTGATATCAATCGTAGCAAAGAACATAACTACCAAATTTCATAACAATCCGTTAATTTCTTTCGAAGTTATAATTGTTTTTTGGGTCATTCCGTAACCCTTCAAAGGCGAAAAATGTAAAAATTAGGAAAAATACAGTAAAGTTGTTACGGAATGACCCAAAAAAAAAAAAAATATTCAAAAAAACTCATGTAACTTCTAAACAAATTAACGAATCGTACTGAAAATTTGCAACAATGTTCTTTGATAGAAATAACATCCTTTAAAAAACTGAATCCCAATCTTTCTTCAAAATTGAGTCAGAGCGTCAGGTTTTTTTCGTAGTTTTCTAACCTAAAAATGCAAAAATAACATTTTTTCAACATTATTTTTATGGTCCTGTAACTTAAAGAGTTAATTTCTTTTTTTCAAAAAAAAATCGTTACAAAAAATTTTAAATGACAACTCAGAGGAAAATAAAGAATTTTTTTTTATTTGTTCTCATCTCATCGCAAAATTAAATTGAAAAAAAAAAAAAAAAAATTCGACTACTAATAAAAAATTTAATTTTATTAAATTCTATGAAATAAAAATTCTAAGAAATTAATTTTTTTTTTCTATCATTATTCATGGCGTTCTCGTTTTATCTGGCGTTATTTTTTTCCATTTCTCTCTTTGTGTCTTCAAATATCGATTCCTTTATTTTTTCATTATTAAACATTGGCTTTAAAAAGTCAATTTAATTTACGTGACCCATTTCCTCAACTTGAGAATTTTTTTTTTTCCCTCTCTTTTTCTTTTTTTTTTTTTTTTTTTTTTGCCGTAGACGATGCGAGTTGCTGTCGTCACAGAACAATGGTTTCGTTTACATTTTCCAAGGATTTGGTGTACCTCTTGGCATTCCTTTGAATTTCTATATTTTTACAGACATACGAAAACCTTTTAGCCATCAAGTATCGTCCATTAGAAGGAATTTCATCTTACAGAAAAAATTCTTTTCAATAAATTTTTTTTTTTTTGAATAAAGTAACAATTTTTACATTATATTTTATAGTACGAGTAAGAAAAAAAAAGTGAAATTTTAAAAATAGGGGAAAAATTAATTTTCAGGAAAAGTTATTATTTAGATTATTTTTTTTTTTTATCTTCACTTTTTGTTAAAAATGAAAATAAGGTATACCCGACTTTTTCGAAAAATGATTGTGAGAGTTGCCCGTAGACAGAAGTGCTTGAGAATCCACTTGCCGTCAAAGGGATCCGGTGATAATCAACCTTCACCCTCTAGCACTCACCATATCTCTCTCTCCCTTGTAAAAATGGTTCAATTCCAAATCCCCCAAGCTACTCTCATTTTTCCTACTCTCAGGGTTATTTTACCTCGACATATCACTCAACGTCTATTTAGTCATATCGAATAATGTCACACTCTTTCAAGATTGCATTTTTTTTTTTTTTTTTTTATTAGAGTTAAATTTTTCAATAAATTGCAAATCATATTTATTTTTGCCTGATTTTAAAAAAATTATCAATCTTTTTTTTAGCAGTAATTCGAAAAATGTAGGATTAAATAATTATTATTTTGACGTGGTAAAATTGAATCTAACCTCAGAATTGAATTTGAGGTTATGTAACATGAAGAGATAATTTTTGTTCTCAAAAATATTGATACAGCATCTCAAAATGGCTAATTTAATTCTTTAAAATGCAATTTGTAACTTTAAAAAAGCTTTATTTCTCTCAAAGTTATTGTTATTTGAATTCTCTAATTTTGGTGAATTTGTTTTATTCCAGAAAGATACAAATTTTCGAAAAAAAAAAATTGTTACGGAATGACCCAAAAAAAAAATTCAAAAACCAATTATAACTTCGAAAGAAATTAACGGATTGTTATGAAATTTGGTAGTTATGTTCTTTGCTATGATTGATATCAATTAAAGGCGAAAAAATACAATGTTAGAAAAAAATTGTCAAATTTTTACGAAATGACCCCAAAAAAACTCAAAAAATGGTAATAACTTCTAAAAAAAAAAAAAAAAAATTAACGGATCGTTATGAAATTTTATATTTATGTTCCTTGCTATGATTTTTATGCATTAAAGGCGAAATTTACATATTTTGGAAAAAAAGTGTAAAATTGTTATGGAATGACACCAAAAAAATTTAAAAAACATTTATAATATCGAAAGAAATAAACAAATTGTTCTAAAACTTGGTAATTGTATTCTTTGCTATATAAATGATACCCTTCAGAGGCGAAAAAAGTAAAAATTTAAGAAAAAATGCGTAAAATTGTTATGGAATGACCCAAAATAAAAATTCAAAAAAACTGTTATTACTTCTAAACCAATTAACTAATTATTATAAAACTTGTTAAATTGATTAAAAATTTTCTTTTGATGTTACATGACATGAAATGTGGTCATTGAACGTTTTTTTTTGTTGCACTTTGAGGTTAGTATTTCACGAAAACTTTACGTTCATTGTTTCGTATGAAGTGAGATTCGAATTCAGTCTTTAGATAGTATTATTAACACCAAGAAAATATAATTACCAAGTTTCATAATTATTCGGTAAGTTTTTTCAAAATTATAACTGTTTTTTTGAATTTTTTTTTTTTGGGTCATTCCGTAACAATTTTACACTTTTTTGACAAATTTTTTATTTTTTCGCCTGTGATAGGTGACATTCATAGCAAAGAACATACGTATTAAATTTTATAACGATTCGTTAATTTTTTCAGAAGTTATAACCGTTTTTTGAATTTTTTTGGGGTCATTTCATAATAATTTTACGATTTTTTTTCAAAATTTGTATTTTTTAGCCTTTAAGAGGTGTCATTCGTAGAGAGGAACACAATTATCATGTTACAGAACGTTTCGTTAATGTGGTTAAATGTTATAATTGTTTTTCGAATTTTTTTGGGGTCATTTCATACTAATTTAGATTTTTTTTTCAAAATTTGTATTTTTTCGCTTCTAAATCGTGTAAATCGTAGCAAAGAACATAATTATCAAGTTGCAGAACGTTTCGTTAATTTATTTAAATGTTATAACTGTTTTTTTGAATTTTTTTGGGGTCATTCCGCAATGACTGTTAGATTTTTTTTCTTAAATTTGTATTTTTTCGCTTTTACAGGGTTTTACTAATTGTTCTACTAATTGAAATAGTAGCCTTACGAACTAAATTAGTAGTTTTCTACTAACAATTTGTCATTTTTTACTAAAAAATAGTAAAAATGGTTACTAATTCATTTAATGAATGAATCAGTACAGTTTAATTGGTCGAAAGTAATTGATTCAGATTTAGAGAGTAGTAAATAATATAATTACAAATTTTATAATGATCAGTTAATTTGTTTAGAATTTCTAACCGCTTTGGGGGGGGGGGGTTATTCCATAACAATTTTACTTATTTTTTCCTAAATTTTTATTTTTCCCCCCTCTAAAGGGTGTCATTCATAGAAAAGAACACAACTACTAAGTTTCATAACGATCCGTGATTTTCTTTCCAAGTTATTACCGTTTTTTGAAATTTTTTTTTGGGGTCAATCCATAATAATTTTACACTTTTTTGACAAATTTTGTAATTTTTTTTTCCTTTTGAAGAGTGTGAGTCATAGCAAAGAACGTAATTGCCAAGTTTCATAAGGATTCGTTAATTTGATTAGAAGTTACAACTGTTTTTAAAAATTTTTTTTGGGGTCATTCCGTAATAATTTTACACTTTTTTTCCAAAATTTGTGAATTTCTGCCTTTTAAGCATACAAACTATAGCAAGGAGCATAATTAGAAAATTTCATATCGATCCGTTAATTTTTTTAGAAATTATTACCATTTTTTAAAAAAAGTTTTTTCGGTCATTCCGTAACAATTTTACGCTATTTTTCCCAATTTTTTATTTTTTTGCCTTTGAATTATGAAATTTATAGCAAAGAACATACATATTAAATTTTATAACGATTCGTTAATTTGTTCAGAAGTTATAACTATTTGTTGAATTTTTTTTTGGGGTCATTCCGTAACAATTTTACGCCTTATGTTTCTTAATTCTTATTTTTTCACATCTAAAGGATATCATTCGTAGCAAAAAACATAAACACCAAGTTTCATAAAGATCCGTTAATTTTTTTCGAAGTTATAACTATTTTTTTGTTTTTTTTTTGGGGGGTCATTCCATAACAACAGTACACTTTTTTCATAATAGTTTTACGTTTTTTTTTTTAAATTTGTATTTTTTCGCCTTTAAAAGGTGTCATTTATAGCAAAGAACACAATTACCAAGTTGCATAACGATCCGTAATTTTCTTTCCAAGTTATAAAAAACTGTTTTTTGGATTTTTTTAGGGCCATTCCATAACAATTATTTTTTTTTGTCCTAAATTCTATTTTTTCGCCTTACAACCAATAAATTTAATTTAAAAAAGTTAATTTAACACATTCTGTATATTTTCAATTTACAAGGATACAAGAAACCAAAAAAAAAAAATTGAAAATATTAATTTGATCGTTTAATTTTTTTTTTATATTTAATTCTAATAATAACAAAAATACAAAATAAAGTAGAAATTAATTTTCATTGCACTATTATGAACATGTGTCGACCAAATGCTCAAATTTTTGGGGAAGGTATACTTATCCCTTATATCCCAGGACAATATAGCTAAATAACAAGTCTTTTGTAACGGGGGCGAAAACATCCCTTCAAGGAACGCACATTATTTGATTTTACACATATATATATATAAAGTCTGTGTTTGTATATTTTTCCATAAATCTTGTTTGCGGAATATGAATTATTTATTCTGTTCAAGAAGAAAGGAAATGGAATTGATTATAGAATAGATATAAAATATAAAAATTATAAAGAGGGAATAAGAAGTGAATTATAAAAATGAACAAAGGAAGATAGCTCTTTTAATAATTCAACAACGTTTTTTATATATATATATATCTATATATCCTACTCATTAGCTTTGATTAAACGAATTAAAATAGCAATTAAAAAATATTAAAAAATTTTTTTTTAATTTTTATTACATTTTTCATTGAAATTTCTATGCTAAAACTCTACAACAAATTTTTATATTTATTTTATTTTTGTTAAAATTAAAATTAATTTTTATTAATTATTTTAATAATTTTTCTATATTTTTTTATATTTATTTTATTTTTGTTAAAATTAAAATTAATTTTTATTAATTATTTTAATAATTTTTCTAAATATTAAAACATTTGGAGTAAAAAAAAAAAAAAAATAATGATAAATTCAGAAGAAAAATAGTACTTAACATTTTTTTTTTCGCAATTTTCTTTCTTTTTCGGACTAAATTTACGCGCAACAGTATAAAAATTCTTTTGTCGGAGAAAAGTGGGAGTTTATTTCTCTCTTTAGGGCTTTTATTATACGTCTCCGTGGTGGAAAGGGGAACCCTAATTTCTGCCCCTTTAATCTCGATATCACTTCACATTAGCACTTCAGCTTAAAAGCGGCTGGCAATTAAAAAAAAAAACCCCTCCTCCGCATTTTTACCGTTTAACATAAAAGTACAACATTTATTTTTTTTTTTCTAATTTTATTATCGAACGATGAATAAAAAAACCATTTTTTTTTTAATCTTTAAATACAAAAAACATTTTTTTCTTATCTTTGAATATAAAAAAAAAAAAAATAATAATTACGAAACAAAAGATAAATACAAAATTTTCAATTAAATTTATTACAAACATCCTTTTGTTAGATATTTTGATTATAGGGGTCGTGTTAAAAATTAGAAGAAGAAAAAAAAAATTGTTACATAAGTGTGAGACAAACAAGAAAAAATTTTGAATTTTTTTTTTTCAGTAAATTAAAAAGAGATTATGAGATGATTCCGCCAGTTGAGGATTTAGCTAATTAAATTCCTCTTTCTGTTTTTAATGTTAAACAAAAAAAATAGGAGGGGGAAAAAAAGGGAGATGAGAAATGACGTAAAGTAAATCATCGAGTGCTACCTATAAAACAAGTGGGTGAGAGAGAGAAAGAAAGAGAGAGAGGAGAGAGAGAGAGAGAGGGCCATGGCTAACTGTCTTGCTTTACGATAGGATTCTAAAATGACCGAAAATTACCGGGAGTTGAGAGTTATCGACGTAATTTCCTCGTAAACGTCGAAATAAAATTTTTTCAACTTTACCAAACGAGTATCTAAACTCATGTGCAAAGCCATGGGGTAAATAAATACATACCTTATTTTCAAAGTCATCGATTCAAGGCCATTGTTTCACAAGCGGGTATTTTATGCCACTTTTTTCTTTTCTTTCAAACAAAAAACAACAACAACAAAATACAAAATAAAACAAAAAAAAAAAACATAAAACAACATAAAACTTATATAAACATACATAAATATACAAAAACTTACATATAAAGGAAAAGATAAATCCGTTAAAAATTAGAATTGTAAAAATTATTTTCAAATGTTACAATATTATAAGTATAAATTACTAAAAATTTGAATTTTTATTCGATTGAATTTCCAAAATGGTTCAAATAACTAAATAAATGTACAAAAGTTGATAATTATGTTCTTTGCTGTGAATAATATGCACTAGAGACAAAAAAATTAAATTTAGGAAAAAATGCCGAAAATTGTTACGGAATGACCCCAAAAAAATCCAAAAAACAGTTATAATTTCTAAACAAATTAACGAATCGTTCTGAAACTTGGTAATTATGTTCCTTGCTATCAATGCCAACCCTAAAAGGCGAAAAATACAAATTTAGAAAAAAACTCTAAAATTGTTGTGGAATGACCCCAAAAAAAAATCAAAAAACAGTTATAACTTCTAAACAAATTAACGAATCGTTCTGAAATTTGGTAATTATGTTCCTTGCTATCAATACCAACCCTAAAAGGCAAAAAAAAAACAAAATTTAGACAAAAAACTCCAAAATTGTTGTGGAATGACAACAAAAAAAATCAAAAAACAGTTATTATTTCTAAACAAATTAACAAATCGTTCTGAAATTTGGTAATTATGTTCCTTGCTATCAATGCTAACCTTAAAGGGCAAAAAAATACAAATTTAGAAAAAAAACTTCAAAATTGTTGTGGAATGACCCCAAAAAAAATCAAAAAACAGTTATAACTTCTAAACAAATTAACGAATCGTTATGAAACTTGGAGTCTACATTCTTTGACGTAGAAGGCACCCTTTAAAACCAAAAAAAATACAAATTTTGGGAAAAAAAAAGTTTTAAATTATTTTTGAATGATCCAAAAAAAATCCAAAAAACGGTTATAAATTCAAAAAAAAATTAACGAATCGTTCTGAAATTTAGTAATTAAGTTTTTTTTCTATAAATAACAAATTTTAAAAGCGTAAAAGTACAAATTTAGAAAAAAAAAATCAAAAATTTGTTATGGAATGATCCGAAAAAAATCCAAAAATTAGTTATAAGTTCATAATAAAAAAACGAATCGTCAAAAAAATAAAATAAATAAAATCCAAAAAAACGAGTATAACTTTGTAATAATTTAACGAATCGTTCTGAAATTTGGTAATTATGATTTGTACTATAAAGAACAAAATTTTAAAAGCGAAAAATACAAATTTAGAAAAAAAATTCAAAAATTGTTATGGAATGATCAAAAAAAAAAATTCAAAAATCAGTTATAAAACTTAGTAATTATTAGTCTTTACTATAAATGGAACTATAAATGTCAACATAAATAATAAAAATTAAAAGAAGCGTAAAATTCCTATTTGGAAAGATTCCCCGGAAATTGCCCCCTGGAGGTTCTATCAGAATTCCGCCGGAACTTTCGACGTAATTCCATCGGAATTCCATCGGAGTTCCAAAGAATTTCCGATGGGATTTCGACGGAATTCTGACGGGATTCCGATTAATTTTTTTCAAAAATTTTAGAGTCCTAATTCCATCGGAAATTCTTTGGAACTCCGATGGAATTTCGACGGAATTACGTTGGAAATTCCGGCGGAATACTGATAGAACCTCCAGGGGGCACTTTCCGGGGAATCTTTCCAACTGGGTTGTTACGGAATGACCCCAAAAAAAAAATCCAAAAAACGATTATAACCTCAAAAAAAAATTAACGAATCGTTATGAAACTTAATAATTACATTCTTTGCCATAGAAAACACCCTTTAAAGCTAAAAAAAAAATACAAATTTTGAAAAAAAGAGATAAAATTATTTTGGAACGTCCCAAAAAAAAAAATTTTTTTTGAATTAGTTATAACTTCGTAATAAATCGAATTTTTTTGGTATTTTAAACAAAATTTTCAAAAAGTAAAAAATAAAAATTAAATGTAAAATATTTAAACAGCGGTCTGAGAGACCGCTATGGTATTTAAAAGGTAAAATTTCAAAAAGTAGAATTCTCTATAAGAATAAAAGTGAGAAATTCACAAAGAAAGTAAAAAATCGAAAGGAAGAAAGTAAAGTACAAGCTCTTCAAGAAAAATAAGAGATATAAGAAATGATTTCTTTAAAAAAAAAAAAAAAAAAAAAAAAAAATCAAACTTATTCGTCGAAACCGTTCCGTTAAAACGTTTTAAAGCGCGTGTACATATATATATATATATATATAAACACAAGAGAGCGCGCACACGCTTCTTCGGTCGCTGGGATTTTAACGGCATCGCGTCCCATACTCTCTGGTTAGCCTAGCAACGCTATTGATTTCCTTGGCCCCTCTTTTGCCAGAACTGTCTCATAGAATTTGCCCTCTTACACCGAAAAAGCCGTCCGCATCGGAAATCCTTTAAATTATTATCGAGAAATGCGGTGAACCAAGAATAGCCAAAAGCTTTCCTCTCTTTCTCTCTTTTATTTCAGACGTGAAAATCTCTTTTCCTCAATATACACTCTATCATCACCGAACATTTCCACTGAGATCAGTGAATAATGTTAAAAATTAATTTTTTTTTTTAGAATATTATACAGGAAATAATTATTATGTGCAAATAATATTTTGTACCAGAATTATTTTTTAAACCAGAAATATTTTTAAATCAGAAATAAATTTGTACTGGAAACAATTTTATGGCAATATTATTTTTCTGCCAGAAATAATTATATGGCAATATTATTTTGTACCAGAATTATTTTTGTACCAGAAATAATTGTGTGCCAGTATTAGTCTGTACCACAAAAAGAATTTTATACTAGTAATAATTTTGTGCCAATTTTATTTTGTACCAGAATTATTTTTGTACCAGAAATAAATTTGTACCAGAATAATTTTTGTACCAGAATTATTTTTGAATCAAAATATTTTATGTACCAGAATTATTTTTGTACGAGAATTATTTTTGAATCAAAATATTTTATGTACCAGAATTATTTTTGTACCAGAAATAATTATGTGCCAGTATTAATTTGTACCAGAAAGAATTTTATACTAGAAATAATTTTGTGCCAATTTCATTTTGTACCCGAATTATTTTTGTACCAGAAATAAATTTGTACCAGAATAATTTTTGTACCAGAATTATTTTTAAAGCAAAATATTTTATGTACCAGAATTATTTTTGTATCAGAAATAATTTTGTACCAATAATAAATTTGTACCCGAAAGAATTTTATATTAGAAATAATTTTATGCCAATATTATTTTATACCATTATTATTTTTGTATCAGAATTATTTTTCTACCAGAAATAATTATGTGCCAGTATTAGTTTGTACCAAACAGAATTTTATACAAGTATAATTTTTTGCCAATATTATTTTTTACCACAATTATTTTTGAAGCAAAATATTTTACGTACCAGAATTATTTTTGTACCATAAATAACTTTTTATCAGAAATAATTTTGTACCAATAATTAATTTGTACCTGAAAGAATTTTATATTAGAAATAATTTAATGCTAATATTATATTGTACCAGAATGATTTTTGTACCAGAAATAAATTTATACCATAATATTTTTTTTACCAGAATAATTTTTGGAGCAAAAATATTTTTGTACCAGAATAATTTTTGGAGCAAAAATATTTTTGTACGAGAATAATTTTTGTAGCAATAATATTTTTGTACCAAAATTATTTTTGTACCAAAATTATTTTTGAAGCAAAATATTTTGTGTACGAGAATAATTTTTGTACCGGAATTATTTTTGAACAAAACTTCTTTTTATACCAGAAATATTTGTGTACCAAAAATAAAGTATCGGAAATATTTGTGTACGAAAAATAAAGTACCAGAAATAATTATATGCCAATGTTATTTTGTACTAAAAATATTTTTAAATTAGAAATAATTTTGTATCAGATAATTATATATATATATATATATATATATATATATATATATATATATATTTTTGCTACTGATTGGATTTAAACTGTTATTAACAAACTAATTATTTTATATCAAGTAAATTAGTTTAATGACGTTTGGAAATAATTGTAAAATAAAAATGAAATAAATTGTATATACCATTTTGCGTGAAGGTGAATTCGTGGAAGGATTAAGCGTGAAATTCTCCATTGCAATGGTGGATTCAATTTGTGAGGAAGCGCCACTTAAATCCATCCCGATGTCGCATTTTATAAAGCTCGCGCCGTCCGCAGTAGTTGCGGATGGTTTCAGATGGTATGACTTGGAAGAAAATTACAGACTCCAACTTATACATATATACAGTACGTGGAACAACTCCCAAGTCATTCAAAAAAAAAATGTTACTTTGTATATGTAATGTCTAATTTTTCACGGCAATTGCAGCTTGAACAAGTAATCAGTGCGCGGACAAATTATACTTTGTATACAATATATATACGTCTGGGTCCCCTTGGGGCGTCTTAATTTTTGCACTTCTGGTCAATTGCAATATTCAAGGTCATTGGAAACTAAAAAGTTTTCACTTTTTTTTTTTTTTTATTGTTGTAATGTTCATTTTAAATCTTCTTTGTGTTTGATTAAAAGAAAGGATTTTTGAAAAAATAATAATAATAAAAATAATACAAATTTTTTTCTGCTACACAAATATTTCTGTTATAAAAAACTTTTTTGTTTCAAAAATAATTCTGGTGCAAAAATATTTTGGTTCAAAAAACAAAAAAAAAAAAAAAAAAAACCAGTACAAAAATTACGGCGGTAGAAAAATATTTCTGGTACAAAATAATATTGATATATAATTAGTTCTTGTTCAAATTTATTTCTGGTACAAAATAATATTGACACAAAATTATTTCTGATAAAAAATTATTTCTGATACAAAAATAATTCTGGTACATAAAATATTTTGCTTCAAAAATAATTCTGGTACAAAAATTATTTTGGTAAAAATTTATTTCTGGTACAAAAATAATTCTGGTACAAAAATATTTTTGGTACAAAATAATGTTGGCATAAAATTCTTTCTAATGCAAAAATAATTCTGGTACAAAAATATTTATGGTAAAAAATAATGATGGCTTATAATTATTTCTAGTACAAATTTATTTATGGTAAAAAACATTTCTGATACAAAATAATAATAACACAAATTTATTTCTAGTATAAAATACTTCCTGGTACAAAATAATATTGACACAAAATTAATACTAGTATAAAACTCTTTCTGGTACAAACTAATACTGGCACACAATTATTTCTGGTACAAAAATATTTCTGGTACAAAATAATATTGACACAAAATTATTTCTAGTATAAAATTTTTTCTACTACAACATAATACTGGCACATAATTTTTTCTGGTACAAATTTATTTCCGCTACAAAAATAATTTTGATACAAACTTATTTCTGGTACAAAATAATATTGACGTACAATTTTTTTTGGTACACAAATATTTCTGGTACAAAAATAATACTGGTACAAAAAAATTTCTGGTCCAAAAATATTTCTGGTACAAAAATAATATTGGCATAGAATTATTTCTGGTACAAATTTATTTCTGCTACAAAAATAATTCTGGTACAAAATAATATTGGCTTATAATTATTTCTGGTACAAAATAATATTGACGTACAATTTTTTTTGGTACACAAATATTTCTGGTACAAAAATAATTGTGGTACAAAAATAATACTGGTACAAAAAAATTTTTGGTCCAAAAATATTTCTGGTACAAAAATAATATTGGCATAGAATTATTTCTGGTACAAATTTATTTCTGCTACAAAAATAATTCTGGTACAAAATAATATTTGCTTATAATTATTTCTGGTACAAAATAATAGTAACACAAATTTATTTCTAGTATAAAATTCTTTCTGGTACAAAATAATATTGACAGATAATTCTTTTTGGTACAAAAATATTTCTGGTACAAAAATAATTTTGGTACAAAAATAATACTGGTACAAAAAAATTTCTAGTCCAAAAATATTTCTGGTACAAAAATAATATTGGCATAGAATTATTTCTGGTACAAATTTATTTCTGGTACAAAAATATTACTGTTCAAAAAAAAAAAAAATTTGTACAAAAATTTTTCTGGTACAATAATAAAAATCAGTTTTTTTTTGTTATATCCATAATTAGTCCGAAATAGTCCAGGGATATATGGAGTTTAGGAAGGTGAGGGATGAAGTACCCTTTTGGCTAATCAATTAATGAATTGCCCTCTTCACTTGATCAGAGTCGACTAATCGATCACCTTTGACTCATGGTATATAGCTCTAGTGGCGGTTAAATTTGTCACAGAGAGGCTTGTCCATGCTAAATCTGGTTAACAGCCTTTTGTTCAATGGTGAAAGCCCATAGAGAATTTTGCACTCCTCAATATATATAGCAAACCCCTTAAAATCAATACCGAACAATATTCTCCCACTCTCATTTGTGGTAGGTCGAGTATAATAAAAAAGTTCATCCTTGTAACGAACAGACAATAGTCTCTTATTCTCTTGTCGATCATTTTTTTTTTTTTTTTTTTTCATTATCAAAAAACACAAGAATCTCATTAGCAATTTTTGATGTATCGATTCATATTTTAATCATCTTTGGAGTTTCATCTTGTCTTTTATCGCGACATTAATTAGAAATATAAGTCTCTTGTATACGAAATTGCAAAGTTTTTTTTTTTTTTTTTGTTACCTCCTCTTCTTTGGAGTGATCTTCGTGGTCAGTGGCCAGGACGAAAAAGGAATGCGAATGACCGACAACAAAAGTTACCTTTTGCTCTCTATCTCTCTCTCTCTCTCTCGCCGATGAAGTCGACGACACGAGGGAATCAGCTATTCAGCTCGAGTGAGTTTAATTACGCTTCCTTCAGCATCCGTCCAGGAATAAAGCACTTTGCTGTCCATATTTTCACGGCTTGGCGACCACGTCCTTCGTTCCGTTCCAGCACTCGTCGACGCGAATTTTTCCTTCGACCTCCCCTACCCCTCCACCCCCAAGCATACTTACAATGAGTATCTTGAAGATAGAGGGGGGGAAAAAAAAATGAGAATTATTGCATTAAAAGTCACGAGTTTAATTAATTTTCTAAAACCGATTGTTTTCGATCTGATGAATTCTTGCAGAATTCTAGGATATTTAATATAATAATAATAATAATAATAATAATAAAAAAATAATATTAATAAAATAATAAGTAAAATTGTTATGGAATGACCCCAAAAAAATTCAAAAAACAATTATAACTTTTGAACAAATTAACGAATCGTTCTAAAATTTAATATGTATATGTTCTTTGCTATAAATTTCACACTTTAAAGGCGAAAAAATAAAAAATTGGGAAAAATAGCGTAAAATTGGTACGGAATGACCCCAAAAACTTTTTTTTTAAAAAAAATGGTAATAATTTCTAAAAAAAAAATTAACGGATCGTTATGAAATTTTCTAATTATGCTCCTAGCTATAATTCGTATGCTAGTATAAAATTCTTTATGGTTTAAAATTATTTCTGATATTAAAATAATATTGTCGTCCAATTTGCTTCTACCAAAAATTTGTTTATGGTTTAAAAATAATTCTTGTCCAAAAATAATTCCGGCAAAAAATTAAAATTGGCATATAATTATTTCTGGTACAAATTTATTTCTGGTACAAATATAATATTGGCATATAATTATTTCTGGTATAGAAATAATTCTGATTAAAAAAAAAAATTTTTGGTACAAAATAATGTTACCATCTAATTCTTTCTGGTGCAAAAATAATTCTGGTACAAACAAAAATTGGCATATAATTATTTTTGATTCAAATTTTATTCTGGTACACAATTATTTCTGGTACACAAATATAATTCTGGTACAAAAAATGTTTGGTTCAAAAAAAAAAAAAAATTCTGGTACAAAAAAATATTTCTGGTACACAAATAATGATGCGATATAATTCTTTCTGGGACAAATTTATTTCTGATACAATAATATTTCTGGTACAAATAATATTGGCATATAATTATTTTTGGAACAAATTTATTTCTGTTATACAATTATTTTTGGCACACATATATTTCTGGTACACAAATAATACTGATACAAAAAAGATTTGGTTCAAAAATAATTTTGGTAAATAATAATGATGGCATATAATTTTTTTCTGGGACAAATTTATTTCTGGTACAAAATTCTATCAATTATAGAAATTCTGTTAAATGATTTTTCGTTTTAAGTAAAAATTCTATGTATTATGAAAAATTGGTTATATCAAAAATAATATCAAATAATAATTCGAAAAAATGAAAATTCATCTCAAAAAGTAATTTAATAACAAATGAATTTTTCCATAATATTAAAATTTTAATTAATCATTTTTCAAACACATATGCGCCACATACGAAAAATAAAAATTTGATTGTAATTTAGAGTACTTTTTGTACTGATTTCGGATAACAGAAATTATCTACTAATTGCAGATGGAAATAATGAATAAAAATAAAATTTCAAATAGTAAGTAGCAAGATCAATCCAAATCTGAATCGAATTTTCGAGCCTCTATGGAGGGTAACGTCCTCGGTAATTAAAATCAGTTCAAATTACAATCTCTACTTTCAAGGACAACGGGAACTGTTCCGTCAACTTTTCTTCAAACGAGCCGTGTATGTATGTATATATGTATGATTGGATCGATAGAAAGACCTCATGTTGTGCCGAGCATAATGGCTTAATTCGCCAAATGTATGGATACCTTCACATCTCAAGACAACTTATCTGTACCATACATATATATATATATATATACGATGAAAGGTTCTAATAAAATGAATAATGCTCTCTCACCTGATGATGGTGATTTGCAAATGCAGAAAATAAAGTTGACCCAATCAGATTGTATAGTATATAGACTTAAGAAGAAAAAAAAAAGGGGGGGGGAGGGATTTGTTTTTCAAAGTACCGGTTTAAAGAGAGGTAATGTACATATTTATATCTTAGTCAGATTTTGCGACAATGTTTGTAATTTATGTCGTCGATGGGGGTTTTTAAGCGCGTTGAACGATGACGAAGCGCTTGGCAATCCGTTTGTCTCCTTTGGCGAATATAACTCTCGACAGATGCGCGCTCCTCGGTAGCCGCATTGCATTTTGTTATATACTCATAGCAATGTAATGCGGCAACCGGTACAGCAATGCGATCCAGGCACGGGGATAAAATTCCAAAAAAAAAAAAAAAAACTACAGAACTCGGATTATACTTTTTTTTTTTTCAAAAATACGATTTATTTTAATAAAATTCGACTTTTCATTGTAAAAAGAAGGTATGTACTAAAATTGTATCAATTTTAGGTATTAAAATAGAACCAAAAATGGAATTTAGTGCCTAAAGTTGGTATTAAATTAATACTTTTTGTTTTACACTGTTTCGACTATTTTTGAACAAAATTTTTTGTGACCTAAAATTTGAGAGGCCTGAATTTATAATTTTTGGAAAATATCAAAATTTTTATTTACAGAAACAAATGATTTATAAAGTAAATAATGGAAATTATATGTACAATACATTAATGCTAATGCAGTAGCGTGCAAAATCCACAAGGTTAATACTTTTTCTAAAGATATGTGTATAATATTTTCTTTTGTTAATTCTCCACTCTTGACAATTCTATATTACAACTCATTTGCAATTTTCTCTTGTGTATATATATATATATATAAGAAAATGTTTATTACATTTTGTAAAATTGCTTCCTTTGATGTGAGCAATTCTTTAAAGCATTCAATTCCTTCCTTGGTTTATATATTTTTCATCCAATTTGTCTCTTTATCATCATGTGGGATCCGGAAGAGTTGTTATTATTTTTTTTTCTTTTTCTTCTTTTTGTAAAGAACGAAAGGAGTTTGCAATTCTTGAGAAGAATTCAAGAAAAGGAATGGATGGGTTAATGTGGAGCCAACTGGATGAAAGCCATGGGAAAATTTAAGATGCAGCCGGGTTTTTTTTTCTTCTTCTTTTTTTTTTGTGTGTAAAAGCATCGATCCGATCCTGCGCAACCGTGAACTTGGAATACACGCGTACAGCACATACCGCGTGGTACATACGTAACACACTTTGCTCACATATATGTGTAATAACACTTCTTTCGATCGGATTAGATATACACACTATCTCTTTGGAAAATGTGTCTCGCATATTTTTGTCACGCTCTGTTGAACACACTATATATGATCGTCTTCCTGGCGCCAAAGAATTTTTACCACTTTTCTCTCAATTGCCCCCCCCCCAAAAAAAACAACAAAAATGAAATTTGTTTTCTTGTTCAACATTTATGTCTGCTTTTGTCTATTAGGAATTTTATTGCTAATCATCTTGTGTCTTCATTTTTAGATCTGTTGTATCCGATCTTCATTTGCAGCAGCGCAAATTCTACACAGAGAATTATAAATGAAAAAGCTACTGAAGATAAAATTAATCTTGAAAAGTGGGAAATTTAAAAAATGAATTTAATTTGTATACGAAAAAAAATTGTAAATTGAGATAAATTTTATCTATTGTGAAAATAAATAAAGATACAATAGATAAATAAATATTCTTTGGTGAAAATCTGAGCTAATAAAAATTGAACCCAAAGAATATTTTTCAAACAATTGTAAAATCAGTTTCTTGACTTTTAAAGAATCGATGATGAGACGCGTCGCTTAGGGACCTTAGGGGCAGAAAAAATATTATAGGTTATGTTTTAAAAAATCCAAAGTTGAAACAACACAACGAGAATGAATTTTTAATGCAAAATTTATTATATTTTTAATTTTATCTAAAATAATAGACGATTTTAATGTTGAAGAAACGAAAAGAAACTTTTAAAGGTAAAACTGTCGTAAACATAACCTATAATACCTTTTGCTTTTTAACCTTTCTTCGTGACGCGTCACATATTTATAATATATATACTAAAATAAAAATGAGTCAAGAATAATTTAAAAATTTTCTATGCAATTTATTCGCAAAGCAATGCGCAGCAATTTTAATTTAGTTTTGCTCAAAAAAAAACTGAGTTCGAAATAAGTCCGGAATAATCTGGAAACTGTGTGAAAAATTCGGTATTACTCCACATCAATTCGTACTCAGTATAAAATACTAATATTTTCTTGGGTAAATTTCTGAGCTAATGAAAATTAAATCTGAAGAATTTTTTTTTTTTAATTCCACAGAAAATTAAAAGGCATTAAAATAATAAGCTTTGTAGCTTATTTTGATGCCTTTTAATTTTCTCTGTCAGTATTTGATTTTCAAGATCAATAGTATACCATCTACCTGTGATTGTAAAATCTTTTTAAATAATAAACATCTTCTAAACGAAATTATAAATGAAAATCTACTAGAGATTAAATTAATCCTGCTTGAAGGGTGGCTTTATAGTTTATGTTGTGTGTGTGAACCGCATTAGTCAAGTGAGACTTTAATGCAAGAACAAGACGAACGTTATCTTCTTGGAGATTTGTCAAATATGTTTTTAAAATCATTATATATAGACTTTGGTGTTTAGTCGCGCATCAATTTTCTTTTGTTTTTTGCGTTCGTTTTCTATAACGAGAGACAGAAATGCATCTTTTTTTTTTTTTTTTTTTTTTATTTTTAACAAGGTTTTTGCTATTATTGCGAGTACGTTTATTTGATTTGATCGCGGGTGAACCTCAAGTCACTATGCGCAATGGTAATGAATATCTGATGTGTGCGCGCGGTGTTGCGATTATCTTCTCGCATCTCTTTGACAAGCATTAGCATTTCCTGAGAAGCTACCGTCGTCGTTGATCCAAGGATTCACTTTTCACTCGTTCCTTTTTCTTGGAAGGTATTGTTATAGCTGCGATTTTTTTTTTCTTAAATAGTCTTTAGTCGATACTATAAATTCTTGTCTGGCAATAATTCTTGTCTCTTATATACATTGTGTCCTAAATGTGAGTTTTTTTTTTTGCAAAATTTAAGTTAGTTTTTTAAAATTTAGGTTAGAATCTGTATTAGATTTTCAAAATTCAAAATGGCGGACTTTTTTTTTGTAAAATTTGTCAAATTCGCTTGAAACTAGTTACTCGAGTATTTTTAGGATTACTGATTATGAATGTGATTTTCAAAATTCAAAATGGCGGACAATTTTTATTTTTGAAAAATCCTACAAAAATTCTTGAAACTTGTTAATTGGGGGGTTTTTGGAGTCGCTGATTATGAATCCGGTGTTAGTTTTTCAAAATCCAAATTGGCGGCTCCAATATGGCTGACTACTTTTTAAAAATTGGTTGGTTTCTCTTGAAATTGGTCCCTCGTAGGTTTTTGAGGTCGGTAATTACAAATTTGAGGTTAGTTTTTCAAAATCCAAAATGGCGGACTAGTATTTTAAATATTGGTTGGATTCTCTCGAAACTCTTAACCAGGGGGTTTTTTGGGTCGCTAATTACGAATTTGAGGTTAGTTTTTCAAAATCCAAAATGGCGGCTCCAATATGGCTGACTACTTTTTAAAAATTGGTTGGTTTCTCTTGAAATTGGTCCCTCGTAGGTTTTTGAGGTCGGTAATTACGAATTTGAGGTTAGTTTTTCAAAATCCAAAATGGCGGACTAGTATTTTAAATATTGGTTGAATTCTCTCGAAACTGTTAACCAGGGGTTTTTTTTGGGTCGCTGATTACGAATTTGAGGTTAGTTTTTCAAAATCTAAAATAGCGGTTCCAATAATTAGAAGTTTTTCGAAAAAAAACGAAGTTTTATTTAATTTTCGTTTCTAAAAAAAGGGAATTAATATTATATAGGTATATATATGTATATAAATGTTTCCTTAGCGAATAAAGAATCATTATATCCTAAGGAAGGAAATGAGTGCATATCTTATCCCGAGGATCTTGCAAAAGTTAATTCCAACCTGGAAATTGTCTAAAAATAAACGAAACCATCTTCTTCATTTGAAAGTTTAGTAACCCCGTGTGTATCTATATCTATATATACAATATGCTTGCACTTTCCGCGTTTTTCGATGCGTGGCAAAATAGACTCTCTCCCTTGTGCCAGTGAAATGATTAGTGTTCCACGGCAATAATGTAGTTACGTTCGTTTTTTTTTTGCTTTCAACTTTGAAAACTTACATTTTTACACCTTTTGAAGGTTTGTAGGTATATTCGCAGAGAGAGAGAATGAGAGCCGGAAGAATCGAATTGCCGGAACGAAGACTCTCTCGACATCTCTCTTTCGTTCATGCTTATATATCTTCCGCTAGTTTCTCGGTCCGTTGACCGAAACACTTGCATGCAAAGTGCTCTCTTTGGGGAGGTTTCATCCTATAAATATATATATATATATATGCCGCTGGGATGCAAGGAGAATTCTCTTTCGATAATAATAATAATAATTTGTGCCGAAAAAAAATAAATTGCCATTTTATTATAATATATATTTGGTGTCGAAAACTGGTTTTCGTTTCAACATTAAAACATGGAGCAAGTGAAAGGTTCTTGCCTCTTCTCAATAAGAGTCATTCAATCTAAACTCTCAAAGAGAGTCCGTTAAGTGAGACTCTCCTCAGAAAGCCATGAACCTGAACTCGATAATGTCCTCGATGGAATATTATATAAGCCAATTTAATGTGACTCACATTTCTCAACAGTATCTGAAAAAAAATAATCTTAATTTTGTACAAATTTTTTGTTTTTGAGAGTAATTTAAAAAAAAAATTTAACAAAAATTTTACTACGTGCATTACTATGCCAGTTGTAAATTTTCAATTATTGTAAATGTAAATAAATAAATATTCTTTGGTGAAAATCTGAGCTAATGAAAATTTGAACCCAAAGAATATTTTTCTAACGATAGTAAAATTAGTTTCTTGACTTTTAAAGAATCGATAATGAGACGCGTCGCTTAGGGACCTTAGGGGCAGAAAAAATATTATAGGTTATGTTTTAAAAAATCCAAAGTTGAAACAACACAACGAGAATGAATTTTTAATGCAAAATTTATTATATTTTTAATTTTATCTAAAATAATAGACGATTTTGATGTTGAAGAAACGAAAAGAAACTTTTAAAGGTAAAACTGTCGTAAACATAACCTATAATACCTTTTGCTTTTTAATCTCTCTTCGTGACGCGTCACATATTTATAATATATACTAAAATAAAAATAAGTCAAAAATAATTTAAAAATTTTCTATGCAATTTATCCGCAAAGCAATGCGCAGCGATTTTAATTTAGTTTCGCTCAAAAGAAAACTGAGTCCAAAATAAGTCGGGAATAATTTGGAAACTGTGTGAAAAATTCGATATTACTCCACATCAATTCGTACTCAGTATAAAATACTAATATGAAATGAGTCCATAAAAGTCCGGAATTAAGTAAAAAATGAATACTCCGTCCGTATAAAAATCTTAATCAAAAAATAGTCTAAAATAATCTTAATTCAAAATCTGTACGTAGAAATTTTTTATTAGTCCGCAATTTTGTACAAAAATAATTTTGGATTTTTCCGATATCAATTCGGGTTAAATAAATTCATACACTAAATGGGAGTTATGAATTTTAGTCCCAATAAGACTCTAGAAGAGTCCCATCCTTTTTTTTTGGGGGGGGGGGGTGTTGAAGCGAAGGGAGTTGGAATTTAACTCTCAACGGGACTCTAAGAGTCCCGCACCCTTTTTGAGTTAAAGCAAAGGGAATTAGATTTTATCTCCCGACGGGACGCTATTAGAGTCCCGCACTCTTTTGCATTCCGCAGTCATTTTGGACTATAATACTAAACCAAATTAATATCAATTTTTTCCTGAGTAATACAGGAGTTTTTACAAAGTTTATTAATCGAACTAAAATCTGTTTATTACGGACTAAATTCATAAAAGTTTACTGACAATTTTTGTACAACCTAAATATATTTCTTGGTTAAAATTTTCGATTTATTCCAAATTATAAAATCAGTTCGGTACAGTCCAAAATTATATTTAAAAAAAAACCTAAATGTTCCATATTAGTCAACAATCATTCCGGACGGTAAGCGAAGACAAATTTGAGTTCAGTTCGCAATAGTCCGGAATTGACTTGAAATCAATTCGTAACTTGTTCTTAACGATCTGAATTTAGTTTGATTAAAAAACTTGATCCAAAATTAGTATATTCAAAATAGAGCCCGTACGCAAAAAAATTTCTAATTAGAAAATAGTCGGAAATAATCTTAATTAAAAATCTATTTGTACAAATATTAGTCCGGAATAATGCTGCTTTTTTGTATCCAAATTCTGTATTTTTTTAAACTTGCAACGGGACTCTACAAGAGTCACACTCTTATTAGTTTGTAGTAAAGGGAGTAGAATGCAAAACTTACAACGGGACTCTACAAGAGTTCCACTCTTTTTAGCTTGTAGTAATGGGAGTAGAATGCTAAAAGGGTGGGGACTCTAATAGTTAAATGTACACTGTACAAAAGGAAATGTAATTACAACCCTCAAACGGGACTCTTGAAGAGTCCCACTCTTTGGACTTGAAGGAAAGGAAGTATTTAACTTTAAAATTATGGGTTAGTTAGATTTTTAAATCCCAATGGAACTTTAGTAGAGTCCCAACCTTTTGGTGTTGAAGCTAAGGGAGTTAGATTTTTACTCTTAACGGGACTCTAAGAGTCCCGCACCCTCTTTGAGTTAATGCAAAGGGACTTAGATTTTACCTCTTAATTTAAAATCTGTACCTAAAAATTTAGTATTAGGCAGCAATTTTGTACAACAAATTTTTATATTTTTCTGGACTCATTTCGGGCTATGTAAATTCGTATACTAAAAAATGGAAATTAGAATTTAAGTCCGAATATGATTCTACAAGAGTCCCATCCATTTGGGGATTGAAGCGAAGGAAGTTGGAATTAAATTCTTAACGGGACTCAACAAAAGTCACAGTCTTTTTAGCTTGTAGTAAAGGGAGTAGAATGCAAAATTTTCAACGGGACTCTACAAGAGTTCCACTTTTTTTACCTTGTAGTAAAGGGAGTAAAATGCTAAAAGAGTGGAACTCTAATAGTTAAATGTACATTGTACGAAAGGTAATGTAATTATAACTCTCAACGGGACTTTAAGAGTCCCGCTTCCTTTTAGAGTTAAAGCAAAGGGAGTTAGATTTACCTCCCGGCGGAATGCTATAAGAGTCCCATAGCCTTTTACAGTTAAAAAAAGGGGAGTTAGATTTTAACTCTTAACGGGACTCTAAGAGTCCCGCACCCTTTTTGAGTTAATGCAAAGGGAGTTATATTTTATCTCTAAACTAGACTCTTATACAGATCTGTTTCAAGTTAGAATCTAACTCCCTTAATTTCAGCCCCAAAAAAAAAATTTAAAGTCTTCTAGAGTCCCGTCGGGACTTTAAATTTGAAAAAAATTTGCAGTAACCCCTAAAAAGGTGGGACTCTTGTAGAGTTCCGAGGGGAATAAGAAAGTATAAGAGTCCCACACTATAGTGAAAACAATTTGAAGATAATGCTAAAGGAATTAGATTTTAACTACATTAAGAGTTCCGTCCTTTTGAAACAAAATGTTGGGACTCATAAAATCCCGTTGTGAGTTAAATATACATTGTAAAAAAGGAGTTAGTTCTCAAATTCCCAACTCTAGAAGAGTCCCGCATCTTTTTTTGCATTAGAACAGTAGTAAATTTTTTTTTATTAAGATTGAAATAAATTACTAAAATTGAAAGTTAAATGTTTTGGGATATAAAATTTAATGCTTAAAATTGATTTCTTTAGAATTGAAAATTTATTATTGCAAATTTCACTATATGCGAGGGGATTTCATATTATTATCGCTGCAACATTGAAATAATACTTGCGCTAAGTTGCAAACATTAAAATGAAATTTTATTGCATCGGCGCACGCATATATGTGAGCTCTGCAATTTCGAATAGAAATTAATGGATGATGAATAATAAGCACTTATTGTGAATATACATAAGCTCCATAAGCTCATTAAGTAAGTTGCGTGACGTCTAAATAGACATAAATTGTCTAGTGTAAGCACCAAACAGGCGCCCAAGTAATTATCTCCAGTGGACGTACAAAATATATTTATATATATTATTTATATTTATATATAACTTATTAATAATAAAAAATAAAAATTTACTAATTAGTACACTTTTATTAATTCTATTCACTTCTCTCGACTATTAATGATGACATATATTTATAGTCAATTAATATCAATTTTTTTCAATATACAAGAAAAAAAAATTTCTCTTTTGTCTTTCTAATGTTATCTAATTTTTCTTTTCGTAACATTCTTTAACATAATTTCTATAAACATTTTTTCTATAATTTTTTTTTTCACAATATAATTGTGTATCATTAAATAATGATGTGTGATTTATGTATTATCCTCGATTTATGTCAATTGGCTTTAGGTTATTTACAAGATTTGAAAATTTCACACGTTCGGTCAATGACTTTTCAAAAAAAAAAAAAATTATATATATTTATAAAATATGATTTCCCCGCCCATAACACTTAAATTTGTTTGGACAAATCTATTAAAACGGTTTTAAAATCGTTTCAGATGTAAATATAGTTTTTTTTTTTATCTTCTTTTTTTTATAAAGAGAGTGTGAATTGATCATTAGATGTAGATTTATGGAACCTACTGTGTATATTAATCCATGAGATTTCATTTTGAGAATTTTTGCAAATTAAACCTATTTTTTTTTAATGGACTATTTTTTTAATAAACTATTTTTTTTTAGTTTATTATTTTTATTTTAACGCCGTTTTTTTTTTGAATGAGAATGTATAAAACATTACACGTTTTACTTGAAAAAAAAAATTGTATAAGTTATTTTTCATTCGTGCATTAAAGCAAACGTGCTTGGTATCAAATTGTTCCCCTTAAAAAATAAAAAGAGGAATTAAATTTATTTGCGATAGAATTTACGAGATCCATACTAAAGTAGTCATTTTTTCGTATTTTGGAAAAAAAAGTATTCGAAAGTAGTTGCGGGTAAAAATTTATTTCTTCACTGTGTTCTTTTAATATTTAATTACTAATTTTGTATTCGAATTTTCGTATAATTTTTTTGACTAATTCGGACTGTTCTGATTTAAAATCACATTGAAATTTCAAATCAAAAATGTCAGGAAATAGATGTCAAGAGTACTCTCTGCTTGTGACGAAATGAGTCCGGAATGCAAAAGGGTGCGGGACTCTACAAAAGTCCCATCTTTTTTTGAGGATGGAGCAAAAATATTTAGAATTAAAGTCCCGACGGGACTCTAGAAGAGTCCAATAATTTTGAGGTTACAGTTAAGGGAGTTAGACTTTAACTCTAAACAGGACTATATAAGAGTCCAGTTTGAGGTGATATCTAACTCCCTTTGCATTAACTCAAAGAGGGTGCGGGACTCTTATAGAGTCCCGTCGGGAATTTGAGAACTAACTTCTTTTTTACAATGTTTATTTAACTCACAACGGGATTTTATGAGTCCCAACATTTTGTTTCAAAAGGACGGGACTCTTAATGTAGTTAAAATCTAATTCCTTTAGCATTATCTTCAAATTGTTTTTACTATAGTATGGGACTCTTATAGTTTCTTATTCCCCTCGGGACTCTACAAGAGTCCCACCTTTTTAAGGGTTACTGCAAATTTTTTTCAAAATTTAAAGTCCCGACGGGACTCTAGAAGACTCTAAATTATTTTTGGGGCTGAAATTAAGGGAGTTATACTCTAACTTGAAACAGATCTGTATAAGATTCCAGTTTAGAGATAAAATATAACTCCCTTTGCATTAACTCAAAAAGGGTGCAAGACTCTTAGAGTCCCGTTAAGAGTTAAAATCTAACTCCCCTTGTTTTAACTGTAAAAGGATGTGGGACTCTTATAGCATTTCGCCAGGAGATAAATCTAACTCCCTTTGCTTTAACTCTACATGGGAGCGGAACTCTTAAAGTCCCGTTGAGAGTTATAATTACATTCTCTTTCTTACAATGTACATTTAACTATTAGAGTCCCACTCTTTTAGCATTTTACTCCCTTTACTACAAGCTAAAAAGAGTGTGACTCTTGTAGAGTCCCGTTAAGAATTAAATTCCAACTCCCTTCGCTTCAATACCCAAATGGATGGGACTCTTGTACAGTCTTATTGGGACTTAAATTCTAATTCCCATTTTATATATAAATTTACCGAGCCCGAAATGAGTTCGGAAAAATATAAAATTTTTTTGTACAAAATTGCTGCCTAATACTAAATTTCTAAGTAGAGATTTTAAATTAAGATTATTTTGGACTATATTCCAATAAAGATTTTTGTATGCCAATAGTATTCTGTACCAGAAATAATTTTGTACAAAAATTTTTTTGTACCAGAAATAATTATATGACAATATTATTATGTACCAGAAACATTTTTTTACTAGAATTTTTTTTTTATAAGAGATAAATTATTTTTAATACAAATTTATTTATGGTACAATATTTTTTCTAGTTTAAAAATTATTTTGGTACAAAATAATGTTGGAACATAATTTACTTCTGATTTAAAATTATTTCTGATACTAAAATAATATTTTTATCAAATTGTTTCTAATATAAATTTATTTCTGGTTTAAAAATATTTATGTTACAAAAATAATTCTGGTACAAAATAATATTAATTATTCTACTAATTTTGGACTTTTAGACGATTCATTTCATATCAGTATTTTATTTCAAATTGAGTCCTGACTGATGTGGAGTAATAACGAATTTTTACATAGTTTTGCATATTATTCCCGACTTATTTCGGACTTGGTTTTTTTTGAGCGAAACTAAATTCAAATTGTTGCGCATTGTTTTGCTGATAGTTCGCATAGAAAATTTCAAATTATTTTTAACTTATTTTTATTTTAGTATATATTAAAAAATATGTGACGCGTCGCAAAGAAAGGGACTTTAGAAAGCATAGAAATTATAGGTTATGTTTAGAACAGTTTTACCTTGATTAAAAGTTTTGTTTCTGTAACATCAAAAAAATTTCGATTAATTATTTTAGATATAATAAAGACTTAAAATATAATTAATTTTACATTAAGAATTCATTTTCCTTTGTGTATTTTCACTTTGGAATTTTAAAATATAACCTATAATTATTTTTTTTGCCTCTAAGGTCCCTTTCTAGGCGACGCGTCACATATTATAAATATCAATCCTTTAAGTTAGGTAACGATTTTATAATCGTTCGAAGAAGAATCTTTGGGTTTAATTTTCATTCAGCTCAGAAATTCACCCAAGAAAACTTATTTCTCCATTTATTTATTTAACAATAGATTTTTCCAAATTAATTGCTGATTGATTTCATGACAATTATTGAAATGAAATTGAATTTTCGTCCGGACTGTACTAAGACGAATCATTTTGGAACTAATTCCGACTGTTATGTAATCGTTTGAAAAAATCAAGTTTTTAGGTTAGAAAAATGTGTTTTGAACATATAGTAGAAATAGTAATGACAATTTAATACCGCTAAATTTGAAAAAAAAAATTATAATTTAAATAAAAACAAAAAAGAATAGTGTACGACAAATACCACAAGCAAACAGGCGCCTGTGTATACAATTTTTTTTTTGTTTTTATTTTTTTTTTAAAGCAAAGAAAAAAAATTTTCTGCCTTCAACTTTTGCTCCTGATGTTGTTGGTCAAGCTTGGATTCTTGAACGACGACAGTAGACCTGCGGCCCTATGTATAAGAGAGGTCCGGCCTGGGCAAAAGGGACTTGGCGATATTTATAGTGCCCTGGGCCGAGAGAGAGAGAGAGAGAGAGGAGGCTTCGCAAAAACACTGGTGATTCGCGATACACTGAAATAACAGGTTACCACGCACAGGAGAGGAGAGAAATGTTGTGCGCGCGCTAAAGGCACGACAAGGGAAAAAGTGGGGTAAAGAGGAGAGCCAAAGGAAGAAGAAGAAGAAGAAGAAGGATCGTACAAGAAAACCGAGGAACGGAGAGGAAGGCAAAACAAAAAGACAAGGAAAACTGCAACTGTCGTTCTCTATATATCCAAAGGAGGAGAAAGAGAGGCGAAGCAGTAAACTTCTACTTATACTGCTTTCTACGATATTAAAACGAAAGAAGAGAGAGAGAAAAAAAAACTCCCCCCGATTTATATCCTGGAAAACCCGCCAAGACAGAGACCGAATATTTTATCCAGATCATCTAACTTCATTCTCGTGGAATTCTCATTTGACTCTTGGTAATTCAGATACTTTTTTTTATGATTCGCAAATAAGAAAATATATTCAATAAATCTTTCGCGAGATCTTTCGCAATATCTGTTCGTACAAAAATCTTAATCGGAATATACTCAAAAATAATATTAACACAAAATTTGTACGTAGAAATATAGTAATATTAAAAAAAGAAAACGGGAATTAGAATTTAAGTCCCAATATGATTCTACAAGAGTCCCATCCTTTTGGGGTTGAAGTGAAGGGAGAATTTAACTTCAAACGGGACTTTAAGAGTCCCGCACCCTTTGGGAGTGAAAACAAGGGGAGTTAGATTTTACCTCCCGACGGGACGCTATAAGAGTCCCGCAACCCTTTGGGAGGTAAAACAAAGGGATTTAGATTTTACCCATCGACGGGACGCTATAAGAGTCCCGCACCCTTTGGGAGTGAAAACAAGGGGAGTTAGATTTTACATCCCGACGGGACGCTATAAGAGTCCCGCACCCTTTGGGAGTGAAAACAAGGGGAGTTAGATTTTACCTCCCGACGGGACGCTATAAGAGTCCCGCAACCCTTTGGGAGGTAAAACAAGGGGATTTAGATTTTACCCATCGACGGGACGCTATAAGAGTTCCGCACCCTTTAAAAGTTAAAGCAAAGGGATTTAGATTTTACCCATCGACGGGACGCTATAAGAGTCCCGCACCCGTTTAGGGTCAAAAGCAAAGGGATTTAGATTTTACCTATCGACCGGATGTTATAAGAGTCCCGCTTCTTTTCAGTGTTAAAACAAGGAGAGTTAAATTTTTACCCCCCGACGGGACGCTATAAGAGTCCCGCAACCCTTTGGGAGTTAAAACAAAGGGATTTAGATTTTACCCATCGACGGGACGCTATAAGAGTCCCGCACCCTTTTAGGGTCAAAAGCAAAGGGATTTAGATTTTACCTATCGACCGGATGTTATAAGAGTCCCGCTTCCTTTCAGTGTTAAAGCAAGGAAAGTTAAATTTTTACCCCCCGACGGGACGCTATAAGAGTCCCGCAACCCTTTGGGAGTTAAAACAAGGGGAGTTAAATTTTACTTCTCAATGGAACGTTATAAGAGTCCCACACCATTTGGGAGTGAAAACAAGGGGAGATAATGCTAAGGAAATTAGACTTTTAACTCCATAAGAGTCCCATTCTTTTAAAGCAAAGAGAATGAAATGTGGGACTCTTATAAAATCCCATTGGAAGTTAAATACACATTGCCAAAAAAAAGTTAGTTCACAAATTTCCAACTCTGTAAGAGTCCCGTACTTTTTTTTCATTTCCAATTCCATTCCAAAATGATAGAACTTTTCTAGAATTCCATTGGGACTTTAAATATAAATATTTTTGTTTTACCCCTAAAAAAAAGAAGCTGGAACTCTTGTAGAGTCCCGCACTATAGTGAAACGTTTCGTTGTTTTTAGATAAAAATCTTTTTTCTTCGCCTAGAATACAATTCTAAGTCAATTGAGTCCATATGACTTAATTCGCAAAGGTGTTAACAAGCGAGAATCATTAACCGTTGCATGTTTTCAGGTTGTTAAGATTCTCTAGGCAATGTCACGTTCTCTAAGAATGTCGAGTGACGAAGAATTAATGTATATACAAAATACCAAGAGTTCGTAAAAATGCTTTTTTTCCAAAAACTCAGAATACATTTTTCGCTTTTGAATTTGAAAAACAAAGAAATATAAGAAAATAAAAACGAAAAATAACGGAAGATAAAATTTTTTTTTTTCAATTTAGAAAAAAAAAATTTCCATCAATGAACCGCTACTGCTCTTTATCGACAAAAAAAAAAAAACAAAAAAAAACAAGTGTTAATGGATCTTGATCCAGATTACAAAATATACACACTATGCATCGCTCAACAATATTGATCTCGAAAATTAGAATTCGTTTCCGAGACCAATCACCTGCTCGCGAGAGAATAATTCTAAATCAAGTTTTATTATGTGCGAAATACAATTTATCATAGTATGAATACCGTTAAATGTTTAATCACATTGCAAATGTGTTTGTGTGTGTGTGTGTGTGTCTGTAGACCAGAAAAACTGGATCTCATATATATTGCAATTTTTTTCATAATACATCTTTTGAAAACTGGATTTAAGGACTTGAAATTCTTTCTTAAATATAAATATAACTAAATATATATATAAATATATATATGTATATATATATAAATTCATACTCTGTGAGTGTAACCAAGTATTTATTATATGCAGTATATTACAAGCAGCAATTATGCAAACACTTAAGTAGATACATAAATGTCTAATAACTCGAAGACGAAGAATGAATTAAGCCTCGTGGTGGACAATAACTTTTGCTCTGATCGTTTAGAGCAGCGATTTGTAAGATCGATAGCTAATGTCATTTTGTAAACTATAATTAACTATCTTAGCAAAATAAGTTGGAAATAATATTTAAAATAATAATCTGCTGTCTAGGAAAAATCATTTTGTCGTATCATTCAGCTATAGTTTATAATTATATACCTATATATATATATATATGAATTTATAGATATTATAATATATACAGATAACGCTCACCATCACCTATATTTTCAATATTGTGTAATATTTTTAAAATCACTTCAATTCATTAATTTTTTTTTTTTTTTTGAAATTAAATTACAATTGAATTCAAAATTTAGGTCACGTTTTTACTTACAAAGCATTCCGAGACTAATTAAAACTAGAAAATTCCAGTACAAAAATTATTATGGTACAAAAATTATTTTGGCACAAAATTATTTCTCGTACAAAAATTCATTCTGGTACAAATTTATTACTGGTACAAAATTATTTCTGGTACAAATTAATTTCTGGTATAAAAATAATTTTGTACCAGAGATTTTGTACCAGAATTATTTTTGTACCAAAAATGAATTTGTACCAGAAATAATTTTGTACCAGTAATAAATTTGTACCAGAATGAATTTTTGTACGAGAAATAATTTTGTACTAGAAATAAATTTGTATCAGAAATAATTATATGCCAATATTATTCTGTACCAGAAATGTTTTTTTCTTATAAGATAAATTATTTTTGATAGAAATTTATTTGTGGTACAAAATTTTTTTTAGTTTAAAAATTATTCTGGTACAAAAATTATTTTGGCACAAAATTTTTTCGTGTAATAAATTCATTCTGGTACAAACTTATTACTGGTACAAAATTATTTCTGGTACAAATTAATTTCTGGTATAAAAATAATTATTTTACCAAAAATAATTTTGTACTAGAATTATTTTTGTACCAAAAATGAATTTGTACCAGAAATAATATTGTACCAGAGATTTTGTACCAGAATTATTTTTGTACCAAAAATGAATATGTACCAGAAATAATTTTGTACCAGAATTATTTTTGTACTAAAAATAAATTTGTACTAGAAATAAATTTCTATCAGAAATAATTATATGCCAATATTATTCTGTACCAGAAATATTTTTGTACCAGAAATGTTTTTTTTATAAGAGATAAATTATTTTTGATACAAATTTATTTGTGGTATAATATTTTTTCTAGTTTAAAAATTATTCTGGTACAAAATAATGTTGGAACATAATTACTTTCTGATTTTAAATTATTTCTGATACTAAAATAATAATGTTATTTAATTGTTTCTAATACATATTTATTTTTTCTTTAAAAATATTTCTGGTAGAAAAATAATTCTGGTACATTATAATATTGGCATATAATTATTCTTGGTACAAATATATTTGTTACAAAAAATTCTAGTACAAAAATTATTTCTGGTATAAAAATAACTTTAGCATTTAATTATATCTGGTATAAAAATATTCCTAGTACAAAAATTATTCTGGTACAAAATAATATTTACACAAAAATAATTTCTAGTATAAAATTCTTTTTGATACAAATTAGTTTAGAGTACAAAATTATTTCTAATAAAAATTAATTTCTTGTGTAAAATTATTTCTCGTATAAAATTCAATTCTGGAACAAATTTATTTCTGGTATAAAAATAATTATTTTACCAGGAATAATTTTGTACCAGAATTATTTTTGTACCAAAAATGAATTTGTACCAGAAATAATTTTGCCCCAGAAAGAATTATATGCCATAATTATTTTTTACCAGAAATAAATTTGTACCAAAAATAATTATATGCCAATGTTATTTGTACCAGAATTATTTTTATACTAGAAATGTTTTTTTATCAGATATAAATTATTTCTGGTACAAATTTATTTGTGGTACAAAATAATATTGGAACATAATTACGTTACGGTTTATAATTATTTCTGATACTAAAATAATATTGTTATCAAATTATTTCTGGTACAAATTTATTTCTGGTTTAGAAATATTTCTGTTACAAAAATAATTTTGGTACAAAATAATTTTGTCATATAATTAAATTTGGTATAAATTTATTTCTGTCACAAAATAATTCTAGTACAAATATGATTTTGGGTACAAAAATAACATTAGCATTTATTTATTTCTGGTACATTAATTATTCTGGTACAAAATAATAGTGAGAAAAAATTATTTTTATTATAAAAATTTTTTTTTTTTTTGATACAAATTAATTTTTAGTACGAAAGTTATTTTTGGTAAAAATTAATTTCTGATATAAAATTTTTTTTTGGTTGAAAATTAATTATTGTGGTATAAAATAATATTGTAATATAATTTTTATTTTCATTAGCTTAGAAATTCATCCAAGAAAACTTTTTCATCTATTCTATATTTATTTATTGTCACAATAGATAAATTTTTTTTAGTAAAATAAGAATTTTTTTTTTTTTAACATAATACAACAAGCACTGGAAATTAATTGGAATCATCACAATAGTAGCATCCGTTTTCGAAATGACTTCCCCTTTTGGTCCACTGCATCCGGAAAATATATTTTAAAGCCAAAGACAAAAAGTGCTGCTGCTGCTGAGACCCAACGTAATCTACGTGAAGAAATTCGATCTTGGGTTTTTTGTAGGTGCGCGCATGCTGTTCCATCTAATAAGTGAAGTTTTTTTTTCAGCAATACCGTTAAGTCCGCGCAGCACACACATTGACCCGTTTAGCCTCGCTATTAGGATTACGGTCTTACATCGACAGCAGCAAGTTGAGCCAATTTTGTCAGAACCGGGAGTTACAAGCTCTTTTTTTATTCAAAAACAGGTGTGTGAGTGAAGGAACATATATATATATATATATATTTTAACCAATACCAAGTTTCTTGGACAAGGTTGATCGAAGGCTGACATTCTTCATCCAATCTTGGAATGTCTTCTCAAACTCATTCCGCCATACATGTTAAATTCGTTTCGCCTCTGTGTCTGTTTTCATTCAACAATATTGTCAGCTCTCGTCTATACTGATGCCGTTACATTAATATTATACATATGATCCAAATCTCTCTCTCTCTCTCTCTCTCTCTCTCTCTCTCTCTCTCTCTCTCTCTCTCTTGTTAGAAACAGATTACGTTTTATCTCATCGCCACATGCTAATCGATACGTAATTATTTTACATCACTTCGCACTCAGCCATTGGCAATTATTACATTTTTTTATTCATTCTTTTTATAACACGTCATTTATAATAAATAGCGATTTTTCTTCCTCCTTTACATGGTATTCTAATTTTTTTGTTTTTTTTTTGTTTTTATTTAAATTATAATTTTATTTTTTTCAAATTTAGCGGTATTAAATTGTCATTACTATTTCTACTATATGTTCAAAACACATTTTTCTAAACTAAAAACTTGATTTTTTCAAACGATTACATAACAGTCGGAATTAGTTCCAAAATGATTCGTCTTAGTACAGTCCGGACGAAAATTCAATTTCATTTCAATAATTGTCATGAAATCAATCAGCAATTAATTTGGAAAAATCTATTGTTAAATAAATAAATGGAGAAATAAGTTTTCTTGGGTGAATTTCTGAGCTGAATGAAAATTAAACCCAAAGATTCTTCTTCGAACGATTATAAAATCGTTACCTAACTTAAAGGATTGATATTTATAATATGTGACGCGTCGCCTAGAAAGGGACCTTAGAGGCAAAAAAAAATAATTATAGGTTATATTTTAAAATTCCAAAGTGAAAATACACAAAGGAAAATGAATTCTCAATGTAAAATTAATTATATTTTAAGTCTTTATTATATCTAAAATAATTAATCGAAATTTTTTTGATGTTACAGAAACAAAACTTTTAATCAAGGTAAAACTGTTCTAAACATAACCTATAATTTCTATGCTTTCTAAAGTCCCTTTCTTTGCGACGCGTCACATATTTTTTAATATATACTAAAATAAAAATAAGTCAAAAATAATTTAAAAATTTCCTATGCAAACTATCAGCAACACAATGCGCAACAATTTGAATTTAGTTTAGCTCAAAAAAAACCAAGTCCGAAATAAGTCGGAAATAATTTGGAAACTAGTGTAAAAAATTCGTAATTACTCCGCATCAGTCCGGACTCAATTTGGAATAAAATACTGATATGAAATGAATCGTCTAAAAGTCAAAAATTAGTAGAATAATTAATATTATTTTGTACCAGAATTATTTTTGTACCAGAAATATTTTTAAACCAGAAATAAATTTGTATTAGAAACAATTTGATAACAATATTATTTTAGTATCAGAAATAATTTTAAATCGGAAGTAAATTATGTTCCAACATTATTTTGTACCAGAATAATTTTTATACCAAAATAATTTTTGTACCAGAATAATTTTTAAACTAGAAAAAATATTGTACCATAAATAAATTTGTATCAAAAATAATTTATCTCTTATAAAAAAAAATTCTAGTAAAAAAATTATTTCTGGAACATAATAATATTGTCATATAATTATTTCTGGCACAAATTTTATTTTTGGTACAAAAAAATTTTAGTACAAAATTATTTCTGGTATAGAATAATATTGGCATATTAATTTTTTTTGATTCAAATTAATTTCTGATAAAAATTTATTTTTGGTACAAAAATAATTCTGGTACAAAATTATTTCTAGTATATATTCATTTTTGGTACAAAAAAATTCCAATTTTTTCCGGACTCATTTCGAGCTAGGTAAATTCATATACTAAAAAACAGGAGTTAGAATTTAAGTCCCAAAAATACTCTACAAGAGTCCCATTTTTTTGGGGTTGAAGCGAAGGGAGTTGGAATTTAACTTTCAACGGGACTTTTAGAGTCCTGTACCCTTTTAGAGTTAAAGAAAAGGGAGTTAGATTTTACCTCCCGACGGGACGCTGTAAGAGTCCCGCACTCTTTGGGAGTTAAAGCAAAGAGGGTTAAATTTTACCTCCCGAAGGGACGCTATAAGAGTCCCACAACCTTTGAAAACGAAAACAAGGGGAGATAATGCTAAGGGAATTAGATTTTATCTCCATAAGAGTCCCGTCCTTTTAAAGCAAACAGGGACTGGATGTTGGGACTCTTGTAAAATTCCTTTGGGAGTTAAATAAACATTGTAAAAAAAGGAGTTAGTTCTCAAATTCCCGACGATACTCTACAAGAGTCCCGCATTCTTTTGCATTCCTCATTGATTTTGGACTAAAATACTAAACCAGATTAAGATCGAATACTTCTTGAGTAATTACGGAGTTTTCACAAAGTTTATTTAATCGAACTAACATCAATTTATTAAGGACTGAATTCATAAAATACAAGAGTCCCACTCTTTTTAGCTTGTAGAAAAGGAAGTAGAATGCCAAAAGGGTGGGACTCTTATAGTTAAATATACACTGTACGAAAGGGAATGTAATTACAACTCTTAACGGGACTCTTGAAGAGTCCCACCCTTCTAACATGAAACAAAGGAAGTATTTAACTTCAAAATTGTGGGTTAGTAAGATCTTTAAATTCCAAAAGGACTTTAGAAGAGTCCCACCCTATTTGGCGTTGAAGCTAAAGGGAGTTAGATTTTAACTCTTAACGGGACTCTATATGAGTCCCGCACCCATTTTGAGTTGATGCAAAGGGAGTTAGATTTTAATTCCAGATGGGACTCTTATACAGTCCTATTTAGAGTTTAGAGTCTAACTCCCTTAGCTTTAACCCCAAAAGGATAAAACTCTTCTAGGGTCCGGTTGGGACTTTAAATGTAATTATTTTTGCTGTAACCTCAAAAAAGAAAGGAGTAGAATCCCTTGTAGAGTCCCGTCAAGAAATAAAATGTAATTCTATTTGCTTCAACTCCAAAAAGGGTTCGGGACTCTTGGACTCTTCAAGAGTCCCGATATCGAACCAAATTAAAATTGAACTGTAATCCAAATTACTCTTGACTGATTTCAGATTTTGTTTTTTTAATCGAATTAAAATCGAATTATTACCGAATTTTATGGACTCAAATGGATATTTTGATTTTTTACCAGTTTTAATTTTTCTCTAGCATTAAAAAAAAACAAGTAATTTCCTAAAAAAATTAAAATGATATCCAGTCTCGAGGGATAATTTACATGTTTTTGAAGGAAATTTCCACTTAGTGGGATATAATAAGATTGAACGCGACGTAACTCCCGAAATTTAATCCAGAAGACCTGAAGCCTTCGATTATTATATTCTCTCTGAAACTCAATAACGGGAGTTCGTCGCGTCTTGAGAACCGCCCAAAGGCATTTTGCGAAATATTAATAATAAATTAATTCCAACGCCCACACTATCTGCACCGATGGAATAATTTTCATTTCTATAACACTGTAAAAAAAAACCACAGGAAGAAAAGCATCATTTAATAGTGCAAATTTTACGTAGATAATTGAAAATATAAATATCCACTTTAAGAAAATATATAATTGACAATTTAGATTAACGAGAAGAAACTTAAACTATTCAATTTTAATGAATGTGTGTATTAAAAAAAAAAAAGAAATTTTTTTTTTTTTTTTAATTAAAAAAATGTCTTGTTATCATAATTTTGAAATTTACAAGATGCAGGTAGTTGAAGTCGTTTCAATAGATGTTTATCTCGTTTGCAACTGGCTGCACCGGTTGATTCGTTTTTAAACTAAAAAACTACCTTTTTGCTAAAGTCGTGCGTGAGAATTAAAAAATTTTCCCTCGCGTCGCTTTAATTCGATATCAACCTTGGCAATAAATAATATTAATAATGAGATTTTTAATGAATATCTATCAGACGTTTATTATCTTGGATATTCATATTTACAGGATAATTATAATATATAAAATGTGCGCTATTTCAATGGGTAGTGACGCCTTGTTGGCCTGGACTCACATTCGGGACGATACGTTTAACCAGATTATTTTATTATTATTATTTATTTTCTTTTTTCACCTTTTTTTAATCAACGTGCGCGCGACAAGATATTAAGCGATAATTTTTACAATGTTATTTCATTTCGTTATTAGTTTCACGCCGCCTTGTCTTTGAATATTTCTATACTTAGTCTGTGAGACAAAATCGAATCAAGCGTTGTAAATTATGAGTTAAAACAAACGACACAAGTGATAGAGAAGAAGAACAAAAAAAAAATTAGCGTACAGGTGATATTAAATTAGTTACAAAGTTAATAGCGAGAGAATGTCAATTTGTCACAGCAAGTGGAAATTGAAGCAAGGCATTACAGTGAAAAAAAATAGATTTTTTCAGTCCCGACGGGACTCTACAAGAGTCCTACCCTTTTGCAGGTGAAGAAAAGGACGTATTAAACTCCAAAAGGCCGGGACTCTTGTAGAAAACCGTTGGAAGTTGTATATATACTGTAAAAAAATGAAATTATACTTTAATTCTCAACGGGACTTTGGAATAAATACTTCCTTTGCTTTTATTTCCAAAAGGGAGGGACTCTTAGAGTCCTGTTGGGAATTAAACTATTATTTACTTTTTTACTGTTATATATATTTAACTCCCAATGAGCTCTAAAAGAGTCCCGCCATTTTAGAGTTGAAAACGTGCTTCACCTGCAAAACAATGGGACTCTTGTAGAGTCCCGTCGGGAATTAAAAATTTTTCCCTTACACTGTAACGCCTTGTTTCAATTTCCACTTACTGTGACAAATTGACAGTCTCTCGTTATTCACTTTAACAAATTTTATTTTCCCTGGGCTCTATAATTATAATTGCGTTTCGGGTTATTATTATATTCCCCTTTGTACAGTGTGTATTTAACTATAAGAGTCCCACCCTTTTGGCGTTTCACTCCCTTTGCTTCAACTCCTAATGGTGGGACTCTAATAGAGTCCGGTTGCGAGTCAAATATACGTTGTACAAAAGGTTTTAATTACCAACGGGACTCTAATAGTCCCAATAATTTGTAATTAAAGCCAAAGGGAGAGGGACTCTAAAAAGAAGGGACTTTTATACAGTCCCATTGGGAGTTAGACAATTGTAAAAAGGGAGTTATATTTTAATTCCTAACAGGAATCTAAAAGAGTCCTTCACTCTTTTGGGGTTGAAGCTAAGAAAGTTAGATTTTAACTCTTAACGGGACTGTATAAGAGTCCCACCATTTTGAAGTTAAAGTAAAGTAAATTAGATATTAAGTCCCAATCGGACTCTATAAAAGTCCTGGACTCTTTTTGAGTTAACGCAAAGTGAGGTAGATATTAAGTCCTAACGCGACTCTATAAGAGTCCCACATCCTTTTTCAGTAGAAGCAAAGATTATAACTTTAGACGGAACTCTATAAAAGTCCCATTCCATTTATCTTTTATTTTTTCATTTTATAAATTTTGAAAATTAGTATTCCAGAATAAAAAATAAAATTCTTATTCTCAATTCAAGAACAATTGTTCGATAAATGCGAAACCTAGAATTATAAACAAACTGGTGCAATAAAGAAGTGAGTTCATATATATACACAAGAAATATTACCATCTCACCACCTCCTTATTTACCGTCACAGACAAATTATGTTTGTCGATTGATAATTGCAGGTGTTTATATCGTATTCGAAGGAAAAAAATTCAATTTGATTTCAATCGGATCTTATATCGATTGATTTCATGCTGCTGGTCTCTAATAAATTTATCGTCTTATTGTAACTTTATGGACTTTTCATGTAGTAATTCAGAGACAGAGAGAGAGAGAGAGAGAGAGAGAGAGAGAGAGAGAGAGAGAGAGAGAGAGAGAGAGAGAGAGAGAGAGAGAGAGAGAGAGAGAGAGAGAGAGAGAGAGAGAGAGAGAGAGAGAGAGAAGGAATTTCTACCATCAGAACCAGAAGGCGAAATAATTCTTTGCTGAGCAATTTATCTTCACCAAAAAGAAGAGTTAACTTTGCTTTATTTACGCTGTAAACAAGGGAGTTAGATTTTTAAGTCTCAATGGGACTTTAGAAGAGTTCCACTTTTTTTTTAGGTTGAAGTAAAGTGAGTTAAAATGTAATTTCCAACGGGAAATCCCGTTGGAATTTAAAATATAATTTATTTTTTTAATGTAAATATTGTAATCCCAACAGGATTCTATAAGAGTCCCGCCCTCTTGGAGTTGCATACCTCCTTTGCTTTAACTGCAAAAGGCTGGAACTCATGTAGAGTCCCGTCGAGAATTTAAATTCAACTCTCTTTGGTTTAACTACAGAAGGGTGTGGGACTCTTGTATTGTTCCAATGGGACTTGAAACTTTACTCCTTTTGCTATAACCTCAAAAGGTGCAGGACTCTTGTAGAGTCCCTTCGGGACTTAAATCTAATTTCTTTTGCTTCAACTGTAAAATGCGGAACTCTTGTAAAGTTCCAATGGGAATTGTAACTTAACTCTTTTTGCTACAACTTCAAAAGGTACGGGACTCTAGTAAATTCCCTTTGGGACTTAAATCTATTTTCTTTTGCTTCAACTGCAAAAGGGGGCGGGACTCTTGTAGAGTCCCATTGGACTCTTGTAGAGTCCCATTGGACTCTTGTAGAGTCCCATTAGGAATTGAAACCTAACTCCTTTTGCTTCAACCTCAAAAGGTGCGGGACTCTTGTAGAGTCCCTTCGGGAATTAAATCCAATTTCTTTTGCTTTAACTGTATAAAGGTGCGGAACTCTTGTAAAGTTCCAATGGGAATTGAAACTTAACTCTTTTTGCTACAACCTCAAAGAGCACGGGACTCTAGTAGATTCCCTTTGGGAATTAAATCTATTTTCTTTTGCTTCAACTGCAAAAGGGTGCGGGACTCTTGTAGAGTCCCATCGGTAATTGAAACCTAACTCCTTTTGCTTCAACCTCAAAAGGTGCGGGACTCTTGTAGAGTCCCATTGAGAATTGAAACCTACCTCCTTTTGCTTCAACCTCAAAAGATGCGGGACTCTAGTAGAGTCCCGTCTGGAAATTGAAATATAACTCCATTTCCCATTGGGACTTAAGTCTAATTTCCTTTGCTTCAATTTCAAAATGTAAAAAAATCGAAAAAATCTCATTTTTTTAAAATGAATCCAAAGAATTGTATTTTTGAAAAATTTTCCATAAAATTCTTCTAAACCAACGCCTAACATTGTAAATATTTCTTTTAATAAAATTCTCAGCTAATTGAATAAAAAAAAAAATTATTAATTTGATTTAGTTGATAAAAAGTTAAAAGAAGCAAAATAAACTTTATATAAAAAAACAGAAAAAAATGGGCTTTTTATATTAAAATGAATGTTTTTTTCATGTGTAAAATGAGGGCTTATAATTCACGTGAGTTGTAGTACTCAGTTAATCTAGATTACGGTTTGAGAGCATCGCATTAGTTTATTCGCACCCAACTAACAACAACAACAACAACCCTACGACCCACACGCGATTACTGCCCTTATTAGTCTCAGTCTGACAAGCATCCCACCGAAGCCAGATGAAGTTTTCCCCTTCACGAGAGAAAGAGAAAGATAGACAATTAACTCTCTTACTTTTGAACCAAAAGAAATTGATGGTCTTTTCCACAAGCGTTAATTTGCAGAAATCTTATTATCCAAGACGAAAAAATAAAAAGAGGGAAGAAAAAAAATACTCTCTTTATATATATATATATATATATATATATATATATCTATTTATTAGAATCAACGGAATCAACTAAGCAATTAGGGCCTTTAATTGCTATTAATTAGAGATTAATTATCGTTTTTTTTATTTATAAGAAAAAGAGGGAGAGAATGTTTTTTATTATTATTATTATTATTATTATTATTATTATTATTATCTCTATCGTTAAAGATATACTCACGATAGATTTCTTCTTCGATAGTTGAATCTACGTTTATTTCAGCGGATGACTAAACGCTTTTTTATTCAACAAAGGCTTCGCAATTAAAAGGATAAATCGAATTGCTAGGACTGTAAAAAGATTCTGTGCTAGAAAAAGGATACTAATTGGACAGGGTCGTTAACTCTGCCACCTTTGAATGGCTGACTCTTAGTGTATATATATATATATATATGTATATATAGAGGATGTACCCTTTTGCATGCGAGTCCACGATCCTTGGTACTCATAAATGTTAATTGGATTACTCAACTTCTTCATTTGCGAAGTCATTTTTCGATTTTCATTCCTTTTTTACCTTCTCATTTAAAAATTAGCTTATATTGTAAAAAAAGAAATGGATTTTTTAAGTCCAGATTGGAACTCTATGAGAGTCCTGCATTCTTTTGCAGGTGAAGCATAAGACATATTAAACTCCAAAAGCCCGGGACTCTTGTAGAATACCGTTGGAATTTGTATATATACTGTAAAAAATGAAATTAAAGTTTAATTCTCAACGGGACTCTAAAAATCCCACTCTATTAGAATGAATAATCCCTTTGCTTCAACTCCAAAATAGTAGGACTCTTAGAGTCCCGTTGAGAATTAAAATATAACTTATTTTTACAGTATATATTTAACTCCCAATAGGGTTTTAGAAGAGTCCCACGCTTTAGTAGGTAAAACAAAGAACGTATTTAACTCCAAAAGAGCGGGACTATAAGAGTATCACCCTTTTGGAATGAATACTTCCTTTGCTTCAACTCCCAAGGATGGGACCCTAATAGAGTCCGTAAAGAAAAAAAATAGAATTTAACTCCCAACGGGACTCTATAAGAGTCCCATCCTTTTAATATATATATATATATATATATATATATATATATACCAAAAGGGTGGGACTCTTATATAGTATCGTTGCTAATAAAATATACACTGTTAAAAGAGAGTTATTTGCAAACGTGTGGAACTTTTATAGAGTCCCGTTGGGAGTTAAATGTTTACTGTTTAAAAAGCGAGTAAGATTTTAACTCCTAATGGGACTCTAAGAGTCCCTTTATTTTTTAGTTGAAACAAAGAAAGTATTCCCTTTGCTTTATCTCCAAAAAACTGTGGAACTTTTATAGAGTCCCATTGTGAGATAAAATCGAAATCCATTGTTAAAAATTAAAAAATCTCACCTATTAGGAAAATATCTTTGTTTTCTTCTTTTTTTAAATTTCAACTTCGTTTTGAATTTCCATTGAATAAATGAATAAAAATTTCCAACTAATCGTTTTTCAAGATCCAATTTAGAGAATTTGATTGATTTTATGATTGTAATAAGGGGTTATCAAGAACATTTTGATTGGCACAGCCAGTGATTAAATTCATAATCATTACTTGATGGAAGAAAACAAAAACATCGTCCCTCATATATATATATTCATATGGGTGTAAGGAAATTAGTCTTGAATCGTTTTTCATTTTTAATGTTTTGAAGAAATTATATTTAATACGAATATGTAATGATCTTTTAAAGAGATCAGAAATACAAAAGTGATTGACTTGAAATACGCAGGTTTCGAGGCACGAGAAATGTGAGAATTATTTTTTATTATTATCACACTTGGATTTTAAAAACAAGTATTTAGTAATTTTACATAAAAAAAATATATACCCGCATTGTTTTATTGAAAAAAAGAAAATTTAATTTAATAATATTCTATTAAATTTATTTCTAAAAATATTTGTTATTAGTTTGCATTAATCGATTTTTAATTTGTTACAAAATACTAAGAAATCACTGCGTCAAAGTTTATTAGGTAAATTGATATACTAAAATACGGTAGTTAGAATTTAAGTCCCAACGGGACTCTACAAGCGTCCAGTTGGGGACTCAACCTTTTTGAGGTTAAAGCAAAAGGACGTAGATATTACCTCCCAACGGGACGCTATAAGAGTCCCGCACACTTTGGGAGTGAAAACAAGGGGACATAATCCTAAGAGATTTTAACTTCATAAGACTCCCATCCTTTTGGGATTGAAACAAAGGGAGATAGATTTTAATTCCCAACGGGACTTTTTAAGAGTCCCGCATAATTTTTGGAGTTGAAGCTATGGTTAGATATTACCTTTCAGCGGGACGCTATAAGAGTCCCACCACCATTGGGAGTAAATACAAAAGGGGATAATGCTAAGGGAATTTTATTTAACTCTCTTTGAGTCCCGTCCTTTTGGGGTTGAATCAAAGTGACTTAGATTGTAATTAACTCTTTAAGAGTCCCGCATCAGTTTGGAGTTGTGGCAAAAGATAGATCCTTCCAACAAAATTATCCGAGTCCCGCACCCTTTGGGAGTAATAACAAAGGAAAATAATGCTAAGGGAATTAGATTTCAATTCCCTTAGAGTCTCGTCTTTTTAGAGTTAAAGCAAAGAGAATGGATGTTGGGACTCTTATAAAATCCGTTACGGACTGAATTCGCAAAAATTTTGAGACCAATTATTGTGACTCTTGAAGTCTCATTGGGAATGAAAATCTAACACCCTTTACTTTAACCCCAAGAGCTGCGGGACTCTTGTGGAGTCCCTTTGAGAATTGAAACCTAATTCCTTTTGCTCTAACTCCAAAAGGTGCGGGAATCTTGTAAAGTCCCATCGGGATTTAAATTCTAACTTTCGCTTTTTTAGTGAACTTCCTTTGCTTTAACCTTAAAAGGATGTCGGATTCATGTAGAGTCCCGTTGGGAATTGAAATATAACTCCTTTTTCTTTAACTCCAAAAGAAGGCGGGACTCTTGTAGAGTCCCATTAGGAATTGAAACCTTATTCCTTATACTTCAACCCTAATAGGTACGGGACTCTTGTAGTCTCCCGTCGGGACTTTTAGTGAATTCCTTTTGCTTTACCCCAAAAAGGTGCGGGAATCTTGTAATGTCCCACCGGGATTTAAATTCTAACTTTCGCTTTTTTAGTGAAATCCCTTTGATTTAACCTTAAAAGGGTGTCGGATTCTTGTAGGGTCCCGTTGGGAATTGAAGTATATCTCCCTTTGCTTTAGCCAAAAATAAAGGCGGGACTCTTGTAGAGTCCCATTAGGAATTAAACCTAATTCCCCATACTTGAACCCCAGTAGGTGCGGGACTCTTGTAAAGTTCCATCGGGATTTAAATTCTAACTATCGCTTTTTTAGTGAACTCCCTTTGCTTTAACCTTAAAAAAATGTCGGACTCTTGTACAGTCCCGTTGGAAATTTAAATATAACTCCCTTTGCTTTAACTCCAAAAGAAGGCGGGACTCTTGTAGAGTCCCATTAGGAATTAATACCTTACTCCTTTTACTTCAACCCCAATAGGTGCGGAACTCTTGTAGAGTCCCGTGGCGAATTAAATTCTAATCCCCGTTTGTCTATTACATTAATTAATTTACAAAATTTAATTTTAAAAAATAATTTGTTGAAAATAAATTTTTAAATACATTTTTTCGTCTTTTTTTCCGTTCGATAAAAATATATCCTATGTTTTTTTTACATCCTACAACAGTGTTCTCAACCTTTGGCCAATTCCACAAAAGCGCAGACAGACGTTTTTAATTTAGAATAACCGGTGATATTGTCTCTAAAAATAAGGCCCTTTTTCAAATTAAAAAAAAAAAAATAAAATAAAAACAGAACATCGAAGAAGAATCCTGAACAAAACAGAATGGTTAGATCCTTTCGCCCCTTTTTTTTCCATGGATTTTAGAGATCTGCTCAGATCCTATTTTTAGAATATACGGCAAAAAGGGTGAAAAAAAATGGAAGAATGAAAATGACTAAACACTGCATCCCACTTTGTGAATGACGTCAGGGTGGGTCATCCTATTAGTGGTTGGTAGCCTCAGGTGTCTTAACGCGCAGCAGATGCGTTGTTGAGGGATAATTTTTTTTTTTTATTTTTATTTTCAAAACGGAAATACTGAGTGACATCATGAACCGGTCAGAGTCAATTGCTCCGCAAGTTTTGCGGCGCCGATTTGTTTCTGGCGTCGCCTTTTCTTATTGCGTATATATATATTTATAAATACAAGATAGATAGCAATCTTAAATTCTTTTTTTTTTTCTTTTTTTTTTTAATCTCGCGAACGCATATTGCCCGCGGGATGATGACTAAACGTGGGAAGAGTCCATCTTCCGACCGACCGATCAATTCGTTTGTTATATGTGTTCCTCTAAATCGTTGTAGACTCGATTCTTTCTTCCAGAAACGTTTGCCGCGAATATTCACGTGTTCACTATGTGAGTTCTTATTTTATTTAGTATTTTTTTTTTTTTTTTTTTTTTTTATTCCTTTTGAAGAACGTTTGTGTTTAATTAATTTTTGTATATTTTTTTTTGTTACTAGAGTTTTTTTTTATGAATAAAATAAGATCCTATTTTTTTCGACGAATTTTTTGACACAAAGAAATGATAAAATTCAATTTTTTTTAAAGAAATATTTAAAGTTATTAATTATTTCATTAATGTATTTTCAATTTTTTAATATTGAATTAATATCTGGACATTTTGCAAAATCTATTGAAATTTAATATTATTTGTAAAAATTTTGACTCTAACTTTTAAAAAATTCTTTTTTTTCGTGATTTTTATATTTTGCTTCAAAAAATTCAATTATTTTCAATTATTTTTTAATTTAAAAAAATTTTTTAATTAAATTTTTGTCTGTTAATTCTAATAAATTCTTTATCAATAAAAATTACCAAAAAAAAAATTAAATCAAAAATCACTTGATATTCAATTATTTTCAAAAATTTGAACTGTAAATTTTTTTGAAAATTCAATTAATTTTTAATAATTTTAATTAGATTTTTTTGTAATTATATGATAAATTATTTTAAATTCTGTAAAATTTCATTGTTATTTATTAAAATATTTTGAAATTCAATTACTTTTAAAAAATTTCAATTGTAATTCATTCAAAAATTCAATTATTTTTAATGATTTTTTTTATATTATACTTCAAAAAAATTTAATTATTTAAAAATTTTTTTTTTAATTAAAAAATTTTTTGAAATTCAATTTTTTCTTTTGATATTTATAATAAAAAATTGTTTATCAACTGAAATTATAAAAAAAATTTCAATTATAAATCCCTTGAATTTCAATTATATTCAAATATATCTGAATTGTAAATTTTTCGAAAATTCAATTATTTTTTAAAAATAATTTTTTACAATTATATTATGATAAATTACTTTCAATTTTGTAAAATTAAATTTTTATCTAAAATTTATAAAATTCTTTTAAAATTCAATTATTTCTAAAAAAAAAAATTTTTACTTCGACTCTTCCAAAATACAATTATTTTTAAAAATTTCAACTGTCTTTCCAAAATTCAATTATGTTAAAGGATTTTTATATTATTTTTCAAAAAATTGAATTATTTTAAATTATTTTTCAAATTAAAAAATTTTTTGAAATTCAATTCTTGTCTATTAATTCTAATAAATTCTTTATCAATAAAAAAATTAGCAAAAAAATTTATATAAAAAATCACTTGAAATTCAATTATTTTCAAAAATCTGAATTTGTAAATTTTCGAAAATTCAATTATTAAAAAAAAATGTTATCTAAAACTTATTTTGATAAATTATTTTAAATTCTGTAAAATTTAATTATTATTTACAAAAATATTTGGAAATTTAATTATTTTTAAAAAATTTCAACTCTGATTCATGACAAATTCAATTATTTTTTAATAAATTTTAATATTTCTTTAAAAATTCAATTATTTAAATCAGAATTGAAAAAATTTTAAAACTGTAACTTTACATGGAAAAAAAAATGATTTACTTAAAACAGCGAAAGGATTTTCGCTAAAATAGCGAAAAATTTAACTGAAACAAGTAAAATTATTTCTACTATAGCGAAATATTTCGCTGTTTCAAGTAAATTTTTTTTCCATGTAAGAATTATTTTTCGAAATATTATAAAAAATTTTGAGAATTTTTCTTATACATTAGTTATTTGATTCTAAAATATTTGAAGTAAAATATTTATTAATTAATTAAATATTTAATTAAAAATAAAAAAAAAATTGAATTTTTCTTTCTCTTTACCTGTCATAATTTTCTGGTTTTTTTATTTTTATTTTTCATTTTTAAACGATATAAAGAAAAAAAAAAAAATTTCAAAAAAATATTCCACTAATTAATTGGCATTCGAATGATTTTCAACTAATTAGATTGGAATTTAACGGAGAATCTTTTGAGCGTCCGCAAAATTAATTCTGCAGTTATATTCAAAATTAATTCACACAATTAATGAAACCAAGTTGATTAAATTTTCAAATACTACTTTTTTTTCTTATCGACAGCAAGAAATAAAAAAAAAAACGTTTCCTCAGTCTCCAAATTAAAAATATACGTATTTCTATATCTAAAAGTTGTTTTTTTTTTTTGTTTTTAAATTATCAAAAACAAAATCTCAGTGGAGACGATTCTAAATTGTTAATTATCCTTTTTCAGTCTGCGTTCAAGAAAACTTCGCGCTTTAACAGAAAAGAAATAGTTAGATTTAAAGAAAAAAACAAAAAATATGTTTTCTCAATACAAACCTCTGTTTAAAGTGAGTTTTTGGACTCTTTTTATCCTCAGAAAGACGGTGATGCGTCAACAAAAAACTAAACAAAGAGTGCCGTTAGTCTACGAAGCATCTGGACCTTATTAATCGTCCATATAGTAAAGCAAAAATTTTGTGCATTCACAGATCGAAATCTCAAATCCGTTTCTCTTTGCCATATGGACTTTGGAGAAATTTTTCTAAAAGGCTCGTTTGTTCTATTTTTTTTTTTTATTTTTTTTTGGCAAACACTTTTCAGGACCGCTTTTAATATCAACAAGGACAAAATGATGAATTCAATGAATGAAACGAATTTCTGGAAATGCAAGAGAGGAAAAAAAAATTGCCAAGGAGAAATTAATTTATTCTATAAGCATTTCGAGAAAACTCAAAAAAAGTTGTAGAAAAAAAATGTTATAATTAGGAAATAATAATTTTTTTTTGAAATTTTTTTGTTTTTCAAATTTAACGCTATTTAAGTTGGTAGTAATTTTTTTGCTGTCAATATTATATTTCTAACCTAAAATTTTTTGATTTTGTTTACAGATCATTGCGAATTAGTCCGAAAAGAGTCCGAAAATGATTCGTATTAATCAGAAAATAGTTCGGACGTAATAAATTCGATTTCAGTCCAGAATTGGGAATGAAAATCTAACTCCCTTTACTTTAACTCCAAAAGCTCCGGGACTCTTGAAGAGTCCCATTGAGAATTGAAACCTAATTCTTTTTGCTTTAACCGCTATAGGTGCGGGACTCTTGTAGACTTCCGTCGGGACTTTTAGTGAACTCCTTTTGCTTTAACCCCAAAAGGTGCGGGACTCTTGAAGTCTCATTGGGAATGAAAATCTAACTCCCTTTACTTTATCCCCAAGAGCTTCGGGACTCTTGTAGAGTCCCATTGAGATTGTAAAAAATCTTTTTAAATGAAATTTATGCAATGGGAGTTAGATTTTAAGTTCCGACGGGACTCTACAAGAGTCCCACCCTTTTAGTGATGAAGAAAAGGGAGTTTATTTGTATAAAAGGGTAGGACTCCTCAAGAGTCCCGCACTTAGAGTTAAAGAAAAGGGAGTTTATATACAAAAGGGTGGGACTCTCAGGAATCTCCCTTTACACTACTGTATATTTAACTCCCAACGGGACTGTATAAAAGTCACACCCTTCTAGAGTCCCACTAGCTTTGCTTTCACTCCAAAAGGATTGGACTCTTAGAGTCCCGTTAGTAATTAAAGTATAACTTTCTTTTATACAGCGTATATTTAACTCGTAACTAGATTCTATTAGGGTCCCACTCTTTTGGAGTTGAAGCAAAGGGAATAGAACGTCAAAACGATGGGACTCTCATAATTTAATGTACACTGTGCGAAAGGGAATCTTTTTGTTATTCCAAACGAGACTTTTAAAGAGTCCCACCCTTCGGGAGTTTAAGCAAAGAGAGTATTTATCTCCAGAAGGTTGTGACTGCTAGAGTCCCGTTGGGAATTAAATTATAAATTTCTTTTTTACAATGTATATTCATCTCCCAGTGGGACTCTTAATTTCCAAAGGAACTCTAAAAGTCCCGCACTTTTTGCTAATCCGCGCTCTTTGCGTCAACTCCGAAGAGGGGTATATTTAACTCCCAACGGTACTTTATTAGAGTCCCATACTTTTGACGTTAAAGAAAAAAGACTTTAAGTTCAAACGTGACTCTATAAGAGTCCCACTCTTTTCAAGACAAAACAAAGAGAGTTAGAGACTCCAAAATGGTGGGACTTATGGAGACCGATTGAAAATTAAATGTACACTTTTAAAGAAGGGAGTTTTACAATCGTTTTCACAGGGACTCTATAAGAGTCCCGCACCTTTTGTTGACCCACACCCTTTGCTTCAACGCCAAAAGGGCAAGACTTTTAGAGTCCCGCTGGAAATTAAAATATAATTTCCTTTTGTACAGTGTATATATTCAACTTACAACGGGACTCTTAAGAGTTCCACTCTTTTGGAGTTGAAGAAAAGGGAATTAGATTTTAAGTCCCGATGGGACTCTAAGAATCCCAAACTTTAACGGCTGAAGCAAAGGGAATTAGATTTTATGTCCCGATGGGACTCTAAGAATCCCAAACTGTAAGGGCTGAAGCTAAGGGAATTAGATTTTAAGTCCCGATGGGACTCTAAGAATCCCATACTTTAAGGGCTGAAGCAAAGTGGAGTTTATATCGTAATTCCCGATGGGACTCTAATAGTCCCTCACTAAAGGATTGAAGCAAAGGGAGTTATATTGTCATTTCTGACGGGACTCTAAGAGTCCCACACTTTAAGGCTTAAAACAAATGGAATTATAGATTACTATCAACTACAATTGTAAAAAAAATCTTTTTAAATTGAACTCAAACAATTATAAAAATTAAATTTTTGACAAAATGAATTTTCGTTTATTTGCGGTTAATATGGAAAATTCTTTTTAATCTTTGTTTTTATAAATAAATAGTGAAAATGCTATTTGGCAAAGAAAAAGAATGTTATATGTTGTAGGGCATAAGGATAGTCTTGGAATCTTGAAATGTAGCGATAAAATAGAGAACTAGCGAGAGTCAACAGCGACTATTCCCATCGATGTACGTTATGGCCGATGTTATCTTGGGACCAAGGAGCCGTTCACGGTGCTCAAGACAAAGCCTGATTAATCTTAACTTGACCCATAGGTGCCGACCGGATGCAGCATAACGGTGAATACCGATCCTCAGCGAAGGAACCCACGACTCGAGTCGTTTAAGAAATACGCGAAAAGGAATACATATATATATATATATATATATATATATATATATATGTATATTCCGCGACGACACCTTCTCATCGTCTTCGAGGAATTTTTCTCAATATTCTGTGAAAAAATATCACTGGCGTAACGATTTTTGTGTTTTCTATATTCCTTTATAGAAATATATATATAGTCGTGCCTCAGGAATCTCGTGAATTTTGCTACCGTCACCTAAAACCGGGTCTTGTCGAAGTACTCGCGGAATACCAATGGCAAACCGCGCGTCAGAGGTAGACCTCTTTCTCGAGGTCACTCGAATCAAGGTTACTCTATTACTATATTCCTTTTTTTTCAAATTTTTTTTAAATTTTTTCTTTTTAGTTTGATTTTAATTCTTATCGGGACTCTAAGAGTCCCATAATTTTTTGGCGTTGAAGGAAAAAAGAGATGATTTTAAGTCCCAACTATAAGAGTCCTTCACTTTAGACGTTGAAGCAAAGGAAGTTAGATTTTAAGTCCCAAACGAACTGTACAAGAGTCCCATAATTTTCGTGTTTAGGCAAAGGGGGTAGGAGATTCCAAAAAGGTGTGAGTTATAGAGTCCCGTTTGAAATTAAATATACACTGTAAAAAAGGAGTTAGATTTTAAATCCCAACGGGACTCTAGAAGAGTCTCTCACTTTTTGTTGTCTTACACCCTTTGCTTCTACTCCAAAAGGGGGTATATTTAATTTCCAACTGAACTCTATAAGAGTCCCGCTTTTTTAGTGTACCACGCCATTAGCGTCCAATCCAATGGGGGTATATTAAACACCAAACGGGACTTTATAAAAGTCCCATACATTTAGTTTTGAAGCAAAAGGTAGTAAGATTTAAAGTCCCAAAGGGACTCTAGAGTCCCATAATTTTGATTTTGAAGCAAAAATAGTTAAATTTTAACTCCCATTTAATAGATTTTAACTCATTCGAAGAGTATTTTCCTCTTATTTTTAGAATATAGATAATTTTTTTAAAATAACAAAAACTAATAAAAATAAATTTATTTTTACATCTTTTATTTGATATAACAGTCCCATATTAAAATGGAAGTGAAAATAAATATATATATATATAAAAAAAAGGAAGATTAAGCGAGAATATTGTCTCAGGCAATTTGCCAGAAACAACAGCTTTATGCTGTGGACTTAAATGAGCAAAGTCACTGATTTGTGTTCACCAATCTTCCGTCGGTTGGCGGTCCGTCCGTCCGTTCGACCGATTCAAGTAAGGAGAGAAGAGAATGGAATGCAGAGTGAAAAAAAAGAGGTGCACTGTGTCTGGGAAGTGATTTTCTGGCACCTGTGTCAGTTCACCTAATCGTGCAAGCATGTCAACCTGTTGAGATATACGTGATTTGCTGTGAATGTGTGCGTTCACTGAATCTCCAATCATTCTATGATATTTCTTGTTCTTTTAATATATTCTAAATTTTATATAATGTCGACTATTTTATTTATAACAATAATTCAATTAGTTCGTTCAATAACTATTTTTTTTTAAATTTGTCCTCTTCTAAGATTATTTGGATAATAATTACAATGTAAAAAAGTGACTTCAATTTTAAGTCTTAATGGGACTCTATAAGAGTCCCGCACCGTTTTGGAGTTGAATAAAAAGAGAGTTTGATTATAAATCCCTACGGGACTCTAGAAGAGTCCCGTTCCCTTTTAAAGTTAGTGCAAAGAAAGTTAAATCTTAGCTCCCAACGGGACTCTACAAGAGTCCCACACTATTTTGAAATTAAAGCAAAGCGAGTTAGATTGTAGCTTCTAACGGGACTCTAGAAGAGTCCCGCACCGCTTTAGAGTTGCACGAAAGGAAATTTGGTTATAAATTTCTACGGGACTCTTAAAAAGTCCCGCTCCATTTTGGAATTAGTGCAATGAAAGTTAGGTCTTAACATCCAACGGGACTCTACAAGAGTCCCGCACTCTTTTGGAGTTAGATTTTAATTCCTAACGGGATTCTAGAAGAGTCCCGCTCCATTTTGGAGTTAGTGCAAAGAAAGTTAAATCTTAGCTCCCAACGGGACTCTACAAGAATCCTACACTATTTTGGAATTAAAGCAAAGCGAGTTAGATTGTAGCTTCTAACGGGACTCTAGAAGAGTCCCGCACCGCTTTAGAGTTGCAGGAAAGGAAATTTGGTTATAAAATTCTACGGGACTCTTAAAGAGTCCCGCTCCATTTTGGAATTAGTGCAAAGAAAGTTAGGTCTTAACATCCAACGGGACTCTACAAGAGTCCCACACTCTTTTGAAAATAGAGCCAGAATTTATTATATATATATATAATAGTAAAATAATCAATAAAATTAAGCAAATATAAATATGAAACATAATTTAAAAATATTTGTATAAATTTTTATATTATATATTCTTGGAATATATGTTGTCTAACTATTAGATTTCAACGTTAAAAGAATTTTAAAAAAATATTTTCATTTAACCCCAATCTTTTCTTTTTATTTTTCAAAACAAAAAAAAATGAGTTTGCAAAGAAACCGACCATTTTTGGATTTCTTTTTTTTCGTTTAAGGAACATAATCGTTCTGGAAGCTTTTTATTTTTTTCCTCCAGTCCGCGCATCCAAACGAGAGATTATATAACTCTCTCTCTCTCTCTCTCTTGACAAAATATTGTGTTCACGTATTTTGCTTTAAAAATTTTCGTTACAAATTTCATTCTCTTTCATAATGGGGCTTACGGTTTTTTTTTTTTTTTTTTTTTTTTGTTTCTGCTGATCAGTTTACGATATAACAATAATTCGTGGGTTATTTTACAATCCCAAAGGTACAAATACATTGAAGAAAAAATCGTATTTATCTAAAACAAAAATTTTTAAGTCCGAAAAAAATAGTCTTGAAAAAAGAGGAAAATTCATCTTATTAAAATCCTTTTTAATTAAGAATATTACTCTAAATCGAAGAATAATTTTCTCTTATTTTTAAGAGAAATTTTTCTGTAATAGAGAATAATCCTCTTAAAATAAGAGGAATACATTTTTTGCTCTTATTTTAAGAGGAATTTTTCTAAAATAGAGAATAGTCCTCTTAAAATAAGAGGAATACTTTTTTTCTCTTGTTTTTTGATAGGAATTTTTTGAAATAAATAATAATCCTCTTAAAATAAAAGGAATTCTTTTCTGCGTGATATTCTAGAGGAAAATATGCATTTAAATAAAAGAAATCCTCTTAAATTAAGAATATATTTTTTTTTACTGCACCTAAAAATGTGAAAATAATTCTCCTAGGGTTTTTTTTTCATTTTTTTTTTTTTTTTTTTTTTTTTTTTTTTTTTTTTTTTAATTTAGATTCCAATACCGTTAACGCAGTTGTTTCTTTCAAAAGAGGATGCACACGCGAACACCTTCGAGATATCGCGGAAGATAAAATATACGAGGAGGACATTTAAGAGACGATGCGAGAAGATGCGCGACTCTTTCTCTCTGTAAAATCGTCTTCGTCGTCTCTTCGTCGTTCCAGGAATCGACTAATGACTTGAGAAGACGGGGGAATATATAAGAAAAATAGGAAAAAGATCTTTTACTATATAAAATGACCTTGGGCAGATTAATGCTAACTTCTAAGTTAATTTAGATAAATGAAAAAAAAAAAAAGTGAAATCTTGAAAAGTAATTAATTTGCAACAATAATATAAATAAGATTTCTCTATTTTAAAACAATTAAATTTAAAAAAAAAAAATAATCTTGAAAATAGAGGAAAATTCTCTTGAATCGAGAAATATTATTCTAAATCTGAGAAGAGTATTTTCCTTTTATTTTAAGAGGAATATTCTTAAATAGATAAAATAATTTTCTTAAAATAAGAGGAATATTCTTAAATAAATAATAATCCTCTTAAAATAAGAGGAATTTTTTTTAAATAGATAATAATCCTCTTAGAGTAAGAGAAATATTTTTAAATAAATAAGAATCCCCCTTAAAGTAAGAAGATTATTTTAAAAAATAGATAATAATCATCTTAAAATAAGAGGAAATCCTTGTACGTAAAATTCTAGAGGAAAATAGTGCATTAAAATAAAAGAAATTCTCTTAAATCAAAAAAAAATTTTTTTTCATTTCGATGCAAAAATTATTTATAGAAATTTTTTTTTTTTGTTACCAAATAATTTTGTTTTTATTACAAAAAAAATATATATATATATATATTTTTTTTTTCTTTTTGATTCCAAAATAGTTTACTTTTTTCAATTCAATTTACAAAACTATTGATACCATAATAAATTCCTTTTTTTGATTGAAGATATAAAAAAAATTTATTTTTTTTTCTTTCCTTTATCGAACTATTGAAGATAAATTCCATTGATTGAATAGATAAATTTCATTTATACTATTATAAAGATAAATTTCCCTTGATTAGAGAGAGATAATTTACCTTTATTGTAATTTCATTTGATTTGATGATAATTTGATTTGAAGATAAATTTTTTTTTTCAATTCAAGATGATTTAATTTGATTGAAATTAATTTTATCTTATATTTTTAATTTAAAAAAACTCCCACTTTTTTCACTCTCGCAAAGGTTAGGTTAGGTTACATTAGGTTAGGTTACATTAGGTTAGTTTAGGTTAGGTTAGGTTAGGTTACATTAGGTTAGGTTAGGTTAGGTTAGGTTAGGTTAGGTTAGGTTAGGTTAGGTTAGGTTAGGTTAGGTAAAAGAGAAGATAATTATAATATTTAAATTTAATATTAACAAATGTAATAATTAATATATTTTTAAATTATTTAGAAATGTAAATTTAAATAGACACAATTATTTTACGATTCATAAACAAATATAAATGTTTAATATTGTTTTTTTTTAAAAAAAAAAAAAAAAAAACATCAGGAAATTATTATCAGAGAAAAAAAAAAAAATTTTCAAAGTCAATGGTATCATTCTATTTTTACTGCAAGAACATTTGTGTCGCGCCGTTAGTGATTTTTTTTTTTTAAATCTAATTTTATGTTCCTATATCCTTTACTTTATTATACCATAAAAAAATCCTCTTATTTTGAGAGGAAATTTTTTTACGCCTCTCATAGTAATATCCTCTCAAAGGGAGAATATATTTTTTTAAAGTGGATCAAAAAAATTCTTACGGAATTGACAAAAAGAAAGAATTTTCCACTTCAATTAAAAGACTCCTCTAATTTTGAGAGGAAAATTTTTTTTTTTTTACGACAAAATAAATATAATTTTCTTTTTTTTTTTGATTAAAAGTTATTTATTATATAATATATATTATATAAAAGTTACATTTATTAAAAGTTATATTAAGAATTGAAGAGAAAAAAAAAAAAAATTTTTTTTCAACTGCATTTTAATAATCTAACATTATAAAGGGTATAAAAAAGAAAAACAAAGAAATGTTACGTGATACCTGATATATATATATTTACTTTTAACGCGAGAACAAAAAAAAAGAAACGATTTTAAATATATATATATATATATATATATATATATATATATATATATATATATATATATATATATATATATAAATATCAATTATGACTTTTTAATATCAGTTTTGGGAAAATCGGATGTTTGTGAAATTAAAACATTTTAGAAATACAGTTTTATGAGTGTGCCTTTGTCGGGTTCCAAACTACATTGAAACGGCGGATGCACTTAACACCCGGTCGCAGAGAAGAAACCCTTTCCTATATATTCCCTTTGTCGGCGGACTCTTTCATTTTCTTTTCTCAATGGAATTTCTAAGTGTGAAGAGCTGCTGCTGCTGATGCTCTTTCCATACGACGACGATGACAAGAAGGGGTCATTGACCACATTTTCGGTATCTTTCTGGCAAAACATTGTATATATATATATATATATATATAGGTATTAGTCACCACTTTTTTTTTCTTCTTTTTTTCACCTGACTCTTATTAAATGACCTCATTACGATTTTTTTTTTAAAACCAAACAAATTTTTCCTTTGTATGCCAAAGATACACATATATTGTGTGCACTTCAGAAATACACATATATATATATATATATACATATGAGATGCCCGATTCTTATGCGATTTCAAATACTATTAGTTATGTCATTTTAATATATTATTATTTTTATTATCAATTTTTTTTGTTGAAATTTTTAAATTAATTAATTATTAATTATTAATTAATAATTAAAATTTATTAATTTGTTCCTTACTATAATTCATATATTTAATTAGATAAATATTAATTTCTCAAGTGAAAAATAAAAATACGACGTAAAACATTATTAATAGGCGTTAAAAAAAATTTTTCCTCTCAAAACAAGAAGAATCAAATTTTTAAGAGAAAAATGTTTCTTTTGCAATTCATTTTTCTTAAAAACGCAATATTATATCTATACTTTTGAAGGGAATATTCTCATTTTGAGAGGATAATACTGTCAGGCGAAAAAAATTTCCTCTCAAAATGAGAATATTCCCTTTTGGTTTTCAAAATGAATTAAACCTTCTGGTGCAATTATTTTTTCATAAATGCATTATTATATCTACTTTTTTAAAAGAAAATATTCTCATTTTGAGAGAATATTACTAACAGTCAAAAAAAAATAATTTTCTCTCAAAATGAGAGGAATCAGATTTGAAGAGAAAAATGTTTCTTTTGTAATTCATTTTCTCAAAACCGCAATATTATATCTATATACTTTTGAAGGGAATATTCTCATTTTGAGAGGATAATACTGCCAGGCGAAAAAAATTTCCTCTCAAAATGAGAATATTCCCTTTTGGTTTTCAAAATGAATTAAACCTTCTGGTGCAATTATTTTTTCATAAATGCATTATTATATCAACTTCTTTAAAGAAAATATTCTCATTTTGAGAGGATATTACTGACAGTAGAAAAAAATAATTTCCTCTCAAAATGAGAGGTTCCTCATAGTTTAAAAGAAAAATTAATCTTTCTGCTGCAATTATTTTTTCATAAATGCATTATTATATCTACTTTTTTAAAAGGAAACATTCTCATTTTAAGAGGATATTACTGCCAGTCGAAAAAAATAATTTCCTCTCAAAATGAGAGTAGTAGTCTCTTAGTTAAAAAAGGAATGTCATTTTTATTTTAATTCTTTTTTTTACAACAAAATCATAATATCTTAAAAAACAAAAGAATATTCTCGTTTTAAAAAGAAACTACTGTCACGCGTTAAAAAAAATTTCCTCTCAGAATGAGAGGATTTTCATAGTTTTAAAGAGGTAAATCTTTCTTTCACAAATTCTTTTTTCATAAACGAATTATTATATCTGTACTTTTAAGGAACTATTCTCACTTGAAGAGGGTATTACCGGCGAGGTTTAAAAAATTTCCTATCAAAATAAGAGGAATTCTCTTAGTGTAATACCGGTAGTTCACAGTAAAAGTTTTTAACTAGTAAATCCCCCCCTCCCACCCCGATTAATATTTTCGTTTTAAATAGAAGCCATTTTTTAGTGAAAAAAAAATTCCTCCTAAAATGAGAGGAATCTCCTTTTCCAGGATAAAAGCATATTTCTTTTGCAAATTCTCAAACGAATTAAACATCTGCACTTAAAACGGGAATATTCGCCTTTTTTATAAAAATATATCTGACAAGCGTAAAAAAAAATTTCTTCTCAAAATTAGAGGAATCTCTAAATTTTGAAAAGTAAAATTTTTCTGTTGCAATTGTTTTGTTTTTCATAAACGCATTTATTATGCGTCTACTTTTGAAGAAAATATTCCTTATTTTTGAGAGGATATTACTGGTGGGCGTAAAAAATTTCCTCTCAAAATAAGAGGAGTTTTTTAATTAAAGAGGAATATCATTTTTTTTTAAATTCCTTTGTTTAATTCGAATTATAATGTATTTTATTGAAATAAGAATACTCTCGTTTTAAAAAGAAACTACTGCCAGGTGTTTTAAATAATTTTCCTCTCAAAGTGAGAGGATTTTCTTAGTTTTAAAGAGGAGAATCATTTTTTAATTTATTTATTTTATAATATTTACGCTAAAATAAATATTTTTACAATTTAAGAGGATGATATTGGTAGTTGTAAAAAATTTCCTCTCAGAATGAGAGGAGCCTCTTAGTTTTTGAAGAGGAAAATGTTTCTTTTGCAATTCTTTTTTTTTTAAAGCGCATTATTATATCTACTTTTTAAAGGCAATATTCTCATTTTGAGATGATATTACTGTCAGGCGCAAAAAAAATTTCCTCTCTAAATGAGAGGAATTTCTTTTTTAAACGATAAAACTAGATATTTTTCTTTTTGAAATTTTTTACGAATTATAGTATCTTATTTAAAAGAAAAAATTCTTGTTTTGAGAGAAAAATAAAAATAAAAATCCTCTCAAAATAAGAGGAATTCTCTTAGTTTAAAAGAGAAAAATTTATCTTTTCCAATTCTTTTTTTTTAAAAACACATTACAATATCTACTTTAAAGGTAATTTTTTTCACTTTAAAATGATATATTACTGTTAGGAACATAAAAATTTCCTCTCTAAATGAGTGGAATTTCTTTTTTCGACATTGAAACTTTATATATTTCTTTTTGCAAATTTTTTTATGGAATTATAATATCTTATTTGATGGAAATATTTTATTTATTTTGAAAGGATATTACTGTCAAAAGTAAATAAATTTCCTCTCATAATAAAGGGATTCACTTAATTAAAAGAGGAATATCTTTTTTTTGAAACTTTTTTTCAAACAAACTATAATTTCTTATTGTTAGAAGGGAATATTTGTAAAAAAATTTCCTATTAAAATGAGAATAATCTCTTAGTTTGAAGAGGAAAAACTTTTTTTTATGTTGAATCAACAAAACTATTTATTATTATTATTATTATTATTATTATTATTATTATTATTATTATTATTATTATTATTATTATTATTATTATTATTATTATTATTATTATTATTATTATTATTATTATTATTATTATTATTATTATTATTATTATTATTATTATTATTATTATTATTATTATTATTATTATTATTATTATTATTATTATTATTATTATTATTATTATTATTATTATTATTATTATTATTATTATTATTATTATTATTATTATTATTATTATTATTATTATTATTATTATTATTATTATTATTATTATTATTATTATTATTATTATTATTATTATTATTATTATTATTATTATTATTATTATTATTATTATTATTATTATTATTATTATTATTATTATTATTATTATTATTATTATTATTATTATTATTATTATTATTATTATTATTATTATTATTATTATTATTATTATTATTATTATTATTATTATTATTATTATTATTATTATTATTATTATTATTATTATTATTATTATTATTATTATTATTATTATTATTATTATTATTATTATTATTATTATTATTATTATTATTATTATTATTATTATTATTATTATTATTATTATTATTATTATTATTATTATTATTATTATTATTATTATTATTATTATTATTATTATTATTATTATTATTATTATTATTATTATTATTATTATTATTATTATTATTATTATTATTATTATTATTATTATTATTATTATTATTATTATTATTATTATTATTATTATTATTATTATTATTATTATTATTATTATTATTATTATTATTATTATTATTATTATTATTATTATTATTATTATTATTATTATTATTATTATTATTATTATTATTATTATTATTATTATTATTATTATTATTATTATTATTATTATTATTATTATTATTATTATTATTATTATTATTATTATTATTATTATTATTATTATTATTATTATTATTATTATTATTATTATTATTATTATTATTATTATTATTATTATTATTATTATTATTATTATTATTATTATTATTATTATTATTATTATTATTATTATTATTATTATTATTATTATTATTATTATTATTATTATTATTATTATTATTATTATTATTATTATTATTATTATTATTATTATTATTATTATTATTATTATTATTATTATTATTATTATTATTATTATATACAAGACACGATTCATTTGACTATATATTGAAATGATTTGTCGACTGCAACAAGGACACCGTTATCAACATATAGTGAAAAACGAGATGAGTATTAGAAAACGGGTTCGCAAGATCACTCGATGTACCGGTAGTCGATAAAGAATTATAATCGATTCATTTATACACCATATAGGCATCCTATCGACGAGTGATCGCGATTTAACATTTCCGGCCTTCTTCGTGTCTTCTGTATGTGTGTGTGTGTGTGTGTGTGTGTATGAGCGCGCACACACAATTTACCCCCTCCTCTCTTCCTCCTTGTTAGAATATTGTTCTCTTCCTTGCGCGCTTATATTTGCTCTAATTCGTTTCTAGTGCAAGTTCAATGTTTCTTCTCTATCTCCTCTCCCTTCACCCACCCCTAAAAAATCTTTTTTTTTTGCAAATATTTATCTCGAGAGAGTGTCGTTTCTAATTTTCCATAAAGTTACGCGAAAATGACTATATACGTAATGTTTAAATTTTATCAATATAATTTTATCTCCTAACAATATATGTATATATACATCTAATATAATATAGTGTTTCGTAATTTTAATTAATGACACTTTCAATAAATTGAGACTTTTAGAAAAAAAAAATTAATTTTTAAATAAAAAAAAAACAATTTTTGTCAAGAAATTGAAATTTTTTTTTTTTTTTTTTGAATTAAAAATTGTTAAAAATTAAATTTATGAGACGAATGTTGAAATTTCACTTTTCATTGAGACTTTCATTCAAGAGTTTATGTTTCCTAGAAATAACTACGAAAGTCCAGACACTTTTATATACAGTATATATATATATATAGTATTTTTTTCTTTTTAACTGACTTAACACTTTTATTAAAGATTATAATAGTTGATTCATTATTTAATAGATCCTTGGTTAGTGACGTAATGTTATAGAGAAAAACATTCATTTCTAATAGAAGACAAAGAAAACGATGCCATTGGATTTTTTTTTCCTTGTGTGCGGGGAAATTATTTCTTTTTTTTAAACATATATCATTTTAAATACAAAAGAATACACAATGAATAAATTTGAAACTATTAGTATTTTAATTAATATTAATTAAATTATAAATTAGAATTAAAGTTGTTAATAAAAAAATAATTATATTAATTTTAATAAATTAGTTTGGTTTTAACTGCCTTTTTTTAGTGTATATATTTAACTCCCAACGGGACCCTATAGGTCCCATAATTATGGAGTTACAGGCTCGTTTTAATTTAACTCCAAAAAAAGTGCGAAATACTTCTAGAGTCCCGTTGGGACTTAAAACCTAACCCTTTTTTTATTGTATATATTTAACTCCAAACGGGACTCTATAAGTCCCATAACTATGGAGTTATAAACTCGTTTTAATTTAACTCCAAAAAAGTGCGAAATACTTCTAGAGTCCAGTTGGGACGTAAAACTCAACACCCCTTTTTTAAGTGCATATTTAACTCCCAACGGGACTCTATAAAAGTCCCACAATTTTAAAGTTGAATACTCCATTTGCACTTGTAAAGAATGCGAAACTCTTATAGACTCCCATTGGAAGATAAAACAAAACTGCCTTTTTTATCGTGTGTATTCAACTCCCAACGGGACTCTATAAAAGTCCCACAATTTTAAAGTTGAATACTCCATTAGCACTTCAAAAGAGTACAGGACTCTTCTAGAGTCCCGTTAGGTATTAAAATCTGAGTCCCTTTAAATGATCCCTTTAATTTAACTCCAAAAAAAGTGCGAAAACATTCTAGAGGCCCATTGGGACTTAAAACCTAACCCTATTTTTTATAGTGTATACTTAACTCCTAACGGGACCCTACAAGAGTCCCTTGTAGGGTCTCTTTTGGGACCTTTTTGGGTCAACTCCAAAAAAGTATGGGACTCTTAGAGAGTCCCGATGGGACTTAAGATCTAACTCCCCTGTTTTAACAGTTTATTAAAATTTAATTAATTTTATTTTAATTTTTCCAATTGAACTCAAAGTCGACAAAATTAACTCGTCTATAGGTGCATAATATGTGTTCATTTGTAAACATTGTCAAACAGGTGAACGATGTTGGTTTAGTGCAAAGGTGACTAAACTTATATCACGGAAGAGTCATCTCGTTGGCTAACAATGTCTTGTTTGATTTAAAATCCATGGCGACCGACGTGGTTTTATCTGTCGGGTTTCAATAAGTTTGTCCCTCTTGTAACGGATCTATTTTCCTCGAAGAATTCCTTAAAATTCTATGTAATTTCAAATATTTAGAAAATGGAACACATTTTATTTTGATTCAAAAAATGGACTTGAAATAAATTTGCAATAATTTAAATTTAGTTCGATAAAAAATGAGTCCTTAGCATTAACTCCCTTTGTTTTAACTTCCAAAAGTTGCAGGACTCTTCAAGAGTCCCGTTGGGAATTAGAACCTAACTTCCTTTGCTTTAATCCCGAAAAGTTGCGGGACTCTTTAAGAGTCCCGTTGGGAATTAGAACCTAACTCCCTTTGCTTTAACCTCAAATAGTTGCGGGTTTCTTCAAGAGTCCCGTTGGGAATTAAAACCTAACTCCCTTTGCTTTAACCCCAAAAAGTTGCGAAACTTATCTAGAGTCCCGTCGAGAATTACAAGCTGACACCTATTTTATTTAAGTATACAGTGTAAAAAGGGATTAATTTTTAATTTCCAACGGGACTTTAGAAGAGTCCCACCATCAAATACAATGTTTCTCGAATTTGTTTATAAATTTCTACACGAGTTGAATGTGCCTTATTGAATCATAGTTAAAAATATGAAATTCTAAAAACAGGTTGATGATCAATAATATTGAATTTCTGATGAGAAACTAAAATATCCTGAACTGTTAATGCGATATAATCATTTATCGTTGATGACTCCGATACTGAGACGTACACACACACACACACACACAAAGTCACACACACATACACAACCGGAACGTGTAGATCAGCCGATCTCTTGACAAACTTGCCCCATTAATGTGCCTATTATGGATTACCACTTTTTTCCCCAACACCTTTATCGCCACCTTCTTTCCACTTTTTTCACATCATCTTTTTCTTACCTCAACGCATTCTTATTGTAAATCCACTTTTTCTCCCGTTCTTTTGTATCATCATCTGAGATATTTTCTTCATTTTAAAAATTTATTTCAAATTTTTATTATTTTTAATATTTATAATATTGCGAAAAGAGTGGAACATTTGTAGAGTCCCGTTGAGAGTTAATTGTACACTAGAAAAATGGGAGTTAGATTTTAATTTCCAACGGGACTCTATAAAAGTCCTTTTTTAATTACGTACTTCCTTTTGTTTTTAGTTTAAAAGGGAGGGATTTTTATAGAGTCCCGTTGGGAGTTACATTTGGACTCCCTTTCCTTCAAGCCGAAAAGGGGTGGGACTTTTATAGAGTCCTTTGGGAATTAAATATACACTGTAAAAAAGTAGTTAGATTTTGAATTTCCAACGGGACTTTATAATAGTCCCATGATTTTAATTACATACTCCCATTGTTTCAATACCAGAAAGGTGGGACTCTTAGAGTCCCTTTGGGTAATAAAATCTAACTTCATTTTTACAGTTTATACTTAACTCCCAACGGGACTCTTCACATAATTTCGATTGTTTCCATCAAAGAGTCTTAATGGGACTTTAAAGAGTCCAATTTTCTTTTAGGGTAGAAGCAAAGGGAGTTAGATTTTAACGTTTAACGGGACTCTATGAGAGTACTACACTCTTTTGACGTTGAAGGAAAGAGAGTTTATATATAAATTGGTAAGACTTTAGTACAGTCCCATTGGATATTAAAATCTAACTCTTTTTTATAGTTTACAATTAATTACCAACGGGACTCTACACATAATTTCGATTGTTTCCATTAAAGAGTCTCAATGGGACTTTTAAGAGTTCCATATCCTTTTAAGGTAGAAGCAAAGGATGTTAGATTTTAATTCCCAACCGGACTCTTTAAGAGTCCCGCACTATTTTGAGGTTAAAGAAAAAGTAGTTTATGTACAGACTACAAGAGTTAGACTCTTGTAGAGTCCCGTTGGTAGTTAAATATAAACTGTAAAAATGGAGCTAGGTTTAATACCCAAAGGGACTCTAAAAGAGTCCCATTCGTTTTTATATAAACTCCCTTTCCTTTAACACTAAAAGAGTGCGGGACTCTTAAAGAGTCCCGTAGGGAATTGAAATTTTACTCACTTTGCTTCCACCTCGAAAGAATACGGGACTCTTATAGAGTTCCTTTGGGACTCTTTGATAAAATTAAAATTATGTTAACCCAAAAAAATTGTTTTATTTAAATACCAACTAAACGTTTTGTTATCAAAAACAAAATCTTTTTTTCAGTGTCACGAAAATTTATTAATTAATTCAGCGAGATTCCGATTTAGAGAGTTAGTAGAAGATTATTTCATAAAACACACGGTATTTATAAACAAGGTCCAGTTTATGAATGATTAACATATTATAATCGTTAAATTATTTTTGATTATAATTTTTGCACGAGATGATGACTTGTTTTTATTTCTATGTATCTATATATATATGTGTATGAACATTAAATTGTTGTGTACGTCCGAAAGAATGTTGGAGGTGACTTTTCTTGATCATCGCATTCTGAAATCTCTAGAATGAGATTTAAAGAGCAGGTTATCGTAAAGTCACGCTTAATATTTACTATTCCCGCGAGAGAGAAACGTTTATAGTAAAAGCGATTATGTCGTTAATGGCGCAAGATCAACCTCGTAAATTTAGATCGCAGCTGGCGATACTCCTCGTTTGCTCGTCCAACTTGTATATATAGGTATATATATATATACGCTCCTTTATTTACAAGAATCCGGCGACGTGACGCTCTGTCGAATACCAAAGCGCGCGAGGAAAATTGAATAAATGTTGCTCCTCTTTCAGAAAATTAGAATTTATTCATTATACTACCACCCCGATATGCGCAAGACTAAAAAAATGAAAGCTTTTGAGAAAAGTGGAGGTAAAGTCCTTTAAAAACCCAGTTTTTAGGGGTTTTTAATATTTTTTTCTCTTTATCCCCCAATTTTTTTCGAAATCGTAACGTTTTATCCAATTTTACCACCCGAAATCGTGTTCAGCGGACAAAAATACATTGAAAAGGACTCCCATATCAAAAATAACGAAAAAATTTTTTTAAGGTGTCCTCTGCCCCCCCCCTTTTTTTAAAAAATTCTTCATTTTTTTTTGTTTTCCCTATGAGAGTACGGTCCAAGCTTATATTTGCAGCCCTTACAGCAATCGCCTGGAATATTAAAGAAAGAAAAAAATTGTAAATCCTCAAAAATACATTTTTTGGGGGGGGTCTTACCCCTACTTTTTTCAAAATTCTCAAGTGCTAGACAATTTTGCCACCCGGAATCGTGTTCAGCGGACAAAAATACATTGAAAAGGACTCCCATATCAAAAATAACGAAAAAATTTTTTTAAGGGGTCCTCTGCCCCCCCCTTTTTTTGAATTCTTCATTTTTTTTTGTTTTCCGTATAAGAGTACGGTCCAAGCTTATATTTGCAGCCCTTACAGCAATCGTCTGTAATATTAAAGAGAGAAAAAAAATTGTAAATCCTCAAAAATACATTTTTTTAGGGGGTCTTACCCCCACTTTTTTCAATATTCTCAAGTGCTAGACAATTTTAAGACTCGGAAACGCGTTCAGCGGACAAAAATACATTAAAAACGATTCCGATATCAAATGTGAAAATAAATTCGAATTTTGCAGACTACGTCTGGCAGTATTTTGGAAAAAGTGGGGGTAAAGACCCCCAAAAAAACGTGATTTTTAGGGGTTTTTCAATTTTTTTATCTTTAATATTCCAAGAGACTTTTGTGATGGCTGCAATATTAGATTGGATTGTACTCTTAAAGACTAACATACGCAAAACTAAAAAAAAATTGAGAATTTTGAAAAAAGGGTGTTAGGGATCCCCCCAAAAATTTTTTGTTATTTTTGCTATGGGAGTCTTTTTCAATGTATTTTTGTCTGCTGAACACGATCCCGGGTTCCAAAATAGTTTAGAACGTCAGGATTTTGAAAACAGAGGGGGTAGGGAACCCCCCCCAAAATTTTTCCTTATTTTCTATATGGGAGTCCTTTTCAATGTATTTTTGACATCTGAACACAATTCCCAGTTCCAAAATTGTCCAGAATATCAGGATTTAGAAAAGAGGGGGGGTACAGACCCCCAAAAAAACGTGATTTTGAGGGGGTTTTCAATTTTTTTTATCTTTAATATTCCAAGAGACTTCTGTAATGGCTGCAATATTAAATTGTATTATTTAAGACTAACATACGCAAAACTAAAAAAAAATTGAGAATTTTGAAAAGAAGGGGGGTAGGGACCCCTCCAAAAAAATTTTGTTATTTTTGCTATGGGAGTCTTTTTCAATGTATTTTTGTCTGCTGAACACGATCCCGGGTTCCAAAATTGTTTAGAACGTCAGGATTTTGAAAAAAGGGGGGCTAGGGAAACCCCTCCAAAATTTTTTCCTTATTTTCTATATGGTAATGTATTTCAATGTATTTTTGACATCTGAATACGATTCCGGGTTCCAAAATTGTCCACAACACCAGGATTTAGAAAAGAGGGGGGGGGGGGTATGGAACCCCATAAAAAAATTTTTTTCGTTATTTTGCATATGGGAGTCCTTTTTCATGTATTTTTGTCCGCTGAACACGATTCCGCATTCCAAAATTGCCTACAACCTTAAGATTTTGAAAAAAGGGGAGTGTAAAGAGAAAAAATTTTTTTATTTTTTTTATTCCACTTCTAATTATTATTTTTTCAAAAACATTTTTACAGTACAAATTGGCAGCAAAAATTATTTTTTTTTTTGTAAATTGTCAACTTTTTACACGTTGACAAGTTTCTATAGAAATCAAATTTCCTTCAATAATAAATTCTTCATTTCAAGAAAATCTAATTTCCTATTACGCAGAATTGATTGTTTTCCAATTGAATGAATATCGGTTTTTTTTTTTTTTTTTTTGTTTTTTTTTCTCCCATTCTATTGAAAACTGGTTTTTTTTTCTCTCTCTTCTTTTGGAAAAAAGAAACTTGTAATAGTGGCGTTATTACGAAATTGTTCTTTCGTGTGCGGAATCGATTAGACTCTCGCGTTACTCTCATAAATAACATGAGAGTCGTCAACCGTGTGACGATGATTCACGCAATGGCAGAGAGTCACAAAAAAGAAAAAAAAAAAATACACAAGAAGGTGCATGGTAAAAAAAAAAGATGAGAAAATAGTGGAAGAAGAAGAAGACGAAGAAGAAGAAGTAGAAGAAGAAGAAAGAAAAAGGTCTAGGGTATCATCTCCTATAAATACCTGAATTGCCTCGGGCAAGGACGTTGTTGCCTGAGAGAATATGACCGTTCTGACCTCACCACCAAGCACCGAGAGTCAGCTTTGATGTTCAATAAAGTGGGACTTGGATGTTTCATGATTGGCCTCCTTCATCCGGAATCAATAAACTTCTTTTCCATATATTAAATCATCTTTCTCTCTCTCTTTCTCTCTCTCCCTCTTTAGATTTATTTTCAAACTCCAAACAATCAAGTAAAACAAAAATTATCACTTTTTTTTGCTAATAATTATTAATTAAGGGAATGTAGTCATCAATGGACCACCTTTTGTTTTTTCGTAGCTAACTTTTTTTTCAACTAAATAATTAGCTAATTTCAATGCACCATTGAAAAGGTAGTGAAAAATGCTACAATTTACATGTATTTAGAATTTTTTTCACTGGGATAGAAAATTTTTTACAAGGTTTATTTAAAAAGTGATTTTTTCCTACAATTTTTTTTTTTCGCTGTCATCAGTGGACCACCCTTGAAAAATTATCTTAAAACTTATCAAAATCCTAAAATTTTTATATTTATTGAATAATTTTTTTATTTAACTCATCACCAAAAAGCAAAAAGATACTATTTTTAAAACACTCTAGTAACTTTTTTGGTATTCCAGTAAGTTCTATGAGATTTTAGAAACTTTTCCGTTTCTCTAGTGACTTTTCTGTCAGGCTAATAAGTTAGGCTTTTATTATTTCAGAAACTTTTATAAGATTCTAGTAACTTTTTTGCACTCTAGTAATTTTTAAAACACTCTAGTAAATTTTTTTTTTTGGCATTCTAGTAAGTTTTATGAAACTCTAATAAATTTTACCGCACTCTAGTAAGTTTTGAGGCAGTTTTCTGGCACTTTTGTAATTTTTATGACACTCTAGTAACTTTTTTTGATATTCAAGTAAGATTTTGGTACTCTAGTAACTTTTTTTTTGCATTCTACTAATGAGACTCTAGTAACTTTTATGACACTATAGTAACTTTTGTGTCACCATAGTAACTTTTTTTGGCATTTCAGTTAGTTCAATGAGAGTCTAATAACTTTTTTGGCACTCTATAGTAACTTTTGTGCCACTCTAGTAACTTTTCTTGACGTTCTAGTAACTTTTTTGTCACTTTAGTAAGTTTTTTTATTATAATAAAATTTTCCAAGAGTATAGTAACTTTTTTTTTGTAAATGATACAAAAGGAAAAGTAACTTTATATATAAAATTCTAGTAACTTTTTTGGACTCTAGTAACTATTTTGGAATTCTAGCAAGTACAATGGGACTCTAAAAATTTTACGACACTTTTTGTAAGTTTTTTAGTAACTTTAATAATTTTTCTTAGCCAACTAGGGACTTTACTGTCACTCTAGTAACTTTTACGGGATTTTAGTAATTTTTATATCACTCTAGAAATTTCTTTTTTACCACTCTAGTAACTTTTCTGCCACCCATAGTAAGTTTTTATAGTATTTTAACAACTTCTATAAGATTCTAGTAACTTTATTTTGGCACTCTAGTACGTTCTATGGGACTCTAAAAACTTTATGGTACTCTAGTAACTTTTAACTTATTCCAATAAGAACGTTATTGTCAGTTTAGTAACCTTTACGGGACTCTAGTAATTTTGGTGTCATTCAAGAAATTTTTTTTTTTACTACTCTAGTAACTATTTTGCACTATACTAATTTTTATGATACTCTACGAAATTTTTTTAGCATTCTAGTTAGTTATATGGGACTCTAAAACGTTTTACCTTACTATAGTAAATTTTTTGGCATTCTAGTTAATTTTTTGAGACTGTAATAACATTTACCTTACTCTAGTAACTGTTGAGGCAGTTTTCTGGCACTTTAGTAATTTTTATGACATTCTAGTAATTTTTGTGGCATTCTAGTAAGTTTTATGGTACTCTAGTAACTTTTATGATACTGTAGCAAATTTTACGTCACTTTAGTAACTTTTTTCGGCATTCCAGTAAGTTCAATGAGACTCTAGTAACTTTTTTGGCACTCTAGTAAGTTTTAAGCCGCTCTAGTAACTTTTCTTGGTGTTCTGGTAACTTTTTTTGTCATTCTAGTAAGTTTTTTGTATTATAAAAGAATTTTCTAAGAGTATATAGTAACTTTTTGTCATTCTAATAACTTTTATTACATTCTAGTAACTTTTTTGGCAGTCTAGTAACTTTTATGTAACTTCAGTAAGTTAACAAGTAAACAGTGATTCACTCATGACAAACATTCCTCTAATTAATTCCAAATTATAATTGAAAAAAATAGTAATTGTAAGATTCGTTTTTGTTTTTTTTTTATTAAATCTGCAACAGTATATAATCAGTTGCAGAAATATATATATTTTGCATATATATGAGAACATATATAGAAATTAAAAGACCGCGACAATATTCAGAGAAGGATCGTTCGTAATGCGAAACAGACGTGTATTTCTTTTTCGGCAAAATTCACGCTTACATTTAACGACTCATCCGTGGTTCCCTTTTTTTGGAGGGTAAGGAGGGGGGGGGGTGAGGGTAGTGGTACTATGTCGTCGGCTTCTTCCAAAGTTCTTCAATCCTAGAAGGTCTCTCTCTCTCTCTCTCTCTTCTTTCGTCTCATCGAATATCATTTCTTTAGAAACCCTTTTTGTAGCATCAAAAAAAAAAAAAAAAAACTAAAACTAAAAATCTTTTCTAATTTTTTTTTTTTGTTTTCGCAAAATATTTTTTCTACGGCAATAAAAATAGATTTAGAAAAAAAAATCCATCGTCCAAAAAAAAAACAAAACAAAATCATATTATTTTTGTGGTAAAATTTTGTGGGTCTAGGACAGTTAAAAATTTGTCCTTGACCGAGAGGACCTCTGATGAATAAGGATCCTAAAAATGAAATGTGTGTAAAAAAACAAAATTGTTTTCTTACAAGAATGATTTTGATGTTAAATTTCAATTTAGTCTTGCTTTTACTTCTTCATCATCTTTTTTTTTTTATTATTTATTTTCTCATTTAAATCCTATTTTTTTTATTTTTCAACAAAAAAAAACAAAATTGACGAAATACCTTATTTTATTGGTACAAAAAGAAAAAAATTTATTTCTTTTAAGAAAATAGTTTATAAGAAAAATACTACTACTACTACAACTATTACTGATACTACTTACACTACTACTACTACTACTAATACTACCAATACTACTACTAATACTGCTAGTAATACTACTACTAATACTACTACTAATACTACTACTAATACTACTATAAATACTACTACTATAACTGATACTACTTACACTACTACTACTAATAATAATACCAATACTACTACTAATACTACTATACATACTACTACAATAACTGATACTACTTACACTCCTACCACTAATATTACCAATACTACTACTAATACTACTACTAATACTACTATAAATACTACTACTATAATTGATACTACTTACACTACTACTACTAATAATAATACCAATAATACTACTAATACTACTACTAATACTACTATACATACTACTACTATAACTGATACTACTTACACTACTACTACTACTATTACCAATACTACTACTAATACTACTATACATACTACTACTACTGATATTACTAATACTACTACTACTACAAATACTATTCATATTACTACGAATACTACTACTACGTATACTACTAATGCTTATACTACTACTCATATTACCAATACTACTTCTAATTCTACGACTATATTAACAATACTACTATTAATACTACTACTAATACTATTAATACTGTTAAACTACCAATAACAATACTACTGCTACTATTACCAATACTACTACTAATACTAGGTACTATTTATACTACTACTAATATTACTATTACTGATACTATTTACACTACTACTACTAATATTACCAATACTACTTCTAATACTACTACTATTACTAATACTACTACTCATACTACTACTATTACTGATACTAATTACACTACTACTAATATTACTAATACGACAAATGCTATTCATATTACTACGAATACTACTACTAATAATACTACTAATACTGATACTACTTATACTACTACTAATATTACTAATACTACTACTACTATTATTGATACTACTTACACTACTACTACTATTATTACCAATATTACTACTAATACTATTACTAATACTACTACTAATACTATTACTGATGCTACTACTACTACTACTACTACTACTCATACTACTATAAATACTACTACTTATATTACTTCTACTACAAATAATATTCATATTACTACGAATACTACTACTAATAATACTACTAATACTTTTAATACTACCAAAAGTAATACTACTGCTATTATTACCAATATTACTTCTAATACTACTGCTACTATTACTAGTACTACTACTACTACTACTACTACTACTACTACTACTACTACTACTACTACTACTACTACTACTACTACTACTACTACTACTACTACTGTTACTGACACTACTTACACTACTACTACTACTAATATTACCAATACTAATACTAACACTAATATGACTACTAATAATACTAATTCTAATATTACCAATACTACTACTACTGATAATAATAATAACAAAAAATAGTAATAGTAATAAAAATAATAATAACAATAATAATAATAATAATAATAATAATAATAATAATAATAGTTGAATAGGAGGAAAGTCCGGTTGTAGTTGGGCGAGAAAAATGTACTTGTCTCGTTTGATGTTGACTAATGTGGCGTCAACGATTTCAACGCAGTTGTCAAGAGTGGCTTTTCTGACCTTGAAAATGTCCGAGGCAGTGCAGCATCACTTGCAGAGTAATTCACGTGTAGTTTGCGCACACCACAACCATATATATAAATACACACAAACCGTGAGGGGTTTTCGTTATATTATATGTATATGCCTTCTCTCTTTGTTCCGCTTTTGCTAAAGTCGATCATATACATATATTTCTATATATATGTATATATAAAGAAACCAGTCGAGATAAAAATACTGCATCTTTATATATATATATATATATAGTGATAAACGATTTCTTAAAAACAAATGTATTTACGTGTGTGTATATGATGCTTAACATCAGGTTGCATTTTTAAGATTATGTAAAGAAATTGTGTAGAACTTGGCTTTTGCGAAAAAAAAATTACATTTACGGTTTATTGTGATTAAAGATCATTTAGAATTTTTCTTAATTTTTTTTTTCCTGTTTGAATAGAAATTCGAAATTATAAAATCTAGTGGAATTATTTTTACTATTAACTATTATTATTTTTATTTTTATTATTATTATTATTATTATTATTATTATTATTATTATTATTAACTATTAACTTGACTATTAACAAATAAAAATATTTATTTTTATTAAATAATAATTATTATTATTCAACTAAAAGAAATGCGTATTTTTATCAAAAAATAGAGAAATTATTCTTGGGTGAATTTCTGATCTAATGAAAATTAAACACGAAGAATTTTTTTTTTTTTCGAACACCAAAAAGAAAATATTCTTGAAAATAGAGGAAAATTCAAAAATCCTCTTGAATCAAGAATATTACTCTTAATTGAAGAGTATTTTCCTCTTATTTGAAGAGGAATATTCTTAAAAGTGATAATAATTCTCTTATAATAAGAGGAATCTTTTTGCTTGGTATTCTAGAGGAAAATATGCATTAACAATAAGAGGAAAATCCTCTTAAATTAAATAATATTTTTTTGTTTTAGTGAACAAAATATTATAAAATTAATTCGCGACTTTGAAAGATTGATATTTATAATATAATGCGTCACAAAGAAAGAGACCTTAGAATCAAGAAAAAAAAAAATAATTATAGGTTATGTTTTGTTATTACAGAAACAAAGAGAAATTTTCGAATAAGATGAAATTGTCGTAAACATAACCTATAATTCGTTTGATTCTAAGGTCTCGTTATTAGTATTATTATTATTTAAATAATTTGAATTACTTGAATTAAATAATTTTCTTTTGGATTCATTGATATCAAAAAGTGATTTTTCGTCAAAATTTGAATAGTTTTTTTTTTTTTTTTTTTTTTTTTTTTTTCATTGCACTGGAAGTAAATCTTAAAAATGTAATAATTGCATTAACGTTAAGATCACAACCAGTTAAAGTTGCATTCGCAATAACTGAGGAAGTGGTCTTTTAACTGAGAGAGAAAGAGAGAGAGAGAGAGAGAGAGAGAGAGAGAGAGAGACGTGCACGTGCTTAGAATTCCATTGGTATACACACAACAGTCAAATATATAGAGACACTTGTATACACGCACGTAAACTTGACCCATTCCAATCACATTCAATATACTATATGTCCATGTTCCGCTCATTCAAAAACTGGATAAACTGCAATAAACTTTAAAATTCGAATTTTTTTTTTTTTTTTTTTACCAATAAATCATAATATCATTGAGAGAAAAAAAAATTCTTGTTTTGAGAGGAAAATTTCCTCTTCGAAAATTTTCTTAAATTTTATACTTAAAACAAGAGTAAATACTCTTAAACTGAGAGTATTGCCCGTCTCTTTTTTTTTCTCTCTCTCTTTAAAATCCTCTTATATTGAGAGGAATTATCTTATATTTAGAGGATTCTCAAATTTATAGAGGACATCATTTTGAGCCATATTCTAGAAGAAAATATATGCATTGAAATAAAATTTTCCACAATGAATATGACTTAAAAGTATTACCTCTAAATTTGAAAGGACTGTCCTCTACATATAGGATAATTCCTTTTAATATAAGAGGATCTTAAAAAGAGAAAGAGAGAGGGGGAAAATACTTTTCGTTCAAGATTATATATTTTTGTTTCAAGTATAAAAATTTAAAAGAATTATAAAAGAGAAATTTTCCTCTCAAAACAAGAATATTTCCTTTTTAATGTATGATTTTAAAAAAATTGGTAAAATTTTCGATTTTTACATTTATTTTATATCCATATTTTTCTTGAGAATATGTCTCAAAAGTATGTCTTCTAAATTTGAGAGGACTCTCCTCTACATATATCATTATTCCTCTTAATATAAGAGGATCTTGAAAGGAGAGAGTAAAATACTCTTCGCTTAAGAGTATATATACTCTTTTTATATAATATATATATATATATATATATATATATATATATTCTTTTTTCAAGTATTATATATGTAAAAGAATTTTAAAAGAGAAATTTTCCTCTCAAATTAAGAATAGTTTTTTCTCGATGATACATATATAAATAAATCGGTGATTCATAAAGATTGGTACAAAATATCGAGTATTTATTTTATATTCATATTTTCCTCTAGAATAAAGCTGAAAAGTATGTCCTCTAAATTTGAGAGGATTATCATCTACATATAAGATTATTTATCTTAATAGTATAAAAAGATCTTAATTGGAAAGAGGAAAATACTTTTCGTTTAAGAAATTATCGTTTATACACTTGTTTTTAGTATAAAAATTTAAGAGAATTTTAAATAGTGAAATTTTCCTCTTTAAATAAGAATATTTTATTCGCGCTGATATGATTTATAAATATTGGTAAAATTTTCGAGTATTTCGTTTATTCTATATCGATATTTTCTTCTAGAATATGGCTAAAAAGTGTGTCCTATTAATTTGAGAGGACTATCCTCTACATATAAGATTATTCCTCTTAATATAAGAGTATCATAAAGGGAGAGAAGAAAATATTCTTCGTTTTAAAGTATATATATATATATATATATATATATATATATATATATATATACTCTTGTTTCTAGTATAAAAATTTTAAATGATTATAAAAGAGTAATTTTTCCTCTCAAAATAAGAATATTTTTTTTCTCGTTGATATGATTTATAAAGATTGGTAAAGTAAGAATATGACTTAAAAGTATGTCCTCTAAATTTGAGAAGACCGTCCTCTACATTTATGATTATTCCTCTTAATATAAGAAGATCTTGAAGAAAGAGAGGAAAATACTCTCAGTTCAAGAGAAATACTCTTCTTTTAAGTATAAAATTTAAGAATTATAGAAAATTATAAAAATTTAAGAGGATTATTCCTCTTAAAACAAGAATATATATTTTTTTTTTCGGTGAATATTTAAGAAGAAGGAAAGGAAGATGAAGAGAAAAAAAATAAGGAAAATGAAGAAGAAAAAGAAGAAAAAAAGAGGAAGAAGAAGAATAGAAGAAGAAATTTTGAAGATGTCTCAATTAAAATGTGCAAGACTACTGTATATATGCAGGATCACGGGGTCAATTGCCAGGAAGCTAACTTACTTCTCGGACATCCTTACTCTCTTGTTTCACATTGAAATTCTTACATCATCTTATGCAATAACATAATATTCCCGTTAAAAGAGCAAAAACCACTTAAAATCTCTCACCAAAAAGAACAAAATTGGCATTAAAAAAAAAAAAAAATCTTTTTAAAAAAACTCAAATCCAATTCTTTCAATTTTTTTTTTACGCATACCTTCTCTGTGAAAGAAATGAGAAAATAATAATTTAAAAATTGATAATCTAATGTATAATTTTATCTCAAAAAGGTCCAAAAAAAAGATTTGTCCTCTGTACATATATCTAGGTAAACGAAACTAATACCATACAATTATTATTAATATTATAGAAGAAAATTTACACAAAAAAAAAAACCGAACATTAGCGAGGGGGCTATTAACAAAAAAAAAAAAAAAAAAAAAAAAAAAAAAAAATTAAAAAAAAAAACAGTGAGAAAAAGAAAAGAAAGAAGAATTCTTGTCATGGTTCGCTAACCAGCAACCATCTTTCACATGAGAGACATTCGCACTTCCTCCCGCGTCTAAATATAACTCAGATTCAAAGCTGTTTATATATATATATATATATATATATATATATATATATATATATATATATATATATATATATATATATATATTTATACAATAAAATTGCCATCTCATTTATATATTATTAAAAAAAAAAAAAAAAAAAAATAGAAAAAAAAACATTAAATATTTTACAAAATCGTTGTTTTTATCTTATGTTGCAAATCATAAACATATAAAAGAACCCGGAAAAACTTTCAATATATTACGCTTTTGTCTATTTATAGAATTTTACAAGCAAAATGATCATCTTTCAAAATATAAAAATTGCATTTAGCAATCAGAAATGAAAAGTATTTTATCAGAAAGAAAGATACATATTGATGTGATTCACGATGATTCAAACATACATCCGCATACGAAAAATTTAATTCTTTTCCTCACCTTTATTTTTATTCCTTCCTTCTTTCTTTTTTTTTTTCTTAACTGAACAAAGGTAAAAACAAATGTCCGACTACAATAGCAATTATGTGGACAAATTGTAATATTTTAAAATTAATATTTTAGAAATTAATAACTAGCTTATTGCATAAATAGTTTCAGGTTTATTATTATTGCTCCTGTTTTACTATATTTTCCCCTGGTAATCGATAATTACCCCTTGAGTACAATATTTGCCCTTTGTGAAATAGAATTTTTCCTCTGTGTACCATAATTACCCCTGTTATACCAAATTTACCCCTAATATACCATATTCACCCCTAGTGTACTATAATTACCTCTGGTGTATTATATTTGCCCCTAGTGTACCATAATTAACCCTAGTGTACGATAATTACCCCTTATGTACCAAATTTACCTCTAATATACCATATTCACACCTAGTGTACTATAATTACCCCTAGTGTACTATAATTACCCCACGTGTACCATATTTGCCCCTAGTGTACCATAATTAACCCTAGTGTACTATAATTACCCCTGTTGTACCATATTTGCCCCTAGTGTACCATAATTGCCCCTTGTGTGCCATAATAACCCCTTGTGTACCATAATTACCCCCTTGTGTACCATATTTGCCCCTAGTATACCATAATTAACCCTAGTGTACTATAATTACCGCTGGTGTACCATATTTGCCCCTATTGTACCATAATTAATCCTAGTGTACTATAATTACCCCTTATGTACCAAATTTACCCCTAGTGTACCATAATTAACCCTAGTGTACGATAATTACCCCTGTTGTACCAAGTTTACCTCTAATATACCATATTCACCCTAGTGTACTATAATTACCCCTGTTGTACTACAATTACCCCTCGTGTACCATATTTGCCCCTAGTGTACCATAATTACCCCAGTTATACCAAATTTACCTCTAATATACCATATTCACCCCTAGTCTACTATAATTACCCCTTGTGTACTATATTTGCCCCTAGTGTACTATAATTACCCTTGGTGTACCATATTTGCCCCTAGTGTACTATAATTACCCCCGGTGTACCATATTTGCCCCTAGTGTACCATAATTAACCCTAGTGTACTATAATTACCCCTGTTGTACCATATTTGCCCCTAGGGTAGCATAATTGCCCCTTGTGTGCCATAATAACCCCTTGTGTACCATAATTACCCCCTGGTGTACCATATTTGCCCCTATTGTACCATAATTACCCCTGTTATACCATATTTACCCCTAGTGTACCATAATTAACCCTAGTGTACGATAATTACCCCTGTTGTACCAATTTTACTTCTAATATACCATATTCACCCTAGTGTACTATAATTACCCCTGGTGTACCATATTTACCCTTAATATATCATATTAACCCCTAGTGTACCATAATTAACCGTGTTATACCATATTCACCCCTAGTGTACCATAATTACCCCAGTTATACCAAATTTACCTCTAATACACCATATTCACCCCTAGTCTACTATAATTACCCTTGGTGTACCATATTTGCCCCTAGTGTACCATAATTAACCCTAGTGTACTATAATTACCCCTAGTGTACCGTAATTAACCCTACTGTACCATAATTGCCCCTTGTGTGCCATGATAATCCCTTGCGTACCATAATTACCCCATATGTACTACAATTGCCCCCTTGTGTACCATAATTGCCCCTTGTGTGCCATGATAACCCCTTGCGTTCCATAATTACCCCTTATGTACTATAATTGCCTCCTTGTGTACCATAATTGTCCCTTGCGAACCATAATTACCCCTTGTGTACCAAAATAACCCCGGTTGACAGTAGGGGAATGTAGTCATGAGTGGACCACTTTCTGGTATTTTTTATGTCAAATAAGTAAAAGAATTCTTACTTTTTACTTGTCAACTTACTGTAGTTACATTAAAGTTACTAGAATGCAAAAATGTTACTAGAGTGTCATAAAAGTTATTACAATGCTAAAAAGTTATTATACTCTTAGAAAATTCTATATTATAATAAAAAACTTACTAGAATATCAAAAAAGTTACCAGAGCCCCTAAAAAATAATTACTAAAGTAAAAAGTTACTAGACAACTAAAAAGTTACTACAATCTCATTGAACTTACTGGATGGCCAAAAAAAAGTTACTAAAGACACGTAAAAATTGCTACTGTGCCATAAAATTTACTAGAGCGCGAAAAAGTTTTGAAAAAAGTTACTAGAATGTCACAAACGTTATTATTATAGTATCATAAAAATTACTAAACTGCAAGCAAAATTGACTCAACAGTTACTAATGTGAGGTAAAATTTCCCTAGTACGCCAAGAAAAGTTACTAGAGTACCGTAAAGTATTTAGAGTCCCATAGAACTTATTAGAATTTCAAAGAAAATTTACTAGAATCCCAAAAAGTTACTAAAATCTTGTATAAGTTTGTTAGAATACTATAAAAACTTACTAGAATGGCAGAATACTAACCAAAGTGGTAAATCAAATTTCTAGATTGACAAAAAATTACTAGAGTCCCATAAAAGTTACTAGTGTGTCATAAAAGTTATAAAGATGCCAAAAAGTTACTCTATACTCTTAGAAAATTTTATTATAGTAAAAAAAACTCACTAGAGTGACAGAAAAAATGTTACCAGAACGCCAAAAAAAAATTACTAGAGTGGCTTAAAAGTTACTAGAGTGCCAAAAAGTTACTAGAGTCTCATTGAATTTACTGGAATGCCCAAAAAAAGTTACTACAATGACGTAAAAGTTGCTACAGTGTCATAAAAGTTACTAGAGTGCCAAAAAGTTACTAGAGTCTCATTAAGCATAGTAGAATACAAAAAAGTAACTAGAGTACCATAAATCTCACTTGAATTTTACAAAATTTACTATAAAAATTACTAAAGTGCCATAAAACTGCCTCAAAAGTTACTAGAGTGAGATAAAAATTATTATAGAGTCACATAAAATTTACTAGAATGCCAAAAAATTAACTATAGTATTCTAAAAATTACTAGAGTTCGAAAAAATTACTAAAAATCTCCTAGAACTTACTAGAATGCCAAAAAATGTGACTAGAGTGCTTAAAAATGGTATCTTTTTGCTATTTTTTTATCATTTTGAATACAATAGTTACGATTTTCAAAATATTGACTGATTTTTTTTTTGCTTTTAAATCACTTTAGAAATTTTGCCCCGCAAATATATATTTATGGAAAGGCTTAAATTGATTCAAATTATTGAACTTGGATATATATATATATATATATATATATATATATATATATATGAACGATCATACATGGTCAATTATAAGGTCAGATGTAATAATACAAGTCTCTAAAGAATAATGAAGGATTCGCGTGCTTGGCGCGCAGAAAATACGTGCATCTTTTAACCAATGTTCCAAGAACGCGTAGAGAGAAGAAGAGAGAGAGAGAGCAACTAATGATGGCACGGCGCCATCGATTTGCACGCATTTACGTCCAATTAATGTTATACTGATCCAACTTGCAGTCTCTCTCCCCCTCTCTCTCTCTCTCTCTCTCTCTCTCCCTTGGTATTATACACTTGAGGCGCTAATATTACCTAATAATTTCTTATATATTTTTCTGATATTATTATATTATTATTTCTGTCATAAAAGTTATTAAAATAACCAAAAAGTTATTATACTCTTAGAAAATTCTATTATAGTAAAAAAAACTTACTAGTGCGACAAAAAAAAGTTACCAGAACACCAAGAAAAGTTACTAGATCACCAACAAAGTTACTAGAGTCTCATTGAATTTACCGAAATGCCAAAAAAGTTACTAGAATGAAGTAAAAGTTTCTATAGAATCATAAAAGTTACTAGAATGACGTAAAAGTTACTATAGTATCATAAAAGTTACTAGAGTGCGAAAAAGTTACTAGAATCTCATTAAGCTTAATAAAATGCAAAAAAAGTTACTAGAGTTTTATAAATATAAATTATATAAATTACTAGAATGACAAAAAAAGTTATCAAAACACCAAAAAAAAAGTTACTAAAGTAGCTCAAAAATTACAAGAGTGCAGAAAAGTTACTAGAGTGACATAAAATTTGTTAAAGTGTCACAAAATTTACTAGAGTCTCATTAAGCTTAGTAGAATGCAAAAAAAAATTACTAGAGTGTCATAAAAGTTATTAAAATAACCAAAAAGTTATTATACTCTTAGAAAATTCTATTATAGTAAAAAAAACTTACTAGTGCGACAAAAAAAGTTACCAGAACACCAATAAAAGTTACTAGAGTATCAAAAAAGTTACTAGACTCTCATTGAATTTACCGGAATGCTAAAAAAGTTACTAGAATAACGTAAAAGTTTCTATAGTATCATAAAAGTTACTAGAATGACATAAAAGTTGCTATAGTATCATAAAAGTTACTAGATTGCGAAAAAGTTACTAGAATCTCATTAAGCTTAATAAAATGCCAAAAAGTTACTAGAGTACTATAGACCTAAGTAGAATGCCGCAAAAGTTCCTAGGGTGACATAAAATTTTTTATAGTGTCACAAAATTTCGTCGAGTATCATAAAAATTACTAAAATTACAGAAAACTTCCTTAAAAGTTACTAGAGAGAAGTAAAAGTTGCTATAGTGTCATAAAAGTTACTAGATTGCAAAAAATTACTAGAGTCTCATTAAGCTTAGTAGAATGCAAAAAAAGTTACTAGAGTGTCATAAAAGTTATTAAAATAACCAAAAAGTTGCTATACTCTTAGAAAATTCTATTATAGTAAAAAAAATTTACTAGTGCGACAAAAAAAGTTACCAGAACACCAAGAAAAGTTACTAGAGTACCAAAAAAGTTACTAGAGTCTCATTAAATTTACCGGAATGCCAAAAAAGTTACTAGAATGACGTAAAACTTGCTACAGTATAATAAAAGTTACTAGAATCTCATTAAGCTTCATAAAATGCAAAAAAAAGTTACTGGAGTACCATAGAACTAAGTAGAATGCCACAAAAGTTACTAGAGTGTCATAAAAGTTATTAAAATAACCAAAAAGTTACTATACTCTTAGAAAATTCTATTATAGTAAAAAAAAACTTACTAGTGCGACAAAAAAAGTTACCAGAACACCAAGAAAAGTTACTAGAGTACCAAAAAAGTTACTAGAGTCTCATTAAATTTACCGGAATGCCAAAAAAGTTACTAGAATGACGTAAAAGTTTCTATAGTATCATAAAAGTTACTAGAATGACGTAAAAGTTTCTATAGTATCATAAAAGTTACTAGAATCTCATTAAGCTTTATAAAATGCAAAAAAAAGTTACTGGAGTACCATAGAACTAAGTAGAATGTCACAAAAGTTACTAGAGTGTCATAAAAATTACTAATGTTCCAGAAATTTTCTAGAGTCCTTTATAGAAGTTTCTAGAATACTAAAAAAAATACTTTAGTGCCAGAAAAGTTACTAGAATCACAAAAATTTCCCTAAAAATTACTAGAATAACTTAAAAGTTAATAGAGTTACAGAAATATCCCTAGACTATAAAAAAAGTTACTGAACTGTCTCAAAAAGTTAATAGACTGTCGTAAAAATTTTCTAGAGTCTCATAGAAGTTATTGATATGCCAAGAAAAAAGTTACCAGTTCAATGTAAAGGTTACTAGAATGCAAAAAAAAAGTTACTAGAACCTTATATAAGTAGTTACAGTAGTAAAAAAAACCTACTAGAGTGACGTAAAAGTTACTAGATTGAGATTAAAGTTACTAGAGTAATAGAAATTTCCCTAGAGTTTGATAAATTAGTTACTGAACTATCTAAAAAGTTACTAGAGTGCCGAAAAAGTTTCTTGAGCCTCATAGAACTTACTAGATGACAAAAAAAAATTACTAGAGTCTAATAAAAGTTACTAGAATGGGAAAAAGTTACTAGAAAATTATTAAAAATTGCTAGAATACTAATAGAATTATACTAAAGTAAGTATTTTTTTTTTATTAAAGTTACTTTTCCTTTTATTTATTGTGTTTGGAAAAAATTTGCGTTTTCAGAATTACAGGACGTATATATATAAATATAAATGAATGGAAAAGATGCAATTTAATGTTTTTCGATTTTAATTTAAAAAAGGAAACCAAGTAATTAGCGCCAAACGGACCCTGAAGCTGAAGATAATGATAATGACTTTACTCTTTTCTTGCGTTTTTACAGCCATATCTGTCTCTCTCTCTCTCTTTCTCTCTTTTACTTATTGCGGAAGGCATAGAATTAGTGACGTCCTTGAACTGATAATCAATAATTTCCTTTTAGAATTTTTGTAGCCCAGAGGGAGACTCATTATTATTATTATTATTATTATCATTATTATTTTTATTTTTTGTACCACCGCGAGGAAAGTTGCCTAACAATGGATAATTGTTGCGTATCGTAAATCGTTATCTTCAATTTTTGAGGTTATGTTTTCAGATTTTAACCACAAACCCAACAGCCACTTGACTTATAAATCTACAATTTTAAGGTTATGTTTTCAGATTTTAACCTTAAAAACCATCGGTCTCTTAACCTATGACCTAAAATTTTAAGGTTATATTTTCAGGTTATATTTGAGATTATGTTTGTCTTTAACCTATATTTATTTATTTGATTTGAGAAAAAAAAATGTTCAAAAGGAGAGAGAGAATGCGGATCGACTAATGACACTGGAGACCCTATTGATTATAGGAGACACCCAACTGTACTCAACCGAGTGGATCGTAAACATTATAATAGCAACGGCCCGCAACGGGAAACGCATTCTCGAATCCGCGATATAACCGCGCCGCAAAAGGTTGATTGAGTTCAAGGAATAAGAGAGTCGATCAGGTGAGGTTCCTGCTGCGATAACAAAATAACTCAATGGCTTTATATATATATATATATATATATATATATTGGTGTATATGGACTCATCATTAACCCCTTCTCTCGATGTGTGTGTGTGTGTGCGCCCTAACGGTAGAAATCATCGAATAATAATTTTTTCAAAAAAAGAGGCCCAATATTGATTTCATTAACGAAATTACTGATGTCACTATTTTTCATTAGTAAAAGTTATCCACTTTCTATCTGTTAACTTACTGAAATTACATTAAAGTTACTAGAACGCCAAGATAAGTTACTAGAGTGCCCAAAAAGTTACTAGAGTCTCATTAAATTTACTGAAATCCCAAGAAAGTTACTAAAGTGACGTAAAAATTGTTACAGTGTTATAAAAGTTACTAGAGTACCAAAAAGTTACTAGAGTAAGGTAAAAGTTCTTACACTCCCATAGAACTTACTAGAATGCCAAAAAAAATTACTATAGTAAGCTAAAAATTATTAGAGTCCCATATAATTTACTAGAATGCCAAAAAATTAGTAGAGTATAATAAAAATTAGTAGAGTGCAAAAAAGTTACCAGAGTTACCAAAAATTACTAGAGTCCCGTAAAGGTTACTAAACTGACTGCAACGTCCCCATTGTACCAAAAAAAGTTACTGGAGTACATTAAAAGTTACTAGAGTACCATAAAGTTTTTAGAGTCCCATAAAACTCACTAGAGTGACAGAAAAAATGTTACCAGAACGCCAAGAAAAATTACTAGAGTGCCAAAAAGTTACTAGAGTCTCATTGAATTTATTGGAATGCCCAAAAAAAAGTTACTACAATGACGTAAAAGTTTCTACAGTGTCATAAAAGTTACTAGAGTACCAAAAAGATACTAGAGTCTCATTGTAGTTAGAAGAATGAAAAAAGTTACTAGGTTACCATAGAACTTATTAGAATGACACAAAAGTTACTAGAATATCGTAAAAATTACTAAAATGCCAGAAAAATACCTCAAAAGTTACTAGAGTAAGGTAAAAGTTATTACAGTCCCATAGAACATACTAGAATGCCAAAAAAATTTACTATAATGAGCTAAAAATTATTAAAGTCCCATAAAACTTACTAGAATGCCAAAAATTTAGTAGAGTATAATAAAAATTAGGAGAGTGCGAAAAAGTTACTAGAATCTTGTAGAAGTTGTTAAATTACTATAAAAACTTAGCAGTAGCAGAAAAGTTACTAGACTGGTAAAAAAAATTTCTAGAGTGACATAAAAATTACTAGAATCCTGTAAAAGTTACTAGAATGACAGTAAAGTCCCTAGTTCACCCAAAAAAGTTATTAAAGTTACTTAAAACTTACTAAAGTACCGTAAAATTTTTAGAGTCCCATTGTTCTTACTAGAATTCGAAAATAGTTACTAAAGTACTAGAAAGTTACTAGAGTACCAAAAAGTTACTAGAGTCTCATTATAGTTAGAAGAATGAAAAAAGTCACTAGGGTACCATAGAACTTATTAGAATGACATAAAAGTTACTAGAATATCGTAAAAATTACTAAAATGCCAGAAAACTGCCTCAAAAGTTACTAGAGTAAGGTAAAAATTATTAGAGTCCCATATAACTTACTAGAATGCCAAAAAATTAGTAGAGTATAATAAAAATTAGTAGAGTGCGAAAAAGTTATCAGAGTTACCAAAAATTACTAGAGTCCTGTGAAGGTTACTAGACTGACTGTAACGTTCCCATTGCACCAAAAAAGGTTACTGGAGTACATTAAAAGTTACTAGAGTACCGTAAAGTTTTTAGAGTCCCATAGAAATTACTACTAGAGTGCCAAAATAAAGTTACTAGTGTGCGAAAAAGTTACTAGAATCTTGTAGAAGTTATTAAATTACTATAAAAACTTAGCAGTAGCAGAAAACTTACTAGACTGGTAAAAAAAATTTCTAGAGTGACATAAAAATTACTAGAATCCTGTAAAAGTTACTAGAATGACAGTAAAGTCCCTAGTTCACCCAAAAAAGTTATTAAACTTACTTAAAACTTACTAAATTAACGTAAAATTTTTAGAGTCCCATTATTCTTACTAGAATTCGAAAATAGTTACTAGAGTCCGAAAAAGTTACTAGAATTTTACATATATAAAATTAAAATTTCTCGTATCATTTTATTTGTAAAAAAAAAATCACATGCTTAGAATTACACGAAGTGTACATATATATATATGTAAGTTGGTTTCACATTAGGACAAGGATAATGTCATATAAGTGAGCTTGAGGTCGAAAGATATCTAAATAAGCTTAAGGTAACGAGTCTGTGGACCTTGACATTGCTCGCGGTAGACAATGTACTTACTGTCTTTCTGTTTCGTTGAAGAGGAAATAAAGCGAGAGAGGTAAGACATCCGGTCGCGTCGGGTGTCGTTCAACTTGTGGGTTATCTATATATATATATACATGTATAAAGGCAAAATACACGAGTTTCGCACGCTCGCAATAAATCGACTTGAAATCCCTAATGAAAATCGCAAACGATCTTATCAGCCTTTATTATAAACCCTTCTCTTTCCCTCTCATGCCATCATTCAAATGATTTCCTCTCTTTTGAATTAACCGATGATGTTTTTTCCACTATATTACAAGTAAATTTAAAAAATATTTTTTTTTTTTGGAAAATATATACGATTTAAAGTCAAATTCAGAAGTTTTTTTTAAACATTAGATTAACTTTCTTAGCATTAATTCCCTTTGTTTTATCCACAAAAGAGTGGGACTCTTGAAGAGTCCCGTAGGAAACTAAAATCTAACACGCTTTTCATCAACTTTCTTTGCTTTCACTCAAAAAAAGTTGTGAGTTAAAATCTAATTCCTTTAGCATCAACTTCCTTTGCTTTAACTGCAAAATGGCGCGGGACTCTTGTAGAGTCCCATTGAGAGATAAAATCTAATTCCTTTAGCATCAACTTCCTTTGCTTTAACTGCAAAAAGGCGCAGGACTCTTGTAGCGTTCCGTTAGGAGTTGAAATATAACCACCTTTTTTACAGTGTATATTCAACTACAAACGGGACTCTATGAAAGTCCCACAGTATTATAATATATAAACACCCTTTTATTAGCATTAATTCCCTTTGTTTTATCCATAAAAGGGTGGGACTCTTAAAGAGTCCCGTAGGAAATTAAAATCTAACACCCTTTTCATCAACTCTCTTTGCTTTTACTCAAAAAAGTTGCGGGACTCTTGTAGAGTCCCGTTGGGAGTTAAAATCTAACAAATTTAACATTAATTACCTTTGTTTTAACTCCAAAAGGGTGCGGGACTCTTGTAGAGTCCTATTGGGAGATAAAATCTAACTCCTTTAGCATCAACTTCCTTCGCTTTAACTGCAAAAAGCCACGGGACTCTTGCAGCGTACCGTTAGGAGTTGAAATATAACCACCTTTTTACAGTGTATATTCAACTACCCACGGGACTCTATGAAAGTCCCACAGTATTATAATATATAAACTCCTTTGTCTGCAACATCAAAAGGATAAGGGACTCTTATAGAGTCCCATTGACAGTTAAAATCTCACTTCTTTTTATAGCATCTACTTAACTCCTAATGGGACTCTACAAAAGTTTCATATATATACTCCTTTGTTTTAAAATCAGAAGAATGGGACTTTTATAGAGTCCGGTTGGGTTAATTGTAATGAAAAAAGTTAGATTTCAACTCTCAACGGGACTCTAGAAGAGTCCTGTTTTTAAATTGAAGCACATAGAGTTAATGTTGGGACTCTTATAGAGTCCCGTTCAGAATTAAAATCGAATTCCTTTTTTGCAAATTTGCTTTTTTTTATTCCTTTTTCAAGAGAAAAATATCGTTTTAACATAAAATTCTCATTACTATAAAAATAAAAGTTATTACTTGGTTTGGATTTTAAATTGATACCATAAAAAGTCATTCAAAGTGAATGAGGCAACATTTTCGCATGTATGAGAAATGTAATCCTCGCAAAAGATTCTTGAAGATCGCGTCTCTTCCATGGATGTACTACATAACATAATAGCGCAATATCCAATAAGTTGGCACATACGCCACTTTGCATAACATTTTCATACACAAAACATATTCCCCATAAGAACAGCTCAGATATCACAAATTCAATGGCTTCTTATAATTTACAATATTTAAAGAAAGAGAGAGAGAGAGAGATTTCCTATAAACTAATATTTCTACCTTGAACTTTGTCAAAGTATTTGTGAAAAAGAAGAGAAAGATAGAGAATGAGTCAGCATAATTGTAAAATAGAATATATATATATGTAAGAAGACATCTCCGTCTATTTATCCTTGAAAAGTGACGTTCGACAGATTCTCCATGATTATCGAGAAAAAGAAGTCATTAACGATATATTTCCGTATACTCATATTATAATGGTTATAAAAGTGGGATTGATTTATTCGATTTCAAAAACAGAAAATTCTTATCTTATTTGCAAGTTCGTGAACTAAAGTGTATATAAATAATGCAAGCTTCTAATATATCCTTTGAAGGATTTGTATTTTTGCAATGTTGAATTTTTTTCCATATCTTAAAAAACACTCATCATTAGGTTTATTACAATATATAAATATATTTTTTTTCACAATGTTCATTTAACTCCGAACTGAAAACTATAAAAGTCCCATCATCAATTCGCATTGTTTCAATGACAAAAAAGACGGGACTCTTATAGAGTCCCGGATCTAACGCCCTTTTTAAAGTGTATTTTACTCCTCAAAAGACTCTATAAAAGTCCCTTTTATACAGCGTATATATAATTCCTATCGGGACTCCATAAGAGTCCCACCATCAAAGTCAAATAAAATTAAATATACGCTGTAAAAAATGAGTTAGATTTCAATTCCCAATGGGACTCTATAAGAGTCCCACCTTTTAGGAATTTATGCTAAGAAAGTTAGATTTTAACCTTCAACGGGAAACTATAAGAGTTCCTCAATCAACTTTCATTGCATTAAATTCAAAAAGGGCGGGACTCTTATAGAGTCCCGGATCTATCGCCCTATTTAGGGTGTATTTAACTCCTAAAAAGACTCTATAAAAGTCCCACCCTTTTGGAGTTCCATTCCCTTTGCTTCAATTCTAAAATGTCGCGGGACTCTAGTAGCGTTAGTTGGGAATTACAATTTAACTCCTTTCTTACAGCGTATACATAATTCCTAACGGGACTCCATAAGAGTCCCACCATTAAAGTCAGATAAAATTAAATATACGCTGTAAAAAGGGGGTTAGATTTTAATTCCCAATGGGTCGTTATAAGAGTCCCACAATTTTCGGGTTAAAGCAAAGAAAGTTAGATTTTAATTCTCAAAAGGACTCTATAAGAGTCTCACTTTTAGAAGATGATGATAAGAAAGTTAAATTTTAACCTTCAACGGGAATCTATAAGAGTCCCCAAATCAACTTTCATTGTTCTAACCTGAAAAAGGGCGGGACTCTTATAGAGTCCCGTTAAAATTTGATATCTGACACCCTTTTTTAGTGTATACTTAACTCCTCACAAGGTTCTATAAACGTCCCACCCTTTTGGAGTCCCATTTCCTTTGCTTCAATTTTAAAATAACGCCGGACTCTAGTAGCGTTAGTTGGGAATTACAATTTAACTTCATTTTTTATAACGTATGTCTAACTCCTAACGGGACTCTAAGAGTCCTTCTATTAAAGTCAGATAAAATTAAATATACGCTGTAAAAAGGAAGTTAGATTTTAATTTCCAACGGGACGTTATAAGAGTGCCACCATTTTCTGGTTAAAGCAAAGAAAGTTAGACTTTAATTCTTAACGGGACTCTAAAAGAGTCCCACCTTTTAGGAAATTATGCTAAGAAAGTTAGATTTTAACCTTCAACGGGAAACTACAAGAGTCCCCCAATAAACTTTCATTGTTTTAACCTCAAAAAGGGCGGGACTCTTAAAGAGTCCCGTTAAAATTTGATATCTAACACCCTTTTTCAGTGTATATTTAACTCCTAAAAAGATTCTATAAACTTTCCACCCTTTTGGAGTTCCATTTCCTTTGATTCAATTCTAAATATCGCCGCACTCTAGTAGCGTTAGTTGGGAATTACAATTTAACTCCTTTCTTACAGCGTATACATAATTCCTAACGGGACTCCATAAGAGTCCCACCATTAAAGTCAGATAAAATTAAATATACGCTGTAAAAAGGGGGTTAGATTTTAATTCCCAATGGGTCGTTATAAGAGTCCCACAATTTTCGGGTTAAAGCAAAGAAAGTTAGATTTTAATTCTCAAAAGGACTCTATAAGAGTCTCACTTTTAGAAGATGATGATAAGAAAGTTAAATTTTAACCTTCAACGGGAATCTATAAGAGTCCCCAAATCAACTTTCATTGTTCTAACCTGAAAAAGGGCGGGACTCTTATAGAGTCCCGTTAAAATTTGATATCTGACACCCTTTTTTAGTGTATACTTAACTCCTCACAAGGTTCTATAAACGTCCCACCCTTTTGGAGTCCCATTTCCTTTGCTTCAATTTTAAAATAACGCCGGACTCTAGTAGCGTTAGTTGGGAATTACAATTTAACTTCATTTTTTATAACGTATGTCTAACTCCTAACGGAACTCTAAGAGTCCTTCTATTAAAGTCAGATAAAATTAAATATACGCTGTAAAAAGGAAGTTAGATTTTAATTTCCAACGGGACGTTATAAGAGTGCCACCATTTTCTGGTTAAAGCAAAGAAAGTTAGACTTTAATTCTTAACGGGACTCTAAAAGAGTCCCACCTTTTAGGAAATTATGCTAAGAAAGTTAGATTTTAACCTTCAACGGGAAACTACAAGAGTCCCCCAATAAACTTTCATTGTTTTAACCTCAAAAAGGGCGGGACTCTTAAAGAGTCCCGTTAAAATTTGATATCTAACACCCTTTTTCAGTGTATATTTAACTCCTAAAAAGATTCTATAAACTTTCCACCCTTTTGGAGTTCCATTTCCTTTGATTCAATTCTAAATATCGCCGCACTCTAGTAGCGTTAGTTGGGAATTACAATTTAACTTCTTTTTTATAGCGTATATCTAACTCCTAACAGGACTCTAAGAGTCCCACCATTAAAATCAAATAAAAATTAAATATACGTTGTAAAAGGGGGATTAGATTTTAATTCCCAACCGAACGCTATAAGAATTCTACAATTTTTGGATTAAAGAAAAAGAAGTTAGATTTTAATTTTTAGAGAGACTCTATAACTGCTTTAACTGCAAAAGGGTTGATCTCTTATAGAGTCCCTTGGGATTTTGGACTGAATTGCAAACCTGATTCTTTCCTCCAATATCATATTTGTCTTTACGTCCAGTCTATTTTCTTCTATAATTTACGGACTCTTTCGTCCAGATATCGTATTTATCTTTACATCTGGACTCTTCACGGACTAATACATATTTTTGGTAATAGTTTCCTACTAATTCCGGACTCTTATGAACTGTTATCGTATTTGCATTTACGTCCAGATTCTTCACGGACTAATATGGATTATTTTTTTGTAATTGTTTCCTATTATTTCCGGACTCTTTCGAATTGATATCGTATTTGTTTTTACATCCAGACTCTTCACCGACTAATACGGATTAATTTTGATAATTCTTGCCCACCATTTCCGGACTCTTTCGTACCAATATCGTATTTATCTTTACGTCCGGACTCTTTGCGGACTAATTCAAATTGTTTCCAAATATATTCGATTTTAAAGTTACCATAGTGAGGTAAAACTTATTAGAGTCCCATAAAACATAAGTCCGTAAATTTTATAACAAAATAAAAAGATTTGCAGAAAAATAATAATAAATAGTATTTAAAATTATTAGTGATGTCTGATAATGTTATTAGCGTGTCGTTTGTAGATGACCTTTGACAGGGAAATGATGATGATGATGATGATGATTCGGATACGTGACCAAAGTCTTTACATTATATATATATATATATATATATATATATATATACCGAAGTGTATGGAGCACAGAGATAATACAGCTTCTAAATGCGCTACTAACATCAACTGTTTTTCTTGTTGCTTGCTTCTCGGGACTCTTGCAATGTTTCTGTGTACTGGGCGTACATTTTTCACGAGATCCAATTTAGAGAAGGACGAAGAGGAGGAGAAGGAGGAGGTTGAGGTGGTCTTGCAAGTGAGCGTCAGGAATTCTTGTATATAGGGCCCCCGTCATTACCGTCGAATCCCATGGAGGGTTAACATGCATCAATTATTTGGACGATCACCATAGGCTCCAATCGTGAAACCACCAATTGCGCCATACATCACATTTTTCGATTTAGGTTCCTTTTTCTTTTCTCTCTCTCTCTCTCTCTCTCTCTCTCTCTCTCTCTCTCTCTCTCTCTCTCGCGATATATATCAAAAATATTAATTCAGCAAATATTTACTCAACATGTATTCCACTGGGGGCAAAGATTTACAAATTCCTCAGCAGGATGTGAATTATATTTTGACAAAAATCTTTTGGAAAAAAAAATCATTTTTGCCTCTCCATTTATTTTTCTACTGCTTTTTTTTCAACTCCACGTTTCCTTTTTTGTCTCTGGTTCTTTTTCTTTTTTTTTATCGCCCACTAAGACAAAAATCTACACGTGTAATCTCTTTCTTTTTTGTAGGTGGAGGAGAGAAGAAGCGGAAGAAGATTAAAGAAAATGAATCATCTTTAACTTCGCAATGAGAAGTCGGGACTTTATTCTCTTCTGTATAGTGTCTTCAATATATGTATTATTCGTGGCTAAGAAGTGCGTCATCTCTTCGTGAGTGTGTTAAAAAGGATCCGGATGGATATCAGTTATTTCAGTCAACTGCGGGTGTTGGAATTTCGATTCTCGTTTTCATGTAAGTACTCTTCTTTTGTCAAATATGACTCTCAAATTTTCGAAAAATTTATTTATTTAGCAATATACTGTAAGAAGAAGGTGTTAGAATTTAAATAATAACGGGACTCTAGAAGAGTCCCGCACTTTTTTTGGAGTTGAAGTGAAGGGAGTTGATGCTAATTCCTAAAGGGACAATGTAAGAGTTCCGTAGTCTTTTGGAGTTGAAGAGAAGGGAATTGATGCTAATTCCCAAGGGAACCATGTAAATGTCCCGTAAACTTTTGGAGTTGAAGAGAAGGGAGGTAGAATTTAAATACTTCCGGGACTCTAAGAGAGTCCCGCACTATTTTAGAGTCGAAATAATAGGAATTAGAAATTAAATACTACCTGGACTCTAGAAGAGTCCCGCACTCTTTTGGAGATGAAGCGAAGGGAATTGATGCTAATTCCTAAAGGGACAAAGTAAGAGTCCCGTACTCTTTTGGAGTTTAAGTAAAGAGAATTAGAATTTAAATATTAACTGGACTCTAGAAGAGTCCCGCACTTTTTTTGGAGTTAAAGAGAAGGGAATTGATGCTAATTCCCAAGGGAACCATGTAAGTGTCCCGTAAATTTTTGGAGTTGAAGAGAAGGGAGGTAAAATTCAAATACTTCCGGGACTCTAAGAGAGTCCCGCACTATTTTATAGTCGAAATAAAGGGAATTAGAAATTAAATACTACCTGGACTTTAGAAGAGTCCCGCACTCTTTTGGAGTTGAAGCAAAGGGAGTTGATGCTAATTCCTAAAGGGACAATGTAAGAGTCCCGCACTCTTTTGGAGATGAAGCGAAGGGAATTGATGCTAATTCCTAAAGAGACAATGTAAGAGTCCCGTACTCTTTTGGAGTTTAAGTAAAGAGAATTAGAATTTAAATACTAACTGGACTCTAGAAGAGTCCCGCACTTTTTTTTGGAGTTGAAGAGAAGAGAGTTGATGCTAATTTCTAACGGGACGGTGTAAGAGTCCCTTACTCTTTTGGAATTGAAGTAAAGGGAGTTAGAATTTAAATACTAACGAGACTCTAGACGAGTCTTGCACTCTTTTGGACTTAAAGTAAAGGGAGTTAAATTTTTCCTCCCAATGGGACAACTCGTTTGCTGTTGAAGTAAAGAAAGTTGATGTTAACATCTAATGGACACTTGAGTCCCACCCTTTTATGGTTGAAGTAAACTGAGTTAGGTTTCGACTCGATTGGGACTCTATAAGAGTCCCAATCTTTGGTAGTTGAAGCAAAGAAAGTTGATCTTAATTTCCAACGGACTTTTGGGAGTCACCACTTTTAGGGTTAAAGTAAAGAGAGTTACATTGTAACCTCTAACGGGACTATAAGAGTTCTACTATCAACTCTGCCTTACCACCAAAAACTGTGGCACTTTTATAGAGTCCCGTGGGAGTTAAAATCCAACTCATTTTTTACAATGAATATTTAACTATCAAAGGGACTCTACAAGAGTCTCATCAACTTTCTTTGACTCATCTTCAAAAGGGTGGGACTCTTGTAGAGTCCCGTCAGGAATTAAAACCTTGCTCCTTTTTTTGCAATCTACATTTTTTTGCCTAACGGGACTCTATAACAGTTCCACTGTTTTCGAAATTCAATAAAAGTTCCATGTTTTCAACACTAAAAGGTCAGGACTCTTGTAGAGTCCCGTCGGAAATTAAAACCTAATTCTCTTTTTTACATTTTACATTTATTTCCCAAAGGGACAATATAACAGTCCCACTTTTTTCGAAGTTCAATCAAAATTCCATGTTTTCAACACTAAAAGGTCGGGACTCTTGTAGAGTCCCGTCGGAAATTAAAACCTAATTCTCTTTTTTACATTTTACATTTATTTCCCAACGGGACTCTATAACAGTCCCACTTTTTTCGAAGTTCAATTAAAGTTCCATGTTTTCAACACTAAATGGGATCTCCGATGGGACTCTACAAGAGTCCCATCGGAAATTAAAACCTAATTCTCTTTTTTCTATTTTACATTCATTTCCCAACGGGACACTCTATAAGAGTCCCACTTTTTTTCGGACTCAAAAACAAAATTACCATTAAATCCCAAAATTTTTTCCACTTATACACATTCACTTTTTTGCATACAGAAGCTATACAAAATATAAAACATGAAATAAAAAAAAAAAATTAAAAACACGACACCTTGAACTATTTCAAGACTTTGCTTGAGAATCTGCAAGGTAGGTGTATGAGTATATTAAAAAATAAAAAAATAAAAAAAAAAAATTTACGTGTAGATAATGGACGCTTGTATGTGTATATGTGTGTGTATGTACATAATAGATACGAAGCGAGGTTCACCGTGAACCTTCCGATCGCCCTCGGTGAAACAGGAACACGATAATTGCACGAGGGTAAGTTATGGCTGGCGGAAATGACGACGCTGAAAAGCCGCGCTTCATATACGCCAGACGAATCAAGTTGTGCACTTTACTGCGAAACACGCGAACCTTGATGCGCACAGGACTCTCTTTGTTTGTGTGTATATATATATGTGTGTGTGTGTGCGTTCACAGAAGAACGCGAAAGAAAACTAAAGGGCAATTGACCCATTGCAAAGGACTGATTAACTTCGTTAATAGTCGTCATTAACGGTAATGGACCGCAGAGAAGGTGTTGTCATGCTCCCATAACAAGACTATCACCTCCCCCCTCACCCCTCTTCTTATATATATATATATATATATATATATATATATATATATATATATATATATATATATATATATATATATATATATATATATATATATATATATATATATATATATATTTTATTTTATTTCATTTAACTTCTTCTTTCCATTCTTTGCAACACTCTTAATCTCCGTGTTTCTTCCTTTTTTTAATATATTCTTTTGCTTCTTTCCTTTTTCATTCAAATTGTATTTTTTTCTTGTATATTGAAATTATGTTCAAATAGTTAAAAAAAATTATTAAAATGACAAAAAAAATGATTTGTTCGAGAGCAACAGAAAAATTTATTAGAATCAGTTAAAAGTTCCTAGAGTGAGGCAAAAATTACTAAATTACGAAAAAAGTTACTAGAGATCTTGAAAAGTCACTACAGTCTCGTTTAAATTACTAGAATGCTAAAAATGTTACTAGAGTGCCAAAAGAGTCACTAGAGTCTCATTGTATTTACTAAAATATCAAAAAAGTTACTAGAATTCCAAAAAGTTACTAAAGTGCGGAAAATTTATTAAAGTCGTATTAAACTTACTAGAATGCTACAAAAGTTACTTTAGTCTGATTAAACTTAAAATGACAAAAAAGTAACTAGATTGCCAAAAAATTACTACAGTCTCATTGTACTTACTAGAATGTCAAAAAAGTTACTAGAGTGCCAAAAAGTTACTAGAGTCTTACTAAACTTACTAGAATTCCAAAAAAAACTTACTAGAGTCCTATTAAACTTAGTAGAAAGCCAATAAAGTTACTAGAGTGACAAAAAGTTACTAGAGGTTTATTATAGTTACTAGAATGACTAAAAAGGAACTAGAGTACCAAAAAAGTTGCTAGAATCTCACTAAACTTAGTAGAAAACCAAAAAAGTCACTAGAGTGCCGAAAAGTAACTAGACTGATATACAAGTTGCTACAGTGACATAAAAGTTACCAGAGAATCAAAATAGTTACCAAAAGCACAAAAAATAATAGTAATGGAAAAATAACTAGAGTTCCAAATAAGTTACTAGAGTTTTAAATATTCTAATTGGGGTACAAAAACTTAATAGAATGACATAAAAGTTATTAAGTATACATAAAAGTTCCTTGAAGTAGAGGAAGTTACTAGAAGTAAAGAAAAAACTGCTAGAAGTGCGAAAATGTTACTAGAGGCACAGAACAGTTACTTGAGGTACAGAAAAGTTACTAGAGGTGAAGAAAAGTTACTAGAAATCTAATAAAGTTTCTACAGCAACAGAAAAGTTACTTGAAGTAAAGAAAACTTACTAGAAGTAAAGAAAAAATTGCTAGAAGTGCGAAAATGTTACTAGAGGCACAGAAAAGTTACTTGAAGTACAGAAAAGTTACTAGAAGTGAAGAAAAAATTGCTAGAAGTGCGAAAATGTTACTAGAGGCACAGAAAAGTTACTTGAAGTACAGAAAAGTTACTAGAAGTAAAGAAAAAATTGCTAGAAGTGCGAAAATGTTACTAGAGGCACTGAAAAGCTACTAGAGGTAAAGAAAAATTACTAGAAGATCGAAAAAGTTACTAGACGGATAAAATAGTTACTAGAGGCGTAGAAAAGTTACTAGATGTACAAAAAGAAGTACTAGAATAGCAAAAAAGTTACTAAAAGTCCACAAAAATTACTAAAAGTACAGAAAAATTACTAGAAGTGCAAAAAAATTTACTAGAAGTAGAAAGAAAAGTTACTAGAGATATCAAAATTTTTCGTCTTTCATAAAATTTACCAATTAAATACAAAAAAGCTACTACTAAATCAAAAAAATATTACCAAATTGAATGTACGTATATAACATCAATATCAAAAATAATCTAAACTCTTATAGATTTATTTATATAAAATCAAATTTCCGGTTCGACCAGTTAATGTATATTTTACGTAATAATACTGTAATTAAAAAAGGAAAAAAAATTTCTTTTTTTTTTCTTAAAACATATTTATAACAGGCCGATGACCTTGATGATAAATCAGAATTTTTTTTACGCAGACGTTGCGTTTCTGTTTTTTTTTTTTTTAAAAAACATATATAGATTTACCGCTGAAAATAATTAGCGGCAAAATGCAAAAATTTTTTGCAAAACAATCGTCGAATTTTTTGGCATGAATGTTGAAAATATATTATTTGAATTGTTATTTACGATTTTTTCTTTTTGTAAATCATAAATGAGTGATTTCTTAAAATATATTTTCATCTTAATGACAAAATTTCAAAAAAAAACAATGATTATTTTAATATAATAATGGAAAAATTATGCGTCATGCATGACAAAAAAAAATCATTAATCTCTTTTGGACGTATAGTTTGCACTTGAAAAAAAAACCACACTATTCGCACGCCCATTTCGCATTCCATGAGTTATTCTTCATTTTATTTCGTCTCTTTTTTTCTCTCTTTAATATATATTTATATATATATATATATATATATATATATAAAGACGATCGACATGCTTTGGAATGAGTGGATAACCAATGGAAACCGCGACTCATTGTCCATCATCAAGAGCAGGAGCGACGACCCCAAAGTACGTGAGCAACTTGAAATCTGCTTGAATATATTTATCTCGCGCGTTCAATAAATGTATAATATATGTATGGGTGATTCTCCAAAAAGAGGGTATTTTCATATTAGGTGAAAAATATTAATTAAAAAAGAGTTAGATTTTTAATTTCAATGGGACTCTACAAGAGTCCCACCTTTAACTTGCTTTGCTTTAACACCAAAAAATGTAGGTCTCTATTAGAGTCCCATGGGAATTAAAAATCTCCTTTTTATATTTAACTTCTAATGGGAAACTACTAGAGTCCCACTATCAACTCTACTTGCTATAACTCTAAAAGGGCAGGACTTTTAAAGTCCCGTTGGGAATAAAAATTTAACTTCCTTTTTTAAAAGCGTATATCTAACTTTTAACGGGACTTTATAAGAGTCCCATGATTAAAGTCAAATTAAAATTAAATAATATATACTGTAAAAAGGGAATTTTGGATTTTAATTTCCAATAGGACGCTATAAGAGTCCCACCTCTTTTGGGGTAGGAGCAAATGAAGTTAAATATTAATTCTCAACAGGACTCTATAAGAGCGTCAGTGTCAATTTTTTTTGCTTCAACTGCAAATGTGAAAGTTTCATATAGAGTCCCATGGGATTTAAATTCTATCTCCTTTTTTAAAATGTATATTTGGCCTAATGTATACATAACTCCCAAGGGAATGCTACAAGAGTCCCACTATCAACTTTCTTTGCCTTAAGTCCAAAAGGAGCAGGAATTTCCTAGAGTCCCGGGAAAAATTAAAATTTAACTCCCTATTTTTAGTGTATATTTAATTTTCAACGTGTCTCTATAAAAGTCTCTCCCCTTTTCGAGTTAAAGCAAAGAGAGTTTATGGTGGGACTCTTCTAGAGTCCCGTTAGTAGTTACAATTTCACTACATTTTTCAGTGTATATTTAACACCCAACGGAACTCTATAAAAATCCCAACCTGTTAGAGTCCGATTCTTTTTACTTCAGCTCCAAAATGGAGGGACTCTTATAGAGTCCCGTTGGAAGTTAGAATCTAACTGCGTTTTTTGGGTATACTTTTCTCTTAACGCATCTATAAAATAATCTCGCTCCTTTTTAAACTAATGCAGTTAGAATCCACCCTATAAAAGTTCTCCCTTTGGTGGGACTCTTATAGTGTACAGTTACGAGTGAAATATAAAATCTAAAAAATGAGAAATTTTAGTCCCATGGGACTCTTTAAAAGTCCCACACAATTGTGGGAGTTGAAACAAAGAAAGATGTTAGTGGGACTCTTATAGAGTCTCGTTAGTAATTACAATTTCACTCCGTTTTTCAGTGTATATTTAACTTCCAACGGGAGTCTATAAAAGTCCCAACCTTTTAGAGTCCCAACTTCTTTTTGCTTCAACTCCAAAAAGATGGGACTCTTATAAGAGTTCCGTTGGGAGATAAAATCTAACTTCCTTTATGGTGTGTATATTTTACTCTTAACGGATCTCTAAAATAATCTCGCTCCTTTTTAAATGAATGCAGTTAGAGTACCCCTCTATAAAAGTTCCCCCTTTGGTGGGACTGTTACGCGTTAAATATATAATCTAAAAAATGAGAAATTTTAGTCCCACGGGACTCTATAAATGTCCCACACAATTGTGGGAGTTGAAACAAAGAAAAATGATAGTGGGACTCTTACAGAGTCCCGTTAGTAGTTACAATTTCACTCCGTTTTTCAGTGTATATTTAACTCCCAACGGGACTCTATAAAAGTCCCAACCTTTTGGAGTTCCAAATTCTTGTTGCTTCAACCCAAAAAAGATAAGACTCTTATAAGAGTCCCGCTGGGAGATAAAATCTAACTTCGTTTTAGGTGTGTATATTTTACTCTTAACGGATTTCAAAAATAATTTCGCTCCTTTTTAAATGCATGCAGTTAGAGTCTCCCCCTATAAAAGTTTTACCTTTGGTGGGACTCTTATAATGTAACGTTACGCGTTAAATATAAAATCTAAAAAATGAGAAATTTTAGTCCCACGGGACTCTTTAAAAGTCACACAAAATTGTGGGAGTTGAAAAAAAGAAAAATGATAGTGGGACTCTTATAGAGTCCCGTTAGTAGTTACAATTTCACTCCTTTTATCAGTGTATATTTAACTCTCAACAGGACTCTATAAAAGTCCCAACCTTTTTGGAGTCCCAACTTCTTTTTGCTTCAACTCCAAAAAGAAGGGGGTTTATTTAACTTTTAACGGGACTCTAAAAAAGTTACATCCTTTTTGAAATTTACTTCATTAACATTTGTTGTAACTTAAAAATGGTGCGGGACTCTTATAGAGTCCCGTTAGTAGTTACAATTTCACTCCGTTTTTCAATGTTAATTTAACTCCCAACGGGACTCTATAAAAGTCCCAACCTTTTGGAGTTCCAAATTCTTGTTGCTTCAACCCAAAAAAGATAAGACTCTTATAAGAGTCCCGCTGGGAGTTAAAATCTAACTAGTTATATACAAACCGAACAAATTTCGGACCCTACCGAACTAATTCCAAATGAAAATAAACCTAATTTAAAACCGGACTGTTTCGGAATAATTACGAATTAATTCAAAAGCATTTTGAACGATAGGAAAAAAAGAAAAGAAATCTCGATAATAATTAATAAATACATATATATATATTATTTTAATTTCAATACTGAATAATGAATTTCGATATTAAATAATTTGATATTTATATGAGAAAATTAATAACTCTCATATCTGAATTCAGTAATTACAGACTTGTGACATGCTTAATGAAGAAAATATTTCATCGCTGTGTTTAAATAATAATAATTAAATATTGTCGAGCGATGAGTATTTTGTTTTCGTAAGTAATGATTTCTTTATTGCTAGAAGGATAAATTCGGTTCGATGATGAAAATAATCGATTGATCATTTATATACTGCGAACTCTAAAGTGTGTGTGTGTGTGAGAGAGTGAGGGAGAGAACAAGAGAAAGATAAAATTTCTGTCTCGATATATACGGTCTTTATAAAGATAGAATCGCAAATATAAAGATCGTCGCGAGTTTTCATGGCGCGATTCGAGAGCGAGCGCGCGCGCGACTCTGTAATTGCGACTTTAACGACTGTACATTAATTAGATGCAACAAAATAATTAATCTCGTTGGGTCTTAGATCATCCACAGGAATCCACACATGCCGTCCAATCGCAAAGATTCGCACTGCCGACCTCGACGGGCGGTTTTGCTTGCTTGGACGCATCAATTTATCGAATTTATTGCCGACTCTATCTACCGACGATCATTTGTAATCGCTATATATAGAAATCGAGACACCTGGGACTCTTGTTCTTCTTTTACTTCGTTTACTTGTCCCCCTCCCCTCAATCATCCTACCCAATTTTTTTTTTTTTAAGTCCCGTCTGCTACTTAATTTTCAATTTTACCGTCACGCATCCCTCTTTGGGTTTTTGTTTTTTTTTCCTTCGCTTTTTTTTTCTTGACCATTTAAAGAAAATTGTCATTTCAGTTTTTTATGTTCTTTTCGTATGTTTTTTCGGACTCTAGTTAATTTTCTATTCTGCTAGTAATTTATTTAGAATTCTAGTTACTTTTCTGCAATTGTAGTTATTTTTTGTACCTCTAGTAACTTTTTTCTACGTCTATTGACTTTTACGTACCTTCAGTAACTTATTTGGGACTCTAGTTACTTTTATGTTCTTCTAGTAACTTATTTAGAAATATAGTTACTTTTCTATCATTTTAGTTATTTTTTGTACCTGTAGTAACTTTTTTGAACGTTTAGTGACTTTTACGTCCGTTTAGTAACTTATTTTGAATTCTAGTTACTTTTCCGTAACTGTAGTTATTTTTTGTACCTCTAGTAACTTTTTTGTACATCTAGTGACTTTTACGTCCTTTTAGTAACTTATTTGGAAATGTAGTTACTTTTCTATCATTTTAGTTATTTTTTGTACCTGTTATAACTTTTTTGAACGTTTATTGACTTTTACGTCCGTTTAGTAACTTATTTTGAAGTCTAGTTACTTTTCCGTAACTGTAGTTATTTTTTGTATCTCTAGTAACTTGTTTGTACGTCTAGTGACTTTTACGTCCCTTCAGTAACTTATTTGAGACTCTAGTTACTTTTATGTTCTTCTAGTAACTTATTTACTATTGTATTTACTTTTCTTTCTCTACAGTTATATTTCGTACCTCTAGTAACTTTTATGTATGTCTAGTGACTTTCATGTCCCTCCAGTAACTTATTTCAAATTCTAGTTTCTTTTCTGTACCCCTAGTAAATTATTTGCGATTCTAGTTACTTTTCTGTACTTCTAGTAACTTATACGGAATTCTAATTACTTTTATGTATCTTTAGTAACTTTTGTACTTCTAGTAACTGTTTTGTATCGCTATTAACTTATTCGGAACTCTAATTACTTTTATGTAACTTTAGTAACTTTTGTACTTCTAGTAACTTTTTTGTATCGCTAGTAATGTAATTGGAACTGTGTTACTTTTTTTGTTTCTGTAGTTACATTTCTATACTTCTAGTAACTTTTCTGTAACTCTAGTAACTTATTCGGAACTCTAGTTACTTTTATGTATCTCTAGTAACTTTTGTACTGCTAGTAACTTTTCTGTACCGCTATTAACTTATATGGAAGTCTAGCTACTTTTCTGTCACTACATTTTTTTTACCTTTAGTAACTTTTATGTACGTCTAGTGACTTTCATGTTCCTTTAGTAACTTATTTGGAATTCTAGTTTTTTTCTTTAATTTTATTAACTTTTTTGCAATTCTAGTGACTTTTCTGTGTTTCTAGTAACATATTTGTACTTCTGGTAACTTTTCTGTACTTCAATTAAGTTTTCTGTGCCTCTGGTAACTTTTCAGTATTTGTAGTAACTTTTCTGTACTCTTAGTAACTGTTATGTTTTTTTAATAAGTTTTTGTACCCCAGTAACTTATTTAGAAATCTAGTTATTTTACTGTCACTATTATTTTTTGTGGTTTTAGCAACTATTTTGAATCTCTAGTTACTTTTCTGTACTTCTAGTAAGTTTTTTGCAATTCAACTATTTTTTCTGTACCTCTAATAACTTTTTTGTACTTCTAGTAATTTTTCTGTACATCTAGTAACTTTTCTGTACTTCAAATAAATTTTCTGTGCTTCCAGTTACTTTTTTTTTACTTCTAATAACTTTTTTAAAACTCCTTGTAATTTTTCTTTACATCTAGTAACTTTCATGTTCCTCTAGTGATTTTTCTGTACTTCTACTTACTGTACTGTGCCTCTAGTAAAATTTTCTTTACATCTAGTTATTTATCTGTGCGTTTAGTAACTCTTTTGTACTTCTAGTAAGTTTTACGTATTTCTAAAAAAGTTTTTTGTACGTTTAGTAAAATATTTAGAACTCTGGTAACTTATTTAAATCTCTGATAACTTTTTTGTATCTATAGTAAATGTTATGTCCTAGTAAGTTTTTGTACCCCTAGTAACTTATTTGAAATTCTAGTTATTTTTCTGTCTCTATTTTATTTTTGTGCTTTTAGCAAAAATTTTGAATCTCTAATAATTTGTCTACATTTCTAGTAACTGTTATGACATTTTGTAGCAATTTTCACATCAATCTAGTAACTTTTCGGGACTCTAGTGATTTTTTTGATGTTCTTCTAAGTTTAATGAAAGTCTAATAACTTTTTGGTACTCTAGTAAATTTTTTGACATTCTAGTAAGTAAAATGAGATTCTAGTAACTTTATGTCTAGTAATTTTTTTTGTGGTTCTAATAAGTTTAATAAGACTCTAGTAACTTTATGTCACTCTAGTAACTTTTTTGGCATTCTAATGAGTTTAATGAGACTATAGTAACTTTTTTTTGCATTCTAGTGAGTTTAATAAGATTCTAGTAACTTTTCGTCACATTAGTAACTTTTTTTTGTCAAATGAATAGAAAAAATGAAAATAGCAAAGAATTGATTTCTTTTTCTTTTTATTTTGTTTAGTTTCTTTTTTTTTTGTTATGCCTAGTAGGGGACAGTTATATCGGTCCTGAGGAATTTACTGGCAGTTTTCAATACCGCATTTTTCAGTACACATGTACCGTTTTCCAGTAGATGCAATTAACCAGCCGCACAGTCACGGGCAAGAAACCGATAGAAGCACCTGCAGCCGTGACAATCGAACCTCTCTCTCTCTCTCTCTCTTTCTCTCTCGTTATGGCAAACTTGGCTTTCTACGCCTTATACCGATTCCTATTGCCTGTCAAGGTTCCGAGTAATCGTTGTGATTCGTGGTCGCCGCAGGCGCCAAGCTTCGTTTTATTTTGTACACACAACAAAGTGAGAGATTCAATTGTGAGAAATTCTCTCCTCAAGAGTATTTCTTGTATTATAGTAACTTGACTCATTCTCTCTCTCTCTCTTTCTCTCTCTATGATAGCAACAATCTTGTCACCACACACAAGCTTAAATAACGTTTAGTTTGTATTGGAGAGGGGAAAAAAAGAAGAATTTCAAAGACTTTATAGGAATCTCAGAAAGTATAGTAATTAGAAATGAAAAAAAAAAAATTTATTGCGTTTGTCTTTTCTTTCAAATGTCACATATATTTTGAGAAATCAATTAGTCCTTTTGTTTTAATTCCAGAAAATGTTGGGACTCTTATAGAGTCTCGTTGGGAGGTAAAATCTAACTCCCTTTCTTATAGTGTACATTAAATTACCAACGGGACTCATATAAGAGTCCCAACTTTTTAAAGTCCCAATCCCCTTTTCTTCAATTCTAAAAACCTCAAGATTCTCATAGGGTCCCATTGGGAATTAAAGATATATAGATATATATATATACTGTAAAAAAGAGAGTTAGACTATAACTCCCAACGGGACTCGAAAAAAGTCCAAAATTTTAAAAAAGATGGGACTCTAATAGAGTCCCATTTAAAGTTAATATCTAAATTAACATCTTACTCTTTTTGTGCAGTGTATGTTTAACTCCCAATGGGACTCTACAAAAGTCCCAGCCTTTTATATATAAAATCACTTTGCTACAACTCTAAAAGTTAAAATTTTGGAAGTTAAAATCTAAATTCTTTTTTACAATGTATATTGTTTATTTAACTTCCAACGGGGCTCTAAAAAAGTTACATCCTTTTTAAATTTGTTTTAACTTAAAAATGGCGCGGGACTTTTATTTCCGAAACATTTGTTTCAACTGAAAAATGGTGCGGGACTCTTCTAGAGTCCCGTTGGAAATTAGAATCAAACTACATTTTTAACAGTCCAACGGGACTCAATAAAAGTCCCACTGTTTTGAAGTTGAATTTCCTTTACTTGTTAAAGCTAACAGAGTTGTTGGTGGGACTCTTAATGAAATCTCCTAGGCTGTTAAAATCTAACTATCTTTCTTACAGTCTACATTTAACTTCCAACAGGAAACAATAAGAGTCCCAACTTCCAACACCAAAGGAGTTAATGCTAAGGTAGTTAATTAATTAATTAATTCATTTATTTATTCATAAGGCATGACATTAACAACCTTAGCATTGTTTCCCTTTCATAAACTTAAAAAGGGATTTAGAGTCCCGTTGGAAATTAAAACCTAATTCCCTTTTTTTACAGTGTATATTTAATTTCCATTAGGGCTTAATAATCCATATTTTTGGAGTCCTACTCTCTTTGTTTCAACTCCAAAAAAGTGGGACTCTTATACAGTCCCTTTTGTAGCTAAAATTTAACCCCCTTTTTACAGAATATACTTAAATCCCAACGAGACTAGACAAACTACACTTTTATACATATATACTCTCTTTGCTTTAACATCAAAAGGATGAGACTTTTTATAGAGTTCTGTTGGGAGTTTAATATAAACTTTAAAAAAAGAAATAGATTTTAACTCTCAACGGGACTCTATTAGAGTCCCAAACTGCAAAACCGTGGAACTCAAATAGAGTAAGATAGGAATTAAAATACAACTCCTTTTATAGAGTCCCACCCTTTTGAGAGTTGAAGCAAAGAAAGTTTATATATAAAAGGCTGGGACTCTTGTAGAGTCCCGTCGAATGTTAAACATACACTGTACAAAGAGAGAAAGATGTTAATTTCCAACGGGACTCTATTAGAGTCCCACTCTTTTTGAAGTTTGGGACTTTTATAGAGTCCCGTTGGAAGTTAAAATCTAACTATTTTTTTACTATATATATTTAATTCCCAACGGGACTCTATAAGAGTCCCGCCCTTTTTGGGTTGACGCAAAGAAAGTTTATACATAAAACGGTGGGACTCTTGCAATGTCCCGTTGCAAGTTAAACATAAACTGTAAAAAGGCATTAATTTCTAACGGGACTCTATATTAGATTTTACCCCTTTTTGAAATTTCGTACTTTTATAGAGTCCCAGTGGAAGTTAAAATCTTACTTCCTTCTTAACAGTATATATTTAACACCGAACGGGACTCTAAGAGTCGGAACCGTTTTAGAGTTGAAGTAAAGGAAGTTAATATATAAAAGACTGAGACTCTTGTAGAGTCCCGTCGTGTGTTAGACATACACTGTACAAAGATAGAAAGATGTTAATTTCCAACGGGACTCTATTAGAGTCCCACTCTTTTTGAAATTTGGGACTTTTATAGAGTCCCATTGGAAGTTAAAATCTAACTCCCTTTTTTACCGTGTATATTTAGCTCCGAACCGGACTCTAAGAGTTCCAACCTTTTTAAAGTTGAAGCAAAGAAAGTTTATGTATAAAAGACTGAGACTCTTGTAGAGTCCCGTCGAGTGTTAGACATACACTGTACAAAGATAGAAAGATATTAATTTCCAACGGGACTCTATTAGAGTCCTAATCTTTTTGAAGTTTGGGACTTTTATAGAGTCCTGCTTTTTTTGGGTTGACGCAAAGAAAGTTTATACATAAAATGGTGGGACTCTTGCAAAGTTCCATTAGGAAAAAAGTCCCTCTTGTAAAAAGGGGAGTTAGATGTTAATTTCCAATGGAACTCTATTAGAGTCCCACCTTTTTCGTAGTTTGGAACTCTTATAGAGTCCCATTGGAAGTTAAAATCTAACTATTTTTTACAGTATATATTTAATTTCCAAAGGGACTCTATAAGAGTCCCGCTTTTTTTGGGTAGACGCAAAGAAAGTTTATACATAAAACGGTGGGACTCTTGCAAAGTTCCATTGGAAAAAAAGTCTCTCTTGTAAAAAGGGGAGTTAGATGTTAATTTCCAACGAAACTCTATTAGAGTCCCACCTTTTTTGTAGTTTGGAACTCTTATAGAGTCCCTCAGGGTGTTAAAATCTATCTATTTTTTCACAGTGTACATTTAACTCCCAACTCTATAGAATTCCACTCTTTTGATGCTAAGGGAGTTAATTTAATTTTATACATTAATTTCAATATAATCACTAATTATATCAATTTTTTTGTTGTCATATATTATATAATTTCCAACAAAAATTTATGTTTTAAAGAATATGTGAGATTGATATATGAGCTCACACGTATAATGATTTATCAAAAACAGCGAAAGGTAATATCCTGCGAGTCTCTCACGTATAAAACAATGGTTGTTCACACTAACTTGACGTCAAACCGTTACGAAAAAAAGATGAAGAAGAATTCACGGCAGCAAAGAAAAAAAAAAAAAAAAAAAAAAAAAATGGTACATTTATTTATTTCCGGCGAATTATCTTATCTTTAGAATCCAAGTTCATTAAAGTTGCCATGATTTAACGGTAAGATCCTGATTGTTGCAAAATTTATATATATATTAAAAAAGATGTGAGTGTGTGTGTGTATGAGATTAACATAAAAAACGGTTGTTCATTCGCATATTTAGGACGGTAGAATAATTTTTGTCTTGCGCTTTATTATATATCCGAAAATGTGATAAATATAAAATGAGAGTTGATGTGCTAAGTGTATAAAATAACATTTGGTCTTGAGAATAAATTCTTTCACACTTTCAACCTAAGTAAGTATATAAGTATACCCAGGCAAATTCGCCTTTTATATATGTATATATATATATATATATATATATATATATATGTATATAAACTTGATTCTTTTGAAGTGCAATTTTCGTAATTTCGTGCGAGGGTTATCGAACCCTTGCCATGCACCTTTATATATATATATATATATATATATATATATATATATATAGAGGCGGGCCGACGACGAGCGAGTCGAACACAAAGTGATACCGGTTTTCTCTCGACGCTTTTTGATTCTTAAAAACGATAGTCGCGCCGGCTAATGCGCACAGTCGAGACTATTTCCAAAAGGTGGTACTTGGCTAACGCGATTCTTGCAAGGTACCGTAAAGGAGAGAAGAGAGAATCGAGAGATGAAATCGAAGTACAACAGGAATGTACGCGTGCGCGCGCGCGCTAAGTATCGTTTCGTAAAGCAGGAAGCGAGAAAAGCTTTTTCTTTTTTGGTTTTTTTTTTTATAAGAACCTATCATCATCAACGATCTTCCGTTTGCGCATTAATGCACATTTAATGTTATGAGAGCTACTGTGCTAATCAGGACCCAAATAGAAAACCATGCCTATATACAACCCATAAATCATTTTCAACATTTTTTTTTTTTTTTTTTGAACCATCCTACACCTTCGCCTCTCGACATCAGTTATATTTATGTGTTTGCATTTCATAAAATTACTATATATATACCGTTCATTAATTTCAGTAGAAAAAAAGTGAAACTTAGTTTTTAAAATTCAATAATTGTAATTATTGATTGTTTTTTTTTATGGAATTATGAAAAAAGTTACTAGATTGACAGAAAAGTAACTAGACTTCCAAATAAGTTACTAGCAGTACAGAAAAGTTACTAGATTTCCAAATAAACTACTAGCAGTACAGAAAAAGTACTAAACATCCAAATAAGTTACTAGCGGTACAGACAAATTACTAGAACTATAGAAATGTTACTAGAAGTACAGAAATGTTACTAGAAGTACAGAAATGTTACTAGAAGTACAGAAATACCACTACAGAAACAAAAAAGAAATTAAAGTTCCAAATAAGTTACTAGCAGTACAGAAAAGTTACTAGACTTTCAAAAAAGTTACTAACAGTACAGAAAAAGTACTAAACCTCCAAATAAGTTACTAGCGGTACAGAAAAGTTACCAGAAGTATAGAATTGTTACTAGAAGTATAGAAATGTTACTAGAAGTACAGAAATACCACTACCACAACAAAAAAAGAACTAAAGTTCCAAATAGGTTACTAGCAGTACAGAAAAGTTACTAGACTTTCAAATAAGTTACTAGCAGTACAGAAAAAGTATGAAACTTCCAAATAAGTTACTAGCGGCACAGAAAAGTTACTAGAAGTATAGAAATGTTACTAAAAATATGGAAATACCACTACAGAAACCAAAAAAAGAACTAAAGTTCCAAATAGGTTACTAGCAGTACAGAAAAGTTACTAGACATCCAAATAAGTTACTAGCAGTACAGAAAAAGTACTAAACTTCCATATAAGTTACTAGCGATACAGAAAAATAACTAGAAGTATAGAAATATTACTAAAAGTACAGAAATACCACTACACAAACCAAAAAAAGTAACTAAAGTTCCAAATAAGTTACTAGCGGTACAGAAAAGTTACTAGTGGAACAAAAAAGTTACTAAAGAAACAGAAAAGTAACCAGAGTCTACATCAGTTACTAGATGTACAGAAAACTAAATCGAATTCCAAATATGTTACTAAAAAGGACATAAAAGTCACTTAAACGTAAAAAAAGTTACTAAGGGTACAGAAAAAATACTAGAAATATAGAAAAATTAGTAGAAGCGAAAAAGTTACTGGAAGTACAAATAAGTTACTAAAAACACAGAAAAGTTACTAGAAATATAGAAAAGTTACTTGAAGTACAAAAAAGTTACTAGAGGTACAGAAAAGTAACCAGAATACCAAATAAATTACTGGTGGGACAGAAAAGAAAGTAGACTTTCAAATAAATTATTGGAGTGCCATAAATTGCACTAGACGTACAAAATAAAGTTACTTAATTCACAAAGAATAACTACAGTGATAAATAAAGTAACTAGAATTTCAACTAAGTTACTGGAAGGACATACAAGTCACTAAACGTACGAAAAAGTTACTATAGATACAAAAAATAACTATAGTGATAAAAAAGTTACTACAGTTTCAAATAAATTACCAGCAGTATAGAAAAGTTACTAGTGATACGAAAAAGTTACTAAAGAAACAGAAAAGTAACTAGTGCTTCACAAAAGTTACTTACTAGAAGTACAAAAACATACTAGGAGATAAAAGTTACTAGTGGTACAGAAAAGTTACTAGCCGTACAAAAAAGTTACTAGCGCTAAAAAAAGTTACTAGAAGTACAGAAATGTTACTAAAAAAAGCAATAAAAGTAACTCAACTTCCACATAAGTTACTAGCCGTACAAAAAAGTTACTAGCGCTAAAAAAAGTTACTAGAAGTACAGAAATGTTACTAATAAAAGCAATAAAAGTAACTCAACTTCCAAATAAGTTACTAGCCGTATAGAAAAGTTACTAGAAGCACAGAAATATTACTAAAGAAAAAAATAACTAGATTGGCAAAAAGTTACTAGATTTGAAAAAAAGTTACTAAATTTTTATAGAAGTTGCTAGAATACTAAAAAAATTCACTTACAACTCTTTCATCAATAATTTTGATTTTCAGAAATTTTTTCAATTTAAAATTCAATTTTCAAAACATTTTAGTAGGCGCGAGTATATATATATATATATATATATATATATATATATATATATATAGGTGGTGAAACAGTTGCGATTCCCATGTTTTGATCACCTTTGGTGAGATAATTTGTTGTTTGTTTAATGAGATAATTTTTGCATTTGTTCATGTTCTTTGTGATAGGTGAGCAGTGTCATATCCGGTCTACTTTACATATCATGCATAACGGCAAAGGCAACATTTTTTTCTTTTTTTTTTTTTTTTTTTTTTTAATCGAGAAGTCAACATGCCATGTGTGTTTTGAAATTAAGATATCAGGAGAATACCATCGCATTTCTATATATATATTTGTAATGCAAAAAAAAGAAGAAGAAAAAAGGTATTGAACGATTTAGTAAGTCAAATCTCCGTCTCTCCTAAATCAATTATACTCGTGCAGGTTGCATATAAGTATTTCATTGCAGAGAAAAGTATGCATGCGCGCGGCTTAAATTGTATACTGATAATAAGCATTAGTACTGCCTGCGATCGTGGCGTAGAGGTTAAGACACAGGTCGGTCAGCGCCAGAGCTTAGTTAGTTAGTTAGTTAGAGAGACACACAACATTTATACGCAATGAATTAGCAGGTACGGTTAGAATTATAAGGGGGAACGGGTCACCCACGTTATGTTGTGGCAGCTGCTATTTCAAACTTGCATTTGCTGCTTCTCAATTATATTTCATCTCTGCTAACTATATATATATATTTTTTTTTTTCAATTCAATCGCGATTCCATAATGCTGAATCATTTTAATTTGATAAACTGTTTTTTTTGATCAAGATTTGATGATGTGATACGTCTTCGATTCTTGAAATTTTTTAAACTGTTTTCAAATCTCTCTCTCTCTCTCTCTCTCTCTCTCTCTCTCTCTCTCTCTCTCTCTCTCTCTCTCTCTCTCTCTCTCTCTCTCTCTCTCTCTCTCTCTCTCTCTCTCTCTCTCTCTCTCTCTCTCTCTCTCTCTCTCTCTCTCTCTCTCTCTCTCTCTCTCTCTCTCTCTCTCTCTCTCTCTATCCCTCTCTCTCTCTATCTCTCGTATCTTTTTCTTCAAAATTTAATGACAAAAAAAATTACTAGAATTCGAAAAAGTTACTAGAATCTCATAGAACTTACTAGAACACCAAAAAAAGTTACTAGGGTGCGAAAAAGTTACTAGCGCCTCATTAAACTTAGTAGAACGCTAAGAAAGTTACTAGGGTGCGAAAAAGTTACTAGAGTCTCATTAAACTTAAAACGTCAAAAAAGTTACTAGCGTACGAAAAAATTACTAGAATCTCATTAAACTTAGTAGAACGCCAAAAAATTACTAGGGTGCGAAAAAGTTACTAGAGTCTCATTAAACTTACTAGAACGCCAAAAAAAGATTCTAGAATGCAAAAAAAGTTATTAGAATCTCATAGAACTTACTAGAATGTCAAAAAAAAAGTTACTAGGGTGCAGAAAAGTTACTAGAGTCTCATTAAACTTAAAACGCCAAAAAAGTTACTAGGGTGCGAAAAAGTTACTAGAGTCTCATTAAACTTAGTAGAACGCCAAAAAAGTTACTAGGGTGCGAAAAAGTTAACAGACTGACAAAAAGTTACTAGAATGCGAAAAAGTTACTAGCGTCTCATTAAACTTAGTAGAACGCCAAGAAAGTTACTAGGGTGCCTAAAAGTTACTAGACTCTCATTAACCTTAAAACGCCAAAAAAAAAGTTTCTAGAAAGCGAAAAAGTTATTAGAATTTCATAGAACTTACTAGAATGTCAAGAAAAAGTTACTAGACTCATGTAAAAATTATTAGAGTGACAGAAAGTAGCTACAGAGTTATATAGAAATTGTTAGAATAGTTTTAAAACACTTACTAAATTGACAGAAAAATCAGCGAAAAGACAAAAACAACTCTAGAACACCAAGAGCAATTACTAAAGTTAGTCAAAACTTACTAGAGTGCAAAAAAATTACTAGAGTCTCATAAAAATTATTAGAGTAACAAACACAATTAATACAGTGACTTAAAAATTCCTACAATGTCATAACAGTTACCAGAGTGTGAAAAAATTTACTTGTGTCTTAAGAAAGTTACTATAACACTAAAAAAAATCTTAGTAGAGTTTTTAGAATTTAAAAATAGCTACAAGAATAACGTAAAATTTTGTAGAGTGCCACAAAAATTACTAGAGTGACATAAAACTTACTGGAGTGTCATAAAATTTAATAGACATTCAAAAAGTTACTTTTTTAGGATTCTAGTAACTTTTTCGCACGCTGGTAAAATTTTTACACTCTAGTAACTTTTTTTGGTCTTCTAGAAAGTATTTTACGGCACTCTAGTAATTTTTACGTCACTCTAATGGGTTTTTTTAGTACTGTAACTACTTTCTATAAGAGTCTAGTAACTTTTTTGTATTCTAATAACCTTTACGTCGCAATTAGTAACTTTTTTTGGTATTTTACAAAGTTCGGTAAATCTCTAGTAACTTTTTTGGCATTCTAGTAAGTTCAATATATCTCTAGTAACTTTTCGGCACTCTAGTAACTTTTTTGGCATTCTAGTAAGTTCAATGAGTCTCTAGTAACTTTTTGGCACTCCAGTAACTTTTTTGGCATTCTAGTAAATTCAATGAATCTCTAGTAAGTTTTAGGCACTCTAGTAACTTTTTTGGCATTCTAGTAAGTTTAATAAATCTCTAGTAACTTTTTGGCACTCTTGTAACTTTTTTGGCATTCTTGTAAGTTCAATGAGTCTCTTGTAACTTTTCGGCACTCTAGTAACTTTTTTTGGCATTTTATTAAGTTTTAGTAAGAGTCGAGTAATTTTTTTGCACTATAGTATCTTTTGAGATTCTCCAGTGACTTTTTTTGTCCTTTTATTTAAAGTTACTAGAGGTACAAGAAATTTCTAGAATGAAAAAAAGTTACTAAAATAACAAGAAGCTACTAGCGGTACAGAATAGTAACTAGACTTCCAAATAAGTTACTAAAATGATTTAAAAGTTACTAGCGGTATAGAAAAGTTACTAGGGGTGCAAAAATTACTGGTCGTTTATTAAAAGTAACTAAATCAAAGGCGATTTTAAATAAAAATTGTGCTAAAAAAAAAATTGTGCGATGTTGAGATTTAGGGGTCGGAGTTCATGGCAAGTGACATCATTGGTATATAAGAAAAAAAGTAACTAGTACTTCACAGAAGTTACTAACTAGAAGTAGAAAAACATACAAGGAGATAAAAGTTACTAGTTGTACAGAAAAGTTACTAGCCGTACAAAAAAATTTACTAGGGTTACAAAAAAGTTACTAGAAGTACAGAAATGTTACTAAAAAAAGCAATAAAAGTAACTCAAATTCAAAATAATTTACTAGCCGTATAGAAAAGTTACTAGAAGTACAGAAATGTTACTAAAAAAAGCAATAAAAGTAACTCAAATTCAAAATAAGTTACTAGCCGTATAGAAAAGTTACTAGAAGTACAGAAATATTACTAAAGAAAAAAATAACTTGATTGGCAAAAAGTTACTAGAGTTGCAAAAAAAGTTACTAGATTCTTATAGAAATTGCTAAAATACTAAAAAAAAAATTCACTTACAACCCTTCCATAAATAACTCAATCAAAGGCGATTTTAAAATAAAAATTGTGCTAAAAATGTAAATTTCTTTTGAAAAATTTTGATAATATCCTAATGGAAGATTAGTAAAATAAAAAATAAAAAAAAACTCTATTATAAATTGAAAAAAGAAAAGGGTTAAGTAGCATTTCATTAGTAATGGATTTACGGCTGAAGCGTTGTTGAGAGTTAGGGGTCGGAGTTCATGGCAAGTGACATCATTGGTATATAAGATGATCGGCGGCGTTTGTGTTCATGACAACCTTGAAGGCTACTTAGTTTTGCTTTAATAGATAATCTTTTTTAATTCGGTCCCCGCTAATCTAAACAAACTTTATTGCCATTGTATTAAAACTGATAGAACAATGGAAAATCCATTTTTTTTTTTTTTTTTTTTTTTTTTTTTTTTTTTTTTTTTTTGAATCATCTTTCAGATATAAATTCCGGAAATTTGTATATAGCATTATATTAATCATTCAATTACAATGTTTTTTTTTTTTTTTTATTCCAATACAATAATTATCTTGACGTAATTCTTCAGTAGCTGGAATAATTATCGAATTTTCCGATTATTATTATTCAATCATTTTTTTTTCTTTAAATTACTAATTATTAAAATTTTATTCAATTAATAAAATTATTCAATATTATTTATATAATAATAATTTTGTGATTGTATTTTATTATTTTCTAATGACTTTATATTTATAATATTGTAATTGTAAAATTGTGCAATTACTTAAGATAATTGGATTCATTATTGTAATATATATATATATATATATATATAAAAGGAGTAATGAATCGAACATTTCCTTGGTTACATTCCAATCAGTGCAAATCGTTGTTAGTAACAAAACTAGCTAATAAGACAATCATCTCAAACTATTTATAGAAATTATACTTGTTCGTTCGCGGATCCAGTGAGGTTAATCGTTAATTACTTTTTTTTTCTCTCTCTTTCTCTCTCTTTTCTAATGTCATCGTTATCGATTGTCCGGTTGAAAGTGGGTAATAGGCGATGATGTTGTCGTTAATTGCGTTGATGCGTAAACAAATGACAGGTAGCAATTTTGAACTTGTACTACATGTACCGTTATTATTGAAAATAATGAAAATTGTTTTTTTTTTTTTTTTTTTTTTTTTTTTTTAAAGGGGGGAAAAATGTATAAATTTTATTTTATTTTTTTTTCATATATGAAAGTGGTGGCATCATTCTGACCTCTTGGAGGGATTAAATTTGTAATGGGTTATATACTCTAGCGCAGCTAGTCAATGATTACGACATTTTTGATTGCGCGATAATATTCTCTATTGCAATTCGAGAAGAAAACTATATTTAAGAATATATATATATATATATAAAAAAAGAAGATGCGAGTGTATACAATTTAAGTTCATTGTGCATAGATCATCGCGTTTCTTTTCTCCCATTCATTTCATTTCTTTTTTTTTTAAACAAGATTTATTTTCCAATAAAAAGTCACAACTAATTTATACATACATTGACTCTATTACATTGCTCATAAATTTTAGTATAAAGATCATTATTACTTTGAGTCATTTCACAGGCTTTTCAAAAAGATATTAAAATAATATCTATGTGAGTGCGTATGTTTTTTTTTTGCATGTAAATTTTTTGCGATCAAATTCTATTGCAATTTATTCCCGTCAATTCTAGTAATTTTTATGTCAATCTAGTAACTATTTTCTGCATCTCTAGTGATTTTTTTTGTCAATCTAGTTATTTCTTACGTCATTTTAGTAATTTTTATTTTATTCTAGTAACTTTTTTAATTTTTTTTAAACTTTTTAATAACAATCTAGTTATTTCTTATGTCACTCTAGTAACTTTTTGTTGGACCTCTAGTGTTTTTTTTTCAATCTGGTTATTTCTTATGTCACTTTTATGTAAGTCTACTAATTTTTTATGTCACTTTAGTAACTTTTTAGAATTCTGTTAAGATTTATGATACTCTAGTAACTTTTTTCTGGATCTCTAGTGACTTTTTGTTAATCTAGTTATAATTTATGGCACTCTAGTAACTTTTATGTTATTCTATTAAAATTTTTATGTAACTCTAGTAACTTTTTGTCAGTCTGCTAAATTTTATGACATTCTGATAACTTTTGTGACACTCTAGTTACTTTTTTCGAACATCTAGTTATTTCATGTTTCACTCTAGTAGCTGTTATGTTATTTTAATAATTTTTATGCCTCTCTAGTAACATTTAAGTCCCTCTAGTAACTTTTTTGTTACTGTAGTACATTTTCTTTCATTTTTGTAATTATTTTCTGGTTATTCAGTGATTTTTTGTCAATCTAGTTATTTCTTATGTCATTCTAGTAATTTTTATGTCATTCTGGTAATTTTTTTGTCACTCTTGTAACTTTTTTAACTCTGTTAACTTTTATGACACTCAACTCCAGTTATTCTAGTAAGTTTTATGTTATTCTAGTAACTTTTATTTCACTATAGTAAATTTTTGGCTCTTTGTTAACTTTTATATGACACTTGAGTAACTTTTTTCTTGACCTCTAGTTCTTTTTTTTTGTCAATCTAGTTATTTCTTATGTCACTCTAGTAAATTTTTGTCAATCTAGTAAATTTTCTGTCAACATAGTAACTTTTCTGTCACGCTTGTAACTTTTCTGTCAAACTGGAAAATTTTTTTTTGGTATTCTAGAAACTTCAATAAAAATCTAGTAACTTTTTTGCTCGCTAGTAACTTTTACGTCACTTTACTAACCTTATTTTTGGCATTTTAGTAAGTCTTATAAGACTCTAGAAACTTTTTGACACTCTAGTAACTTTTTTGGCATTCTAGTAAGTTCCATGAGTCTCTAGTAACTTTTCGGCAAACTAGTAACTTTTTTGGCATTCTAGTAAACTAAATGAATCTCTAGTAACTTTTAGGCACTCTAGTAACTTTTTTGGCATTCTAGTAAGTTCAATAAATCTCTTGTAACTTTTCGGCACTCTAGTAACTTTTTTGGCATTCTAGTAAGTTCAATAAATCTCCAGTAACTTTTTTGGCATTCTTGTAAGTTCAATGAGTCTCTAGTAACTTTTCGGCACTCTAGTAACTTTTTTTGGCATTCCAGTAAGTTCAATGAGTCTCTAGTAACTTTTTGGCACTCTAGTAACTTTTTTGGCATTCAAGTAAGTTCAATAAATCTGTAGTAACTTTTCGGCATTCTAGTAACTTTTTTGGCATTCTAGTAAGTTCAATGAGTCTCTAGTAACTTTTCGGCACTCTAGTAATTTTTTTTGTCATTCTAGTAAGTTCAGTGAGTCTCTAGTAACTTTTAGGCACTCTAATAACTTTTTTGGCATTCTAGTAAGTTCAATGAGTCTCTAGTAACTTTTTGGCACTCTAGTAACTTTTTTGGCATTCTAGTAAGTTCAATAAATCTGTAGTAACTTTTCGGCATTCTAGTAACTTTTTTGGCATTCTAGTAAGTTCAATGAGTCTCTAGTAACTTTTTGGCACTGTAGTAACTTTTTTGGCATTCTAGTAAGTTCAATGAGTCTCTAGTAACTTTTCGGCACTCTGGTAACTTTTTTGGCATTTTATTAAGTTTTAGTAAGAGTCGAGTAATTTTTTTGCACTATAGTATCTTTTGAGATTCTCCAATGACTTTTTTTGTCCTTTTATTTAAAGTTACTAGACTTTTCTGTCAAACTGGAAAATTTTTTTTTGGTATTCTAGAAACTTCAATAAAAATCTAGTAACTTTTTTGCTCGCTAGTAACGTTTACGTCACTTTACTAACCTTATTTTTGGCATTTTAGTAAGTCGTATAAGACTCTAGAAACTTTTTGACACTCTAGTAATTTTTGTGGCAGTTCAGTAACTTTTTTTTAAATTCTAGGGATGTTTCTCATCATTCCAGTAACTTTTATTACACTGAAGTAACTTTTACGTCATTCTCTAGTATATTTTCGTTGCGCTCTAGGGATATTTCTGACACTGTAATTAATTTTTTTTTTTTTTTGTATTCTAGCAATTTGTATAAAATTCTAGTAAATTTTTCACACTCTAGTAACATTTATGTCACTCTAGTAAGTGCTTTTTTGACAATCTTCTAACTTTTTTGCCCTTTTAGAGTTTTAGTAAAAAAAATTTGTTATTCTAGTAATTTTCTCATAAATCTAGTAATTTTTTTCATCATTCTAGTAATGTTTATGTCATTGCAGTGAATTTTCTAGCTTTCTATAGTGATTTTTCACTCTTTTTAGTAACTGTTATATCACTTTAATACCTTTTATGGTTTCTGTGTGAAACTTTTTGTAACGTAGGGATTTAAAAAAACAAAAATTTTGATTTCAAATTTTTGAACTTACGAATAAGAAATTATTGAGATGAATGTATTTGTGTCAAGAGAGAGAGAGAGAGAGAGAGAGAGAGAGAGAGAGAGAGAGAGAGAGAGAGAGAGAGAGAGAGAGAGAGAGAGAGAGAGAGAGAGAGAGAGAGAGCGAATATGTCTCTCATCGTGAGAGTGGTCCAGCACACACACACATACAGAGTGATGTACTTGGATGATGATGGTAGTAGGGATGAAAAGTCGTTCAAGTACCGTAACAATGAGTTGTCATGGGAAAGATGGTCCTTCAACATAGAGCATACACACACAATCGAATCATCATCATCGTCGTTGTCGTTGTCCTCGTCTCTTTACCTTTACTTCTTCGTTCAACTATATAACCGCGAGGCTACACACCTCCACGATAACCTGTAAGACAGATCGGACGTTAGTTTTGATTCATTGCGATTGTATTGTAGGTCGTTTTCATGAGAGTAACAATGAATTTCTCATGCTCTTCTTCTTCTTCATCATCATCATCATCATCATCATCTTCATATTGTGGGTTATGGTCAAAGTCAACAGACAGCTAAACCCCCCCCTCCTCACCCTCTCTTGCCCCCCCCTCCCCCGCCCAAGTCGTGGATCGATCATCTTCCAGTCACGAACGACAGAATTCCCCATGTTGTAACTTTGACATTCCTTCCTGGTGCATCCATTACTTAATGGAAAAAAAAACAAATAAATGCAGATGGATACAAAATAAATAGCTATATATTCCTTACAACGAAAGATGTTCCCACATTGTCATATGTACACAACAGATTTTGTGTTATGTAGTTGTTTATTTTATTTTATTTTTTTTTTTTTTTTGGTTAAATTTCTGTTAAATTATATTTTTAAATATGAGAAATAATATTTTTAATTAGAATTTTTAACTTAACTAAGTCTAAATTCATTACATACAGATGACAGATAATTTCAGAGACTTCTAATTAAGATTATAGTATATTTTTACTGGTAAATTACATAAAAAAAATGTCGTAAACTTGTTTGGGAATTATTTTTTCAAGTTACAAACAAAAAAAAGTCAAAACTCATAAAAAAATAAGTGTTCTTAAATAATACAATTTTTAATTTAAAAAATTTTAAACTTGACACAATAGTGTATATTTACGTGCAGATTGTGAAAATAATATTGCCAATCTGTTTGGAATTTATTTTTTTAGAATTTTGAACGAAAAACTCAAAATTTATAAACAAAAAGTGTATGTAAATTTCACAAATTTTAATAAAAAAATTTAAAATTTAGTGTATTAATGTATTTTCACGTGTAGATTGCGAAAAAAATATTGCGAACCTGTTTGGAATTTATTTTTTAGAGTTATAAGCAAAAAATTAAAAATTTATAAAAAAAAAGTTTGTATAAATTTCATAATTTTTCATCTAAGACGATAAAATTTGGTATATTAGTGTATTTTTACTAGTAGATTAGTGAAAAAATATAGTAAACTTCTTTGGAATTTATTTGTTACAGCTTCAGAACAAAATCTAAAAACTCATAAAAAAAGAATTGTATGTAAATATCACAATTTTTAATTAATGAATTTGAAACTTAGTATACTAGTGTATTTTTACGTGTAGATTGTGAAAAAAATATTGCGAAACTGTTTGGAATTAATTTTTTAGAGTATTGGACGAAAAACTCAAAATTTATAAACAAACAGTGTATGTAAATTTCACAAATTTTAATAAAAAAATTTAAAATTTAGTGTATTAATGTATTTTCACGTGTAGATTGCGAAAAAAATATTGCGAACCTGTTTGGAATTTATTTTTTAGAGTTATAAGCAAAAAATTAAAAATTTATAAAAAAAAAGTTTGTATAAATTTCATAATTTTTCATCTAAGACGATAAAATTTGGTATATTAGTGTATTTTTACTAGTAGATTAGTGAAAAAATATAGTAAACTTCTTTGGAATTTATTTGTTACAGCTTCAGAACAAAATCTAAAAACTCATAAAAAAAGAATTGTATGTAAATATCACAATTTTTAATTAATGAATTTGAAACTTGGTATACTAGTGTATTTTTACGTTTAGATTGTGAAAAAAATATTGCGAAACTGTTTGGAATTAATTTTTTAGAGTATTGGACGAAAAATTCAAAAATCATAAAAAAGAAGTCTATGTAAATTTCACAATTTTTAACTAAAGAATTTGAAATTTATTATACTAGTGTATTTTTCCGTGTAGATTGTGAAAAAAATATTGCGAACTTGTTTGGAATTTATTTTTTAGAGTTATAAGACAAAAACCAAAAAGTCATAAAAAAGAATTGTCTGTAAATTTCACACTTTTTCATCTAAAGAGCTACAATTTATTACACTAGTGTATTTTCATTAGTGGATTAGTGAAAAAATATAGTGAACTTGTTTGGAATTTATTTTTTAGAGTTTTGAACCAAAAACTCAAAACTCATAAAAAAGAAGTCTATGTAAATTTCATAATTTTTATACTAAAGAATTTGAAATTTGGTATACTAGCGTATTTTTACGTGTAGATTGTGAAAAATCTATTTTTAACCTGTTTGGAATTTATTTTTTAGAGTTATAAGCAAAAAATTCAAAACTCATAAAAATAAATTGTCTTTAAATTACACAATTTTTCATCTAAAAAGCTAAAATTTAGTACACTAGTGTATTTTTACCTATAGATTGTAAAAAAAAATTCGCAAACCTGTTTGGAAATTATTTTTTAAAGTTATAAACAAAAAATTAAAAACTCATAAAAAAAAATTGTTTTTGTTAATTTCACAATTTTTTACCTAAAAAGCTGAAATTTAGTGCACTAGTACATTTTTACTGCCTGGATAACATAAAAAAAAAATTACGAACATGTTTGAAAATTTTTTTTTAGAGTTTTGAACCAAAAACTCATAAAAAAAAGAAGTGTCGATAAATTTACAAAATTTTTCACCTAAAAAGTTAAAACTGTATTTTTATACGTAGATTATGAAAAAAAAAAATTATAGCGAATATGTTTTTAAATTTATTTTTTAGTTATTAACAAAAAATTAAAAACTCATAAAAACAAGATAATTAAACAAAATTTCTTTTTCTTCATCTCATGAGGAAAATTTTTAATTTAATAAAATACTATTTACAAATGAATGATCCAAGAATCAAAGAACGTATTTAATGCTAAACTTTACGGATGCTGATGTGAATTCTTATTTATAAACCAATGGTATCTGACCAATGTCTCTTTCTATATATACCTATATTTAAAAACAATATATTATCCGTGAATTTTACAAAAGCAAGGATATATATACGAATTGAACACAGTAAGTGAACAAAATTTATAGTCAATTGTTTTTGGAAAAATGTAAAAGAAATTTCCATTTTTTTTTTTTTTTTTTTTGAATCGTATGTGAAAGGGAAAAACAAGTTGTATATGTGATGTTAGCATGACAATCTTATAATGTTTTACTAATGAGACTCCTTTATGTTAATCGTTCGCGTGCTCACTGAATGCTCGAACGTTGGACTCATGAATTTTATCTGTCGGCTTTATCATCTTTGGTGTTTGCTCGCCGGTATATATAACCAATTGAGATGTCACACGAATAAGAAAAATTTCAACATCTTTAGGAGTTGTGGTTTAAAAAAAAATAAACAAAAAAACCAAAAAATGAAAAAAATAAAAATAAAAACCCAAAAAAAAGATAAAAAAAATAAAAAAAAAAAAGATAAACAAAAATATATTAAGGAGAAAAAAAAATTTTATTTATAGAATATTATTCGGTAAGAATAAAATTTTTTTAATATGATATTAATAGAGAGAATTAATTTTTTTTAACCTTTATCGCTAAAAATTATGGATAATTATCATAATTAGATTAGATCGTAAACATTTGATAATTACGATACGAGTTTGTATTTCTTATAACGTGACTTGTCATTATACGGAAGCGAGTTTTATATTCGGCATTCTAATGAGACGTGTCCCATGTTTAGTTCGACAAGTCATTAACGAACTCCTTTCAAGGTATATCGTAATTGAATTTGATGATTCCGTGACATTTGAAATTAACATTTCCAACTCGTACAGTAATTATATATATATATATATATATATATATATATATATATATATATATATATTCTATTTGCTTCAACCGAAAAAGGGTGGGACTCTTAGAGTCCCGTTCGGAGTTAAATATACACGGTAAAAAAGGGATTTTAACTCTCAATGGGACTCTATAAAAGTCCCAAATTTCAAAAAGAGTGGGACTCTAGTTCCGTTGGAAGTTAAAATTTAACACCTCTTTTTACAGTGTATGTTCAATTTTCAACGGGACTCTACAAGAGTCCCACCGTTTTATATATTAACTCCCTTTGTTTCAATCTAAAAAGAGTTGGACTCTTATAGAGTCCCGTTGGGAATTCAATATACAGGGTTAAAAAAAGGAGTTAGATTTTAACTCCCAACGGGACTCTATAAAAGTCCCAAATTTTGAAAAGAGTGGGACTCTAATAGAGTCCCACCTTTTTTAAAATTTTAGACTTTTTTCGAGTCCCGTTGGGAGTTATAGTCTAACTCTCTTTTTTACAGTATATATATTTAACTCCCAACGGGACCCTATGAGAAACTTGAGGTTTTTGGAATTGAAGAAAAGGGGATTGGTACTTTAAAAAGTTGGGACTCTTGTAGTGTCCCGTTGGGAGTTAAATATACACTGTAAAAAAGAGACAAATTTTAACTCTCAATGGTACTCAATAAAAGTCCGAAACTCCAAAAGAATGGGACTCTTAAGCTACAAAACAGTGGGACTCAAATAGAGAACAAATGTCAATTAAAATCTAATTCACTTTTTACAGTTTTTATTTAACTCCCAACAGGAGTCGAGAAAAGTCTCATCCTTTTGGAGTTAAATCAAAAGGAGTATGTATATATAAAAAATAGATGGGACACTTACAGAGTCTCGTTGAGAGTTAGAAATTAACTCCCTTCGTTTCAACTCCAAAATAGTGCGGGACTCTTATAGAGTCCCGTTGGGATTTAAAATCTATTTTTCTTTGCTACAACTCTCAAAGAGTGCAGGACTCTTGTAGAGTCCCGTTTGAACTTCTTTTGCTTTAACTTCAAAAGAGTGCGGGACTCTTGTAGAGTCCCGTTGAAAGTTACCATTTAACTCCTTTGGCTTTAGCCTCAAAATGGTGCGGGACTCTTATAGTGTCCCGTTGAGACTTAAATTCCAATTTTCTTAGCTACAACTCTAAAAGAGTGCGGGACTCTTGTAGAGTCCCGCATGGATTTTAAAAACTTATTCCCTTTTATTACAGTGTAAACTATTTTTAATTTGAAGAATTTCAAAGAAATAGTAAACATATGTAAATATAAAATAAAAACAAACGTAACTCATAAAATTTGAGATTAATTTTTTTTACTCCAATGTTTATATAATTTACTATTATTATTTATTAAATATTAATGATCTATCATTAAAAATAACTTTAATTTTTTTATCATACACAAGATTTACGAAGTTCTTTAGAATTTGTTTTTTTTTCAAGTATTTCTTTATAAAATTTTTTTTTTCAAATCTCTGAAAGCGACGAGCCTATAAGAATTAACGTCAATTTCTTTCTTTTTAATTGCGCGAAGAATTGATGATATCTTGCCGCGAGCCAACGCGAGCGTCAGCGACTAAAAAACTTGAAACCGGAACTCACATGTAATTCTTTTTTAGAATTTCCTCTTTTGGAATAAATATATAATAATAATAGTTATAATAATTATTATTATTATTATTATTATTTTTATTATTTATATATAATAATTATTATATAATAAAATAATAATAATAATAAATAAAATAATTTTGTTTAAAAAATGAAGGAGATATAGAGAGAAACGAATTTGACAGATCGATCGATCGTGCGCGGATTATGTGTAATTAATAGCCGCATGTGCCATCGATTTGCTGGCTATGTGTCATTGAGTACCCCATAAAGAATGAAAAAATAAAAAAAAATAAACGTAAAGGCAAATGATGTGCACCTGTTATCGTCGACGTCACCATTTACAGGTGTTCAGTATGCGCGCTACATGAGAACGTCTAGCGGTATTTATAGTCATCACGAATTTCAATTTTACCTTTTAAAGTATTACAGGATGATATGGCATTAGGTCGATCTTCAACTGATATTTTTTTTTAATTTTTAATTTTTTTTTCCAATATCAATGATTGTAAAAAATTATGAAATTCACAAACAATTCTTTTTTATGAGTTTTTAATTTTTTGTTTATAACTTAAAAAAATAATTTCCAAATAGGTTTGCAAAATTTTTTTCACAATCTACACGTGAAAATACACTAGTGTACTAAATTTAAGCTTTTCAGATAAAAAATTGTGAAATTAACAAACAATTTATTTTTATGAGTTTTGAATTTTTTGCTTATAACTTCAAAAAATAATTTCCAAACAAATTTGGAATAGATTTTTCACAATTTACACGTAAAAATACGCTAGTATAACAAATTTCAAATTCTTTACTTAAAAATTGTGAAATTTACATAGACTTCTTTTTTATGAGTTTTGAGTTTTTGGTCCAAAACTCTAAAAAATAAATTCCAAACAAGGTCACTATATTTTTTCACTAATCCACTAATGAAAATACACTAGTGTACTAAATTTTAGCTTTTTAGATGAAAAATTGTGAAATTTAAAGACAATTTATTTTTATGAGTTTTGAATTTTTTGCTTATAACTCTAAAAAATAAATTCCAAACAGGTTCGCAATATTTTTTTCACAATATCCATGTAAAAGTACACTTGCATACTAAATTTCAAATTCTTTAGTTAAAAATTGTAAAATTTACAGACCTTTCTTATTTATAATATTTGAGTTTTTCGTTTATAACTGAAAAAAATAAGTTCTAAAGAAGTTCGCTACATTTTTTCTGTAATCTACTCGTGAAAATACATTAGTGTACTAAAATTAAACTTTTTAGAAAAAAAAATTGTATGATTTAAGGTCACTTATTTTATGAGTTTCAAATTTTTGGTCCAAAACACTAAAATAATAAATTTCCATCAGGTTTGCAATATTTTTTTCAGAATCTCCATGTAAAAATAAACTAGGATAGTAAATTTCAAATTCTTTAATTAAAAATTTGTTAATTTAAAGACAATTCTATTTTATGAGTTTTAAGTTTTTTACTTATAACTCTAAAAAATAAATTCCATACAAATTCGCAATATTTTTTCACAATCTACACATGAAAATACACTAATATACCATATTGCAGCGTCTTAGGTAAAAAATTGTGAAATTTATAGACACTTCTTTTTTATGAGTTTTTAGTTTTTGGTTCAAAACTCTAGAAAATAATTTTCAAACATGTTCGTAATATTTTTTTTCAGAATCTCCTTTTAAAAATACACTAGGATGCTAAATTTTAAATTCTTTAGTTAAAAATTGTGTAATTTAAAGACACTTCTTTTTAACACTTTTTGAGTTTTTTGGCCAAAAAAATTAAAAAATCAATTCCAAAATAATTCGCAATATTTTTTCACAATCTACACATGAAAATACACTAATATACCAAGTTGCAGCTTCTTAGGAAAAAAAAATTTTGATATTTTTAGACACTTCTTTTTTATGAGTTTTTAGTTTTTGGTTCAAAACTCTTAAAAATAATTTTCAAACATGTTCGAAATATTTTTTATGTTATCTACCAGTGAAAATTTACTAGTATACTAAATTTTAGCTTTCTAAATAAAGAAATGTCAAATATATTCACACTTCTTTTTTAAGAGTTTTTAGTTTTTGGTCCAAAATTTAAAAAAATAAATTCCAAACAGGTTCGCGATATTTTCTTTACAATTCACTCGTAAAAATACACCTAGTATACCAAGTTTTAAATTCTTTAGTTAAAAATTTGTATAATTTAAGCTCACTTATTTTTTATGAGTTAATGTTGACTTTTCTCTTTTTTAGACTAACAGAAATTAATATATTTATTATTAATATTATAATTCTTATTATAATTGGATACGAGTTTTATTTCAATAAAAAAAAATTTTTTTAAAAATGTAAATTTTTTTTTCCTTAATATATAGTATAGTGTTATAAAATGTATTCAATGAAGCGTGTATTATATACTGTAAATAAGTAATTAATAATAAATAATTATAACAAATCGTGTCAATTTGTAACTCCGCTGGCCTTTTTTTTTAGTTAATTTTTTTTTCTTTTTTTAAAGTCAGATGCATGCATATAAATATTTATTAAAATATAATCAAGATATAATTGATAGTCGGGGATTTCTACCGTATTTCATTTTGCAGTGATATATGCACGGTTGGTGCAACTTTGCAGTCGTCGTATTTAATGTACTCACAATATACATGTATGCTATATGGTATATATATATATATATATATATATGCGATGAGAGTCTGACTTTTCAGTAGTTGCAATAGTTTTCTGTCAGACGTCTTGCCAGTAGTAAAACACAACAGCGTTCATAATAAAGCGATTTTATATACTAACTAAATAACATCACTCTATACAATAATAAAACATTTTAAAAAAAAATTTTTTTCTTACATTTTTTTATTTCTATTATTTAATTTATATATATTTTTTTATTTTTAAATATTTCACTTAGAAATAGTTCTAAAAAACATATATTTACTTTTTTACTATATGAACATAACCTTAAAACTAACAAACTAAAAATAATAATAATAATAATAATAATAATAATTAAAGTAATTATAACAATAAAAAATAATAATAATAATAATAAAACCTAAATTCAATGGATTTAAAAAATATTTTTGTTTTGAAATAATTTGTGAATTTTCCTCTTAATATGAGATTAATTTTTTTTTTTAATGGTAATGAATAGAAAAAAAATGACAAATTTTTTGTTAATTTTTACAAATCAATTAATTGAACTATAGAGGAAATTAATATAAAGTCAAGTATATATTTGTAGCTTGAAAATTCATACAATAAGCGTGACAAATAAGAAGCTTTTATCCCTGCTGTCGTAATAATAAAGTGGGATGGATGCCGCAATCGTCTCTGCGGTCGATTAGCGACGATTATGCACGATTAAACGCTCACAATTACGCAGCTACCGCGATGAAACGTCCTTGCAAGGATGCATAGAAGAAAACATCTTTCTTACCGTTTCTATCACTATATATATGTGTGTATGACGTTGTGAAAAATATTTTCACCCATAATAAAAATTCTACTATTAATCATAATTTTATGTTCTTTCATTCACTTGTCAATAACTTTTAATTTTATAATTTTTCATCTAACAAATTAAAATTTAGTACACTTGTGTATTTTTACAAGTAGATTACAAAAAAATATAGCGAACGCATTTAAAATTTATTTTTAAGAGTTGTAGACCAAAAAATAAAAACTCATAAAAAATAATTGTCTTTAACTTTTGTAATTCTTTATCTAGAAAGCTTAAATTTAGTACAGTTGTATATTTTTACTAGTAAATTAGTGGAAAAATGTAGCGAATTTGTTTCGAATTTATCTTTTTTTAGTTTTGGATCAAAAACTAAAAACTCTTAAAAAAGAAGTGTGAATAAATTTGACAATTCTTTATTTAGAAAGCTAAAATTTAGTACACTATTGTATTTCCACTGGTAGATAATATAAAAAATATAGCGAATATGCTTGAAATTTATTTTTAAGAGTTATGAACCAAAAAATAAAAACTCATAAAAAAGAAGTGTCTTTAAATTTCACGATTCTTTATCTAAGAAGCTGGAATTTAGTACACTTGTTTATTTTTACAAGTAGATTAGCAAAAAAATATAGCGAACGCATTTGAAATTTATTTTTAAGAGTTGTAGACCAAAAAATAAAAACTCATAAAAAATAATTGTCTTTAACTTTTGTAATTCTTTATCTAGAAAGCTAAAATTTAGTACAGTAGTATATTTTTACTAGTAAATTAGTGGAAAAATGTAGCGAATTTGTTTCGAATTTATTTTTTTTAGTTTTGGATCAAAACATAAAAACTCTTAAAAAAGAAGTGTGAATAAATTTGACAATTCTTTATTTAGAAAGCTAAAATTTAGTACACTAGTGTATTTCCACTGGCAGATAATATAAAAAATATAGCGAATATGCTTGGAATATATTTTTAAGAGTTATGAACCAAAAAATAAAAACTCATAAAAAAGAAGTGGCCTTTAAATTTCACAATTCATTACCTAAAATGCTAAAACTTTGTCTATTAGTATATTTTCACTGGAAGATTGTGAAAAAAACATTGCCAATATGTTTGGAATTAATTTTGTAGAGTTTTAGTCAAAAAATTTAAAACTCATAAAATATAAGTATTTTTAACTTTCATAATTCTTTACTTAAGAAGCTAAAATTTGGTACACTAATGTATTTTCATCGATAGATAACAAACAAAAAAAAAGAAAACGTGTTTAGAATTTATATTTTAGAGTAATAAATAAAAAATTCAATACTCATAAAAAATAAGTGAGCTTAAATTATACAATTTTTAACTAAAAGAATTTAAAACTTGGGAGACTAGGTGTATTTTTACGAGTGAATTGTAAAGAAAATATCGCGAACTTGTTTGGAATTTATTTTTTAGAATTGTAGACAAAAAAAATAGAAACTCATAAAAAATAATTGTCTTTAACTTTTACAGTTGTTTTTCTAAGAAGCTAAAATTTGGTACACTAGTGTATTTTTACGTGTAGATTACAAAAAAAATATAGCGAACGCGTTTGGAATTAATTTTTAAGAGTTATGGACTAAAAATGAAAAACTCATAAAAAAGAAGTGCATGTAAATTCTACATTTTTTTATGTAAGATGCTAAATCTTGGTATAATAGTGTATTTTTACAGGCGGATTGTGAAAAAAATATTGTGAACCTATTTGGAATTTATTTTTTAAAGTTATAAGCATAAAACTTAAAACTAATAAACAAGAATTGAATGTAAATTTCACAATTTTTAACATAAAAATTTACAACTTGGTGTACTAGTGTGTTTTTACGTGTAGATTCTGAAAAAAATATTGCTCACCTATTTGGAAAATATTTTTTAGAGTTTTGGTCAAAAAACTAAAAACTCATAAAAAATAATTGTCTATAAATTTCACAATTTTTTACCTAAGATACTGCAACTTGGTATATTAATGTCTTTTCATGTGTAGATTGTGAAAAAAATATTGCGAATTTGTATGGAATTAATTTTTTAGAGTTATAAGTAAAAAACTTAAAACAGATAAAATAGAATTGATCTTAAATTATACAATTTTTTATTTTTATTACTAAATTTTAGTATTCTAGTATATTTTTGTGTGAACTAACTTCTGATTTTTGTAGATACTAATTTTTGGATTTTTCTCGACTTATTTGTTATTAATTTTTCCAATCAAACAAAATTCAGCTTATTGCAAACTAATTGCCGTTTTGTTCTCATTTATAAATTTCGTATTATTTTATGCTGTTTTGATTATAGTCTAAAAAAAATATAGTTTTAAGAGGAGAAATTAAAACCTTATCAAAAAGAGGAATTTTACTTTGAATATAAAATTACTTTTTTTTTCCCCTTCTAAAAGAAAAATTGTTGCAAAATATTACAAATATTGTTAATTATTTTTTTTTTTTAAGACCTCGCGTTCCATTGATGTATTTTATGTGCGATTTATAAAAGACGATTAAAATAATTATTGATAATTTGCTTGTTTTTATGCACACAATTTTAGCTATAATAATAATAATAATAATAATAAAATGCCAGGGATATTTTGCTTTTACGATAACGCGGAATGCAAAACTTTATAACAATCAGACTTTTTTTCATTTATGTATATATAAATATATAGTCAATTCTGAATTCAAAGAACCCGGAAATTCTTCAAACGCGCGTCGTCTTGTTTCTTCAATATATCACATAGTAGCGAGTATTTAACGTCAATAAGGCACAAATTAAGATAAAGATAGTTGAAGCAACAAATATTTTAGATTAGCGGTAAATTATCGTGTGTGTGTGTTTTTTTTTTTTTTTTTTTTGCTTATAATACCATCGAGATAATTGCAATTATAAGACATTCTCAAAAGAAATGAAAAAAATCAGAAAATTTAAATTTCTTACAATTTAAATAAATTTTTCTGGTATAATCATTAATCAAATGTATTTTTGTTTTTCATAAAAAAAAATTTATTCAAATCAATCAAAACATGCATTCTTTTTTTATCTGTGATTTTTTAATAACAATTGAATGGATATAAAGGAGTGAAAGATAATCTAATCTTGACACAATATTGGTCATGGTTGAATCTATATTGCTTGCGGCGTAGTTTGCAGTTTACATCATCTTAGAGAAAGAGAGAGAGAGAGAGAGAGAGAGAGAGAGAGAGAATTCTTGTGACCGCGAATCCTTAAGCTTCTATATATTGTAGAAAATTAGCTGGCGGTTATTTGCATGAGACAGAAGAGTAAATATCGCGAGTGGTATACCCTGGAGGATTTTCGATGTAAGGCGAATCGCATCAATAAAGGATGAGAGAACAGACTTGAAGAGGTCTGCCTTGTAAATTTATATATATATATATATATATATAGCAGCCAACTCTATATACACACTGTGACTTGATTCCCCTTTTCTTTTGCCATTCAAGCGCGCCCGACCTGAAGAGAACCAGATCGCAAATAAAGCCAATCTACAACCTATCCAAACACTAAACCTTTGCGCTAGGCTCCGGGATCCTCGTTCGACTTACGTTAAGCTTGATGCACGACGCAAACACAAACATTCCAAATAGAGAAAAGTTAAAATTCGTTTTTTTTTTTATTTAAAAACCGGTTTTTAAATGATATATTTCAATTGCAATTCAAATTTTGCAATTTTCTATCAAATAGAGTGATACTAATAATTTATGAAAATATTTTCTGATAAATACACATATCGAGGAAATGGAGAAAATTTACTGCGCAGATCTAGGTGCTGTAGAATCCAACTGCGCAGCACCTTGACATTTTGACCTACATAGCTGAATTTTGGCACAAATTTCTAAATTTTAATTAGAATATCGTTTTTTTTTGGTTTACAAATCATTAAACACTGTTTTCGAATTATATATTTTAATTACCTTTCAAAATTTTTTCTTATTGTGTCAAATAGAGTGATAATAATAATTTGTGAAAGTATTTATTGTTAAGTAAACATATCTAGGAGGCGGGGAAAATTAACTGCGCAGCCGTAGGTGCCGTAGAATAGAACTGCGCAGCCCCTGGACATTTTGACCTACATAGCTGAATTTTGGCACAAATTTCTAAATTTTAATTAGAATATCGTTTTTTTTTTAGTTTACAAATTATTAAACACTGTTTTCAAATGATATATTTTAATTACAATTCAAATTTTTTTTATTGTGTCAAATAGAGTGATAATAATAATTTGTGAAAGTATTTATTGTTAAGAACACATATGTAGGAGGCGGGTAAAATTTACTGCGCAGACTTAGGTGCTGCAGAATAGAACTGCGCAGCCTCTAAACATTATGACCTACCTAGCAGAATTTTGGCACAAATTTGGAAATTTTCCCTTATTGCAATATTTCTATTTTCCATTAGTCTACAATTGTTAAACACTATTTACGGAGAAAATATTCATAGATTTTTAATTGCAATTCAAATTTTCTCATACAATATTGAATTGCCTGATGTTATTAATTTCCAAATGTATTTATTATTAAGTACACATATCTAAGAGGCGGGGAAAATTAACTGCGCAGCCATAAGTGTCGTAGAATAGAACTGCGCAGCCCCTGGACATTTTGACCTACCTAGCTGAATTTTGGCACAAATTTTCAAATCTTTCCCAATCGCAATATTTCTATTCTTCTATATTAATTTACATTTTGTAATCTATTCAATACAATAAAAGACCGAGGAAAACAATCCTAAAATACAATTTGAATTATTTTTTTTCGAAAAGTAGTTTTTAAATCTTTTTTTTTTTTTTTTGTCGAACCTTGACTGTTTTCCTTTCTCAGCCACTTGTCGGGTAATTGCCGTCTGGTTTTTCGACATTCGTAAAAAAGGAAACTGCAGTGAACGACGTGCGCGCGCGCTTGAGTGGCGCCGTTTACTAGATCATACCCTTGTTTTCGAGACTGATAAAAAAAAATTTAACCACATTCGCTTATTTACATAATAGACCATTGTTTGCTCGGGAATATTTTTTTCTCTATAGGAAAAAAAAAAATTGTATATCCCACCGCGTCTCGACGAGATCCATCTTGTGCAGGCGTTGAAATCACCATTTAGAATCAGTAGGCCAAAATCATTTAAGTCGCTAGCAATTTTTTTTTTACTCGCAACTTAAAAAAACAAATTTTTTTTTTAAATCTAAATAATAAAAAAAATGTCAACTTTCAGGGGCGTAGCCAGAAAAAAAATTTCGGGTAAATTTTATTTTTTTTGCTCTTAGAAAAAATGGAGGGGGTCAAGAAATTTTATGATTTCGGAGGGGGGGGGGGAATTTGAACCTCCAAAACTCCCTCTGGATACGAGCCTGGCAAATTTGGTTAATTTTCTTTTTTTTGTACTGTTTTTTTTTTTTATTAATATAACGAGAAATATTGAGATGTGAGTGATAAATGAGTTATTGAATAAGGTTAAAGGATATTCACTTTATATTATGTTACCGAGGGGAAAGCATAATATTGTTACGCGAGAGAGTACTCGTGCGGCATCGTTCGCGTAATAACGACACTGCTCTTGAGTTTCATGTCCGAAGCATTATTCAAAGCTTGCGTATTATTCAACACCTCGAACACCCACGGTCGCGTGGGCGAGCTGGACACTGCGCACTGGTATCGACCTTTTATATATATAGACGCGCACCTATATGTACACAAGAGAAAAGTGACATGGTACTCGATCACCTCCACATGCTTTGACCATATTGCCAATGCAAGTCTCTTCATTGACTTGGCATGATCAGGTGATGTGAGATGTCTTTCAACTCTTACTACCGCATATGTTTAACTCTTGACTCTCACGGTCACGAGAAATGTGATACCATTTTAACTCAAAACTCATAAAAAAAAATTGTCTTTAAATTTGTACAATTTTTAATTTAAGAATTTTAAACTTTTTATAATAGTGTATTTTTGCCTGTGGATTGTAAGAAAAATATTGCAAATTAGTTTAAAATTTATTTTTAAGAGTTATGTACTAAAAACTAAAAACTCATAAAAAAGAATTGTCTTTAAATTTCACAATTTTTAACATAAAAAATTTAAAACTTGCTATATTAGTGTATTTTCACGTGTAGATTCTAAAAAAAATATTGCTCACTTGTTTGGAAAATAATTTTTAGAGTTTTGGAGAAAAAACTAAAAACTCTTAAAGAAGAAATGTACGTAAATTTCACAATTCTTTATTTAGGAAGCTAAAATTTAGTACAATAGTGTATTTTTACAAGTAGATTATAGAAAAAATATAACAAACGCGTTTGGAATTAATTTTTAAGAGTTATGGACTAAAAATGAAAAACTCATAAAAAAGAAGTGCATGTAAATTCTACAATTCATTTTGTAAGAAGCTAAATCTTGGTATAATAGTGTATTTTTACAGGCGAATTGTGAAAAAAACATTGTGAACCTATTTGGAATTTATTTTTTAGAGTTATAAGCATAAAACTCAAAACTAATAAACAAGAATTGAATGTAAATTTCACAATTTTTAACATAAAAATTTAAAACTTGGTGTACTAGTGTGTTTTTACGTGTAGATTCTGAAAAAAAATATTGCTCACCTGTTTGGAAAATATTTTTTAGAGTTTTGGAACAAAAACTAAAAACTCTTAAAAAAGAAATGTTCGTAAATTTCACAATTTTTTATTTAGGAAGCTAAAATTTAGTACACTAGTGTATTTTTACAAGTAGATTATAGAAAAAATATAGCGAACGCGTTTGGAATTTATTTTTAAGAGTTATGGACTAAAAATGAAAAACTCATAAAAAAGAAGTGCATGTAAATTTCACAATTTTTAACTAAAGTATTTGACATTTGGTATACTAGTGTATCTTTGCATGTAGATTGTGAAAAAAAATATTGCAAACTCGTTTGAAATTTATTTTTTAGAGTTATAATCAAAAAACTCAAAACTCATACAAAAGAATTGTCTTTAAATTTCACAATTCTTTACCTATGAGGATAATAATTGGTATACTATTGTATTTTTAGTAGTAGATTGTGAGAAAAATATTGCGAACCTGTTTAGAATTTATTTTTTAGGGTTTTGACCAAAAAACTTAAAACTCATAAAAAATAAGTGCCTTGAAATTTCACAATTTTTCACCTTAAAATCTGAAATAAAGTACACATGTGTCCAGAAAAGTGGAAAATTAATATGTACAAATACAGATGTTAGTTCGTACTAAAATATATTTAATTAGTGGAATTTAGCTTTTAAAATAAAACTTTTGTTTATAACTCAAAAAAAATTAATTTCAAACTATTTCACTATATTTTTTCACTAATCTACTAGTAATAATAGTATGAGTATACCAATTTTTATCGTTTTAGATTAAAAATTGTGAAATTTACGGACACTTATTTTTTATGACTTTTGCGTTTTTTGCTTATAACTCTAAAAAATAAATTCCAAACTGGTTCGCACTATTTTTTTCACAATCTACACGCAAAAATACACTAGTATACTAAAGTTAAAATTCTTAAGTTAAAAATTGTGTAATTTACTTAGAATTCTTTTTTATGATTTTTGAATTTTTGGCATAAAACTCTAAAAAAATAAATTCCAAACAAGTTCGCTGCATTTTTTCACTAATCTACTAGTTACAATACACTTATACACCAAGTTTTATAGTCCTAGATAAAGAATTTTAAAAATTACAGACTTTTCTTTTTTATGAGTTTTTAGTTTTTCATCCATAACTCTTAAAAATAAATTCCAAACCAGTTCGCTATACTTTTTATGTAATCTACTAGTTAAAATACATTCATATACCAAGTTTTAAATTTTTATGTCAAAAATTGTAAAATTTACAGACATTTCTTTTTTATGAGTTTTTAGTTTTTGATCCATAACTCTTAAAAATAAATTCCAAACAAGTTCGCTATACGTTTTACGTAATCTCCTAGTTAAAATACATTTATATACCAAGTTTTAAATTTTTATGTCAAAAATTGTAAAATTTACAGACATTTCTTTTTTATGAGTTTTTAGTTTTTGATCCATAACTCTTAAAAATAAATTCCAAACAAGTTCGCTTTAATTTTTATGTAATCTACCAGTGTAAATACACTACTGTTCTAAATTTTAGCTTCTTAGCTAATGAATTGTGGAATTTAAAGACAATTCTTTTTTATGAGTTTTTAGTTTTCAGTCCATAACTAATTAGGAATTAGTCCGGAAGCAGTATGGACAACAATTATTACAATCTTAATACTCGTCAAGATACATTTCAACAATGTGCATCCAATCAGAGCGAAATTCCAAGTGAAAGCAGAAAAAAAATAACTTGAAGTTTGAAAAACCATTTGCAAAATTATTCAACAAGTCTCTTTGAAGCTTAAAATTATTAACCCAATAGAAATTCCATTTCAGTATGTGGCTGTGAGGTAGTGTTTCCTGGCCAATACATTTTCCTATACACCCTCCCATTGTATCGACGCGTATATCGCGATACGGTTATCATTCATCGGAGTTAACAGTACCTCAAGGTACTGATCCAAGTCTGTACAGTGTACCCCAAACCCCCGCCCCCCTCTCCCTTTCTTTTTTTGCCTGCGATAATAATCTCAACATCTCATAGTGAGTAGAACCTGCTGATATTTTACTGTCGGCCAATGCTTCCGAACCGTTGTCCCAGTATCAGATATGTTGCCATACGATGCGAAGCACTCGTCTTTTCGCGATCACTCCTCCTCCGATTTTTTTTTTTTTTGCTTTTGCATTCCCATTTCTTTATTCTCTTGCTAAGACTGATTTGGAATAGGATCTCAACTCTTGATATCGAGTCCAATTTCAAAGTCTTAAGTTTACTTTACGAGTATTGATTGTACACATCGGATTTCGATTAATCGTTTTCTTGTACGTGCATGATGTTTGCATTCGTTTGAATTTTTGCAACGTTCACTGACAGTTTAGAAGTTTGTTTGGATATTTTGAAAAATATGACAAGAAAATGATTACGTAATGTTTAGAAGATTTATCCCTTTCTGCATCTCTGACAAAATAAAAAAAAAAATTTTTTTTAAAAATAAATCATCAAATATCTATTAGTAAATAAATTTGGCTATGTTAATTAAAAAAAATATTAAATCGATTTTACAGAAAGAGGAGATACGAATTTACTGCGCAGCCATAGGTGCCATAGAATACAACTGCGCAGCATCTGGACATTTTGACCTACATAGCAGAATTTTGGCACAAATTTGTAAATTTTACCTAATTACAATATTTCTATTTTCTATTAGTCTACAATCGTTAAACACTTTTCAAAGAAGATGAGTAATTGTAATTCAAATTTCGTCATGCAGTATTAAATTGCGTGATATTAATAATTTGCGAAAATATTTATTGGTAAATACACATATCTAGAAGGCGGAAAAAATTTACTGCGCAGACGTAGATGCCATAAAATAGAACTGCGCAAACTCTAAACATTATGACCTACCTAGCAGAATTTTAGCACAAATTTGGAAATTTTCCCTAATTGCAATATTTTTCATTAGTCTACAATTGTTAAACACTATTTACCAAGAAGACATTCATAGATTTTTAATTGCAATTCAAATTTCCTCATACAATATTGAATTGCCTGATGTTAATAATTTCGTAAAGTATTTATTGTTAAGTACACATATCTAGGAGGAGGGAGAAATTTACTGCGCAGCCATAGGTGCCATAGAATCAAACTGCGCAGCAACTGGACTTTTTGACCTACATTGCAGAATTTTGGCACAAATTTTTAATTTTTTCCCAATCGCAATATTTACATTTTTCTACATCAATTAACATTTTTGACTTATTCAATACAATGATGATCAGAGGAAATTATTTAAAAAAAACCGAAAATAAAATAACATTTCGCTTGTTTTTTTATCCCTTTTTGAATTTACATCTAAAAAATCAAAAAAAATCTTATGACTATTGGTAAATAAATTCTGCTACGTTTTAATTAAAAACGAATCAATTTTACAGAAAGAGAAATTTTTGCAAAAAAAAAAAAAGAAAGAAATATAGGAATTCAATATGTAATTAAAAGGTTTGAAGATTAAAAACCTCCGTCATGGGAAGTAAAGCGGAAAGTTATTTTCGATACGGAGGGTGATTTAAACAAACATTGCGAAGGAAAAATAATTATATAATTCAAGAGAGAACGAGAGATGACCTATCTCTAGACGTTGCACTTCCTTTTGGTTGTTGTGAGTTTATAACTTGTTTTCCAGTGTGTGGCATTTGGCATCTCTCACCATCTAGTGTTGTGCCTAGTTGCCATTGGCCTCCTTCATATGTGCCAGAACTCACTTCACTATAAGGACGATTCTCTTTTGTAAAATAGTAAGCGACACCTAAATCGCGTCAGATTTATTAACATCGATCAGTCGATATAATATCATTCTTACTATCGCAGTGTTTGATTTGCTTCTATTTTGTGAGATGCAGTCAAAAGAATATTTTTATTTACACAATCGATATATTGTTACATCATGCGTCAATTTTTTTTTTTCTAATTTTTGTTATGTCAAAAAAAACCATTTATTTACCAAAACCAATTTCTTTTTAATTATTTATTTTTTGCTTTTTAAAATGATCATGAAATCCTTAAGGTCTTCAAAAGTCACCGGTCTCTTGTTAACAAAAAATACATTTAGGAGAGACGACCTTGTCTTTTAGATTCATCAGGAAAAAGAAAATTGGCAAAAAATTTTTGCACAAAGAAAAGAAAATTATCGCCACGGAATTGACTGTCAACAGTTCGTTGCTTGTAGTTCAATATTTGAAAAAGAAAGTAGGCCAGGGTCCAGTGTTCGTTTAACTTAAATAATACTCTTTTGTCTCTAATAATAATAATTTTTACCCTCCTTCTTTTCTTGGGACAATTTATGTCAAGGGACCTTGTCATCTCACAATTTTTGTTGGGATTCAATATTTTAATTACAAAAAAAAATTAAATCCTTTAAACGGTTCGAAAACTTTTCCAAATTTTAAAATTAGAATTCGGTCGTTAATTTTAGTAGAACTAAGAAGGAGGTTGGTAACAGTTATCAATAAAAAAAAAGGAACTCAAATTCGTAAACAATTGCTGCATTTAATTCTAAATGTCTGCGCCCAAATTTTACGAAAAAAAAAATTTTTTTTTTTTTGGTGCACTTTTTCTTGACCCAAGTAACAATCAAAAAGGTTAATCGCAAAGAGACAGAGAGGGAGAAACGAATGCTATCAAGACAATCCAAGAATTCTTGACTAATTGCTCTCCGAGATCTGGAATGCTTGTCATTTGAGAGGGGAGGGTGGGTGCAACAAAAAAAAAGAGGGATGTCATGAGGAGAGAATCGTTCGGAAGTACCTACACACAATTCTTCCTTGCACACGGTGTGCGCTGGCGCATACACCGCATACCAGATTCTTGTTCTCTTATTAGCCATATCCTCACGATTATATTACCCACCAGGAACGAGTAAACGTTTTGCAATTTAGACCAGCAATTGAAAATGCTGGTCAATCTCAATTAACCTCCCCCTAAGATTGCTGGTAGATTTTTAATTTTCAAATTTTAATTTTTAAATTTCAGTTTAAAAATTGTAATTATTAAATTTCAATTTTTAGAAGATGCTGTTAATTCCACAGCTTTTTTTAAACTCAGTATTTATTTGATAATCAATAATTAAAAAACTATCCATATTTTCATATTGGGATAAAAGTAAATTTCGGAGTAAAAAGTTGATAGCGGAACAATTCAGACATATTAAGTGTAATTAGAAAGATTCCTGCATAACTACTCACAGTAAAAAATGTAGTTAAAGGATTTCAGGTCAGTGGATGCCTCGTAGAATGATTTGTATGATATGAAAATTCAAATTCATGGGTGTATGTAATTAATTTATTATGACTTACAGGTAAGAAGAAGGGTCCCACGAATTTCCATGTACGATGAAGATACAAAAATTTTTGCTGATTTGCACTGTCTTGATCTCTGGTCACAAGAATACTGATGGGTAAGCACCCTGAAAATTTCTACCTGTACTGATATTTACCAATTCTACCCTAAACTTTTATATATAGCATTAATTTTTTTATTCAACTTAATTTTCTTTCAATAATCAAAAAGTTTTCTTAGGTGAAAATCTGAGCTAATATTAATAAAACTAAATAATTAAAAATTATGAAATTAAAATTAAATTAATTCTTTATGAAACAGTATTATTTCTTAACATTATTAAAAAAATTTCTTGGGTGAAAATCTGAGCTAATATATTAAAGAAATTAAAAAATTGTTAAAAATTAATTATTTATGATACTAAAAAATTATTAAAAATTAATTTTTTTTGAAATATTTTTAAATGAACAAAAAAATGTTCTTGGGTGAAAATCTGAGCTAATATTAATTAAAGGTTCATTTGAATTTTATTTTTTTTTACTTCATACTGTGATAGTTTGGAAATTCGATTGTGTTAATAAATAAACCATTTTTTTATAATCCTTTTGGGATTGAAATGTTCAAAAAATTTGTTTAAAAAAACGTATTAATTAATTTTTTATTGATCACAATTTTCTGCAAATGATCAAAAATTTTTTTTTAGATGAAATTCTGAGCTAATAGAAATGAAACTAGAAATTATTATAAATTACAAATTAATTCTTTATGTAACTTGAAATTTCTTTAAATAATCATAAAAGTTTTCTTGGGTGAAAATCTAAGCTAATATTAATAAAACGTAAAAAAATTATTAAAAAATTAAATAAGTGAATATAATAAAAATTTGTGATCTGATAGTTTGTAAATTCGATTGTGTTAATAAAAAAATTCTTTTTTAATCCATTTAAGATTAATTTGTTCGTCATTATAAAATTAACATTGGTTTATTATGAAAATTTGATATCTTTTAAATGATCAAAAAAAATTTTCTTGAGTGAAAATCTGAGCTAATATTAATAAAACTAGAAATTATTATAAATTTAGATAGATTAAATTATCCCAAAATTTGATATCGTAAAACAGGTAACTAATTTTTTTTGTTTGTTTATTTTACATCCATTTTCATTAATGTTGATTGAAGTAAAATTTTACAAGCCTTCTACGAATTTAATAATTTATTATAGTAAAATTAGAAGTTGACAACATTTCAATACAAAAAATATCCTAATTTTTGGTATAAATTAAATTGGAAACAAATTTTTCAATAAATAATTAAAGAAAACCCTATTTTTTAACAACTAAATATTGTTATACCAGAATCTAGATTAAAGATAAAATTTTCAATCTAATATAAATATATATATATATATATATATATATATATATATCATTTTACCAATATATAAATTACATGATCGATGTTTCCCGCGTGTATTCACAAGTTCAGTTGTAACCCAATCTGAAATAAGGAACAACAAAACAAAGAAAAGAAAAGATATGAGACAAGATTGCTCTTCTATAAATCGTGTACGGTGAGCCTTTTTTGAAATCGATTATATCGCAACGATGAAAGCAGAGACCTCTTTTGCAAAAGCGTTGATTGAAAATTATTCAACAACCCCTTCTGTGTCGGTGAATATATCCAAGTGCTTGTACATCACACTGCCAGCACATAAAATATAAACCACTCTTTACGACCTTACTACGCATCAATAATCAGGTTACCATCTGTGTGTATGTATTTATGTGTGTGAGTGCCGCGCGCGCGGGGCAATTACGCTCAACGATCGTCCCAAGAATCAATTACATACTCAGGCAAAAATTTTTTAAGAAATTCGATCGATGCTGGTATGTTAAAAAAGCCCCTGTTCATCATATAATAAACAATTAATAGCATACACACACATACACGAGGCAGTAAAGTCTATTGCAGAAGATTACCAACCTTTGCGTCGCGAAGAAAGGGACCCAAGAAAAAAAATTATAGGTTATGTTCTGAAATTTTAAAGTGAAAATAATTCTTAATGCAAACTAATGATGTTTGTAATTAAAATAATTCATAAAATATAAAAACAAAGAGAATCAAAAACTGTCGTTAACTAAATCTATAATTCGTTTGTTTTCTAAGATCCCTTAGCGATTTTTATTTTGTAAATAAAAATCAAAATTCATAATTTTTGACATAAAAATTAAAAATTTGTAAATTAGTGAATTTTTAGGTGTAGAATTTGAAAAATAACTGCGAGCCTGTTTGGAGTATATTTTTTTAGAGTTTTGGACCAAAAACTAAAAACTCTTAAAAAAGATGTGTAGGTAAATTTCACAATTTTTTATTTGGGAAGCTAAAATTTAGTACACTAGTGTATTTTTACAAGTAGATTACAAAAAAAAAATGTAGCGAATGCGTTAGGAATTTATTTTTAAGAATTGTGGACTAAAAACTAATAACTCATAAAAATAAAGTGCACGTAAATTTCACAACTCTTAATGTAAGAAGCTAAAACTTGGTATAATAGTGTATTTTTACGTGTAGAATGTGAAAAAAATATTGGGAAGCTGTTGGAAATTCATGTTTAAGAGTTTTGAGTAAAAAGCTCAAAACTCATAAAAATGAATTGCATGTAAATTCCACAATTTTTAACTAATGAATTTAAAATTTAGTTTACTAGTAAATTTTTACTAGTAGATTTGGGGAAAAATATAGCAAACGTGTTTGGAATATATCTTTTTAGAAATTTCGCCAAAAAACACCAAACTCATAAAAAAGAAGTAACTGCAAATTTTACAATTTATTATGTAAGACGATAATACTTGGTATACTAGTGTATTTTCAAGTATAGATTCTGAAAAAAAATTGTGAACCTTTTTGAAAAAATTTTTTTTTAAAGTTTTGAACCAAAAACTGAAAACTCATAAAAAGGAATGGTTTGTAAATATCACAATTTTTAATTAAAGAATTTAAAACTTGGTGTACTAATGTATTTTGACGTGTAGATTCTAAAAAAATACTGCAAACTAGTTTGGAATATAGTTTTTTAGAGTTTTGAACCAAAAACTAAAAACTCTTAAAAAAGAAGTGTAGGTAAATTTTACAATTCTTTATTTAAAAAGCTAAAATTTAGTATACTAGTGTATTTTTACTAGTAGAATACAAAAAAAATATAGCGAACGCGTTTGTAATTTATTTTTAAGAGGTGTGGACTAAAAACTAAAATTTCATAAAAAAAGTGCATGTGAATTTTACTATTTTTTATATACGAAGCTAAAATTTGGTAAACTAGTGTATTTTTACTGGCAGATTGTGAAAAAAAATTGCGAACCTGTTTGGTATATATTTTTTAGAGTTGTGGAACAAAAACTGATAACTCATAAAAAGGAATTGTCTTTAAATTTCACAATTATTGACATAAAAATTTAAAACTCAGTATATTCGTGTATTTTTACGTGTACATTCTGAAAAAAACATTGCCAACCTGTTTGAAATATATTTTTAAGAGTTATGGACCAAAAACTAAAGACTCATAAAATGAAATTGTCTTTAAATTTTACATTTTTTTACAGAAAAATTTAAAACTTGCTATATTAGTGTATTTTCACTTGTACATTGTGAAAAAAAATATTGCGAATATGTTAAGAATTTATTTTTTTAGTTTCGTACCAAAAACTCGAAACTCATTAAAGAGAATTATATGTAAATTTTACAACATAACCTATAATTCGTTTTCTTTTAAGGTCCCTTCGCGATTTTGATTTTGTAAATAAGTTTTTTCAAATTCAAAAAAAAAGTTATACACCTTCTTCGAAAAATGATTTTGAATCAAGTGTCGTAATCGTTTATCGTCAATGACGAGTACTAGAGCTAATTAAAGTAGAGGAGCTTTTGCGCTAAGATGTAAGATAAGGTCGCGTCGTAGGTGGCCCTTGTGAAGATGGTCCGTACGACAGTTGTGCGATTGGTCGTGACTCGAGAGGGCGATAGAGAAAGAGAATAGAGAGCGAAGAAAAAAAAAGAAGAAGAAGAAGATGGAAGGAGCCATCTGGTCTAGAACAGGGTTTGCATAACTACGAGATCACGTCTTTTTTTGCGGGCGTCTTATTCGTCTACTTGGTCTTCTTTGGTAACGTCTAAATTGTCTTAGTGTGTGTGTGTGTGTATGTTTTGCGATATTTCTCTAGGCATAGTTCGCTTCCAGGTTCATTGTCACACGTGTGAAAGAGAGGCACACTGTTTACCTGTCGTGTAACGTTGATTATCCATGCGATCTAAACTGCGTCCCTCTTACGTCGTCTGTCTGGTTAATGAACTGAACTTTGCGCGTCTTCGAGGACCTCTATTTCTTACTTCCTTTCCTTTACCACTAACTCCTTCCTGTCGGTAATAAATTATCATAATTAGGAATGTTTTCCTTTTTCTTGAATTTTTTCTTTTTTTTTGCTGTAGTTTGAAAATTCGATTGTGTTAATAAATAAATTCTTTTTTTCAATACTTTTGGGATTAATTTGTTCGACATGATAAGGATTTATCTTAATAAAAGCGGGATTGGTTCTTTATAAAATTTAACATTTCTTTAAATGAACAAAAAAAAATTTCCTGGGTGTAAATCTGAGCTATTATTAATAAAAACAAAAAATCTATTAAAAAATTGGTATTTATTAATTTTTTATTGAAGTTAATTTTCTTTATATGATTAAAAAAAAATTTATTGGGTGAAAATCTATGCTAATATTAAAGAAATTAAAAAATTGATAAAAATTATCAAAAAGATTTCTTGGTTGAAAATATGAGCTAATAATTTTCATTTAAAAATTTCTTTAATTAATAATAAAAATTTTTATGAGTCAAAAACTGATCTAATACTAATAAAAACTAAATAATTATTATAAATTATAAAATTAAATTTTAAAATTAAGATTTATAAAACTTGATATTTCTTTAAATTAATAAAATTATTTCTTAGGTGAAAATTTGATTAATGAAATGAAAAAATATCATGTGAATGAACAAAAAGATTTCCTCTTCTGTCGGTAATAAATTTTATCATAAATTAAAAATATTTTTTTTCTTCTGAATTTTGTTGCTATAGTTTGTAAATTCGATTGTGTTAATAAAAATAACCTTTTTTCTAATCCATTTGAGATTAATTTTTCCAACATGATACGGATTTAGCTTTGCTTGGTATATATTTAGAATGATGTTTATCGAGACTGGTTAGGTTGGCAATAATTATTATTCAAGTTGGAAAAAATTCGATTCAGACGTTTAGAACCGGATTCGATAGAAGCCGTTAACGGAGAGTGGAGTCGAATCGTTTTGCCAGTCGTGAGATAGTGACCCAAGTCATCTAGTACCAAGTCTCTCTCTCTCTCTCTCTGTTCTTCTCCTTCGTCTTATTTTTTTTTTATTTTTCAATATTTATCCCTTATTACTTACCACCTCAAAAATTATCATCCTAGTGAATTAGTTGAATTGCAAAACTAAAACCAAGGAAATAGGGAAAAGATTGGAATCATAAGAAGGCAATTGATGTAATTTGAATTGGTACATACACGCGACGCGTCCGAACTAAATGCAAAGAAGAAGTAAAAGAAGAAGAAGACCGTGCCAGTTGTCATGCAGTTCACGCGTGACTGCCGCATAACCCTTTCCACCCCTTTTTCTTTTGCACACTTCATAGTCCTCACACGCCAATTCTATTCCCCACTTGGCGGAACATTGAACATACATTCACTGTAACCAGGGTTCGTGAGAACGGTGCTCGTGCGTTCATTCCTTCGACCTCCTTGCATGCAATAGACTTGGTGCGCGCTTCTTTGGCGCCATCATATATATATATATATATATATATATATATATATATATATATATATATAATGATAATGATTCCTCTTCCAAAATTAAAATTTTCCTTCTCTTTTTGAAAAATGGATCCGTTATTGAATCATTCAGTTTTTATTAGCATTTATGTCTCTTTTCAAACAAGTGTGTATAAATTTTTTGAATATATACTCATTAGAATAGTAAAATAGCGTTATGAATCTTAAACTGATACTTGAGATGTTTACTTAAAACTCAATGCTTAGTGTTGAATTGCTTTTTATTGCCAGTTGTAGGACATGACCTAAGACCGTTAGAATCCCAGCACGATGTTAGTTTGCTACTATACTATCGGATGCAAATGTACTCAAAGACTACTTGACTCCGCCTCTCATATCTTGATGATATCATATACAATTTCTTTTTTCTTTTTTTGCTTTTATCGCAAACTAACAGTTTATATTTGTTTCCCATTGAGACTTATATTTAATTGAGGCAAAAATTTTGCTATTTTCAATAAATCACTTTTAATTATTGTGAAAAATTTTTAATCCTCCGTGACGAGGAGCATAACTACTATATGTTGATTAAAATTTTGATGAATGTCCAATATTTATTAATATATCAAATATTTTTTAAAAATATCAAATATTTTTTAATAATTATTTAATATCGATTAATATTAAAAAAAGGCTTTCTTACCTTTGCATAAAGTCGATATATTGGAGCATTGTATCATTCCAATAGAATCAGAAATTCATGTTACGTTTAATGGAAAAAGCATCGCCTTGTTTTCGGTCGGTGGACTACCAAGTAAATACGCAATGAAAACAATAATAATAAAAATATTTAATGGTGAAAATCTGAGCTAATATTAACGAAACAAAGAAAGAGGTTACAAAACAAAAACCTTAATTTTTTATGAATATTTAAAAATTCTTTAAATGTGACGTTCCACGAAAGAAGGAAAATCGTTGAAAAAATTGCAGGTTATATTTAGTGATAGTTTTACCATAAAAAGTTACTTTTTAATTAAATAAAATCAAAATCAGTATTTATTGAATTTTTGAAAATGCAATGGAGGCTTAAACAAAAAAATTTTTTATTAAGAGTAAATTTACTTAAAAAATTACAAACAGAACGTAAAAATTTTTTTACATAAAATTTTCTCTCGTTGAGCGTCACAAATGATTAAAATATTTTTATTGATGAAAATCTGAGCTAAAATTCCACAACAGGAAAATATTGATTCAAATTTTAATATATCAAATATTTTTTAATATTTATTAAATATCGATTAATATTAAAAAAAAAGGCTTTGTTACCTTTGCATAAAGTCGATATATTGGAGCATTGTATCATTCCAATAGAATCAGAAATTCATGTTACGTTTAATGGAAAAAGCACACGGTTCGTCGCTTATAGAATTTGAAAACTGGAGCAACAATTGATTTTCTATATTAAAGTTTTACTTTACAATTCACTGAATTTGTGAATTGGTATATAAATATCAACTTGTGGGTGTTACACGTTGAATACATTTTATTTTGTCTAAGATCCAAATTAAAAGTGACCTTCACCGGATGAAAATTTATCAAATATAATATTGTAAACAAAGATATCGCTAATAGGTTGCCTAAAATAATATGGTCAAGGCCATAATTAATTAAGAAATTAATAACGCTTTATTTATTATTTCGCTCACTTGTTTATTAAAAAAAAAATTTAAATACCATTCGATCGTACGAAGCCTAATTAAGTAGGCTTTGAGTTGCCTACTGTTTTTTTTAATTATTATTATTATCATTGAATTGACGAATATAAACAGGTGAATGGAAATAGTAATTTGATATATCTTCAAATGACAAAACAAAAAAAAAATTCTTAGGTGAAAATCTGAGCTAATATTAAAGGAATTAAAAATATTGTTAAAAATTAATTCTTTATAAAACTAAAGAATTATTAAAAATTAATTCTTTATGAAACTTAATATTTCTTAAAATTATCAAAAAGATTTCTTGGGTTGAAAATCTGAACTAATATCAATTAAGGGTTCTTTCTTTTGAATTTTGTAATTTAGTTTGGAAATTCGATTGTGTTAATAAAAAAACTCTTTTTAACCCATTTAAGATTAATTTGTTCCGCATAATACGGATTTAGCTTTATAAAATCAACATTGGTTCTTTATGAAATTTGTTATTATTTTTAATCATCAAAAAATTTTCTTGGGTATAAATCTAAGTTAATATTAAAGACAAAAAATTTATTTAAATGATTATAAATTTTTCTTGGGTAAAAATCTAAGCATATATTAACGAAACAACAAAAATTGTTAAAATAATCTGTAGTAATTTTTTATAAAATTAAAAATTTTTTAATTGATAATAAAAATGTTCATTGGTAAAAATTTAAGCTAATATTAACGATATGAGGAAAAATTTTTAAATAATCAACATTAGTTCTTTAGGAAATTTGCTATTTTTTTAAATGATCAACAAAATTTTCTTTGGTGAAAATCTGAGCTATTATTAATAAAAACAAAAAAACTGTTAAAAAATAGGTATTAATTAATTTTTTATTGAAGTTAATTTTCTTTATATGATTAAAAAAAAATTATTGGGTGAAAATCTATGCTAATATTAAAGAAATTAAAAAATTGATAAAAATTAATTCATTAAGAAACTTAAAAATTATTTAAAATTTAATTCTTTAGGAAACTTAATATTTCTCTATATTATCAAAAACATTTTTTTGGCAAAAATCTGAGCTAATATTAATAAAAAAATATTTAATAAAAATTAATTCTTTATGAAATTTGATATTTTTTTTATACGTACCAAATAGTTGTTTTTCCACTTCGTTTTATAAGATTTTGAAAAAAATAGCAAAACATAATTCATTAGGAAAATTTGCTTTTAACAGAAAAAAAAAGTTTTACCTTCATTTGATATTGATGAAATAAAAATTGGTTTCACACGTAATAATAATTTTCATCTCATGTTGAGACGACTTAATGCAAATAAATTGATGTGAAAGTCAAAATGAATTGTAAATTATATTGCATCTCAAACATTATGTAAGTCAAATTAAGCATGAGCACGTGATTTGTGATTTGAGTGACACTTGGTTGGAAAGGGGGCCGAGAGAGGTTGGGATTCCCCTTTTGCGCTCCTAGACTCTCTTTCTTCACTGTTCACTGGGCCATTGTCTCGACCCGGTACGCCATTCGCATACAATATCCAATAGCGATTTGAATCTAATCTAGTTTATGGTCATTGTCACCACCTTTTGAATAATGTTACTAGATTCTGAACATATGATATTTCCTTTGGAATCAATTATTTTCCAATTTTTTTTTATTCTACCAAGTTCTATTAGGAAAAAAAATAACGAATTCACGGTGGTGAAAATCAATTTTCTTTCTACTTTTTTTTCGGCATATAAAGGGTTTTTTGTTAATTTGGTTAATGTTAATATTTGGTTTTATTAATATAGTTGAGTCAACTTTTGTGTGAGAGTTAGTAAAACGTTTATTAAAAGCAGGTCTTTGCAAATGGAAAGAAGGTCACTTGATTTGCTAAGCAGAGAATACATGAATGTCCCGTATAACGATCGAATAAGTTTGTGCTACCTTTAAGTGTGGCTCCTGCAAAGACTTATCACATGCCTTCACATTTTCTATATAACTTTTACTTAAAACTATTTAATTCTAAAAAGAGAAAATTTATTAATATTTGTGTTTTTTTTTGTTTCAGCTAATTTTGTTATGAAAAATGGAGCCCAAAATTTGGAGGTTATATCATTTCGATATAATCATTTCGATATAATCGATATCGATATAATCATTTCGATATAATCGATATCGATATAATCATTTCGATATAATCGATATCGATATAATCATTTCGATATCTCACATCGCCTTGTTTTCGGTCGGTGGACTACCAAGTAAATACGCAATGAAAACAATAATAATAAAAATATTTAATGGTGAAAATCTGAGCTAATATTAATGAAACAAAGAAAGAGGTTACAAAACAAAACCCTTAATTTTTTTATGAATATTTAAAAATTCTTTAAATGTGACTCTCCACGAAAGAAGGAAAATCGTTGAAAAAATTGCAGGTTATGTTTAGTGAGAGTTTTACCATAAAAAGTTACTTTTTAATTAAATAAAATCAAAATCAGTATTTATTAAATTTTTGAAAATGCAATAAAGGCTTAACATTAAATTGTATTAAGAGTAAATTTACTTAAAAAATTACAAACAGAATGTAAAAATTTTTTTACGTAAAATTTTCTTTCGTAGAGCGTCACAAATGATTAAAAAATTTTATTGGTGAAAATCTGAGCTAAATTCCTCAAAAAATTCAAATTACAAAAATAATCCCATAAGGCAAATTATTATTATTAGGCTAAAAATACTTAACAGAGATAAATTTTTTTTATTTATTTTTATAGGATTATTTCATTTAATGTCAAATTCTAGTTATTCTTTCATGGAACGTCAGGAATTTAAAAAATTTCGTTTTTTCTGTTCTTTTTTTTGCATTGAGTTGAAAAAGCACAGTTGCTTTTAATACAAGTTTTCAAAAAAAAAATGAAACCAATATCCCCATTTCTGGTCCAAGCGGCACGAAGATGCAGTTACAAAGTAATCGGCATATAAAATGTGTAGGACACCAATAAATTCCCAAGTGAATTCAAAGAATCGCATAATGGTCCGTGTATATAGAAATGGTGACCTCGTCTAAAAAGGAGACTCGTCCGCAGATCGTAATCTGGGTAGGAAGTCATCTCTCTCTCTCTCTCTCCCTCTCTTGGCTTTGAGATTCAATCTCAACGAGTTAGGTAATACTTCGTCCACTATTTATAAGCATTGTCGTGCCGTTGACTCTTTACCTTAACGATGATGTATACGTTTTTAGTAGGTTTTATATACAAAACGGTAGCTTATGCTAAACGATTTTGATTTGAATCTATGATTTAACGCCATTTGATCTTGACCTAAAATTTAAATATTGAATTCCTTTTTTTTAAATAGTTAATGAGTAAAATTGATTAGGTTCTTTAAAACAGCTGCTTAAGAGAATTGCAATATACATAACCTAAGTTAACCCCTATGGTGAGTCTACGAATGTTAATAGTTTCGCTTTTGCAGAGCCTGTAGTTGAATAAATAGCAACATGGGTTTGTTGCGTTGGAGTCGCAGCAAAAGGTAAGTACATAACGCGAATACCAACCTAACCGAGAGAGCCGATCGCCTTTCTCAGAATTAGATAAGTCCCTTTATTGGTGATCGGATCACTGCAGTAGCAGTAGTAGCAGAAACACTGGCAGGCACCATACCCAAGTTCAAGGTTGGCTGGTTAAAAATAAACCTGATGTACACAACCGAGTTGTTGCTCTGCTACTTTCTTATTGCTTCGCCGCAAGTAGCTTCACCGAATATTTACACTGACCAATACACAATCATTCTCAACATCCGGAAACATTGATTCAAAGTGTTATATCACTACATCAGTTGTTTATTTCTTTTTCCAGTACCCTTTTTCATCTTTTATTTTTTTTTATTTCAAAAATCAAAAAAATTTGCAAATGTAATCACTATTTTTGACAAATATTAATAATATATTATTAATATTATTAATTATTTCCTATATAATATGGAGAATTATAATTAAAATTTAGAAAGAACAAGTATTTGTACAACGTTATAACGGTTTTACAACTATGGATACTTACCTTCTCTTTGGTCCAGCATAAATTTACCTAATCACTCTTTAACCGTCTAATGTTCTTATATATTGTTGGAGATGTTATTTTTGCCTACGGTTCTTTTTGGCGTTTATGATGGTACACCCAAAAAAAAATTGTCCTGTTATAATGGAGATCTAGAAAATTTGAATTAAAAGTCAACAAAAAAAATCGTTCGCTAAATTTAATTGTAAAAATACTGTTCTTATATTAAATATGGCAAATATTTATTTTTGGTAAAAATTTCAGTTGATTCTTTACGAAAATTAAAAATTCTTTAAAATGGAAAAAAATTTTCTTAGGTGAAAATCTGAGCTAATTTTTTTTATGAAACTTGAAATATTTTAATTTACAATAAAAATTTTCATGGGTGAAAATCACAGCTAATTTTCTTTATGAAATTTAAAATATTTTAATTTCTAATAAAAATTTTCTTGGGTGAAAATCTGAGCTAATAATAAGGATATTAAATAATTGTTAAAAATTAGAAATTAATTCTTTATGAAACTAAAAAATTATTAAAAATTATACAACGAAAATTATTAGAAAATGTAAATTAATTTTTTTAATGAAGCTTAATTTTTTTTTAATTGATAATAAAAATGTTCATAGGTCTGAGCTAATATTAAAGGAATTAAAAAATGGTTAAAAATTAATTTATTATGAACCTAAAAACTTATTAAAGATTAATTCTTTATGAAACTTAATATTGAATCTTTTGAATTTTGTGCTGTAGTTTGGAAATTCGATTGTTGTAATAAATAAACCATTTTTTTATAATCCTTTTGGAATTAATATGTTCGGCATGATGCGGTTTTAGCATTATAAAATTAACATTGGTTCTTTATGAAATTTTTTCAAATGGTCAAAAAGTTTTCTTGGGTGAAAATCTGAGCTAATATTAATGAAATTGAAAAATTATTAAAAAACTAAAAATTAATCTAAAAAATTATTAATACTTAACTTTTTATGAAACTTAAAGTTTCTTTAATTGAAAAAAAAATTTCTTCAGTAAAAATCTGAGCTAATATTAATACAATGAAAAAAGTGTTAAAAAATAATAATTAATTCTTTATGAAATTCAAATTTATTTAATATGATTAAAAAAGATTTCTTGGATGAAAATCTAAGCTAATATTAATTAAGGGTTCTTTTTTTCTGTAGTTTGGAAATTCGATTGTGTTAATAAAAATAACCTTTTTTTTAATCCCTTTGGAATTTATGTGTTAAAAAAAACAAAAACTAATTTCTAACAATTCACAAAAAAAATGTCTATATAAAAATTACTTAAATTCAAAATTAAAAACAATTCATTTTTATAATGAAGGATGAACTTTATTGCAAGTCGTTACATAGTGTGAGCATCAAACGACTGGTATATTAATGAAACTAATTTTTAGGCGAGATATCGGCATTAATTTAACAAATTACAGTGTCAAAAAAAAATGGAAAAAAAATATTAGACCTTCTTTTATAGAAAATTATTTCAAAAACATCACGAATAAAAATAGGTTGCAATTTTTTTTTTCATTTTCTCACCATTATTAAAATCTCTTCCCCTTATTATTTAATAACTCTTCATTTTTTCTAGATATGTTTTCATAAATTTCTTCCAGATTTTAGAATTTTTTTTTCTTTTATTTCATAACTACTAATTTCTGTTGAAAAATCACATTCGAAAAATTAAGGCAGAAAAAATTAATTCTAAAGCGTTAAGTACTGATTACAGGATAAAACGCAATATTATTAAATATTTATTATCTTGAATGAATTATTGATGTGAGGAAATTATGTACAAATACAAAATTTCCGGAATGTTGTGTGAAACATTTAAATTGAATTTAATTTATATGTCAACGTTTTTTTTTGTTATACATATTATACACTTTTGTGAGAATATAATTAATATTTTTTTTGAGAGAGAGGGATTAAAAAAGTGCCAACGAAAATTGGTTAAAATTTTTTGAGAAAAGCGACATTGTTTCATTTTTCAAGACGCGTTAATACACTGAATTTTTATTAAAATACCAACTATAATTTTTGCCTAATATAAAGTTCTAAATTGTGTGTTGATTTCATTTTTCTTTGTGAATCAGAAATATCGTGATTAATTAATTTTTTTTTCTAATGCAGTCCGCTTTTTTTTTTAATTCTAGGGACAGTGCACATATTGTAAGTGTAAGAAAAATACAAAGTGTATCATATGATCGCATTTAAGGGCTTATTTTCTACGCTTATATAGTGTATCTGTTAATTTCATTGACGCGCATCGATAATTACAATTTTTACTCTCAATCACGATTATCGTTACTTTTCACGATTTTAAAATTGATTGCAACATCTCTTCACGGTTAGTTAAAAACCATTCAGGAGTCTGTACAAAAATTCGAATTACATCAATCTACACAAAAGAAAAAAAAATAAAAAATCATGCACTCGACGATAAATAAGAAATTTTCCATCCAATTTGTCAAAATTTTATTTGCTTTACTTTAAAAAAATTGATATAACGAAAAAAAAATATCTAGAAAAAAACACTATTTTTTCTAATATGAAAACATTTGTATATATATATATATTTTTTTACAACAGAGTTAAAAAGAAATACGTTTTTACTATTTATCAGTGAACTTTTTTTTATTATTATTATTTCTAAGGATAATAAACTAGAACGATTCGAACACTTGAAGGGAGGGGGGGGTGTTAAAATTAATGCTTCTAAAACAAAAAAAACTTATCGATAAAGTATAATTAAAATGCTAATTAATTTCTAGCAAAAAAAAATAATCTTTCGATTTTTAAATATAGAGCGATTTTCGATCGATTTCGCTGCTTTAAAAAAATATATAATAAGAATTTAAAACAACTAACATTCTCTTTTTTTCCCCCGACAAAAAAAGAAATAGTGTTATCATTTTTTTTTCGACTGCTATCTCAAAAAAAGAAAAAATATTACAAAATCATCATTACAAACACGATTAAAGAATATACAATAATATGACCAAAATGGTCATTTTAACTATATAAAAACGACTCAAGAATCTTGATACATGAAATTCGATCTATATCAAATACCAAAACCCTTCAAAAAACTGTACAAACATGATTCAATCAAGATTCTCCTTTTTTTCCAGCCTCTACTTATTTTTTTTAAGATTTTTATTTCAATCTCGAAATTTATTTTCTTTCTTCTTTTATCATGGAAAACACGTACTATCAGTCAGACATTATAAATAGTGTGACATTTTTTTTTTAAGGCGACACGCGAATCGATCGCTTTCAACCTTTTTTTCTTATCTTTCATTCATCATTTCTAAGTTTCCTACCGCATTGACACGAGGGGATTTTAATTGTTTTCTTATTTTCTTGTGGCGGGGAAAATACCATTTTTTTTTGTTGTTGTCGTTTTTTTTCTTTATTTGTTATTATTATTATTTTTTTTGTTGTTTCTCGCTGGAAGAATTTTTTTTAAAAAAAAGAAACCCCGTTCATTCGGTTTTTGAAAAAAACAATTGAACGTGATCAGCGATCAAGAAGGATGTGCTTGACGAAAAATATGATGATTTTAAATTCAATGTGTTTTTTTTAGAAAATTCAACCTAAACCCGCCCATTGGACGAAATCAGGAACCTCTCTTACTGGCATGTCTCTTGCTAAAGCTTTTACCCTTAAATTTCTGTCTTCAGTCAATAGAACAACATCCCTTCTCAATCTTCTTGGTTGACCCTCACCTGCAAAAAAAAAATTCCATCCCATCTGAACTATTTTTTTTTTTTTTTATGAAACTTTGAAATTTCTTTAAATGAACAAATGAAACTTCTTGGGTGAAAATCTGAGCTGATATTAATAAAATGAAAAAATAATAATTAATTCCTTATGAAACTTAATTTTTTTTAAACGATCATAAAAGATATTATTGATGAAAATCTGAGCTAATTTTTTTTCTAATAAAAATAAATATTTTTCAAAATTATTAGAAAAGTTTTCTTTCATAAAAATCTGAGGTAATATTAATGAAACTAAAAAATTATGTAAAAATTAATTATTTATTAAACCAAAAAAGTTTTTTTTGGATGAAAATCTGGGCTAATATTAGTAATACTAAAAAAATATTAAAAATTAATTCTTTATAAAATTAAAATTTTTTTAAGTTATCGAAAAAGTTTTCATGGCTGACAATCTGAGCCAATTTTTTTATGAAACATGAAATTTTTCTCATTGATAATAAAATTTTTTTTGATGAGTGCAAATCTGAGATAATATTAACGATATCAAAAAATATTTAAAAATTATAAATTAATTCTTTATAAAACTAAAAAAATTATAAAAAAATTAATTCTTTACGAAACTTATTATTTCTTTAAATTATCAAAAAGATTTCTTAGATGAATATCTGAGCAAATATTAATTAAGGGTTTTTTCTTTTGATTTTTTTTAGTGTTGTTTAGAAATTCGATTGTGTTAATAAAAAAATACTTTTTTAACCCATTTAAGATTAATTTTTTCCGCATAATACGGATTTAGCTTTATAAAATCAACATTGGTTCTTTATGAAATTTTCATATTTTTTTATATGATCAAAAAAATTTCTTGAGTGAAAATCTAAGCTATTATTAACCAAAGGAGAAAATTATTGAAAAATAATAATTAATTCTTTATGAAACTTAACATTTCTTTAAATTAACAAAAAGATTCTGTTGTGTAAAAATCTGAGCTAATATTAAAGATAAAAAATTTATTTAAATGATCATAAAAGTTTTCTTGGGTCAAAATCTAAGCTAATTTTCTTTAATGAAACTTTTTTCAAATCATCATAAAAGTTTTCTTAGGTTAAAAATCTGAGCAAATATAAACGAAACTAAAAAATTATAAAAAAAAATTAATTCTTTACGAAATCAAAAAGGTTTCTTGTGTGAAAATCTGAGCTAATTTTTTTTTTTTAATGAAACTCAAAATTTCTCTAAATGATCAATAAAAGTTTTCTTGGGGGAAAATCTATGCTAACACTTATTAAAACGAAAAAAATTGTTCAAATACAATAATAAATAAATTTAGAATTTTTGTATAACAAATAAATAATATTAAATATTTTAATTTTTATACCTGACGGGATTTGATCTTTAGAATTTGTCCTGCAGAGACTCAGGCACGTTGCCAGTATACGATCATCATTTCTGGTTAAGCCATCCTGTAACAATCAACGTTAAAAAAATACATAAATATCAAGTTTCGTAGTTCATCAACTCTCCAATACTTCTCTTTCACCCGAGGCGAGGGTAGTTGATTTTTTTCCCCTTTTTGGACAAAAAAAAAAAAATTCTACATGAAGCTTGTTAAATGTAACAACCTTCGTGAAATAAATACTCCTACAATATTGGCATCGATATTGCCATGGTATATAATCACTACAGAAGTATATAAGGGGAATAAATTCGAATACCTATTTCGCGTGGGGGAAAAAAAAGAAAGATCTGCTCAAGAAAACAACAAAAAAAAGAAGACGAAGAAGAAGAAGAAAGATCATCTAGAAAAGAAGACGAAACATCTTTGAAAAAGGAAAATAAAAAAAAATCTTAGAGGGACTGTGAGATGGGATCTTTCACTCATTGGTGCGAGAAGAAAAGTTTAACGAGCGCCAGTCGTTATCGAGGATTTCTTAAGATCTGAGTTCCTGTTGCGATCGTATCCAACTTGAGTATCGAGATTCTTGCTAAGCAGATAGCAAACGATAGCACAAGGTAAATGCATGTCCATCAGAATTTAATGTTCAGAGAAAATTTATTTCTCCAAAAATTACATTCTCCACGTTTTTGTTTTCTTTTTTTTGTGCGTGAAAAGAAAACAAAATTTAAACATACTAAATTTATGACACACGAAAAATTTAACACATTTATATTTTGGTCATTTTTTTTGCAGTATTGGTTAAAAATTAATTCTTTATGAAACTAAAAAATTATTAACAATTAACTTTTTATAAAACTTAAAATATTTTTAAATTATAAAAAAGATTTCTTGGAAGAGAATCTGAGCTAATTTTTTATGAAACATAAAAAATTTTTTAACTTTATAATAAAAAATTTCTAGGGGTAAAAATTAGAGCTTATATTAAAGACCTAAAGTTTCTTAAAATAATCAAAAAAAAATTTTTGGGTGAAAATCTGAGCTAACATTAATAAAACAAAAAATATAAATAAAAAAATAGGTATTAATTAATTTTTCATTCAACTTAATATTTTTTAAAAGATCAAAAAGTTTTCTTGGGTGAAAATCTGAGCTAATATTAATGTAGTGAAAAACTAGTTAAAAATAAAAAATTAATTCTTTATGAAACTAAAAAATTAATAACAATTTACTGTTTTTAAAACATGAAATATTTTTAAATAAACAAAAAAGATTTCTTGCGTGAAAATCTAAACTAATACTTTATGAAAATTGAAATTTTTTTTTAAATTTATAATAAAAATTTTTTTGAGTGAAAATTTGATAGATAATATTAAAGACCCCAAATTCCTTGAAATAATTAAAAAGATTTTCTGGGTGAAAATATATGCTAATATTAACAAAACGAAAAAATTTGTCCAAAAATTAAATAAGTGAATATAGCAAAAAATTGTGCTCTGATAGTTTGGAAATTCGATTGTGTTAATAAAAACACTCTTTTTTTAATCCATTTATGATTTATTTGTTCCGCATAATACGGATTTTGCTTTATAAAATCAACATTGGTTCTTCATGAATTTAGATTTTCTTTAAATGATCAAAAAATTTTCTTGAGTGAAAATCTGTGCTAATATTAAAGAAACAAAAAAATTATAAATTAATTCTTTATGACGCTTGTAACTTTTTAAAATTTCAATAAAATCTTTCTTGTATAAAAATCTAAATAGATTTTTGAAAAAATTAATGGGTTGTTTATTTAGAATTTTGAAAAAATTTGTAATTTTATTGGTCTTACCTGAGATACATCCTCCTCGACGGTGAAAGTACTCGATGATAAAACGGTGCCTCGTGTTGTCAAGCATCGAATTGCAGGATTTCGACTCCTGGCAAAGGCAAGTGCAGCTTTTGCATTTTCAGCAACTCTCGCCACGTGTTCAGGATTTAATGCCGCTCGTGATGCTGGTTGTGTGTCCCTTGTTCCTGCTCCTCTCGCAAGTCCTTCCAATTCATTCAACACTGAAATTACAAAAAAAAGAAAAAAAAATATAATTTTACTTTTATAATTAATATATTTTTAATAATTTTTTTTTTTATATATATTTTCTGTTACCATTTATTTTGTAGTGCAAAATATATAATAATCTTCAAATCAAAAAAAAAAACGCCGTAAATTCAAAAAAACATTTTTCATTTCGATATATTTTTTTCCACTTTTTTGCATTACGATGAAATCATATGTAAAAAAAATCATTCAATACGATTGCTTACTCGTTGGAAAATACTTTCCAATGGGTTTCACAATTTGCCAAGATGTTTTCCTCTCTCTCTATCTCTCTCTTTCTGCGACTATTTTTCGTCGATGCGAATCCGAATCGATCAATTGAATTTCAAGTGGGGGAAAAAGAGGTCTGAGAAGTGGTTTGGGAAATAGTCTCGTCTCTCCAGACCTCTTACCAAGGACCAGGATTTATTATGGACGTAGTGTAGTGCTTGTCTGCAGTCCTTGAAAATAGCTTTTCGTAAATCAAGATTATTTTTCATCTCCACAAAAAGCGATCCTCAAAAAAAAAGCTTTATTCCACTTATAAAAAACAAAACATAAAATCAATTTTTTTACATAAAAAAAAATTCTTAGGTGAAAATCTGAGCTAGTATTAATAACAAAAAAAAATTATTAAATTTTAATTCCTTTGAATCATCAAAAAGATTTTTTAGATGAAAATCCGAGCTTTTATTAAAAAAAACATAAAATCAATTTTTTCTTCATTTTCGATTACAACTATCATCAACTTATTGTCTAAAAAAATTTAATTCCTTTCAGTTAATTATTCAACGATTTATTATATATGGAAATTACACTGTAAGATCTAGACCCTTGTCTCTCGTGTCGAAAAACGAAAGTATTTCTTCGTAGCAATATCAGCCTTTTGACCTCTTAGCGGCTCGACTAACCTGACCCAGCAACGGTGAGTTCACAGTTAATTTTCTCACGACTGGCAAAAACAGATGCATCAAAGAGTGATGCTGTATAATCAGTTTGCTTATATAGTCAAATTATAAAAATCAAAAAATAAATTCCAAAAAAAATAAGGAAAACAAAAAAAAATTAGAAAAAACAAATTTTTCAATATATTTTTTTAACCAAAGGTAAAAATAATTTTTTTCTCCCATATGGGACGATCCAAATTTAAGACTTTATATATTGTGGGCGGCACCATTGAGAATTGAGCATCAAGTAATTCACTGCTCGGGGGGCTCATCTTTAAGAGAGGAAACACCCCAGAAAATAAACGAGATACTTATCGTTAGAAAAAAAAATTTTTGCAAAACTTTTTCGCCCGTGAATAATTGCTCATGTTAATGTCCAGAGAGAGAGAAAGATTTTTATTTTCAGCAACAAGATTTTAAGCAACTATAATTACAGGCTCTTGTCTTAATTTACTTTTTTTTTGTTTCCAAGTCAATTACTGTTTCAAAATTAAGATATTTTTAATACTTAAAAAAAAAATTGCAGAAAAAAAATAAGAAAAAAATTTCCTTTTTGCCTTGTGTAATGATAAAACATTTTTTTGGGGTAAAAATTTGAGATGAGTTTTTTATGAAACTCGAAATCTCATTAAATGATTCAATAAATTTTTTTTTGTGAAAATCTAAGCTGCGACAATTTGTAAATTCGATTGTGTTAATAAAAAAAATCTTTTTTAATCCTTTTTTGGATTAATTTGTTCGGCATGATACGGATTTAGCTTTATAAAATCAACATTGGTCCATTATGAAACTTGAAATTTTTTCAAATGATAAAAAAATTTTCTTGGGTGAAAATCTGAGCTAAAATTTAATGAAACTAAAAATTAATTCTTTATGAAACTAAAAAAGTTTTCTTGGGTGAAAATCTGAGCTAAAAATTAATTCTTTATGAAACTAAAAAAGTTTTCTTGGGTGAAAATCTGAGCTAATATTAACGAAACAAAAATTTTGTTTAAATCATAAAATCGTAGACAAAATTAACTGTAAAAATAAATTTTGCAAATCTAAAAAAAATCCCAACCAAGTTCAATGACCACATAATTTATATAAAAAAAAATGATAATGATGAAAATTTTTCCGTTTTCTTTTTACTTTTAATGCTTCATTCGTACTTCAGATCATCTTGAGATTGATAAGATAAGATTTCGGAAAAGAAGAAGAAAATACATTTCGCACTTCGTGCTTCGGCTTCCCATTTTAGGAGTCCCAACTAATCTCTCGGATCTTGGAATTCGTAGAATTCTTTTCATTGGTCAGATACTTGATTTATTGGTCGATTGGCTTTTGATTTCGCTTGAGAATCTGACCCTGCGTGTTCTTATCTACGACACAAGTCGCAGACTTCGCGGAGGATGAACGATATTGAAAATAAAATAAAAAAGCACCGAGAAAATTGATTCTTCTCATCCCAAAGGGTAAATATACTAAAAAAAAATCTAATTTAGAAAGAAAGAATAAAAAATTATTGATGAAAAATTTTTCTGATCTATTAAGTAATTGTTTGATCAATCAGTAAAAATAAAAATGACTAATCATTATTTAAAAAGGAACCTTTCTCCGAGGTCGACAATGTCTTAGGTCACCACTTGAAAAATTCTTTCTTTACAAAAATTTATTTTCGAGAATTCATCTTGAATTAAAATATGCCTCATCATGAGCCTTCGAGGCTAAATTTCGCCAAAGCTGATAATTACCTGACAGTGATTGATGATTCTCCTCAATTTTTTTAAAACAATTTTGTACCGATTTAAACATCCTTTAATTTCTGATTCATCATAATTTTATCAACCTTGTCTTCTTTAAAAAAAAAAATAATAATAATTTTTTTTTAAACTTTTTTCCCAGTAAATTTCATTTGGAATTGAAATACAAAGAACAAATAAATCCTATAATTTATTTCTATAATTACTTTTAATTAAGATATTTTGAATGTAAAATCTCACCAAGCACTTAAGAATTTAAAAAAAAATTTTCAAAACTGTCATCAAAAAATGTAAAAATTGCAAGTACTTGGTCGATTATAGGCAAAAAAAAAAGATTTTAAAATAATTGTTAAAAAATCTGGAAGATGAGATCTTCAAAGAAAGAGAAAGAAAATGTTTTTTACTCATTGAGTTAATGTATTTAATTACCAATGCACTTACCAACGAGTGGAACCATCAGTGTGTAAATCGGTTGAGCACCGGAAACGGCCTTGGCGATGCTCTGCAGCTGAGGCAAATAATCGATGAAGCAATTCGTGTCTGGGACTAGTTGCCTCGGTCTCACTTCAATCTCCACAGATACTAAAGATTTACTCAAGATCGCCTGTAAACAAAGAAAGATAAAATGTCAATTTCTTCCGACAATTGTACAAGACGATTTTTTTCCTCTCCTCATTTCTTTTTTGTGTTTTTTTGCAGAAAAGAAACATTTTCAATTTCTTTAAACACAAAAAAATATCAACTCTTAAGAGAAAAAAAACCTATTTTCATGTATATAGAAGGATTTACAGAATATTTGCGGAAGGAATTTCCGGATTTTTTTTCCCGCAAATACTTGTAAGTAACTTTCTCGAATGAAAATCGAAAATCACTTCCGGAAATTTTCCTAAAGTTACTTGTGAGAATAAAAATATTTATTGGTGAAAATCTGAGCTAAAATTAATGATACTAAAAATTATTATTAATTACAAATTAATTTTCTATGAAACTTGGTATTTCTTTGAATGTTAAAAAAAATTCCTGGGTAAAAATCTGACATAATATTAATGAAACGAAAAAGTTATAAAAAATAAAGATGAATTGTTTATAAAACTTAAAATTATTTTTAAACAATTATAAAAGTTATTTTGGATGAAAATTTCAGCTATTATTAATGATGCAAAGAAAATTTTATAATTTACAAATTAAGTTTTTATAAAACTAGATATTTTTTTAAATGATTAAAAAAAATTTCTTGGGTGAAAATCTGAGCTAATACTTTTTAAGAAATTTAAAATTTCTTTAATGAAAAAAAAATTCATGGGTGAAAATCTGAGCTAATATTAATAAAACGAAAAAAAATTAAATAAGTGAATATTATAAAAATTTGTGTTCTGATAGTTTGTAAATTCGATTGTGTTAATAAAAAAAATTTTTTTTATTCCATTTAAAATTAATTTGTTCGGCGTGATACGGATTTAGCTTTATAAAATGAACATTGGTTTTTTTATGAAATTTTCATATTTTTTCAAATAATCAAAAAATTTTTATAGGTGAAAATCTAAATTAAAATTAATGAAACTAAAAATTAATTCTTTATGTAACCAAAAAAATTTTCTTTGATGAAAATCTGAGCAAATATTAATGAAACGAAAAAAATTATTAAAAATTTAATTCTTTATGAATTTTGATATTTCTTTAGATTTTTTTCCAGAAATACTAGTAATTAACTACTCTGGAAAAAATTTCGAAACTAGTTCCGGAAAATTTTCTAAAGTCACGTACGCATTTTTTTAATACTTCCACGTGGGTTTTGTAAAAATTATATTTTTTTAACAAAGAAACTAGAAAGGTATAAATAAAAAATTTTTTCATTAAAAAGAAGTCAATAATTGTAATTTTAAACCACTAATTAGTTGCTAAAATTAAATTGACAAGATTTACAGTTTAGAAATTAGCAATTTTGATTAAAATTAGTGACAATTTTTTTTGTGTCGAGTTGAACTAAAATGGAAGCTAGCAAATAATTAATGCTCCTGCGCCTTCCCTTGCCCCCCCACCCCCGTTTTAAGATAGTGAATCGATCAAGAGGAATAATAGGAATACCAAGTAGGTATTCTCTCTCTCTCTATCTATCTTTTTCTCTCTCGTAGCATTGATGATCGTAATGAGCCTCTAATGTTTGTTCGATCGTTGCACGACAATCGATAGGAAACACGTTGTCGTATGTGCCATTGTCAATCGAGATAACACTATCGAAACAATGTCCCGACCCTAACTGTAATGAAACAAGATTTAAACCCAAACATATGTGATAGAAAAAAAAACAAAATTTACGAAGCCACTACTCAAAAAAATCGGAATTTCGAATCAGTAATTTTCATTCAAAATCAAAATATTAAAAAAAAATTTCTGCAATGTAAAATTTAGTGCAAAAAAATTATTTCGCAACAAATTCCAGATTATTTCAAAATTGTTTTTTAATTAACAATTTTAATTGTGAAAAAAAATTTCTTAGGTGAAAATCTGAGCTAATTTGGTAAATTCTAAAGATAGTTAATACAATTGAAAATAGGAACAATCGAAAATAGATTTAAAAAGCTTTTAGGAAATTTTAAAATATTTAAAGAATCTCGATAATTTAGGTTATGGGAGTAAAAGATTTTCAAAGGAGTGTGAGAGAGAATTTTTTTTGTTAAACTATCTTCAGTCTATTTGGACATAAAAAAAATAATAATTCAGGTTAAAAAACTCGTTCTCGTGTTTGTGCGAGTCACGTCTTTATGAATTTTCTAATAGCTCTATATATTTTAAGTACAGTTTCTTTAACAAGACTATAATTTCGTCAAACAAAATTACGTATATGTGTGTACATATATTGAAAAAAATCAAAGCCAAGTAGGTTAAGGAGGTTTAGCTTAGGTTCAAAAAAAAAAATGAAACCATCAAACATGACAGGTTGTGTCTTGTAAAAGAAGCGCTTGTCATTAAAAGTACCCATTACAATATGATTTATTAAATAAATTATATTTGTAGTAACTAATAGCTTGAAATTTATTATCAATAACATGGCATTAAATAAGAGAAAATAAAATTAAAATAAAAAATAAAATTAAATAAATTAAAATAAAAATTAAAAAAAAATTAAAATAAAAAATTTTTAAAAAAAGTTGCAATTAGTCAAGAAAGCACCGTTGCAGCAAAACGCAACTATCAAAATGCCATACATTAATTATTCTCGCCTTTCTTTCTCTCTTTCTCTTATTCTTTCTTTTCATTATTGTTCTGCCTTCGAGCACTCAGTACTTGGTGAGAGAACCCACATTTGAATCATTTATCCTGACTTGGACGCCCACGAATCTTAAGAATGTTCTCATATTATGCACTGGACACTTGTTCAAATAGTCGCAACTTTTTGACTTCAATCATATTATATTTAAATTCCTCCCTCAAGTGACTTTTGTGTTCGATTATTGTTCAGTAAATTTTACTATAGCGAAAAAAAAATTAACCATTTCTTTCGGTATAAATTCTGAAGGATCAATTTTTTTTAACGTCAACGACGTTAGAATTTTGTTTTCTCCAAATAATTCTTTATGACACTTAAAATATCTAACTTTAAATTTTGAAAAAATAATTCTTGGGTGAATATATCTTAGCTAGAGAAACGTAAAAATTATTAAAAATTAATTTTTTATGAAATTTTGTTTAAATAATTATAAAAGTTTTCTTGGGTGAAAATCTGAGCTAATATATTAATGAAACGAACGAAAATTTCTTAAAAATTAATTAAGTGAATATTAACAAAAATTTGTACTGTGATAGTTCGGAAATTCGATTGTGTTAATAAAAAAATTCTTTTTTAATCCATTTAGGATAAATTTCTTCGGCATGATACGGATTTAGCTTTATAAAATCAACATTGGTTCTTTATGGAACTTGAAATTTTTTTTAAATAATGAAAAATATTTCTTTGGATGAAAATCTGAATTAATACTTTTTATGAAATTTAAAAATTAATAATAAAAATTTTCATGAGGTAATATCTAAACTAATATTGAAATGAAACTAATTAAAACTAAAAAATTAATTCTTTATGAAACCAAGGGTAAAAATCTGAGCTAATTTTAATGAAACTGAAAAATAATTAAAAATTAATTCTTTATGCAAACAAAAAAATTTCTTGGGTAAAAATCTGAGCTAATATTAAAAAAACTAAAAAAATTTTGTTTAGAAATTAAATAATTAAATATAACAAAAATTTGCGCTGTGATAGTTTAAAATTTCGATTGTGTTAATAAAAAAATTCTTTTTTAATCCATTTAGGATAAATTTCTTCGGCATGATACGAATTTAGCTTTATAAAATCAACATTGGTTCATTATGAAACTTGAAATTATTTTTAAATGATAAAACAATTTTCATGGGTGAAAATCTGAGCTAATATTAATGAAACTAAAAATTATATAAAAGTAAAAATTAATTCTTTATGAAACTTGATATTTATTTAAATAATTAAAAAGTTTTCTCGAGTAAAAATCTAAGCTAATATTTTCCATCTAATATTAAAAAATATCTTTTATTAAAAATCCAAACTACTATTAATCAGAGACGTATTAATAATGCCTCATTAAATTTTTTATTTAATAGAATTTCATTAGATATATTTTTCTAGCCGAAAAATAATAATAATAATAAATAGTTTGAATTTTCTTATACATATTCCATTGTTTTTCTGCAATAATTCGTTTGGCAATAATAATTGTCACAACAGGAATCTAAATTGAAACAGTAATTATACTTGTTTCCATAATTTTGAGTTCCAATCTCTCTCACTCTCTCTCTCTCTCTCTCACCCTCTCTGAAACCCAATGGATTTAGTCACACAAGGAATAATTTATTAGGTATTTGGTAATCGCTGAGATTCGAGGTTGGCTCTTTGAATACAAATTGTGGACGGTGGCGCGAGTCTCATGTAAAATGGATGGATTAAAAGGGGAACTCCCTACATTATTGGATATGGCTGCGAATTTGCGTCAAAATTGAATCGTTACTAATCCACAAGATTTAATGTTACAATTATTAATGTTATATTTTCCGCTTCTTGTCACGCGAACCAAAATATTTTCTATCAGAAAATAAAAAAATAATAGTAATAACAATAATAGTAATACTAATACTAATACTAATAATAATAATAGTAATAATAGTAACAATACTAGTAATAATAATAACAATAATAGTAATAATAATAATAATTTTTGAGAGGAGGAGGTAAAGTTTTTCAAACTTTTGAAGATGGAAAATTTGTTTTTACAATATTAATCATGAATAATATTGAATTAATTTCTTTTTTTCGTTTAAAATTTAAATTTTGATATTCATAAAAGGAGAACGCATTTATTGGCGAGTCCCTCAACCGACGATGCTTTTTTTTATGGGCAGAAATATTACGAGCTAGAGGCCTCATGGGAATCGTGAGCGAGACCAGTATATATAGTTTTACCCTCTTGCATCATTCCAGCAGGAAAAAAAAACCTCCCGAGATAACATTCTACCCCTTGATGTGTGTGTGGGACAAGGGGAATTTCAACTCTGTGCCGGATGAACATAGAGCTCAGTGTGCTGTGTGAATTTTAATACCCCTCTCTCTCTATCTCTTTCTCTCTAACACTCACTTTCCAAGAGCTACTGAAATCTTTCATTTCAAGAACATTCACACGGCTACTTATATCAACATAGGGCATTTTTTTTCTATGGTCAACATTTTTTATTGATTTCCCATTTACAGTATCTCCCTCTTCTATATAAAAGACTTGACAGTACTTTAATATTTCTTGACCATGTCTCTTAAATTGCAAAGACGTTCATTGCATCACTCTCAAAAAGAAGGTACTAAAACAGAAACCGATTTTAGGTATTAAAATAGAATCAAATAACAATTTAGTACCTAATGTCGGTATTAAATTAATACCTTTCGTTTTACAGTGATAAATGAGAATGTAAAAATCAAGTTTTATGATTTAAAAATTGTTTTATAATTTTGAAAATAAAAATTCCCTCGATTTCCGATATATATATAAAATTTCTCGAGGGCATTTATTAAGATCGAAACAATCAAGATGTATGATCGATAATTTAGAGGAATATTGAGATGAGGAAATTGATTCGGCCTCTCCTGGTGGATTTTATAGTTTATCCACCGAAGAGATAAAGGGATGGGGACAAAAAAAAGTGCTTGATGGAGTTTTATAATGGAGATCTGTTGGATGTCCTTGTCACGATCGCCTCGAGTTTATTAAACAGATATAAAGGAATAATAGTTTAGCCTAGAATCATTGGAATGATATAGAACAAAAAAAAATTTATTGCATACTGTTTAGATCAACAGATTTTGAGCTACATTCAAAATTCTAAGATAGATTTTTGCTTGGCATAAATTTTTTCTTTAAAAAAAGTTTGAAGTTATTTATACAGATATAGATTGTTATATAGTAAAGCATGTCAGTATTGAATGCTAATTTATGAATTACGAATCAGGGTAGACGAAGGAATCATTAGGGTTGGGAAAAAAATAGTTGGAAAAGTAACTCTCTCTCTCTCTCTTTTTTTCTGCGAAAGCTGTCATGGTCAAAAAGGATATTCCCTCTAAGTAGTTTGATTGACTTATTGGCATTTTATTTTAGCCGAGGGAAAAAGAAGAAAAATTCTTCTAGCGAGGCAGGAATTGTAGTGTAGCAAATTGGAATCTTGCGAGAGAAGAGGCTGAAGAGACTAAAGAAGAAGAAGAAGAAGGAAAAGAAGAACAAGAAGAGGGTCGAGGGAGCAATGAGTAGAGCAGAATTAAGTGGAAGATGGCAGAAAGCAGGAGAAACGAGGATCGGTTGTTGGAAAAGTGGGTACTCACTCGTAACTCCCGGCCTGATTTTATTACGGGTTTCTCGAGACTCACTTCTCTCTCTCTCTCTCTCTTTCTTAGTCTCTCGCGTAGAATTAGCGTGCCTGCACGAGCCGACTACACGACGATATATTAAGGGTAATCGCATTCATAAATGCAACAGTTGCGCTACAACGATCGGTCCGCGTGTAAATGCTGCTCGCAAATCAGATCGCTGGGCCCGGCTCTTGGGCCACAACATCATAAAATACACCCACGTGATGGAGGGACGCATAAATAATGCCTAAAATTAATTTATTCAAATTTTTATTTCAATTTAATTTGATTAGATATAGAATTTTTTGAGATTTTTTTCTGTAAAACTTAAAAATTACTTTAAATATTCATAAAAAATATTCTTTGGTGAAAATCTGAGCTAATCTTTACTTAAAAAAAAAATATTAAAAAAAAATTCATTATCAAACTTAATAATTATTTAAATGATCAAAAAACTTCTTGGGTGATAATCTGAGCTAATACTTTTAATGCGACATTTCTTTAATTGATAATAAAAAGGTTCTTGGGTGAAAATCTGAGCTAATATTAATAAAAGAAAAAAAATTGTTCCAGAAATTAAGTAAGGGAATATATAATAAAAATTTTTGCTGTGATAATTTGGAAATTCGATTGTGTTAATAAAAATAATCTTTTTTAATCCATTTAAAATTAATTTGTTCGGCGTGATACGGATTTAGCTTTATAAAATCAACATTGGTTCTTCATGAAATTTGATTTTTTTTGAAATGATCAAAAAAATTTTTTTTGGGTGAAAATCTAAGCTAATATTAATGAAACGAAAAAATTATTAAAAATTAATTCTTCAGGAAACTTGATATTTCTTTAATAAATAAATAATTATTAAATGTTTAAAAAGATTTCTTTGGTAAAAATCTGAGCTAATAGTTTTTATAAAATTTATAAATTTTTTTAATTAATAATAGAAAATTTTCATTGGTGAAAATTTGATCTAATATTTATAAAGCTAAAATGAATTATTAAAAAAAAAAATTTAAGTGCAATATTTATTAATACTTTACACAAAAAAAAAGATTAATAAAACAAAAAATTATTATAAATTAATTCTTTATGATATTTAAAATTTCTTTAAATGTTTTAAAAAAAATTCCTGAGTAAAAATCTAAGTTAATATTAACAAAACGGAAAAAAATTGTTCAAAAATTAAATAAGTGAATATAGCAAAAAATTGTGCTCTGATTGTTTAGAAATTCGATTGTGTTAATAAAAATAATCTTTTTTAATCCTTTTTTGGATTAATTTGTTCGGCATGATAAAGGATCAGCTTTATAAAATCAATATTCGTTCTTTATAAAACATGAAATTTTTTTTTTAATGATCAAAAAGATTTCTTGGGTGAAAATCTGAGCTAACATTAATGCAACGAAAAAATTATTTAAAAAATTAATTCTTTATGTTTATCCTTCTTTAAATAGTCAAAAAAAATTTCTTGGATGAAAATCTGAGCTAATATATATATTAATGAACCCAAAAAAAACATATTTTCCGCAACTTAAAAATACTTTTAAAAAAAATTTGATAATACTTTTATAAAATTTGTCATTTATTTTAATTCCGTGTAAAAATAGCATTTATATAAAGCGTATCAAAGTCGAATCCTTCTATTTTTTTTAATGAAATCGTCAAGGTGAGATTTTCAAGTTAAACATTGACGGTGGCAGTGATAAGAGAATATAATTACTTAGAGGGTAATTAGACGTTGTTGGTTGGTGAGTCTCACGCAAAGAAACCTCTTTTATTATTTTATTTATATATCTATATATATATATATTTTTTATTTTTAATTTTAGCCTGCACTTGAGCAGTATTTACTGGCGGCCATAAAAGATAATCGTCCCCCTCTTTTAATTATCCCTCTTTGCTGATTGTTACAAGACGCAGAATCTTATTTCGTAGTCATTAGCGCGAAAAATAAAAGGACGGTACATGTTTAACAAACAAAACTAAAAAAAAATTGTATGGATCCTTTTTTTGTCAACTCTATACCAAGATCTTTTTTAGATTATAATAAGAGAGTTTCTGTAAGCGAAAAAACTTCTTTTTAATAATCGTCACTTTCTTTTAATTACACTGACCATTTTCTAATTAAAAAATATTTATAGTATCATAACTTTTGATTTTTTTTCCCCCAACCATAAGAGAAGATTCTCTCTCGTTTATTCGAATATTTAATTTTACGTTCGTAATTTTGTTTCACTTTCAAACAATGTTTAAAGACAAATTGTTTTTTAAAATATGAAAAAAAAATTAATTAATTATTGAAAAATTAAAAAATAATTTGCGTAGGTTAAAATTTTTAAAAAAATTTTAAAAAGTGTTTATGATTAAACCTTTTAGTTCTATGAGAAAATCGATATAGTTTACTTCCTTAAAAACAATAAAATTTTGTATAAATTTACATTTTAAATAAAAACAAAATTGCGTTAAGAAATTATGAGTGCAGTCTACAAAAAAAAACGAGACAGACAGTTCCGTCGACACGATTACATAAATAAACGTGGGATATTTTGTTTTTATTTTCTCGTTTTTTTATGTATATATATTTTTTTTTCCTAGTGACATTAATTATTTGCAGTTTGAAAACCAGGCGAAACAATGTGTGAATTCCAACTTGTTCACACAGTGACATAATTCAAACTTGTTTTTGAAAGGAAAAAAAACTGGTTGAAATTTTACGAGATGGTATAAATTCCTCAAAACAAAAATGTGTCAAAAAGAATTTTTTTTTTCTTTAAAACTGGATTAATGAATGAGAATCGTATTTAATCGTAAAAATATTCTAATTTTTTCCTTCAATTTTATTATTATCAGTAAATTTTTTGTCGTTATAAAAAAATCAGAATTTAGTTTAAAAAAATTATTAAATTAATACAAAATGAAAAAAATTATAAATTAATTTTCTATTAATAAAAATATTTTATCTATCAAAGAAAGTAATTTGTCATCAAAGAAATTAATTCGTCATTGAGTAATTTAATTTTTCATTGAAGCATAGATGAATTTTTTTTCTTTTTTTTTTTTTTGTTTTCTAATTTCCGATCTCAAGTTTATATATAATGAAACCTTGAACGTCACTGATCTGAATTGAAGAGAGTGACGATAGGATAATGTTTATATTATCTTATGAATGAAGCACTTACTTGAACTCGCTGTCGATGATGATCTTGTTTCTTCTGACGCCTCTCAAGCTCTTCCTTTCTCTCGATCAACGATCTAATCTCACTTACTGGAGTCTGTGAAGTCAGTGTGTCGCTCGAAAGAACGTCTCCGGACGAAGACAATCTTCTCAAGGTCGCGGGTGCATCTTCATCATCTTCACTGTAGCTTTCGACTAATAATTCCGAGTCGCTCTGTGATGATAAACAAAAAAAAAGAAAGAAAATTCATTTATTAATATTGAAAATTTTTTTCAGACAGTTTTTTTATTCACTACAAATTTTTTTAAAATTATTATTAATTATTTTTAGGAAATTTGAAATTTTTTTTTTAAATTAATAATACAAAAAAAATTCATAAATAAAAATCTGAGCTAATATTAACGATATTAAAAATTAATTCTTCATGAAACTAAAAAAATTATTAAAAATTAAATAACGAAAATTATTGAAAAATATAAATTAATTTTTTATTAAAACTTAAATCTATTTTAATTGATAATAAAAATGTTCATAGACGAAAATCTGAGCTAATATTAATGAAATAAAAAAAATTATTAAAAATTAATTCTTTGTGAAACTTGTTATTTCTTTAAATGATAAAAAAAAATTCTTGGGTGAAAATCTAAGCTAATATTAATAACAAAATAAATTATTAAAAATTAATTCTTTATGAAACTTAAAATTTCATCAAATGATAAAAAATATTTCTTACGTGAAAATCTTAGTTAATATTAATTTTTTTAATTTTTTTAATAATCAAAAAATTTTCTTAGGTGAAAATCTGAGGTAAAATTAATTAAAACTTTTTGTGAAATTTAAAAATTAATGATAAAAACTTTCATGACTGAATATCTGAACTAATATTAATGAAACTAAAAAATTAATTTATTATGAAAGCAAAATGTTTTTTTGGTTAAAAATCTAAGCTAATTTTAATGAAACTAAAAAAATAATTAAAAATTAATTCTTTATGAAGGCAAAAAGTTTTCTTGGGTAAAAATCTGAGCTAATATTAACAAAACGGAAAAAAATTGTTCAAAAATTAAATAAGTGAATATAGCAAAAAATTGTGCTCTGATTGTTTGGAAATTCGATTGTGTTAATAAAAATAATCTTTTTTAATCCTTTTTCGGATTAATTTGTTCTGCATGATACGGATTTAGCTTTATAAAATCAACCATATTTTCCACGACTTGAAAATACTTTTACAAAATTTAAAAATACTTTTGTAAAATTTTTTATTTATTTTCTTTCCGTGTATTTTTACTTTGTATTTTTTTTATTAGCTTTTATATAAAATGTATCAAAGTAGAATCCTTTTTTTTATAAATATCAAAAAAATAATTATTTTTTCAAATTATTTAATTTATTTATTATTTTTTTTAATTGTTTTAAATTATTTTAAATTATTACCACATAAAATCTGAATTAAAAATTCATTTTGTTTATATTTATACATAAAAAAAATTCCATTATCAGCACATAAGAAAAGTCAATAATTATTTTAAATTTTGTCTGATAATATTTATAAGATTAATTTGCAAAACAAAAATTAGATTGAATATATTTTTCAAGAAAAAAAAGGAAGAAATATTTTTTTATCGTTTAAAAAAAAATGAGAGAAAAAAGAAAAGCAATACCTGTACCGGTGGAGAACTTGGAGAACTTGCACTGGATGCTTCGACTACTGAAACGTATTCGCTGATACCCGTTTCGCTTTTCTGTAACTTTAGTACCGGCGTCTCAAGGCCGCAGAGAAATACTTGACCGAAGAAGAGAATCTTGCTTATCCTCAAACAAACCTGAACTATTTCCTAAAAATACCAAACAAAAAAAACAAAAACATTTTTTTTAATTTTCCAATTGCTTTTACAATTTTTGTAATTAATAAAAATTAACAATAATTTAATAATAATAATTATAAAAATAAAAATAATACTTCAATAATAGTAATAATAATAATACTTCAATGATAATTAATTAATAAACGATTTTCAATTAAAAATGATTTTAATTTAATAAAAATTAATTTTTTAACTTAAAAGAATATTTAAAAAAAAAATGTAAAATTAAATTTAAAAAAAATATATATTCCTCACCATATCTTCCGTTTTTTGCGTAAAGAACGAGTCCTGAGGATTAGACATAAGTGGCGTGAATCCTGCGAGTGTTGTGTCCTCCGGAAGCTTCACAAGTTCTAGATCTGAAAAAAGAAATAAAAATTTGGACAAATTTATTAGAGGCAAAAAAAAAATTAGGCGCAAGAAAGGAATTCTATTTAAAAAAAAAATTATGGTAATGTTTTTGTGCTTGTTAGGCAGAAGGTGTAATAAAAAAAAAGTGACTCAACCTTATTATATAATGCAAATCAGACGACGCTTATAACTATTAGTGCTATAAATTTTTTTTGTATATATATATATATATATATATATAAAAAGGATTAATGAGAAGTTTTGTATATATTATTAAAATTAAAACCGACATTTTGATCTCATAAAAAAATATAATACATTCGACACTATGTAAATTTACAAACCACACAATTTTCGCAAAAATATCACATAACAAAATGAGATTTCAATAATCACGTAAATAAAAATAAATTTTCTTCTCGGTATAATAAATTTTATTATTCAATTTTATTATTCCAAAAAAAACCCAGCAATAAATATTTTTAAAAATCTAATTTCATTACCTAAAAAAAATTATTAACAAAAAAAATATTTATCAAAATTTTCGTAATTTTTTTTATATTTTTATTAAAAGTAAATAAAAATTAATATTTTTATTATTTATTTTCATTTTCTTTTAATAAAAAAATATAGAATAAATAATAATAAAAATATTTATTTATTTTTATTTACTGATAATAATAAAATAAATAATAGTAAAAATATCTATTTATTTTCATTAACTGTTAATAAAAAAAAATAATAATAAAAATATAATAAAAAATTTAAAAAAATAATTTTTAAAACTCGATACAAAATAAAAATTGTATTTTCGTGAATCTAGAAAATATTTTTTTTAACAACATTGGAAAGTGGAACATTATTCAAAAAAAAAAAAAAAAAAAAAAAGTGGGTCTCTTTTTCCAGAAATGGAAGACAAATAATTTTTTTTATTTATTTTTCTTTTTATTCCCTGACAATAAATTGAAAATGTCAATTTTCAATTTACAATTGAAACAAATTTCATTTGCACAAACACCGTCTATATATTGTTATAAGTACACTCTTTAAAGTAATATCCAATTTATCTATTGTGACTCGATCGTAAAGTTCAGAGTAATAGTGAATTCAGCAACAAATTGACATTGCGGTACACGTTGCCGCATTTACCGTTAGTGTCTCAGATCCTTTCCGAAACGTAGTTTAACCACAAGAGACAAAATTCTTGTTTTATTTTTCAACTTCACTGTATGTCGACTGCTCCAAATTCCTCCTTTTTTTCTCTCATTCTTTCTTTCTTTATTTCTTTTTCTTTTTTTTTCTTTCTCTTTTTTTCAATGAAACTACATACGAGCCAATTTAAATTCTAAAATATTCGAAGACACTCTTTGAAAAAAAAACGAATCGGTAAAATATTTTTTTTATATTAAAAAGAAAAAAAAAATTGAAAATTAAAAATTTAATTAAAAATTTTTAATAATTAAAGGGTTTAATTTAATTTTCTTTTTTAAACAAATTTTCTGCATTTAATTATTTTTAAAATTCAATTTTATTTTCTATATTTAATTATTTTCTAAATTAAATTATTTTCAACATTCAGTTATTTTTAACATTTAATTATCCTCTTGATTAAATTACTTTAAAAATTCAATTATTTTCTAAATTCAGTTATTTTTAAAATTCAATTATTTTTAAATTGAATTTTTTTCTAAACTCAATTATTTTCTAAATTAAATAATTTTCTACATTCAATTATTTTGTATATTCAATTATTTTTAGAATTGAATTATTTTCTACACTCAATTATTTTCTATATTCAATTATTTTTAAAAATTTTATTATTTTCAATATTCAATTATTTTTAAAATTCAATTATTCTCTAAATTGAATTATTTTTAAAATTTAATTATATTCTAAATTCAGCTATTTTTAGAATTCAATTATTTTTAAAATTCAATTATTTTTAAAATTCAAATTATTTTTAAAATTCAATTGTATTTGAAATAAAATTATTTTTCTAATTTCAATTATTTTCTAAATTCAACTGTTTTGGAAATAAAAATATTTTTCTAAATTACATTGTTATGGAAATAAAAATATTTTTCTAAATTCAATTATTATTTTTAAGATTCAATTATTTTCTATACTCAATTATTTTTAAAATTTTTATTATTTTCAATATTCAATTATTTTAAAAATTTAATTATTCTCTAAATTGAATTATTTTTAAAATTTAATTATATTCTAAATTCAGCTATTTTTAGAATTCAATTATTTTTAAAATTCAATTTTTATTTATTTAAATTCAATTATTTTTAAAATTCAATTGTATTTGTAATAAAATTATTTTTCGAAATTCAATTATTTTCTAAATTCAACTGTTTTTAAAATTCAATTATTTTTAAAATTCAATTGTTTTGGAAATAAAAATATTTTTCTAAATTCAATTATTTTTAAGATTCAAATTATTCTCTGAATTAAATTATTTTAAAAATTCAAATTATTTTTGAATTGAATTTCTTCCTAAACTCAATTATTTTTTTAAATTAAATCGTTTTCTACCTTTAATTATTTTTAAAATTCAATTTTATTTTTTATATTCAATTATTTTCTAAATTAAATTATTTTCTATATTCAATTATTTTCAAAATTCAATTATTTTTAGAATTCAATTATGTTTTACACTCAATTATTTTCTATATTCAATTATTTTTTAAATTTAATTATTTTCAACATTCAATTATTTTTAAAATTCAATTATTCTCTAAATTGCATTATTTTTAAAATTTAATTATATTCTAAATTCAATTATTTTTAAAATTCAATTTTAAATTTATTTAAATTCAATTATTTGTAAAATTCAATTGTATTTGAATTCAATTATTTTTTACATTCAATTATTTCCTAAAATAAATTAATTTGTACCGCGATTTTCACATCGGGAAGAGCAAAATTAAATTAAAATTTTTATTTAAAATTAGAAAATTTTAAAATAATTTTTTCCTATGTGGGAAATGTAAAATAAAAATAGAAAATTAAAATTTATAAAAATAGATTTAAAAAATCGAAAAGTACAATCCAATTTATTAATTTATATAAAAAAAATTGAATTAAAAATAAATTTTTTAAAAAATTTAAGTAACTTTTACCTATAAAGTAAATGAATTGTACAATAGAAAATTAACATTAAAAGAAATTTAACTTTTAAAACATTAAAATTTTAATAAAACGTAATTTTTTAAACAATTGATATAAAAAATTTAAATTATTTAAATGATTAAATTTTTAATTTTTATTTTTTTTATGATATAATTTTTAATATTTTTTAATAATTTTTATGAATTTAATAATGAAATTATTTTTCTTTATTTAAAATTTGTTTTTTTTTTGCATGTAATTAAAAATATTGTCTTTAATTTCGAAAAAATAATATAAATATTGCTTATAAAAGTTCCTTCAAAAAATCCCTCTTTAAAAAATTCAAAAATTTATTAATTTGTATTAAAAATATTTTCTACTATTTTTTTTTTCCTTTTTTATGAATGAAAATAACTATTGAATAAAATAAACCATTTTTCTAAAGTGAGTTTAAAAATAAAATTAATTAAAAAATAAAATTTAGAGAATATTGTAGAGAATTATATTATTATTTTTTATTTTTATTTATTTATATAATTATTATTATTTTTAATATTATTATTATTATCGAGAATATTTATTAATAATATACAAAAATGAAGTTATCATATTTTTCAAAAAAGAAAAAAAAAAAAAAAGAAAATAAATTGAATTCCACAAATTCTAACCATTAACAATACAAAATGAAGATCTATAATTGAATGAAGCTATTACAAATCAAAAATAAATTGAAAATACATTCCATAATGAAGCTGTCATGTTCAGGAATGAAGTTATACATTCTTTGAAGAAGAAAAAAAAAAGAATGCAACTTGGAAATATTTTCAAAATGATTTTTCATAGATATGAAATAAAAAAATAAAAATAAATAAATATATAATAATATAAGTTGGTATAATATCGGAAATATGAAAATTTTAAATATTTGAAATGACTCAGGAAGTCACCGGTAAATATTGAAATAACGTGTTGGTTTATGCTAACGAACAACATAGAAAAATTTCATTTCGATATTCATAAACTGTCTATAGAAAAGCGTCGTTTGTATTGCACTTGACACTTATTGGCTTTTTATATGTATTTTAAAAAGGAAACCGAAATGGCATAACGGTTATTTATATTGTATGCGTATGGTTTTAAAATTATGTAACCACATTTGCTAAACGATGTACCAGAAGGTCAGGGTGACATTCAAATCTTTACAGAATTCTTCTTTTTTTTTCTTTTTCTTTTTCTTTTTCATTTATATATAGATATATATATTTTTTCTTTTACAACTTCATTAATGCAATGATATTTCTCTTCTATAACATCTTCATTTATTTTATCTCTTTATTTTTTTTTTAATTTATTTATTTACTCTATTTCTTAAAATTTTTTTTTTCAAATTTACCTCGTTCCTTTAATTTCAGTTTTTATCGATTTTTTTTTAAATTAATTTTTATAAATATTTATAAGTAAATTTTATTTTACTTTAAATAAAATTTTAATTATCTATTTATTTGAAACATAAAAAATAATTAATTTAATTTTTTAAATTAAAATTAAAAAAAAAATTTTTTTAATAAATTTTCATAAATAGATTATTAAAAATTGTTTTTTTTATAATTATGTGAATAAAAAATTAAATAATAAATTAATAATAATAATAATAATAATAATAATAATAATAATAATAATAATTGATTAAATAAATTAAATATAAAAATTAAAATAAATATTAAAGTAAAATAAATTTTATAATTATTATTATAGAAGTTCTTTGGTACAATAGAACAAAATAATTAAATAAATACAAATTTTTATAATTCTATAAAGAAAAAAAATTTTTATAATATTATATCAATAATAAATTTTTATAATTCTATAAATAAAATTTTTTTTTTTAATTCCATGAAGAAAAAATTAATTTTTATAATTTTATAAATAAAAAACTTCTTTTTATAATTACTTAAATAAAAAAAAATTAAGTTTTATCCTAATTATATAAATTCTTTGGTAAAAAATAAAAAAAAAAGAAATAAATAAAAAAAATAAATAAAAATTTGTATAAAAGAAGAAAAAATTGAAATTCGATAAAATTATGTAAATTATAAATTTTAAAAAGTTTATAGATAGAAAAATGAGAAATAATTAAATTTTTATAATTATTAAAATAAAAATTTAATTTCTATATTTATGGAAATAAAAAAATTAATTTTTATAATTACGTTAATAAAAAATTAATTTTTATAATTACGTAAATGAAAAATTAATTTTATATTTATGTAAATAAAAATTTAATTTTGTATAAATTAAAATGAAAAATTTTATTTCTTTTTAATTGAAAATAAAAATAAAAAAAAGAGAGGGCAAAAAAAAAATAAATAAATTCCCGAAACTGAAATTAGAAAAAAAAAAAAAATAATTAATTAATGAAAATGGTCTCACCATCCTCTCGACCTTCGGCATCCTTCGTCGAAATTAGAAGATCTTTGGGACATGGCAATTTTTCTAAAAGATTCACAAGCGTTGCTAATCTACTCCAAGCATCACCAGGAGGTCTGCAAATAATTATTTTTCGTTACAAAAATTAATTAAAATTAAAACTATAAAATTAATTAAAATTAAAACAAAAATTAATTGAAATTAAAACAAAAATTAATTAAAATTAAAACAAAAATTCATTAAAATTGAAATTAAAATTAAAATTAAAATTTATTAAAACTAAAATTCTAATTTATAATTTTTTTTTATTTCAGCGTTTAATTTTTATTTTTCTATTTACGTCCCAAAAAAAATTTTTTTTTAAATTTCTCTTTTTCATTCCCAATAATTTTTAATTAAAAAAAAAAAAAATTTTCACCAGAAGTGCCGAGATTTTTTTAATTTTCGTCTCCTTCAATAATTTTTCTCTCGTACCCCCCACCCCCCTCTCGAGTGTTTGGAAAACAAAAAGAATTCGTTTCTAAGCATCTTGATAAGTATTATAACCGTCGGAACGATTTAAGATGAATAGCAATGAATTTCAGTGAACCTGAGCAACACACACAGAAATTCTTCTCGCCATCTTTCGAAAAGGGGAGGGGCGGGGGGGGAGGGTTTGGTATATACCTTAAAAAAAGGGTAGAAAAAAAAAAAAAAAAAAAAATTTTCGCCGCGACTCGATAATCTTTTTGCATTCCGTGCGCTCTTCAGTGAAAAAGGCGGATTATCAAGACGCTTATCCGTTTCATCGGTCACGCTCTGGTCTCGACCTTCGCTTCCACTATACTGGAACCATATGTTGAACATTTTTTAATCTATTGAATAAATTTCTATTATTGCTCACAAATAATCAGCATCAATTTATCTTAAAACACGACCATTAATTTTCTATCTCAAAAAAAGATTCGTGACACCCGATGAATATTTTCAATTTTTTTCTTTTTTTCAAAAAAAAATTTTTTTTTTTTTTTTAGATTTTCCTATTTGACGTTTAATTTTTCCGTTAGTCAACAAAAAGAAAGAGGATTATTTTTTTTTTTTTTTGGTAAATCCATAAGCTCAAAATTTTATTCATAAAAATTGAAATTTTTTCCAAAATTTGTAAAAAAAAAAAATTTATTTATTTTTTGCCCTTTCGTACATAAAATAAAAATATAAATAAATAATAATAATAATAATAATAAAGAAATATAAATAAAATTTTTTTAACTTTTTTCCAGAATTGAATTTTTAAAGAAACATAAAAATTATTAAAAAGTAATTGAATTTTGAAAGAATTACAAATGAAATTTGTAATAATTGAATTTTCAAAGATTTTGAAAACTTTCAAACAATAAATAAATTTTACAGAATTGAAAATAATTCATCAAATAATTTTAGATGATTTAAAAAAAAAAATAATTGAATTTTCAAAGACTTACAATTCAGATTTTAGAAAATAATTGAATTTTGAAGAGTTATACTTAAAATTATGTAAATTCAATTTTTTTCATTTTTTTTTAAATTATTTTTCAATTTTTCAATTTTAAAATTAAAGTTTTTAAAGGAAAATATTAGAAAAAATTAAATTTTAGAAAGTTTTAAATTGAAATTTCTAAAAATAATTAAATTTCAAGTGATTTTGAATTGAAATTTTTTTTGCTAAATAATTTATTAAAATAAAAAATTTGATAAAACAAAAATTGAATTTTAAATGTTTTTAATTGAAAATTTTTTTCAGATAATTGAATTTTGAGAAAAGCATTTTAAAAATCATTTAAAATAATTGAATTTTGAAAGAGTTAAAATTGAAATTTTTATAAATAATTGAATATCGAAAGATTTTATTAAATTTCAGACAATATTTAAATTTTACAGAATTAAAAACAATTTATTAAAAAAAATTTAAATAATCTTTTTTAAAAATAATTGAATTTTCAAAGATTTACAATTCAGATTTTTGAAAATAATAATTAAACCTCGGAAAGAGTTATACTTAAAATTATTAAATTTCATTTCATTTTTCAATTTTTCAATTTCAAAATTAAAATATTTTTTAAAAAAAGAAAAATTTTTAAAGAAAATTTTAGATTTCATTAAATTTTAAAAAGTTTTAAATTGAAATTTTTTAAATTAATTAAATTTCAAATGATTTTGGAAATTGAAATTTTTGGTGATTTCAGTTGATGAAGAATATATTAGAAATTGCAGACAAAAATTTAATTTTAAATGTTTTTAATTGAAAAATTCATTTAGTTAATTGAATTTTCAAAGAATATTTTAAAAATGATTTAAAATAATTGAATTTTAAAAGAGTTACAATTTAAAATTTTTAGAAATAATTGAATTTCAAAAGATTTTCACAAATTTCAGACAATAATAAAATTTTACAGAATTGAAAATAAATTTTCAAATAATAATTTGTAAATAACATTTTTTAAAAGTAATTAAATTTTTAAAGATTTGCAATTTAGATTTTTGAAAATAATTAATGTACCACAGAACTATAATTAAAAATTTGTTAAATAATTGAAATAAAACAAAAATCTAAAAAAAATTGAATTTCAGAAAATTTTAAACTAAAAAACATTTTCTCCAAATTTCAGTTGCTGTAGTTTTTTTTTTTTAAATTTATGATAAAAATTCAATTTTCGAATTTTTTGAAGAAACGTTTTTAAATAATTAAATTTCTCAAAAAATATTAAAATTATTTTGTTAGTAAATAATTTAGGGTCAACTGGGGTAAATCCGAACGCTTTTAGTAAGTTTCAACAATAACATAAGTTTTTTCTTTAAAAAAAAAAATACTTCCGGTATTCTGGTGCATGAAGTTGTTACTTTACTTCCATAGAACAATTTTATGGGGTAGAAAAAATTTTTGATAAATTACAATCGCAGGAAACTTAGCGTTCGTATTTACCTCGATACTTTGCAACTTTCCTAAAATATGGGGGTAAATACGAACGCCACTGTATTTCAGAAAAATCTTAGGGAAAATAAATTTAAAGTATTGCAATTGTTAAAATTATATAAAAACTCAAAAAAAATACGATAATAAACCTATTATGTAATAATGCATCATATATATAAATACAAAAATCAAACAGGTCAAAAATTAAAATGCATTACACAAATAAAACCTTCAATAACTTTATCAAATCATAACGGATTTTTGCAAAACTTGGTACAGAAAGTATTTTGGAGTGATTGAATGTAAATACAAAAATAAAAGTCAAATTTTTTAAATTCAAAATGGCGTACTTTCCTAAAACTTATTTTTAAAAATGATCAAATTTGCTAATCCTGAAACCCCCCGAGTAACAATTTTCGAGCGAATCCAATGAATTTTTTAATTCTCGTCCGCCATTTTGAATTTTGAAAAACTGACTTCAAATTGGTAATTAGCGACCCCAAAAACCGTAGAATACCAAATTTTATTAAGATCCTGTAAAACTTTTTTCAACAAACCATTTGGCAAAAAAAGTGGAACACTCCTTCGAGAGAACAGAAATTAAGTTTCTGCTTATTAATTACTAACAAGGATACGTATAGAAAGAAAAACTTTTTTCTATGTACTTTTATAATGTTAAAATAATAGTGTAATCAAATAAAAACAATTTTGTGTGGCTTTGATGTAAAAAAAAATTATTAAAAATACCGTTCGGATTTACCCCAGTTTTCCAATTTTTTTGGGTAAATACGAACGGTCTGATATTATTAATAAAATTTTACAGAAGGCAAAAATCAAAAATAGTTTCTGTTCTAGTATTCATAACAAACAATTATAAATAATAAAATGAATTTTTAGCTTCTTTTTCTTCAAATACGAGACAAAATACTGAAAGAGTGTCATCTTTGATTTTCAATCTTTTTTGAAATACTTGATATCTTTGTTTATGCTGTTGCTAATTAACAAACAAAAAATGGGATAATACTTAGAATCTCTTCAAGAGGATCTGAGGTAAAAATTCTCATATCGAACTTATTTTTAAAAATTTTAATTAAGCTGAAATAATTAGCGTTCGGATTTACCCCCCGTTCGGATTTACCCCGACTGACCCTATTACAAAATAAAAATTTAATTTTAAAAATTTTAATTGAAATTAAATTATAATTTTAAATTAATTAATTTAATTTTTATGTGAATTGAATTTGTGAAAATTTTTGTTATAGTAATTGAAAATTATTTAATTTTAAAAGAGTTAAAGTAAAAAAATTTTAAATTTCAAAAAGTTTTAGATGAAAAAATTAGAAAGGATTAAATTTCAAAAAGTTTTAGATGAAAAAATTCGAAAGAATTAAATTTTAGAAGATTTTAAATTGAAATTTAAATTTCAAATTACTTTGATATTTGCAAAAATAGGTCAGATTCCTAAAAAAGAACCCTTTTTTCAATTTCAAATTACTTTTATATTTGCCAAAATAGCTCAGATTCCTAAAAAAGAACCCTTCTTTCAATTTCAAATTACTTTGATATTTGCAAAAATAGCTCAGATTCCTAAAAAAGAACCCTTTTTTTATATTTCAAATTAAAGTTTTTAAAGTAAAAATTTTAAAATAATTAAATTTTAAAAGGATTTAGAAAATTTTGAAAATAATTTGAATTTTAAGTGATTTTGAATTGAAATTTCTGATAATTTCCTTCGTACTGTTTTTTAAATCTAAATTTTTTACAATTTAAAAATTGCAACATTTTTACTTTTTCACGAATTGAAAAAAATTGAAATCTCTTCAATTTCAATTATTTTCTAAATTTTTCTCAAATTCATAAAATACACGGAAAAAAATTGTAAACAGCAAAAAAAAAAAAAGTGAATTGTTGCGCAATAAAAAAAAACAATTGATTGAAGTTATAATTATTGTTTTGCCACTTTTTATAAACGATTAACAATTATGTGAGTCAAACGCTACTAACCACGCAAGGACGTTGTAAAGCGCGACGAATCTGATCCTAGCTTATATGTATATATATATATATATATATATTCTTTCAACTATATTATGTTTCATTGGCTTTCGAACACAAGTTGACGTAATTAACCGTTGACCTTTCAAAGAACTCCCGATCATCGTTTAGTGGCTTCCACTTCAGAAGCACCTCTCGTTTATTTTATTATTCATAGGCAATTCACTCAAAAAAAAAAAAAATTTTTTTCACAATTATTTGCCTTCGCCCGAAAACTATTTTGCAAATACTTTCAAGTTAAAAATGATTACTCATCTTTTAATTCCCCCAGGAGATTTATTTTTCCATTGAATTTCTTTTACTAAAACACCTTCGGTTTCTATTATTATTATTATTATTATAAATTATTATTATTATCATTACTATTATTTTTATTATTAAATTAATATCGCAAACGATTTATTTATTTTTCAAAAAAAGTGTAATGCAATTTTTAATTTTTAAATAAAAAAATTTTTCAAAAATTAAAATTAAAAAAAAAATACTAATTTTCAATTTGAAACTACTAAAAAGGGGGGGGGGGGAAACAAATAAAAAGTGAAAATTACAAATCTGCAGAAAGATAAATTAAAATTTAATTCAAGAGAAGAAAATGACATTTACTTATTTATATTGAAAAATAAAGGCAAAATTTATAAAATAAAATGGAAGATGATGAAGAATGATTGAATGAAGGAGAAAATAAAGATGAGAAAAAGAAGATTAAATAATTGTTTTGAAAAGGAATGATGTCGAATGAACAATGTTAGAGAAAAAAAAATATTGTTTCGTGTGGTTTTTGTTGATAAATAAAATATATATATATATATATATATATTAATAATGCATGGACAAAAATTATTCATACACACAAGTTGAACAGAGGAGAGAAGCGATGATCTGGCAGAAACTATCACGGTTCTCTTCGCTGTTTCGCTATATATAAAAGCGAATGCTTGGTAGCGAACGGCCATGACCTAAGGTAACCTTTTAACGTACACGTCTACAGCATCGCTTTACTTTGTATCTATATATTCTCGTAAAACTTGCCAGAACGAGCACAAAACGTCACTTATTTTAATTTGCAACCTAATAAAGCCGTGTCTGAACTTTTGAATGACCGAATAATTGAAATCTAAAGTCGTATAAATGTTCTTTTTGCAAATTCCAACAATGTTTTTTTTTCTTATTCATCCTTTTTGGAAAAAAAAAAAAAAATTAGGGTCAGTTGGGGTAAATGGGAACAAGAGGTGTTGGAGCTTAATTTACAGTTCTAAAATGAAGTTCAACGTCAATATTTTTGGAAAATAGGATCACTATTTCCTAAAATTTCAATTAAAAAAAAATTTAATATCCAATTATTTTCAAAAATTTCAATTCAAAATCAATTATTTTCTAAATTTTCTAATTCAAAAAAAAAAAAAAAAAAAAAAAAACAAAGATTCAATTATTTTCAAAATTTTGAATTCAAAATCAACTGAATTTCAATTTCTTTTCAGAATTACAACTAAAATTCAATTATTTTTAATATTTTCAATCTAAAATCAATTGAAATTCAATTTTTTTACAAAATTTCATTTCGAAATCAAGTAAAATTCAATTATTTTCCAAAATTTTAATTCGAAATCCATTATTTTCAAAATTTTCAATTCAAAATCAACTAAAATTCAATTCATTTCCAAAATTTCAATTATAAATACATTATTTTCAAAATTTTCAGTTCAAAGTCAACTAAAATTAAATTCTTTTCCAAATTTGAATTAAAATTAAATTACCCTTACTATTTTTAATTCAAAATCAACTAAAATTCAATTCTTTTCCAAAATTTCAATTCAAAATCAACTGAAATTTAATTATTTGACAGAATTTCAATTAAAATTCAATTATTTTCCAAAATTTCAATTGAAACTAAATTATTTTCAAATTTTTAATTCAAAATCAACTGAAATTGAATTATTTGCCAGAATTTAAATTAAAATTCAATTATTTTCCAAAATTTCAATTCAAAATCAACTAAAATTCAATTCTTTTCCAAAATTTCAATTGAAAATAATTTCTTTTCATAATTGTAATTCAAAATCAACTAAAATTCAATTATTTTCGAAATTTTCAATTCAAAATCAACTAAATTTCAATTTCTTTCCAGAACTTTTAATTGAAATTCAATTATTTTCAGAATTTCAATTAAAATTTTATTATATTTAATTATTTCAATGCAAAATCAATCAAAATTAAATTATTTTCCAAAAGTTCAATTCAAAATCAATTAAAATTCGAATATTATCAAACATTTTAATGTAAAATCAATTCTAATTCTAATAGTTTCAAAAAATTTAATTCAAAATGATCTAAAATTCAATTCTTTTTCAAAATTTCAATTGAAAGTAATTTATTTTCAAAACTGTAATTCAAAAGCAACTAAAATTCAATTATTGTCAAAATTTTCATTTCAAAATCAACTAAATTTCAATTTCTTTCCTTAATTTCAATTGAAATTCAATTATATTCGGAATTTTAATTAAAATTTTAATATTTTTAATATTTTCAATCCAAAATCAATTAAAATTCAATTCTTTTCCAAAATTTCAATTGAAAATATTTTCTTTTCATAATTGTAATTCAAAATCAACTAAAATTCAATTATTTTCAAAATTTTCAATTCAAAATCAACTAAATTTCAATTTCTTTCCAGAACTTTTAATTGAAATTCAATTATTTTCAGAATTTCAATTAAAATTTTATTATTTTTAATTATTTCAATGCAAAATCAATCAAAATTAAATTATTTTCCAAAAGTTCAATTCAAAATCAATTAAAATTCGAATATTATCAAACATTTTAATGTAAAATCAATTCTAATTCTAATAGTTTCAAAAAATTTAATTCAAAATGATCTAAAATTCAATTCTTTTTCAAAATTTCAATTGAAATTCAATTATTTTCCAAAATTCCAATTGAAACTAAATTATTTTAAAAAATTTATTTCCAAATCAACTAAAATTCAATTATTCTCAAGTTTTATAAAATTTAATTATCGTTGAAAAATTAATAAAATCTTTTGCAATTCAATTATTTCTAAAATTTTCAACTTTAACTCTGCCAAAATTATTATTATTATTAAAAAAAAAAATTTTATTTAAAAATTTGTAAAACTTGATTAAGTATTTCCTCAAAATTTGATTGACTTGTTTTTGCTCTCAGTCGATATTTCTGTAACTTTAGGATTTTATAGTTTCTTGCATTCTGAATAAGTTTTTCCTTTGTGCAAATTTTTCTAAATATGAAATTTTAATTACATTTCAATTCCAATATTCGAAACATAAATTTTTTGTTGGAAATTAAAAATTTGTTTAGAAATACTCACCCTACTCTGTAATCCGTACAAGAAGGCGGAGGATTCCATACTGTACTGTGACACAGCATCCAGTCACACCAAATCTGCAACAGTAAAAAATTTCTCCATATTATTTCTAACTATAAAACGGAAATTATTAAATATTTCCTAAAACGAAGATAAATCTTACAATATTTAAAATTAAAAATTTCTTAGGAAAACAATTTTTTGGAATAAAAATTCTAAAAATAAAAAAAAAACTGAAATAGGAAAGACGAAGGAGACTCCCTAATTGAATAGTCTGGTAATAATCTAGGATTAAAAAAAAAAAGAAGCAAATAAGATACGAATAAATTCTTGCAGTTGAATGATAATAAAGAAAACGCGAATCTCTTGTTGTTGGGTGACTTTGGCAAACGGAAGAAGAGCTAACAATGTATTTTAGCGCACGTGTATCTTGTCCGCACGTTATCGACAATATTAATAACCCAACCTCACTTACGGAACTGTTGTCCCTGACATTATTTCCCTAGCGATCGAAATCGCGATAAGAATCAACCCCTTCAGGACAGGGGTTCTTCCCGGAAGAAGAAATCGAGTCAAGGCTTTACCTATGAATCATGAGAAGCTGCATGAAGTTACAAGTCTCTCTCTCTCTCTCTCCACGCTCTAATCTATAAGTTGTACGTTTGATCTCACCTCGAGAGTGTATTTACTGGGTGTACATCTCCCTAACAGAATGTATATATATACAGAACCATTATTCCATGATGGCTTTTTCTCTGGTAAATATCTCTTTATTGCCTATATTCACTTATATGAATTCATCAAATGACTTTTACCCCCTAATAGATATTAAATTATTATCATTAATAAGATTCCGAATTAAGCAAAATCTATTTAATCCATATTAACTTATATTTAAAATTCTTTAAATTCTCTAAAATTATCAAATATTGATTGACTAAAAACTTATTTGGAATCGTCAAACTGAATTAAAAAAGAAATTAATTAATTTTTAAAATCAAAAAAATTTAGACGAATTAAAAAAAAACACTAATTTACCTCTCAAGGTGGTACTTTTTAGACTTAAGATTTAATTTGCTCAGATTTCTAAAAAGAAAACCCTTTTTTGTAGAAATTATCTCCAATTTTAGTTTGGTACAATTTTTTTTTTAAATTGTACTCCTTTGCGGATAATTTGAATTAAATTAGCTCAGATTTCTTAAAAGAAAACCCTTTTTTTCGTAGAAATTATCTCCAATTTTCGTTTGGTACAAAATTTTTTTTAAAATCGTACTCCTTTGCAGATAATTTAAATTAAATTAGCTCAGATTTCTAAAAAGAAAACCCTTTTTTTCGTAGAAATTATTTTCAACTTTCGATTCGTACAAGATTTTTTCGAAAAAATCGTATTCTTTTTGAAATAGTTTAAATTAAATGCTGCGAGTCTCGACGGCGCCATCGTTTTTCATTTTGAACTCGAAAACCGATTTTAGCATCTCTCTCTCTCTCTCTCTGGGTCTGCTTCCTCTCTCCTCTGGTGTTATGTGGTTCCTCGCGGTTGAACGTGTTTCAGCTAGCGCACAACGATTTATGGAAGCGACGCGAGTTTTGCACCCACGCGAACCGTTGGTGGTCAATGTCATGGTCTGAACCTTGTTCGTAGGAGCATCCACTTATTATGCAAGCAACACCCCGATTAAAGCACTTATCGTATGTATATATATATATATATATATATATATACGCCCCACGTGTGCTCGCGAAAACGCTCAATGGAATATCAACTGAAACTATAGAAGTAAATTTAAGGTTATACTGACGTTCCTAATAAAAAATTTATATTAATAAAATTATCTGCGGGTGATCGAATGATCACACAAAAAAAAATTAATAATAATAAATAGCAACGACTTGATTTTCTCGGCTACTCAAAATAAATCGGTAGAGAGGGAGGATTTGCCAAAAAAAAAATGCAGCAAAAATTGTCACAAAAAAAATTAATTTAAATTAATACAATATAAATTCAACAAAATTACAAAATGTAAATTTCACTTTAATTAACTAATTTTAATTTATAGCATAATTTTTTAAAAATGTCGGATTAAAATAGAAGACAGACAAAACTAAAACGATTGTGCTCTCTTGTCACGAAGTTCCAAGATTAATTAAATCATGATAAATGATAAAAAAAAATTAATTAGGGAATTTTTGGAGGAATTGTTAAAACACAATTAGAAAAGGGAAATTAATAGTTGTCAAAACAGAAATAAATATTAATATGAACAAGGGTCAATAATACATTTTTATAATAAGAGAGAAAAAAAAATATTAAAACATGTCATAAAATAATGTAACACTTCAAAGAAAATTAATACAAAAAATTCACCAAAGGAAATTCAATTTAATAAAAGAAAATGGACGATAGCATCATAAAAAGACAAAAATTAAAAAAAATTCTTTTCTTGAATTTTTAAATAGAAAAAATTCTTTTACGCAGAAAACAATATGAATAGCCAATACAATCACTATTTAATAAATGTTGAATTATTTTAATTTAGACACACCAAAAAAAAATACGACTTCTCTCTTCGGAGATTGCTGACAAAAAAGAACGATTCTAATATTTTGTTGTCGTCTGCTAGTAAACATATATTTTTGTGTGTTGATCCAGGGCTGTGTTGTAAGGGTATTTCAGAGTCCCCTTTTTATAGGCGGCAAATTTTGAAATTACGAATCAAAAAACGAAGTTTACATAAATGAAATAAAAACAAAATTAATAAAGAAATTTAAAATTAAATCAATTTTAGAATATCCGCTGCAATCTTCAAATATTTAATAAAATTTATAAAAACCGAATAAATAAAATTAATTTTCAAAAACAAATAAAAATTTGTTAATTGTAAAATTAATAAAAAATTATACGTCACAATAAATTTAAAAAAAAATTCACAAAATTCCAAATCGTAAATCAAAAAAGAAATTATGTAACAAAGTGCCTAGGGTCTGTAAAATAATAATCATAATAAAAATTATACCTTTATAGCTGGCAACAAAATTTGTAGATCTTCTCCAACGACAAGTTTCGGCAGTTCATCACTCTCGAGCTGTGATTTGAGCAATGATACACCACGTTCCAAAATAAGACTAAACATTTGCAATGAAACAACGAGAGCCCTCTCTTGAACCTCAGATCTGTATCCCTGTTCCATTTGTGAATCTGCAAAAAAAAAGAGAGAAGATCTTTTAAAGTAGATATATCATAATTTAAAAGAATTGAGTAATTTTCACTTTCAAACATTGAAATAGATTGTCCTGGGAAATTTATGAGAGCGACATTGCGCGGTACCTTTTATCCATGCTCTTTAGTACCTCAAGGTAAATTCTACGAATACCAGTCTAAGTAACATTCATCTTTAAAGTAGTCGGTCTACAGACATCGGTACGAGTTTATTAGCGAGGATAACCCGAGACTAATTAGATACGTAGAGGTATTAAAAAGCTTGGTACAAAATTAACCTGGAACCAGTCTCCGAGAATAGTTGAGCAAAAAAAAAAAAAAAATGAGAAAAATGGTTGTCGACTTGGAATTTATTTGGCTATTAATAAATTTCTTTTTTTTTGTCTTATCGTAAGGAGTTAACTACTTGTTGCTGGTAATTAATTTGTTAGACCAAGGGACAATGACCATAAAACCATCTTTAATAGCCATAAAACTTGGGTTTTACAAAAATTATTCTACTAGGCACTAAATAATCTTGAATTTAAGAAAAATACAGCAGAAAATTCACATAAACAATAGAAATGTAAAATAAAAATTTTGACAAGCCTATAAAAAATCAAAGAATTGTGAAATTTATATTTGGTTGTTAATCATTTTTTTTTCTCCTTAGACAAGAGAGGGTAAAACTTTAACTACTGGTTGTTGGTAAAATAATTTGTTGACCAAAGGGGACAATGTCTATAAAGTGTGGCATAGTGAATAAGTTTAATGACTATTTGCAATGGACGGATATAAGTACGCGTGTGCAACTATAGCATTGTCCGAAGATAATCAAGACTTAACTGCCTCATGAAACGCGTTACGTCGTTAAGGTAACTATAATGCGTGTTAACAGGATACCGAGCGCAAAATAGATAAACGGCGTTGTGACGTTAACGACTTCGAACGCATATTAACCAATCACTTTTCATTCCTCTTCTTTAAGAAGAGTTATATATGATTGAACGACGCAAGAAATGAAAAGCCCAAGACTCTTCCACACTTGAATTTTAATGTAATCACTAAACAGTTAAGCCGCACAGCGGCAAAGTATATATGTATATAATCGATTACTTCAATATTTGCTTCTGAACACAAAATTGTATATTGAAAATTGAATTCACAATTTAGCGGATTTTTAATATTTCAAGGCATTTTTGATACCTTTTTTCGTTTTATTAATTTTAGCTCAGATTTTCATCCAGGAATTTTTTTTTTGATTTAATTTCAAATTAGTTAATCGACTTCCAAAGGAGAGGAACCAATGAAATTTTAACCTTTCGAAATTAACGTTGTTTAAGGGAAAGGGAAAGCTAAAATTTCAACCTTTTGAAATTAAAGCTGTTTAAGGTTGCGAATTTCTTTTTTTCACAATATTGAGTATTTCAAACTGTAATATATTATGGGAAATTGAAAAAAAATATTAATTTATTAATAATTTTTCAAAATAAAACTCGAAATCTTCAAAAACTAAAAATTTAAACTTCTCTCGCAATTTTTATTATTTTAATAATTGTTGATTTTTTTATACATTTTTTTCATGATTCTGAATAATCAATCGTATGGATTTTTAAAACTTTTAATATTTTCCAATAATAAAACTTCTAAAATTGTCAAAAAAAATTATTTTTAAAATTTTAATAATTCACAATAATTTTAGATCTCAAATAATGACAGAGAAAAAAATTAACACCCCTTAACAATATTAATTTCACCAGTTCCTTTCAAAAAAGTCGATTTTTTTTATTTTAACAAAAATTTAATTGGTTAATGAATATTTAAGTGTAAATAACTAATGTTATTAGATATTAAATTAATTAATTTATGAAGTTTTATTAATTCTGTAATGAAAAAAATTTTATAAAAATATTATCAAGAAAATTTATTTCCAACTTTCAAGAATCAAACGAAATGTAAGACAAATTTTCAAAATTTTATTTAAGTTGGACAAATTTCTAAAAAAAAAATTTTATAAGTTTAATTTTTATCATTTTTTCAAGTGTGATTTAGAGTTCAAATTGAAATTTATGAAAATAATTGAATTTTCGTTCATTTTGAATTGAAAATTTGCAAAATAAATGAATTTTAATTGATTTTATATCAAAAATTTTTAAAATAATTGGATTATGGTTGATTTTGAATTAAAAATTTTTTTAAAATTAAATTTCAATTGAAATTTTGAAAAATAATTAAATTGTAGTTGATTTTGAATTAAATTTTTTGAAAATATTTGAATTTTAATTGATTTCAAACTGAAATTTTTGAAAATAATTGAATTTTAATTGATTTTTAATTGAGAATTTTTAAAATAATTGACTTTCAAATGAAATTTTGAAAAAGAATTGAATTATAGTTGATTTTGAATTAAAAGTTTTAATAATAAATTTATTTTGAATTGAAATTTTGGAAAATAATTGAATTTTAATTGATTTAGGATTGAAAATATTAAAAATAATTGTTTTTTTATTTAAATTTTGAAAATTAATTTAATTTTAGTTGATTTTGAATAAAAATTTTAGAAAATAATTGAAATTTATTAAATTTTATAAAAAATTTTAATTGAAAAATAATTTAAGATAATTTAATTTCTAAAGAATTTCATTAAAATAAATCAATTTTTTAAAGAAAATAATTGAATCCAGAAGAATTATACTTAAAATTATATAATTTCAGTTTATTTTTCAATTATTCAATTTTAAAATTAAAGACTTTAAAGGATAATTTTTGAAATAATTAATTTTTAAAAGCTTTTAAGATGAAATTTTTGAAAATAATTGATTTCGAATAAATTTTATTGTTATATCTGTTAATGTAAAATTTATTAGAAATTACAAACAAAAATGTAATTTTAATTATTTATCATTGAAAAATTCTTTCAGATAATTGAATTTTCAAAGAATATTTTTAAAAATAATTTAAAATAATTGAATGTTGGATAATTTACAATTGAAAATTTTAGAAGTAATTGAATTTTAAATGATTTTGGCAACTTTCAGACAATAATTAAATTTTACAGAATTGAAAATCAATTATCAAATAATTTTTTAAGTAACATTTAAAAGTAATTTGAATTTTTAAAGATTTGCAATGAAAATTTTTTGAAAATAATTAAATTACGGAAGAATTTTAGTTAAAAATTTGTTTAATAATTGAAAAAAAAGAAGATTTGAAGAAGATGTGCATTGTATCTTTTGGGAAAAATTAACTTTAAGTTAAATAAATGTTTCCTTGTTTCATAAAGCAATTGATTTTTAATAATTTTTTAGTTTAATTAAAATTAGCTCAGATTTTCACCAGAAAATATTTTTTCTATCCTGAAAGAAGAAGAAAATTTGTTACTTTTATTATCATTAGCTTAGATTTTCACCTAAGAATTTTTTTTGTCCTGGAAGAAGGCAAAAGAAGAGAATCTATCAGGGGAAAATTAACTTCAAGTCCAGTAAAGATTTCCTTGTCCCTTGTTTATTAATAACTTTTTTTTTTATTTTCATTAAAATTATCTCAGATTTTCACCAATAAAAATTTTTTTTCCTCCTGGGGAACAAGAAGAGAATTTTTTTTTCGGTGAAAAATTAACTCCCAAGTTCATTAAAGCCACCCTTGTCAAGTGAGGAGGATCAGTTCGATGTTTCGGATCATGGATCAAGATTTGTGGGGATTCGAGTGAATTGCAGCCGAGTGTATGTGTATGTATGTATGTATGTGTGTTGTCGATAGATTTCTTCCCCGGCCACAAATGAGTCACGAAGTCAATGCTCGATGTTTACTGTTCAGTGTTCACGGATGCGAGGTTGTTGTCGGTTAAAGGGTGGTGTGCGCGGTGACGGTGCAAGAACCGCGAGATGGTGGCGAAGCAAGCACCTCCTGCTGGCAACTCGGGCTCAATGTACGGCCTTGACGAGGCCTTGCTCGATCGTCGTGCCATGCTGCCATGATTCTATCCATGTCCCCTTCTTTGACGTTCATCTGGAAGCTGCGCTGCTTCAGGGAGAGAAAGAAAGAAAAAAGATCTTCTAGGATTAGAGAGAGAGAGAAATACCACTTCATTTTGACTTTCAGTTGTAACTTCCCTTTAATAGTCTTTTTTTTTTTTTTTTTTTGTTTTTCGATTTAAATTGGAGATTCTTGTCGGCGCATTACTACTCTCATTTTCCTACGTTACGAGTCATTCCGAACACCGAATGACAACCTCCTCGGTAATTGCAGTTGCATTAAGCAGACGTGAATCATCTCCACTTTGCTATTACTGTCGTTTTTTTTCCTGCTACACCAGTTCTGCGTCCTTCAAAAAGGGAGTGGCAAAAATGAAAAAATATATATCAGTTTTTTTTCTAAAATCATTTCGTTAAATTCAAAATTGTAACAGGGGTGCATAATCGGATAAGTTACGGTCGTTTAGATTATGTAAATTAATTCCAAACGCCTGGAGTTGTAGATAAAAAGAGATTTATCAAAAAATCCGGCAATTAAATTTAAATCAATATTTGCTAAAAATTGAAAATTAAATTTTTTTAATTCAGTTAGAAAAAGCGCAGCAGCACAATTCCATTTTCAAGTTCAATTATAGTTGGGAATAAATTTTAATGTCAGTAAAAGGAGAAAACAAAGTGAACGACAGCTTTGCATCACGCCACCGCATCGGGATCACGCAACTCTTTCTTCTTCTTCTTCTTTACTCTGATTTTACATTTTGTGCCTCCTTTTTTGCTTCTCCCTCTCTCGGCTGCTTTTTCCATTTTCCTTTTTTGCTCGGCATTCGCAAAACGTGGCCTGCGAGCAAGAGCAAGCTTCCTATAATCATAGCGGGAATGATACTTCGATGTAATAATGATTATGTATATTACCGCCACGTACCACTAATGGACCATCTGACTATTCCAATGAATCAAGTCAAATTTAAAAAAAACATAATTTATCGTTTCTTACTCGAGAAATCGAAACTCAGTTCCTTAAAGTTCTTCAGATTTTACCATTTTAATTACATCAGTATATATAAAAAATTTTAAGAGCGAAAAATAATATTCAAATTCCATTTTATAATCCCATTATTTCACTATTTGCAAATTATCCATTTATGAAAATTATTACTATAGGAAAAGGGAATGATTTGCAGCTAATTTTACCTTTCCAAGGTGAAAACAAATCGGAAATGAAATCCAAAGAAAATTGAATTTTACGTTTCCTTTTTTGGAATAGTTGAATCCTCGGCATTTCTGCACGAATACAAAAAAAGCCCCCTCATACTGTATATGCGCGAACGTGACTATCCCAAACTATCTCACGCACACGATCTACGATTCTTTATACTCGTGACTCTCGATGAAGAAAGGAAAAAAATTCCACATAGTGTGAAATTAAATAAAAAAAAAAAAGAACTTCTATCACTTTTACAAAACTATTCAAAATCAGTTACTTCATTGTGGAAAGTAAAGTTACTAAACATTTATTGATTCTATTATTTGTTGCACTAACCAGATTCTAATCTCCGAATGTATAATGGGTTTATTGGGAATCTATAAAGTACTGTTACCCTCACTACAAAAATTAAGTGTTTCATTAATATTAGCTCAGATTTTCACCAGAAAATATTTTTTTTTATCCTGAAATAAGAAGAGAATTTTAATAATTATTTAGTTTCGTTAACAATAGCTTAGATTTTCACGTATGAATATTTTTTTTTTGTTCTGAAAATAAGGCAAAAGAGGAGAGGCTTTTAGGGAAAATTTACTTTGAATTAAGTAAAGGTTCCCTTTTGCTTTGTTTGATAAACAATTGATTTTTCATAATCCGTCCGTCGTATATGTTAACTGTTTCGATAGCAATCGTTGCTATGACAACAGTCACTATGATAACAGTTACTTACTATGGCAAGTTACTATGACAACAGTTACTATGGCTAAAGTTACTATAGCAACAGTTGGTTTCTATGGCAACAGTTACTATGGCAAAAGTTTGTTACTATGGCAATAGTTACTATAGCAAACAGTTACTATGGCAAAAGTTACTATAGCAACAGTTACTATGGCAAAAGTTACTATAGCAACAGTTGGTTTCTATGGCAACAGTTACTATAGCAACAGTTGGTTACTATGGCAACAGTTACTTACTATGGCAAAAGTTACTATGGCAACAGTTACTATAACAAAAGTTGGTTACTATGGCAACAGTTACTTACTATGGCAAAAGTTACTATGGAAACAGTAACTATGGCAAAAGTTACTATCCGAGTATATCGTGAACAATTTTTGTCTCAACTACTGCAACAAAATTTTTCTCTTTTCCCTCACTGTAAAAATTTTTTTTGGTTTTGGTTGTCAAAAATTTTCATTAATATCAAAAAAAAGGATTCCACAATCATTGGAATCATTCACAATAAATCCGCAGCGTATCACAAATGACCAAGGGACTTTTATTGCTCTTCGGAGTATTGCTGGCAATGATCCAAGTATTTACGCGGGGTCCCTTTTGAATAATCCATCGAGTTGTATACTAGGAGAAAGAGAGAGAGGGTTTCTATTTTACACAAGGCAATCTGCATATCTAAATAATCCCACAACCCAACCGGGGTCCAGTACAATTCGTACTTTCTCATTTTCATTTTCTATAAATTAATTTTCTGTAATTTTTCCGAAAAATCAGATTTTAGATTTTAATTTTCCCCTTTAAAACAGGGAGGGGGGAGAAGAATTTTTTTTGTGTTATAAAGGATGTAAATAACAATTTTCTACATATAGGTGGAATGCGAGACATTAATGTCTCAGGCCGGTTCCACATATTATATAGCAGATCAAGTCCTTATGGCAGATATAGTTTTATTATTCGCTTTTTCTCAGGAAGTTATATATTTTAACGGTCGTAAAAAGAGACGACGACGACGAAGAAGAAGAAGAAGAAGCTGTATTTTGCCTTGAGGCAAATACGCGAGCTTTCATGCAAATACAAAAGTAATCTTGCATTTGATTTCAACTTATCTGAAAAGTTGGGTGAGTGAAGTCCAATAATTAATCAGATTTCCTTTAATTAATCTTTTTTTTATGATTTTATTTTTAAGAAAACTTATTACAAGTTTTCTTGAACATCTGTTTCACTTGTTTTCAAATTTTCTACAAACAAAATTTGTAGTGGAGACAAAACCCTTCCCTCACAACACCGAAACTATCCTAAAGATTTTCTAAAGATTTATTTGAAATGTTCGGAATATTTGATTGCAATGTTTAGTGAAAATTGTGTAAAGATTCAAATATCCCTATTAAATAAATTTTTCGTGTGAAACTCTCCTGAACATTTAAATGAAATTGATTTAGAATTGAAATTTTGGAAAATAATTGAATTTTAATTGATTTTAAATTGAAAATAATAAAAATAATGGATTTTGAATTGAAATTTTGGAAAATAATTGAATTTTAGATCATTTTGAATTGAAAATAATAAAAGTAATCGAATTTAAATTGAAATTTTGGAAAAGAATTGAATTTTAGTTGATTTTGAATTAAAAATTTTGAAAATAATTGATTTCTAATTGAAATTTTGGAAAATAATTGAATTTTAGTTGATTTTTAATTAAAAATAGTAAGAGTAATCGAATTTAAATTAAAATGTTGGAAAAGAATTTAATTTTAGATGATTTTGAATTGAAAATTTTGAAAATAATTGATTTCTATTTGAAATTTTGGAAAAGAATTGAATTTTAGTTGATTTTGAATTGAAAATTTTAAAAATAATGTATTTGTAATAAAAAATTTGAAAAATAATTGAAATTTAGTTGATTTTCAATTGAAATTCTTGAAAATAATGGATTTCTAATTAAAATTTTGAAAAATAATTAAAATTTAGTTGATTTTCAATTGAAAATCTCGAAAATAATTGAATTTTAGTTGATTTTGAATTAAAAAATTTGGAAATAATTTAATTTTAGTTGATTTTGAATGAAAATTTTAAAAATAATGGATTTCTAATTGAAATTTTAAAAAGTAATTGAATTTTATTGGATTTCGAATTGAAACTTTGGAAAAGAATTGAATTTTACTTGATTTTGAATTAAAAATTTGGAAAATAATGGATTTTGAATTGAAATTTTGGAAAAGAATTGAATTTTATTAGATTTTGAATTGAAAATTATAAAAATAATTGAATTTCAAATAAAATTTTGAAAACTAATTGAAATTTAGTTGATTTTCAATTGAAAATTTTGAAAATAATTGAATTTTAGTTGATTTCGAATTAAAAATTTTGGAAATAATTGAATTTTAATTGATTTGGAATTGAATTTTATGAAAATAATTGAAGAAATTTTTAGAAATAACAGACAAAAATTGAAATTAAAAAATGTTTAAATTTAAAATGCTCTAAAATATTTGAATTTTTGAAGAATATTAAAAAATCATTAAAAAAATATAACTGAAATTTTTTGCAAATAATTAAATTGCAAGTGATTTTAAATGAAAATTTTTTCTTTTGAGGAAAATTCACTTGCAAGTTTAGTAAAGATTCCCTTGTCCCTTGTTTCATAAACAGTTGATTTTAATAATTTTTTTTTTGGTTTCATTAACATTAGCTCAGACTTTCACCAAAAAATATTTTTTTTTTATCCTGAAATAAGAAGAGAATTTTAATAATTATTTAGTTTCGTTAACGCATTAGCTCAGATTTTCACCTATGAATAATTTTTTACTAAAGTAATAAAAAATTATAAGATAAATATTCATTTCCGTCATTCAAGGGAAAAGGGAAAAAAATGTTGTTTTTTTTCACATAATATTACGCAATAGGGATAAGGTTAGGTTTATGCAAAAGGAACTTCCGCTCTTTCTGGGAGGGCTTTTTCAAGATTGCCGCGATTCTCATAAAGTATCATTAGCCATCAAGAATCGAGGATCACCTATACAGCCATATAGGATTCCAATCGCATGACATTAAATCAAATTCTGCATTTGACTTTTGCCCAACGATAAGGGATTTAGAAATTTTTCACTTTTTGAAAAGAAAAGAAAACAGATTTGACGTTAGATCTTTCACTTCCGATAGAATTCCGATTAATTTTTTTTTTTTAATTTTTAGAGTTCTACATTAAGTGTATATGACTCTAAAGATTTTAAAAAAAAATCGAATTTCCGTTGGCATTCCATTGGAAATTCTTTGGAACTGCATTGAAATTCCGTTGGAATTCCGTTGGATGTTCCGACGAAATTCTGATGGAATCTCCAGGTGGCACTTTTTGGAGAATCTTTTCAAGTTGGGATCCTTAAAACGTATAAAATTGCAAGTAGAATTGTTTATTAACGAACTTCAATCAAAGATATATCATCCCTCAAGATCTTGTATTGATACTGTATCAACTATTTTTATGCCTTTTTTGTTTAATAATCCGATCATATCGAAAGATTTTAAGGGATAATAGAAACTCGATCCGCAATACTCACAGTGCGAAAAGTGCAGAGGCAATGTACAATCCTGCTGACAGGGCTGTTTGCTCTCAACTTGCTGTTCGTTCACCCGAACGACCTTCGCAAGGTCACAAGCCGAGTAAAAACGGAAACCAGGATGATGATGGAGTGGGGTATAACATGGTAGGCGAAGGAAGAGAGACTAATCAACGCCTGGCGTCATGCTTCGAAGAACACTCTCCTGAGAGTATTCTCTCTCCTCTCCATAGAGACTGAGAGAGAGACAGAGAGAGAGAGAGAGAGAGAGAAGTAAGACGAATTAACTACTACAGAAAAAGAAGAAAACATGGAATGCAACAGAATTAGCACCACTCACTTAAAATTTAAAAAAACCTAATCATAATCATCTTTCCAAACTTGAAATAAAACAAAAATTCCCATCTCACCAGGGGAAAAATTATGGAAAAGTCGAAATTGTATTTTTCATATCTTGCAACTCTGAAATTCCAGTTAGAACTTGTATTACAGGTTTTGTGAATTGGAAAAAGAATATTATTTTTTTATAGAGGGCAAAAAAAAAAAAAAAAATTTTATGATGCGTGCAATCGTGTCGTGCAAAGTTAAAAATAACACTTGTTGTGATATTTATAGAAAACCACGCGAATAGAGAAGTCTTTCTGTTTCTCTTTCACACGGCTGTAAAGGTAAAGAGGAAGGGCAGGGAGGGAGGGAGAAAAAGGAGAGGAATTCAAGTGGGAGGAAAGTAGATGTCGCCCTGTGCAAAAGAAAACGCAAAGGGTAAAAGTGGAGCCGGTCTAGTGTATTTTAGACGGGTGCATTGCGCCCAGAGTCAAGTGGCCTTGACGCCTTAAGCTCCGATGCGAGGGGCAAGGACGACCGCCCAAGGGATTTTTCCAAAAAAAAAAAAAAAATTATTATTATTATCATAACTAGCCTAACTAGTGGAAAAAAATTTTTTTAACCCATATTTGGTCCCAATGGGTCTAGAAGACCCTAGCTCTTAATTGAATAATTTTTTTTTTAATATTTTCTTCAGTGTTTTATAATTTAAGTTCTATTAATTATAAAAACACTGAAGAAAACATAGAAAAAAAATGCTCGGGTCTGATAGACCCACGGGGACCAAATATGGGTTAAAAATTTTCGATTTTTTTTTTTTTTTAGTAGTTTGGCTAAATAAAATTTCTCTTGTAAATAAAAAAAAATTTACGTTCAAAAAAAGGGGTAACTTTTTTTGCCCCTCCCTCTTGGAACAAGAATAACGACGCAGTAATTTATCTCTTCTCTTCAAAACTAAAACAGCGATTTAAATCAACTATCAATCATCGTGTAGACATTGAAATGGTTCTTCAAAGTCTTGGGTTTGTACAGATTGTGTTGGGGTAAAGCATATTCGATACATGGTGGTCGCAAATGTCAATTCTGTTTCATTTTCTCCTTTTGCCTCTCTCTCTCTCTCTCTCTCTCTCTCTCTCTCTCTCTGTCTCTCTTGAAAATTCCCCGAATGCCTTTATATATATATATATATATATATAAACGTGAATTGTTTTACGATTGTGAAACGTATCTCTACAAAACGAATAAACTATTCTCTCAATCGTGCCAATGCGACATCATGCATTATTCCATTCAAACATCTCGTCCTTGCTCTAGTCGTTTATACAAAATGTCCCCTCCCCCCAACAAGAACCTTCTCATTAAATTACAATTTTTCTTTGTCTTTTTTATCTTATTTAGAGATTTTTTTTATTCCGATGATAAGAATTTTCAAAGGAATATATATATATATATATATACTAGGGGGGGGGCTTCGCGCGCCAACCCCCTATTTTTTATTGGTTTTGTAGATGTTTAAGTTAATGTTTAGACAATTTCTGGAATTTAAAACTTTTAATAATATTTTATTATTTATTTCTTTAAATGTTATTTACGATTTTTATTAACAATAATTTTTATTATTTTCAATTTTTAAAACAAAATTTATCTAATTTTTTTTTTAATTTTCCAGCTAAAATTTGATCTACATTTAAGGTTATGTTCGTTTTTTTTGGGTCGTTTTCCTTCAAAGTTTGACTTAAATTTTGAGGTTATGTTTGTTTCTTTGTATTTTACCGCCTAATTTTGGCCTAAATTTTGAAGTTATGTTTGTTTCTTTGTATTTTTCCCCTCAAATTTTGGCCTAAATTTTGAGGTTATGTTTGTTTCTTTGTATTTTTCGCGCCAAATTTTGGCCTAAATTTTGAAGTTATGTTTGTTTCTTTGTATTTTTCCCCTCAAATTTTGGCATAAATTTTGAGGTTATGTTTGTTTCTTTGTATTTTTCGCGCCAAATTTTGGCCTAAATTTTTAAGGTTATGTTTGTTTCTTGGTTCGTTTCCCAACAAAATAACTTAATCTTAAAATTTTGTTCAATTTCGGCGGAAAATCCACCTCTTTCTTCAACGTAAGGAAGGAGGAAAGGGGGGAAGGGGCTTGCGACTATATTCACAGTCTTGAAACGAACATAAACTTTAAATTCAGGTCATTTTTGGCAGCAAATCTACCTCCACTTGCGGCTATATTCAAAAATTTTGAAATGAACATAACCTTAAAAATTTATGTCATTTTTGGCGGGAAATACGGAGAGAGAAATGAGAGAAGGGGGAATGACTTTCTACTCTATTCAGAGTCTTGAAACAAACACATAACCTCAAAATTTAGGTTACTTTTGGCGAAAAATACGGAGAGAGGGGAGAGGACTTGCAGCCCTATTCATAGTTTTGAAACGAACATAACCTTAAAATTTAGTTCATTTTTTGCGAGGGAGGGGAAAGGAGAGGAGGGGACTTTGCAGCTATATTCATATGGGTCATTCCATATCAAGTGTAACCAACTATTGTACTATCCATGTTAAAAAACATCAGTTCGTTCACCCTTACCTAACCTTGTCAAAAACATGGGTTAGGTACACTTGACATGGAATGACCCATCCTTGTCAAAATTTCAGAAACAGCGGCGGCGAAATTTTTTTATAATATAAATAGATATATATATATATATATATAAAATTGATTAGATTTTACAGAATTTTTTGATAATAAAACTTGAGGGGTATTTTTCTCGTGGGGAAAAAAAAATTTTTTTTAATGTGAAAAATTACAAAAAAAAAAAAAAAAATGATAAAATTGAATACCTTTTGCCGGGTTTTGCATTATCCGCAAAACGCCCACGTTATATGATGCACTTTTACTCAAGAGCCAAATTTAAACGCGGAAATATCTTATTCTGTTTCTGAGTTTTTTTTTTCCTCAACAAAAACCGGTTGAAAGATAAGAAATTCCTGCATCATTAAATGCCACATTTTATTTCTTTCTGGTGTTAAATTTTTATAAATGCCAATTGAAGGGGAGGGGGGAAAGAATTTTCATTAAAATTGAATTTATTTCTAAAAAAAAAAAAAAAAAAAAAAATTAATTAAGTACACCGCAAATTAAATTTTGAATAAATACACAGTAAAAATTTGTAAAGATGGTAAAAATTCCCAAATAAATTCAATTTTCACTTAAACTAAAGAATAAATTTAAAATGTGCGAAAATTAAATGAAAGAGAGCTTGCAGAGGAAACATTTGAAAAGTATTGACACAAGAGAATCGTAATTCGCGCCTCAACGCAAGTAAATAAAGAGCCTTAAGTTTCGCTAACGTTTATTTTCTACGAAAAAAAAAAAAAAATTTCCAATTCAAAGAGAGACGATATATATATATATATATATATATATATATGCTATTAGTTTAACATCGATTAACAATCTCCGGAAAAGGGTAAACAGTCATTTTGAGAAGAAAGTGAAAATTAATTTTTTTTTTTTTTTAAATTAAATATTTTTCTTTAAAAATGCAAGAATTTTACAGAACTTAAAAAGGGATAAAAGAAACATTTATCATTCATTAAAATTTACTTTTCAAAAATAAACTGACTACCAAGAAAAAATATATTCTGTTTTATTAAATGAAATTTTCAATAGCGATACCGAGATAAAAAAATTTATTCAGACTTATTTTCAAATAATTTCAAAATCTAGGGGCAAAAATTGTTATTTTGTGAAATTAATCAAATAATAATAATAATAATAATAATAATAATAATAATAATGGAAGTATTTTTTCCCTGCCCAACCCTGTATTTTTAAGTTTTATATATTTAAAAGTAGTTTTTTTCACTACCCAATCCTGTATTATCCGATTGTGATAAAAGTAACTAGAACGATCCAACCTTGAAAGGTAATTTTAAGCAAAAATCACCGAAGCAACAAGGAAACTAGGTTAGGAATCACTAAAAGTATTTTTTTTACTTCCCAACCCTGTATTATCCAGTTGGGAAAAAGAAATTAACTAGAACGATTCAAACCTGATAGGTAATTTTAGAGGAAAATCACAGAAGCGACAAGGAAGCTAGCTTAGGAATTACTGGGAGTAATATTTTACTACCTAATAATAATAATAATAATAATAATAATAATAATAATAATAATAATTACTATTTTCGAAATAATACGTTAATCCGATATGATCTAGTGGCAAAAATACCAATTTTGTTTAATAATAATTTTCAAAATTTTCTGTTTAGTAGTTTGAGAATAGATAACATAGTTGGGTAACAACAATTGTAATTGTATAATTATGTTAGTGACCCAACCCTGCTTTTTTGTGGTTCTCATGAATTTTTTTTAATAATAACCATAGAAAGCAGAATTGGGAAGTAAAAAATACTTCCAGTGATTCTTAATAAACTTTTTTCCTATTGAAATCTGTGACTTTTAGAAAAATATTCCATAGCAGGGTTGGATCACACTAGTTAACTTTCTCCATAATTAGCAAATTCAGGGTTGGGTAGTAAAATATTACTTTTAGTGATTCCTAACCTAGTTTCCTTATCGCTTCTATGATTTTTGCCTATAAAATTTCCTATCAGGATTGGATGGTTCTTGTTAATTTCTTCTTCCCAACTGGATAATACAGGGTTGGGTAGTAAAAACTACTTTCAGTGATTCCTAACCTAGTTTCCTTGTCGTTTCTGTGACTTTTGCCTAAAATTACCCATCAGGGTTGGATCATTCTAATTAATTTCTATTTCCCAAGTGGATAATACAGGGTTGGGTAGTAAAAAACTACTTTTAAAGATATTAAACTTCAAAATGCAGGGTTGGACAGGGAAAAAATACTTCCAGTGATTCTTAACATCGATTTTGTTGTAACTTCTGTGACTTTTGCCCAAAATTACATAGCAGGGTTGAGTCACTTCAGAAAATATTCCCAACAGGGTTGGACAGTAAAAACTACTTCCAGTGATTCCCAAAACTTATTTTCCATTTAAATTTGTGATTCTTGAATAGAATTCCATAGCAGGGTTGGATCACTCTAGTTAACTTTCTCCATAATTAGCAAATGCAGGGTTGGGTAGTAAAATATTACTCCCAGTGATTTCTGACCTAGTTTTCATGTCGTTTCTGTGATTTTTGCCTAAAATTACCCATCAGGGTTGGATCATTCTAACTAATTTCTGTTTCCCCAGTGGATAATACAGGGTTGGGTAGTAAAAAACTACTTTTAAAGATATTAAACTTCAAAATGCAGGGTTGGACAGGGAAAAAATACTTCCAGTGATTCTTAACATCGATTTCTTGTAACTTCTGTGACTTTTGTCCAAAATTACATAGCAGGGTTGAGTCACTTCAGAAAATATTCCCAACAGGGTTGGACAGTAAAAACTACTTTCAGTGATTCCCAAACTTATTTTCCATAGAAATTTGTGATTTTTGAGTAAAATTCCATAGCAGGGTTAAATTAACTTTTTTCCTAATTAGCAAATACAGGGTTGGGTAGTAAAATATTACTCACGGTGATTCCTAACCTAGTTTCCTTGTAGCTTCTGTGATATTTGCCTAAAATTATCCATCAAGGATTGAATCGTTCTAATGAATTTCTTTTTCCCAAACTAGATAATACAGGGTTGAGTAGCTCTGGTAAAAATTTAGTAACTTTATTTTTAAAATTAAAAGTTACTATAAAGTTACTAAATTTTTATTAGAGCAGGGTGCGGTAATTGACGAAAATTATGACAAACGGCGAGTGGAGATTTTGACGAGTGGGAGAACAATAGAAACCAACCAAATTAAATAGCAGGGTTGAGACACTCTAGGAAATATTACCAACTTAAGAGTGCAGGGTTGGGCAAGTATAAATTTCAATAATTCTCAAATTTGTTTCCCTTTTAATTTTGTGATTTTTGAGTAAAAGTCCATAGCAGAGGTTAGATCAGTCTAGTCAACTTTTTTTCTAATTAGAAAATTCAGGGTTGGATAGTAAAAAGCTACTTTTAGAGATATACGACTTGAAAATGCAGGGTTGGGCAGGAAAAAACTACTCCCAGTGATTCCTAACTTAGCTTCCTTGTCGCTTTTGTGATATTTGCCTAAAATTACCCATCAGGGTTGGATCGTTTTTCTCAACTAGATATAATACACAGTTGGGTAGCTGTAGTAAAAATTTAGTAACTTTATTGTTAAAATTAAAAGTTACTAAATTTTCACTAGAGCAGGGTGCGGTAATTGACGAAAATTATGACAAATGGCGAGTGAGGATTTTGACGAGTGGGAACAATAGAAACCAATCAAATTACATAGCAGGGTTGAGTCAGTCTAGTTAACTTTTTTCCTAATTAGAAAATTCAGGATTGGGTAGTAAAAATAGCTACTTTTAGAGATATACAACTTGAAAATGCAGGGTTGGTCAGGGAAAAAAAAACTTCCAGTAATGCCCACAATTGTTATGTTGTTTTCCTGGGACTTTTGCCTAAAAATACACACCAGGGTTGGATAACTTTAGTTAATTTCTTTTCCCAACTAGATAATACAGGGATGGGTAGTAAAAAATCTTGTTTTAAAGATAAACAACGTCTCAATCTTGCTTCAATTGACATTCTATTATTTTTTCAAATAAATTTAAAAAGCAGGGTTGGGTAACTATAAAATTAACAAACCTATTCGATAAAATTAATCCAAAAATTACTATTTTGAAACCAAAAAAATACGGATGCTATGGAAATGGTTGCTATAGAATCGATTGCTATGGTTGTTTTCAAACATGTTTTTGGAATTTTAACCCTAAAAAAGCGTTATTAATGCAATTTTTTCCAATTTTTAAATATATACCTAAAAAATTAACTCTTTTTTTCAAAAAAAAAAAAGTTATTTAAAACAATTTTCTTTTTTTATATAATAAAAAATTTTTCACTCACTAAAAGCAAAATAGTTTTTAATAATTTTTTTTCTTTCTTTTGTGTTCTATTTCGATTATATAGTAGAGAGAGAAAGAGAGAGAAAGAGAGAGAGAGAGAGAGAGAGAGAGAGAGAGAGAGAGAGAGAGAGAGAGAGAGAGAGAGAGAGAGAGAGAGAGAGAGAGAGAGAGAGAGAGAGAGAGAGAGAGAGAGAAGAGAGAGAGAGAGAGAGAGAGAGAGAGAGAGAGAGAGAGAGAGAGAGAGAGAGAGAGAGAGAGAGAGAGAGAATTGAGAGGAATCATTTCATCTTGCATTGGAGTACAACCGGAAACTGTTGGTATATGTATAGTGCACAGTTCGTTAAATGGGTTGTGGCGTTTCCTGGGAACGATATCGACAGTCAGAGGGACGTTTAAATTACGCCGAAGACGACTAGAACGACGAGGGACGACGCAAGCGCTAAAAGAAGAGTGTGTATATTGAAGAAAAGAGAACCAGAATACCGGACGCGCATTTATATCGACGCATTAAGTCCCACTGGCATCGCGATTCATCGCCAAGTCTTCGTACGGCAATTGCACGTCGATTACATTGGCAGTATATATCGATGTCCACATAAATTCAATGGACCAAAAGAAAAAATCTCTTTCAAAAAAAAAAAAAAAAAAAAAAAAAAAAAAAAAATTACTTCCCAACAATTATTTAGGTTATTTTGAATGCCTCATTCATATATATATTTATATATCAATCTATTGGAAAATCTACAATTTTTTTTTTAATTTTCTCCGATTTAAAAATTTACAATTACTATTTTTTATTATTTTTTTATTTTTCTTCATAGTGAAAATTATTTAGTTTTTCCTTATCAATCCTTAACTCAAATAATTCGAACGTTAATGGCAGAAAAGGATGAAAAATTTATTATCTAATTTTTGAGGTTATGTTTGTTTCTTTGGTTATGGTTATGGTTATCAAACCGAACGGTTTCTTGACGAATTTTGAGGTTATGTTTGACCTATGACGATGAATTTTGAGGTTATGTTTGAACTCAGGCCTTGAATCCTAGAATTTTGAGGTTATGTTTAAACTAAGGCCTTGAATCCTAGACTGCAATAGAATTTTGAGATTATGTTTGAACTAAGGCCTTGTATCCTAGAATGCCCTAGAATTTTGAGGTTATGTTTGAAATAAGGCCTTGAATCATAGTCTGCTCTAGAATTTTGAGGTTATGTTTGAACTAAGGCCTTAAATCCTAGACTGCCTTAGAATTTTGTGGTTATGTTTGAACTAAGGCCTTGAATCCTAGAATTTTGAGGTTATGTTTGAACTAAGACCTTGAATCCTAGACTGCCTTAGAATTTTCAGGTTATGTTTGAAGTTGAACTAAGGCCTTGAATCCTAGAATTCCCTAGAATTTTGAGGTTATGTTTGAACTAAGGCCTTGAATCCTAGAATTTTGAGGTTATGTTCGAACTAAGGCCTTGTATCCTAGAATTTTGAGGTTATGTTTGAACTAAGACCTTGAATCCTAGACTGACTTAGAATTTTGGGGTTATGTTTGAACCAAGGCCTTGAATCCTAGACTGCAATAGAATTTTGAGATTATGTTTGAACTAAGGCCTTGTATCCTAGAATGCCCTAGAATTTTGAGGTTATGTTTGAACTAAGGCCTTGAATCATAGTCTGCTCTAGAATTTTGAGGTTATGTTTGAACTAAGGCCTTAAATCCTAGACTGCCTTAGAATTTTATGGTTATGTTTGAACTAAGGCCTTGAATCCTAGAATTTTGAGGTTATGTTTGAACTAAGGCCTTGAATCCTAGAATTCCCTAGAATTTTGAGGTTATGTTTGAACTAAGGCCTTGAATCCTAGAATTTTGAGGTTATGTTCGAACTAAGGCCTTGTATCCTAGAATTTTGAGGTTATGTTTGAACTAAGACCTTGAATCCTAGACTGACTTAGAATTTTGGGGTTATGTTTGAACCAAGGCCTTGTATCCTAGAATGCCCTAGAATTTACAGGTTATGTTTGAACTAAGTCCTTGAATCCTAGAATGCCCTAGAATTTTGAGGTAATGTTTGAACTAAGGCCTTGAATCTTAGAATGCCCTAGAATTTTGAAGTTATGTTTGAACTAAGGCCTTGAATCCTAGAATTTTGAGGTTATGTTTGAACTAAGACCTTGAATCCTAGACTGCCTTAGAATTTTGAGGTTATGTTTGAAGTTGAACTAAGGCCTTGAATCCTAGAGACCTAGGACCTTGATTTTAGAGGTTATGTTTGTTTTAGTAAATATAATTTAGAATAAATGTTTAAATAAATTAGTAGATATAACGAACAAAGTGGCGCCATCTACTTGTCACTTTTTTTTGCCTAAGCTACTAATTTCAAGCCAAAGGTTTTTTTTTTTGTATATTCTTCCGCCACACGAACTACATCATTGGTATACTTAATGTTTTCTAATTTTTTTTTTATTTCAATAAATTTTGTTTTTTGTTTTTTTTTTTTTTTTTAATAGAACTCTAGGTGCATTAGAGGTGCAGCGAGTAGTGAAATACGTGCACACGTACTTCACGGTGCGGAGCGTGGAAGGCAACTCAAGATGCAGATGATTCGAGATTATAGACATTAGGGACATTAGCCTCGGCGTTATGACTCCCCGGTGCCTGAGGTTGGTTTCGCTCCATCTTACAACCATCACCGTCGCCGCTTGATATGCACTTCGTAAATGGCTAAGTGATTTGAAATACATAATTTACGGATTTACGTGTCCCAACCAATGGCCTCTTCTCTCTCTCTCCCCCCCCCACTCTCTCTCTTTCTCCCCCCCCCCGCTCTCTCTACACATATACATATATATATATATATAGTGTCATTCAGAAGCATTACTAATTCCTAATTTTCGCATCATTATTTTCCTATGATGCAAAAATTATAATTAAGATACCGAAAAAAATTTTACAAAAATTATAAAAAAAAAAAGAAAATTTATAGTTACTCTTTTTTTTTTGATAGAATTGAAAAAATTCAAATTGTTCTCAAGAAAAAGAATTTTGTTTTGCCATATCCATATTTTATAACTCCACTGACAAGGGATCAAAATAAATTATATATATTTGTGAACGAACGCCCCTTAAAGATGCTTGAAGGTCAAATTTTTGGGCCATTTAAAGAAAAGATTATAGCAAAAATATATATATATATTTTCTTTTTTTCACCATCGTAAATAATTTTTTGCGAGACAAGTATTTAAAAAATATATATATATATATATATATATATATATATATATATATATGTTTTTTAAGACCACCATATAGGTTTGAAAAGAAATAAACTATTTTAAAAATGTATACAATAACTTTTTGGTATATCAGTACCAAAAAAAAAAAAAAAAATAACACAGGGAGAGAAAAAAAATTCATGTTCTGAACTCGAGGTCAAATTATCACTATTTTATGTTTTTTGGGGGTCAGTGAAACCAAATTTTGAAGTCAGTTTAACTCCAAAACGTTAGATATGTGACATAACCTCAAAAAAAACCTCAAAATTCGTTTTTAACATTTAAAATTAAGAAAAATTCTAATTCATCTTACGATACTTTATGTTTTTGGGGTCGATGAAACCGAATCTCAAGTTAATTTTAACTTCAGTACGTCAGAAATTTGACATAACCTCAAAAAACCTCAAAATTCGTCTAAAAAAAATCTTTTAATCCAGAAAAATTCAGATCTTAAAGTGTCTACTTTATGTTTTGAAGGTCACTGAAACCAAATTTGAAGTCAGTTTAACTCCAAAACGTTAGGTATGTGACATAACCTCAAAAAAACCTTAAAATTCGTTTTTAACATTTTAAAATCAGAAAAATTCTGATCCATCTTACGATACTTTATGTTTTTGATTTGAAACCGAATCTCAAGTCAATTTAATTCCAGTACGTCAGAAATTTGACATAACCTCAAAAAAAAAAACCTCAAAATTCGTCTAAATAAACCTTTTAATACAGAAAAATTCAGATCTTAAAGTTTCTACTTTATGTTTTTAGAGTCACTGAAACCAAATCTAAAGTCTATTTAACCCCATTACGTCGGGCTTTTGACATAACCTTGAAATAATTCAAAAATTTTGATTTTTTAAATGTATTTTTTATTTTATGTCAAAAACCTCACGTGATTGGTGTTAAATAAACTTTAGATTCGGTTTCAGCAATCCCAAAAATATACTGGCAATTATAGATCCAAAATTTTTTAAAATTCTGAAGTTTTTTTAGGTTATGTCAAATATCTGACATAAAGTAGTCATAATTTGACCTCGAAGTCTGAAGATGAATTTTTTTTTGTGTGCCTGTATAATTATATATAAATCATAATTTTAATAATATATATAATTATATATAAATTGTAAATCTAATAATTTTTTTTTTTTTTTTGTAAATAATTAACAGATGAAGACTTTTCTCTCTCTCTCTCTCTCACATGCACTTCAATAAACTTTTCTTCAAAAGGTTTGTATTGTTCAATTTTCAAGTCGGGAGAGATATAATCCTTGCAATTCTAAGAAAACATCAGCCTTGGCAAGGCTAATATAAAAAGTTCTTTCGCGGTTTCTTATACGAATTCTTGTTTCTCGACTGAAGCTTTGAAGATATACACTCTTGAGAGGGATCTTCATGTCGCGCAGCTAAGTGCGGTGATTCGTCCAAGTTTTTTGCTACATATATATATATATATATACACCATCACATCCTTCAGATTTTTCACAACTTTGTGACATTGCAACTTTCCAAGGATTACATGAATAGATAATAAAATTGATTCAGTGAATATATATATAGGTTTTTAAAGCTCGTCGCCAACTAATAATTTTCAAATATATATATATATATATATATATATATATATATATATATATATATATATATATAAAGAACGGCAAGGAAGTAAAGTAAAAATAAAATTTCAGAAAAAGGTCTCACAAACAAAAATTGCAAAATCTTAAAAATCTATTTTAAAAATATTAGAAGAGTCTCCATTATAGGGTGTTGTTATCAAGAAACTGTCACATTACAGATGTTGTGCTGTACGAGTTTTATATTTCAGATATTACATTAAACTATAGAAGTTGTGAAGTAGAGGATCCAAAATGTGACAGTCTTACGTTTTATAAGAGGTAAGACTGTCACATTTTGGATCCTCTACTTACATATAAGTAAGTCTTAAGTCTTTGCCTTAGGTTTTATTCCTTAAATCCAAAGTTAGGTTAGCTTAGGTTGGGTTACGTTAGGTTAGGTTAAGTTTCCTGAAATTAGGTTAGGTTAGGTTACGTTAAATTAGGTTAGGTTAAATTAAGTTAGGTTAGGTAAGGTTACGTTAAATTAGGTTAGGTTAAATTACGTCAAATTAGGTTAAGTTAGATTAAATTACGTCACATTACGTTAAGTTAGGTTAAATTAGGTTAGGTTACTTTAGGTTATGTTACTTTTGGATAGGTTACTTTAGATTAGGATAGGTTAAGTTAGGTTAGGTAAGGTTAGGTTAAATTATGTTTGGTTAAATTACGTTAAATTAGGTTAAATTAGGTTAGGTTACTTTAGGTTATCTGACTTTTGAATAGGTTACTTAAGGTTAGGTTAGGTTAAATTACGTTAGGTTAGGTTAAGTTTCGTAAAAGTAGGTTAGGTTAGGTTACGTTAAATTAGGTTAGGTTAAATTAAGTTAGGTTAGGTAAGGTTACGTTAAATTAGGTTAAGTTAGGTTAGGTTACTTTAGGTTAGGTTAAATCAAGTTAGGTTAAATTGCCTTAAATTAGGTTAAGTTAGGTTAAATTACATTATGTTACTTTTGGATAGGTTACTTTAGGTTAGGTTAGGTTAGGTTAAGTTTCGTGAAATTAGGTTACGTTATGTTACGTTGAATTAGGTTAGGTTAAATTAAGTTAGGTTAATTTACGTTAAATTAGGTTTAGTTAGGTTAAATTAGGTTAGGTTACTTTAGGTTATGTTAATTTTGAATAGGTTCCTTTAGATTAGGTTAGGTAAGGTTAGGTTAGGTTACTTTAGGTTAGGTTATTTTAGGTTAGGTTACTTTAAGTTAAGCTAGGTTAACTAGGTTATGTTACTTTAAGTTGTGTTATTTTAGGTTATGTTACTTTAGTTTAGGTTATTTTAGGTTAGGTTGCTTTAGGTTAGCCTAGGTTAAATTTTGTTAGGATAGGTTAGGCTAGGTTAAATTAGGTTAGGTTACTTTAGGTTCGGTTACTTTTGGTTAGGTTACTTTAGGTTAGGTTATGTTACCTTAGGTTAGGTTACGTTAAATTAAGTTAGGTTAAATTAAGTTAGGTTAGGTAAGGTTACGTTAAACTAGATTAGGTTAGGTAAAGTTACGTTAAATTAGGTTAAGTTACGTTAAATTAGGTTAATTTAAGTTAGGTTAGATAAGGTAACGTTAAATTATGTTAGGTTAAGTTAGGTTAGGTAAGGTTACGTTTAATTAGGTTAGATTATGTTAGATTAAGTAAGGTTGCGTTAAATTAGATTAAGTTATGTTAAGTTAGGTTAGTAAATTAGGTTAGGATACGTTAAACTAGGTTAGGTTAAATTACGTTATGTTAGGTTATGTTAGGTTAGGTTAGGTTAAAGCATGGAACTTAAGACCCACAAATATAGCAAAAGTTTTAAGACTCAATACGACAGACAGACGGACAGACGGACGGACGGATGGACTACAAAACATCACTAGGATTTCGGTCCTGTCCCAAAAAAAAACCCTAAAAATCACCAAAAAACGGAACAAAATACAAAAAAAAATAATTTGAAAAACCCTATTCTAAATCACTGTCCTACGAGAATATTGAAAAATCAAAAAGGAAAAAAAGAAATAAACTCACAGAATATAACTTCCTCATTCTAAACGGATAAGAAAAAAATACAACATTCTTCACTTTGTTTTTTGTTTTTACCACCACATTAAATTATTATCTCGGAGCAAAAAAAAAGAACATTTCTAATTTGACAATTAAGACATATTTTTGTTGAATATATAATTTTTGAAGCAAAAAAAAAAAAAAAAAAAAAAAAAAGATAAGAAAAGAAAAGTAAAACAATTCAATTATTGTATAGCGATTTTGAAGAGTAATTGAGAAATTTCGACCCTTAGATTATTGTCTGCTCAAAGTAAGTGGTTAAGTAGAATGCGAACCCATAAAAAAACCACAAATGACATAAGTACTGGTTTTCTTTGAGAAATTTTTTATTTTTTTTTTTATTTTCTCTTTTTTTTTTTTTTTTGCTCGCAATAATCTTTTCTAAAATTTTATGGACAATCTAAAATTTCATGATTGGTAAAATGTTTAAATTGATTGAAGGATTTTTTGTTTTATTTTATTTTCTCTCTCTCTCTCTCTCTCTCTCTCTTTCTCTTTCTCTCATTCAAAAAATATACATTGAAAAATCGTTTCAAATATATTATATTTATATATATATAGACTGTATTTACAAACACACAGGGTTGAAATTATACCCTAGGGACTTGTTGCCAAGTACCGTTACGGTGTTAAAACATGCAATAAGTATATGGAATGAGAAATGAGAAGAAGTTAAATTGTTTAACGGTAAACACCATAGTTTGACGGGGTATTTTTCACCATGATTAGCATAATTTGAAAATGTAATTTAGGAGTTATCAGAGTGCAAAAAAAAGCAACGACAAAAAAAAAAAAAACAATACTTAACGTATATTAGCACATGAAGACAATTATGCTTCTGTATTTGCTTCTATAAAATTTTGTTGATCTAAACGCAAAAATATTGTTATCACGAAAAAAAAAAATCTTTACCTGAAACAGGGATATATTTCTGTAGATTAGGGAAAACTTTCGCTGTATCAGTGAAATATATCGCTGATCTAGGTGAAAATTTTTTTGCCTGTTGGTATATGGATTTGTGGTCGGGAGGTTATTTTACGTTAGGTTGCTTTAGGTTAGGCTAGGTTAAATTAGGTTATGTTACTTTAGGTAAGGTTACTTCAGGTTAGGCTAGGTTACTTTAGGTTTGGCTAGGTTAGAATTAGGTTACGTTACTTTAGGTTATGTTACTTTAAGTTAGGTTACTTCAGGTTAGGCTAGGTTAAATTAGGTTAGGTTACTTTAGGTCATGTTATATTAGGTTAGGTTACTTTAAGTTAGGCTAGGTTAACTAGGTTATGTTACTTTAGGTTACGTTATTTTAGGTTAAGTTACTTTAGTTTACGTTATTTTAGATTAGGTTGCTTTAGGTTAGGCTAGGTTAAATTATGTTAGGATAGGTTAAGCTAGGTTAAAATAGGTTATGTTACTTTAGGTTAGGTTAGTTTAGGTTATGTTATCTCAGGTTAGGTTACTTTAAGTTAGACTAGGTTAACTAGGTTATGTTACTTTAGGTTGTGTTATTTTAGGTTAGGTTAAGTTAGGTTAGTTTAGGATATGTTACCTTAGGTTAGGTTAGGTTAGGTTAGGTTAGATTTGATTACTTTAAGTTAGGTTAGATCTATTTTGTGTATTTTGACTTAAAAATATCAAAACATAACCTAAAATTTTTTTTGCTTCTAAGGTCCCTTTCTTAGCGTCACGTCACAATATATTCTTAATAAAAAAAAAAATTCTAAGGCAACGAAAAAATATAATATACTTTCATTATTCAATTTTTCTTCATTAAAAAAAATTATAGCAAAAGAGTAAGTGATTTTTTTTCACCCCAAGCATCTATTGTAAAGAATTGAAAAATGTTTAAAGAGAACTTTCAGCAAAAAAAAAAAAAAAATAATAAATAACCCAAGGGATGGGGGATATTCGACACAAAGAGAGTTTTTTATGACTTGCGATGGCACATGAAGAAGGTGCGAGTATATATAGAGATGGCCACGCCACGGTTGAGAGCAGATTAATACGATAGTAAAGCGATCGAGATAGGTAGAAATTGCATGTTACAGGTAATTGGCAATTTCTGTAACGCGATACAGCTACTTTTCTTTTCATGAAGAATTCTTTAATTTTAAGAGTTGTCTCCATATATCCTATTTTTAACAAAAAAAAAAAAATATATATATTTCAATTTTCTTTTAGCGAAAAAACTTTTTTTCTATAGAGAACAATAATTAAAACCTAATATAGATACAATAGATTTTAACAGGGCTTACGTTACCTTAAGTTACGTTAGTTAAGGATAGGATAATTTACGCTAGGTAAGGTTAAGTTAGGTTACTTTACCTTAAGTTACGTTAGGTAAGGTTACGTTAGGTAAGTTTACGTTAGGTGAGGTTACGTTATGTTACGTTAAGTAAGGTTAGGTTAAGTTTCCTTAAGTTACGTTAGGTAAGGATAGGATAAGTTACCCTAGGTAAGGTTAAGTTAGGTTACGTTACGTTAGGTTACGTTAGGTAAGGTTAGGTTACGTTACCTAAAGTTACGTTAGGTAAGGATAGGATAATTTACCCTTGGTAAGGTTAAGTTAGGTTATGTTAGGTAAGGTTACGTTAGCTGAGGTTACGTTACGTTAGGTAATGTTATGTTATGTTAGTTAAGGTTAAGTTTTTTTATGTTACGTTACGTTAGGTAAGGTTAGGTAAGGATACGTTAGTTTACGTTACGTTAGTTAAGATTAAGGTAGGTTAGTTTATGTTACGTTACGTTAGGTAAGGTTAGGATACGTTACATTACGTTAAGTAAGATAAGGTTAAGTTTCATTATGTATGTTGAGGTTAGGTTACGTTAGGTAAGATTAGGTTAGGTTACGTTAGATTACGTTACGTTAGGTAAATTTTGGATTGGTTACGTTACGTAAGGTTAGTATAGTAAAATTTTTTTCTACTTTAGGAAAACGTTTCGCTATTTCAGTTAAATCTTTTTATAATTATAAAATTTTGCATAAAAATTTTTTTTTTTTCTTTATGGCAAAAAATCGTTGGAATTTATTTTGCAAATATATTCTTTGAAGATATGCCATTGGGTAAAAGGTTATTAAATTATTTCAATGTTAGCTTCGCTATTAGCGCATCACTGGTTGTATATGCAACAGGAAATTATTACTCTTCACATACCATCTCTAACACGAGGGAAAATTAATGAAAAAAGAAAAAATTAAAAAAAATTAAATTGCAAAATCTTCTAATTAATACAATTTTGTTCAACGAATGATGATGATAATGATGATGATGATGATGATGATGATGATGATGATGATGATGATGCCCCTGTCATATCAATGTAGAAAATTTTGAAACAATATTCACGACAGAATCTCTCTCTCTCTCTCTCTCTCTCTCTCTCTCTCTCTCTCTCTCTCTCTCTCTCTCTTACTTTTAGTCGACAATTAACTTGAAGTTAATATTTGCTTCCTTAATCATGAGTTATTTTTAGTTTTAAAAACTGAATGGCGTGCAAACATATAACATCATCTCTTCCATATAGAGGTTATACTCTAAATGTCACAAGTATGCGGAAAAAAAGAGAAAGAATATATGAAGGAAGTTAGTTATCAAGAAGAGAATAAAACAACCCTCGCTTCGTATATATATATATATATAAAAGGCAAACACTATTTATAGGAAACTGGTTGTATATAACTTGTAAATCCACATTGGCCATTTCAAACGCTATTTTAATAAAGATTTTTGCCTTTTGCCTCCGCAAGCGATATTGATCCCCACTATTTTACACACACTGAAATTAAGAAATTTGAAAAAAAAAAAACAATTTTTTTTTCCTCTATGAAAATATGTAATTTTTTTGCATTTTTGATCCTCGCGAGAGAAAACAAAAACGGGGTGGGTGGGGGGAGGGGGAGAGGAAACAGAATGGACATAAGACACCACAAAAGGGTGTCGTGGTTTAAAGAGATGATAACCGCAAACAACTCGAATGACTTGTTTACAAATCAAAACCTCAAACACAGATCAATAACTCTCTTGCGAAACATTTTCGGTAGTCAATATAAACAATAAAAATGTTTAAATTAAATTAATATTTTTATACATTCTCATCACATTATAGTTTTAAATTGAAAAGATTAAATTCCTAAGATTAGTAATTAAAATTATGCTTGGTAAATCAAAATGATTTTGAAATTTGTGATTATAATAGTTTTTTTTTTTTTTTTTTTTTTTTTTTTTTTTTTTTTCTGGGGGTATTTTATAATTAAGCCAAAAAAAGTGTGAGAAAAGCATATAATTGTCATTTTATCAAGGAAGTGAAATTTTCGATTAGCTGGAGTTTATAAATCAATGCAACGGCGCCTTGGCTTCCGAAGAAGTTGAAAGAAGATACTACTAAATGCCGACTCTCTTGAGACACGTAGCATAACCAGCAAAGCAACTGGCTGCAACTAGGAATACACACATCCACACACACGCATTGATTACGCAAGTCATTGAGCATTCGAGACAGGCGCCGTACGCTAATTGCTACCTCCACTATGGGTTCATTCTATACACAAGAAAATTTTACATTCACGCCAAATCCTGTATTTTAAAAAGGATGAAAAAAAAAGAAATTTTTTTAATATAACGGAAAATGGATAATTAATCGTTTGATATAGAAAATTTTTTTTATGACTGTAAACCAAAAATATAGTAAAATTAAACTGAAACTCAAGTAAAACTAAACTAAAACTAAACTAAAACTAAACTAAAACTAAACTAAAACTAAACTAAAACTAAACTAAAACTAAACTAAAACTAAACTAAAACTAAACTAAAACTAAACTAAAACTAAACTAAAACTAAACTAAAACTAAACTAAAACTAAACCAAAACTAAACTAAAACTAAACTAAAACTAAAACTAAAACTAAACTAAACTAAAACTAAACTAAAACAAAACTAAACTAAAACTAAACTAAACAAAAATTGAACTAAAACTAAACTAAAACTAAACTAAAACTAAACTAAAACTAAACTAAACTAAAACTAAACTAAAACTAAACTAAACAAAAATTGAACTAAAACTAAAACTAAACAAAAATTGAACTAAAACTAAAACTAAACTAAAAGTGAACTAAAACTAAACTAAAACTAAACTAAAACTAAACTAAACTAAAACTAAACTAAAACTAAACTAAAACTAAACTAAAACTAAACTAAAACTAAACTAAAACTAAACTAAAACTAAACTAAAACTAAACTAAAACTAAACTAAAACTAAACTAAAACTAAACTAAAACTAAACTAAAACTAAACTAAAACTAAACTAAAACTAAACTAAAACTAAACTAAAACTAAACTAAACTAAAACTAAACTAAAACTAAACTAAAACTAAACTAAAACTAAACTAAAACTAAACTAAAACTAAACTAAAACTAAACTAAAACTAAACTAAAACTAAACTAAAACTAAACTAAAACTAAACTAAAACTAAACTAAAACTAAACTAAAACTAAACTAAAACTAAACTAAAACTAAACTAAAACTAAACTAAAACTAAACCAAAACTAAACTAAAACTAAACTAAAACTAAAACTAAAACTAAACTAAACTAAAACTAAACTAAAACAAAACTAAACTAAAACTAAACTAAACAAAAATTGAACTAAAACTAAACTAAAACTAAACTAAAACTAAACTAAAACTAAACTAAACTAAAACTAAACTAAAACTAAACTAAAACTAAACTAAAACTAAACTAAAACTAAACTAAAACTAAACTAAAACTAAACTAAAACTAAACTAAAACTAAACCAAAACTAAACTAAAACTAAACTAAAACTAAAACTAAAACTAAACTAAACTAAAACTAAACTAAAACAAAACTAAACTAAAACTAAACTAAACAAAAATTGAACTAAAACTAAACTAAAACTAAACTAAAACTAAACTAAAACTAAACTAAACTAAAACTAAACTAAAACTAAACTAAAACTAAACTAAAACTAAACTAAAACTAAACTAAAACTAAACTAAAACTAAACTAAAACTAAACTAAAACTAAACTAAAACTAAACTAAAACTAAACTAAAACTAAACTAAAACTAAACTAAAACTAAACTAAAACTAAACCAAAACTAAACTAAAACTAAACTAAAACTAAAACTAAAACTAAACTAAACTAAAACTAAACTAAAACAAAACTAAACTAAAACTAAACTAAACAAAAATTGAACTAAAACTAAACTAAAACTAAACTAAAACTAAACTAAAACTAAACTAAACTAAAACTAAACTAAAACTAAACTAAACAAAAATTGAACTAAAACTAAAACTAAACAAAAATTGAACTAAAACTAAAACTAAACTAAAAGTGAACTAAAACTAAACTAAAACTAAACTAAAACTAAACTAAAACTAAACTAAACTAAAACTAAACTAAAACTAAACTAAAACTAAACTAAAACTAAACTAAAACTAAACTAAAAGTAAACTAAAACTAAACTAAAACTAAACTAAAACTAAACTAAAACTAAACTAAAACTAAACTAAAACTAAACTAAAACTAAACTAAAACTAAACTAAAACTAAACTAAAACTAAACTAAAACTAAACTAAAACTAAACTAAAACTAAACTAAAACTAAACTAAAACTAAACTAAAACTAAACTAAAACTAAACTAAAACTAAACTAAAACTAAACTAAAACTAAACTAAAACTAAACTAAAACTAAACTAAAACTAAACTAAAACTAAACTAAAACTAAACTAAAACTAAAGTAATTCTTACTTATTTTTAATTTCAAATTTTTAATTCAAATTTGACGCAAAATTTAAATTTGAATTTACCGCGAAATTTTAGTTATACCTAACCTAATGTAATTATTCAATCTAACCTGATTGATTTTCAACCAACCCTAATTGATAAGTAATAAAAGATAAGTTTTTTTAAAAGTAAAATATCTAATTAAAGCTTTTTCAATTGGATCATACAGGGTTGGGTAGTAAAGAGCTACTTTTTGAGATATACAACTGGAAAATGCAGGGTTGGGCAGGGAAAAAATACTTTCTGTAATTCCCAAACTTAATACCTTGTTTTCCTGGGACTTTTATCTACAATTACAGACCAGGATTGGGTAACTCTAGTTTATTTTTATTTCTCATCTGGATAATACAGGGATGGGTAGGTAAAATCCTCTTTTAAAGATAAACAGCTTCTCAACCTTGCTTCTATTAAAATTCTAGTACTTTTTCTACAAAATTGGTTTGTTTTCATTGTAAACACTCGACATTTTTCATAATTGTCGTCAACTACCGCACCCTACTCTAGTGAAAATTCAGTGATTTTATTGTTAAATTTAAAAGTTTCTAAATTTTCTACTAGAGCAGGGTGCGGTAGATGACGACCATTATAAAAAATGTCGAGTGGGAACAATGGAAAATAACCAATTCAAAAAGCAGGGTTGGGTAGCTACAAAACTGGCTACAAAATTTTTTTTCCTAATTTGAAAATGCAGGGTTGGGCAGCAAAAAATACTACCAGTGATTCTTAAAATTGATTCCTCTTCAAACCTCTAACTTTAGAAATAAAATTACATAACAGAGTTAGGTCACTTGAGTGAATCTTTTGCCTAAATTGAGAGTACAGGGTTGGGTAGTATAAAACAAAATACTTCCAGTGATTCTCAACCTTGATTTCTTGTCACTCCTGTGACTTTTGTCTAAAATTACATAGCAGGGTTGGATCACTCTACGATATATTCTCAACAGGGTTGGACAGTAACACCTGCTTCCAGTGATTCCCAAACTCGTTCCCTTTTCCATTTTGCGATATTTGAGTAAAATTTCATAGCAGGGTTGGATCACTCTAGTTAACTTTTTTCCTAATTTGAAAATGCAGGGTTGGGCATCAAGAAATACAACCAGTGATTCCCAACCTTTATTTATTGTTACTCCTGTGACTTTGGACTAAAATTAGATAGCAGGGTTGAGTCACTCTACGATATATTTTCAACAGGATTGGACAGTAAAAACTACTTCCAGTGATTCCCAAACTTGTTCCCTTTTCCATTTTGCAATATTTGAGGAAAATTCCATAGCAGGGTTAAATCACTCTAGTTAACTTTTTTCCTAATTTGAAAATGCAGGGTTGGGTAGCAAAAAAATACAACCAGTGATTCTTAAAATTGATTCCTTTTTTAACCTCTAACTTTAGAAATAAAATTACATCGCAGGGTTGGGTCACTTAAGTGAATCTTTTGCCTAAATTGAGAGTACAGGGTTGGGTAGTATAAAAAAAAAATACTTCCAGTGATTCTCAACCTTGATTTCTTGTCACTCCTGTGACTTTTGCCTAAAATTACATAGCAGAGTTGGATCACTCTAGTTAATTTTTTTCTTAATTAAATGCAGGGTTGGGTAGTAAAATATTACTCCCAGTGATTTCTAACCTAGTTTCCTTGTCGCTTCTGTGATTTTTGTCTAAAATTACCTATCAGGTTTGGATCGTTTTTAGTTAATTTCTTTATCCAACTGGATAATACAGGGTAGGGTAGTAAAAAGCTACTTTTAGAGATAGGCAACTTGAAAATTGCAGGGTTGGGTAAATACCATGTTACCTTGTTATCCAGGGAGTTTTACCTTAAATTACACACCAGGGTTGAGTAACTCTAGTTATTTTCAACTAAATTTAAAAAGCATGGTTGGATAGCTACAAAATTGAGCTTTTTTTGGTAAAATTAACTCAAAAATTACTATTTTATAACAGAAAAAAATTCCGATATGTTCTCGTGGCAAAAATACTTATTTGACTTTTTTATCTACCGTGCGGAAATTTAAGTTATTAATCATTTGCCTTCCAATACAAAAACAAAAGAAATAAAATTTATAAATAAAAACTTTCATATTTTTCCAAACTATTAATTTCGCAACGTTGCACAACAATAACACACTTAAAGTAAAAAAAAAAACTTTCAAGTCGGAAAGTAAAAAGGTCGAGTTGATTTCATTCCTACGCAAAAATATTCAGATTAAATATATAGGAACGACTTTTGGCAAGCAAATTGAGTGTAGTTAACTCGAATTTACGAGACAGCTTTAGTAGTCTCGACAAGCGAATAAAATAAACCAATTCTAAAAAAGTGCAACATTTTCAAAAAAAAAAAAAAAACACGCAACTCTACAGAATGAGAGAAATTGTTTCATTCACCAAAGTGATTTTAAAATTTATAAATAATCGTCATTTATCTTCTAGAAAAAAAAAAATTCCGAGAGAGAAAGAGAGAATTACTTGGAATTCCTGAATCCATAATTGAATCAATATCTTCGATCGATGTTACTAACCGACAGTGGTGGGGGGAAGGGTTTTTTTTTTTTTTTTTTTTTATTGTTGTGGCGTAAAGTGCAAACTATTTCCAGGAAATGGTTACGTGTTTCCTGATGTTAAGTATATGCTTACATTCGATCTCAAGCGTTCATCTTCTTAGCGTGTTTGCAACCATTGCTTCCTGAATTATATACCTTTATCACAAGAGGTCATTATCAACAATTTATCCTGGTGGTGCGGGTTTGTTAAAGAACATTCGAATCAGAAGGGCAAATAACAATTGCTAATATACAGCTAAGTGAAAATTACTTATCCTCAGTTTCAAGCGCCATAACTACTATTATATATTATTGCAAAGATTTAAAAAAAAAAGGATCTAAAAGGATTTTAATAGCAGAAGGCAAAAAAAAAAAAAGAAAGAAGGACTTACCCTTAAGCTGCGTTGTCTCAATCGCGAACATATTTAGTGCCAGTAACTGAAGAAGACGAGTTCCCGGAAGTGGAAGAGGCGAATGTTGCAACAATGCTCTGAATTCCCTCAGCATTTGGATTCCTGCTTCTTGGAAGGTTTCCATTCTGAAAATTACGAAAGAAAAAAATTAGCAAAATAGGAAAAAAACAACAACAACAACAAAATAAAAATTATTATAGTAACCGGCAAAAGTTATATACAATAATCTTGAGAAGGTAGTTTGCGCGCAGGTCGATTAAAGCTAAGCGCATCCGTAACGCATTTATCAATGTCACTTTACTTGCAAAACGTGGCGAGGACGCGTAAAAGATCAAATATATATATATATATATATATAGTCTTGCCGGAGAATCCTGTCTCATTCGATGTGTTTGCTACAAGGGTGTGACTCTATAGATAATTTACCCGGAAGCTCATTTATCTTCTAGTTACAAGCCATATAACCAAAGGACAAGAACATTCCAATCGAAAGTTCACTTTAATCGAAATGTTAACATTCCTTGACACATGTCCACTTCGCGTTAAATTGTATATAACGTTGAATGAATATATAAGCGAAAAAAAAAGTGGTTTAGATTAAAAACAATAGATAGTTAGTTAGTCGAATGAGTGTCTCGTTATCGTACGATTCATTGATTAGTTATTTGCCAAGATTGAAAAAGGAACATCGAAGAGACGAAGCAAATGTCCATGATCGAAATCTAAAGTTGCAGGTTCTCAGCGCGGTTAACGATTCTAATGAAAAGTCCCTAAACCTTCATTATAACGGTATTCTAACACAATCTTAGAGCAACTTGAAAGGGTCACAAACAACATCTTATTCTTGAGGGACCACTTGGAAAGATTCCCCCCAAAAAGTGACTCCTGGAGGTTCTATCAGAATTCCGCCGGAACTTCCAACGTAATTTCCAATGGAATTCCATCGGAGTTCTAAAGAATTTCCGATGGGATTCCCACGGAATTCCGATTATTTTTTTTCAAAAATTTTAGAGTCCTTATTCCATCGGAAATTCTTTGGAACTCCGATGGGATTTCCGATGGAATTACTTTGGAAGTTCCGGCGTAATTCTGATAGAGTTCTAAAGAATTTCCGATGGGATTCCGACGGAATTCCGATTAATTTTTTCAAAAATTTTAGAGTCGTTATTCCATCGGAATTCCGTCGGAATTCCATCGGAATCCAATCAGAAATTCTTTGGAACTCCGATGGGATTTTCGATGGAATTACTTTGGAAGTTCCGGCGGAATTCTGATAGAGTTCTAAAGAATTTCCGATGGGATTCCGACGGAATTCCAATTAATTTTTTCAAAAATTTTAGAGTCCTTATTCCATCGGAATTCCATCGGAATCCCATCAGAAATTCTTTGGAACTCCGATCGGATTTCCGATGGAATTACGTTGGCAGTTCCGGCGGAATTCTGATAGAGTTCTAAAGAATTTCCGATGGGATTCCGACGGAATTCCGATTAATTTTTTCAAAAATTTTAGAGTCCTTATTTCATCGGAATTCCATCGGAATCCCATCAGAAATTCTTTGGAACTTCGATCGGATTTCCGATGGAATTACGTTGGCAGTTCCGGCGGAATTCTGATAGAGTTCTAAAGAATTTCCGATGGGATTCCGACGGAATTTTGATTAATTTTTTTCAAAAATTTTAGAGTCTTTATTCCATCGGAATTCCATCGGAATCCCATCGGAAATTCTTTGGAACTCCGATGGGATTTCCGATGGAATTACGTTGGAAGTTCCGGCGGAATTCTGATAGAGTTCTAAAGAATTTCCGATGGGATTCCGACGGAATTCCAATTAATTTTTTTCAAAAATTTTAGAGTCCTTATTCCATCGGAATTCCATCGGAATCCCATCAGAAATTCTTTGGAACTTCGATGGGATTTCCGATGGAATTACGTTGGAAGTAGCGGCGAAATTCTAATAGAGTTCTAAAGAATTTCCGATGGGATTCCGACGGAATTCCAATTAATTTTTTTCAAAAATTTTAGAGTCCTTATTCCATCGGAATTCCATCGGAATCCCATCAGAAATTCTTTGGAACTTCGATGGGATTTCCGATGGAATTACGTTGGAAGTAGCGGCGAAATTCTAATAGAGTTCTAAAGAATTTCCGATGGGATTCCGACGGAATTCCAATTAATTTTTTTCAAAAATTTTAGAGTCCTTATTCCATCGGAATTCCATCGGAATCCCATCAGAAATTCTTTGGAACTTCGATGGGATTTCCGATGGAATTACGTTGGAAGTAGCGGCGAAATTCTAATAGAACCACCAGAAGGGGCACTTTCCGGTGTATTTTTCTAAGTGGGGTTTACTACTGTTTTTGTAGCTATCCAACCCTGCTTTTTAAATTTAGGAGAAAAAGTACTAGAATGTCAATTGCAGCTAGGTGAAAAAGATGTTTATCTCTAAAATATAATTTTTTACTACCCATCCCTGTATTATCCAGTTGGGAAAAGAAATTAACTAGTTACCCAACCTTGTTATGTAATTTTAGGTTAAAGGTTCCAGAAAAACAAGGTAACAAGTTTGGGAATTACAGAAATTATTTTTTCCCTGCCCAACCCTGCATTTTCCAGTTGTATATCTCAAAAAGTAGCTTTTTACTACCCAACCCTGTATTATCCAATTTGGAAAAGAAAATTAACCAGAACGATCCAACCCTGATAGGTAATTTTAGGCAAAAATCACAAAGAAAATAGGTTAGGAATCACTGGTAGTAATATTTTATTACCCAACCCTGCATTTGCTAATTATGGAGAAAGTTAACTCTAGAGTGATCCAACCCTGTAATGAAATTTAACTCAAAAATAACATAATTGAAAAGAAAACAATTTTAGGAATCACTGAAAGTGGTTTTTAGTACCCAACCCTGAACTTTTTAGGGTATATTTCCATTCTCCCCACTCGCTATTTGTCATAATTCTCGTCAACTACCGCACCCTGCTCTAATAGAAATTTAGTAACTTTAAAGTAACTTTTAATTTTATCAATGTAGTTACTAAATTTTTACTAGAGCAGAGTGCGGTAGTTGACGAGAATTATGACAAATAGGAACAGTGGGAATAGGGGGGGAATGAAAAAATGAATGAAATAAATGCGACAATGAACCAGGGTTGGGACACTAACATAATTATAGAATTACGATTTTTGTTACCCAATTCTGTTATCTATTTTCAAACTACTGTAAACAGTAAATTATGGAAATTATGATTAGACAAAATGGGTATTTTTAAAACACTAAATATCGGTTTAACATATTTTTTTCTGTAAAAAAAAAATAATAATAAATATTATTTTAATTATTACTGTAAAAAATTCTTTAGATTATAAATAATAACATCAAATTCTCCTCGATGTAAAATATTAATTTTTAAAATATGCAAATAATTTTAGTTACTATATTTGAATAAAAAATTGAAAGTGATTTTTTTTTTTCATTTAATTTTGAGGATAAAAGTATTTTGCAAGGAAATGAAGAAAAACAGATGTAAAAACAAAGGTGAGGGGGGAAACAAGGCATTGATCATATGAAAACGGCAGGAAGCTCAGAGTAAGTAAACACCGTCTCGAGATCGACGATTCATCGACTATCATTGAATTAGGATATCGTGTACCTGTCAATCTGGGCGTTAATAATACTTAGAGTTCACGAAGAAGAAGAAGAAGAAGAAGAAGCGAAAAGGAAGAAACGCGAAAGGAAGGAAGATTGCACGCAACGTGTACTTAGATTGTGGGAACGTGATAGTAGTACGAAAAAGAAATGGTCCTTATTATACCTTCGTGTTGTAATACCGGCAAAAAAAAAAAAAAAAAAAAGATCAAACATCAAAATTTTACGATATTAAGGGTTTACATACAATTCTTCATTTTTCAAAATGTTCAATCATTATTTCATAACAAAAGGATATCCCTAGGATATCCATAGGATATCCATATCAATGGTCGATATCCTAGAGTGGTCCCCAGGATATCTTGGGATATCCATAGGATATCCCTAGGATATCCAAACCGCCGGTCTGTAGGACATCAACAGGACATCCATAGGATATCCCTAGGATATCTAAACCACCGGTTTGTGGGACATCAACAGGACATCCATAGGATATCCCTAGGATATCTAAACCACCGGTTTGTGGGACATCAACAGGACATCCATAGGATATCCACAGGATATCCCTAAGACATCCACAAAATATCTATTGGATATTATATCGCAGGATATCCATGGGATATCCTCATGATGTCCGAGGGATATTCTTAGGATATTCACGGGATATTCTCACTCGTATAGTCTCATAACCCTCACAACAAAAGGATATTCAGGATATCCTTGGGACGATCTGGGGATATCGATTTGTTTTCGGCGGTTTGGATATCCCTGGGATATCTTAGAGATGTCCATGGATATCCAGAGGATATCTTAGGGATATCCGAATCGCCAAAAGCAAATGGATATCCCCAGGACGTCCCAGGGATATCCTGAATATCCTTGTGTTGTGAGGGAATGACTTTAAAAACAGTATCCTGAGAATATTTTCTTGACATCGAGAAGATATACTGAGAATATCCTGAAAATATCTGTGAGATATCCTGACGATATCTATGGGATATCCTGATGATATCTGTGGGATATCTTGACGATATCTATAGGATATCCTGATGATATCTGTGGGATATCTAAAGGACATTTATGAAAGTCTATAGAAATATCCAGAAGATATCCTGTGGATATCCTCAGATATCCATGGGATATCCAAACCGCCGATTTTTTAGATATCCTTAAGAGATCCTTTTGATATCCATAGAACATCACTAGGATATCTGCGGGATATTATCAATATATCCCAAGATATCTTGTGTTATTAGGGATTATTGTTAATTTAACCCTTAACTACTACAATTCAAACGTAAATGGCACAACGGGTCTACTGTACCCATATGGTGTTAAATTATCAAAAAAGAATTTTTGGGTGAAAATCTGAGCTAATATTAATAAAACTAAATAATTATAAAATTATTTTTACAAGAAACTTAATTATTAAAAGTTATTAAAAAAAAAAAAATTCCTCTTTATTTGGAAACAATGTTACAAAAAAAAATGTAAATATTCCAAATAAGGTAAAATGGAAAAGAATCTACAATAAGAAGTTCTTGGAAGAAGATTTGTGCGTTTATTAAATAGGATGCAACGCGAATACCAAGCACTTTAACCTACACGTATGCATTTTGCGGTGAAGCTAAAAGGCAAGCACTAAAGTAAAGGTTCAGTAGCTATTTTAGTCATAAACTATAAAATGGCTGTCTATATAGATAATAATCATTTAGAATCATTACCGGATAATTTGGGTCTGATAACGGCTTCTAATATGTATATGTGTCATTTAATTGAAGACTTTGTGTTATTATAATGTATTTCTAAGTTCTTTGGCATTATTAAAAATCAAAAGTATTTTATTAAGAGAATTTAGAAATTTTATTAAAAATTTTATTGTAGATAAACTCAAAAAAAAATGTTGCCGAAGAAATTCAACTACCATTGGGTATAGTTGACTAGAAAGTATAGTTAAACTAACTACTTTTTTAGTTAATCTAATAATGTTGATGTAGTTAATGTAACTATTTTTAAGAAGTTAATAAGTAATAGCTGATTTTACGTAAATATGTAGTTAAAGTACAACTACAGGTCGTTAGTAAAATTAACTTTCTTAAGGTAGTATAAACAAGTGGAATTGTAGACAACTGAAAATTTGAAGAGTATAGTAAATCCAACTATACTATTCACCAGTTATATGAAATATCTAGTAAAAGGAATTATTTTCTTTAATTAATATAACTGCTTTTTGAATAGTAAATTTTTTCCTAATTTCTATGATTTTATAGGCTTCTATAAAATTCTTGTTGTAGAATTAACAAGTCGTCTTTAATTAAAACTATTACTTTAAGTATAGTAAATTTTTACTATTTTAATTAATTCGATAAACTTAAAGAAGATTTTTGATGTAGAATTTACAAATCGTTTCCAGTTAAAACTACTACTTTAAGTAGTAGATTTTACTACTCAATACAATAGGCTTTAAGAACATTTTTGTTGTAGAATTAAGAAATCCTTTGTGATTAAAACTACTACTTTAAGTAGCAATTTTTTACTATTTTAATTGATTCAATAAGCTTCAATAAGCTTGTTTTTGTTGTAAAATTTACAAATCGTTTCCAATTAAAACTACTACATTCAGTAGTAGCTTTTACTACTTAAAGTGGTTCAATATAGGCTTTAAGAATAACAATTATGTTGTAGAATTAAAAAATCCTTTGCAATTAAAACTATCACTTTAAGTAGTAGATTTTACTGCACTATGCAATTAAACAACTTATAAATTATAATTAAAAGATGAAAAATTTACAAGTGAAAACTTAAAAAGAATAGTTATAGAAACTAATAAAAGTAGTAAAAATGACTACTTTAAATAGTTAAATTACCAATTGGACAAGCAGAAAGTAGTTTTCGAGTAGTTTGCAGACTGTCGTAGCGAGAGCGTGCGTGGTTAGTCGGTTAAGGTATTGGATAGCGAGCGTTAGGGTCGAGGGTTCAATTCCCGTCGGTTAGAAATTTTCTCTGTTAGGTACATAATTGTTAGGGCAGTATAAAATAAGCGTCAGTCTAGAAGAGAGGATGAAAAAAAGTCAATTCTACTGATAATAAACAATAATAAATAAAAAATAATTTTATTTTCCTATTTTAAGTAGTAAAATCTACTATACTTATAGTAGTAGTTTTAATTGCAAAAGATTTTTAAATTCTACAAAAAAAAATGTTCTTAAAGCCTATTGAACTACTTTGAGTAGTAAAGTTTACTACTTAAAGTAGTAGTTTTAATTGCAAAATATTTATTAAATGTACGAAAAAAATGTTCTTAAAGCCTATTAAACCACTTTAAGTAGTAAAATCTACTACTTACATCTTGAGTTGTTTTAACATTTTTAAATTCAGTTAATACAATCACAAAATGTCATTCTAACCAATTACATTTTTAATTGATTTAACTATTTTTCTATAGTTAATAGAATCGTTTAAATTCAGTTAAGGACCTATTGTACTACTCAGAGTACTCTCTAAATCTGAATTAGTAAAAAAAGTTTACTAATTTGAATTAGTGACTCACTTTTTGCTTCTCAATTAGTAACATTTTACTAATTGTTAGTAAAAGTTACTAATAATTAGTAAAATTTTACTAATTGTTAGTAAAAGTTACTAATAATTAGTAAAATTTTACTAATTGTTAATAAAAGTTACTAATAATTAGTAAAATTTTACTACTTGTTAGTAAAAGTTACTAATAAATTAGTAAAATTGTACTAATTGAGAAGCAAAAAGTGAGTCACAAATTCAAATTAGTAAACTTTTTTACTAATTCAGATTTAGAGAATAGTTAAAAAGTAGTAAAATCTACTAGTTTTTTTTCAGTGATATTATTTTAATAGTTTTACTATTTTAGAAATGAAAATTTATAATTAAAGTAATTAACTATTTTTCTGTTATAAAAAACAAAAAAAAAAAAAAAAACTAATAATTTGAGGGATAATTAGAAGAATTCGATATCCATTGAGAGCTCATCTCCCACAACTAGTTTTGCTTCGTATTTTGCTGGACCGATCTATAACTCTTGAAGTTAAACTTGTAATTAGGATAACGGGAAAAGAACGCTAATACCGTCTCCTATAGATTATGGCACGACCATCGAGAGAGAGAGAGAGAGAAGACTAGTGTTCAAGTTCTTATTAATGCAGCAATCTTGGATATTCAGGTATATAACTATCAGTCCAAGTGTGTCTAAGAGTATCCGCACAGCAAAGGACACTATCAGAGAGGACGTACCGGGTAAACGAGCAAACAAGTTACAGACAGTATATATATAGATAATGCGCTGGGCATTAGCTAAACAATTATTGAAGAACCGTTTCAGAAATACTATAAACATCAGAATAACATCCCAACCAAAAATTTCAGTATTATACCAGTACTGAACCAGTACTCGGCCAGTACTAAACCAATACTGAACCAGTACTCGGCCAGTACTGAACCAATACTGAACCAGTACTCGGCCAGTACTGAACCAATACTGAACCAGTACTCGGCCAATACTGAACCAGTACTCGGCCAATACTTAACCAGTACTGAACCAGTACTGAACCAATACTGAACCAGTACTCGGCCAGTACTGAACCAATACTGAACCAGTACTCGGCCAATACTGAACCAGTACTGAACCAATACTGAACCAGTACTCGGCCAATACTTAACCAGTACTGAACCAGTACTGAACCAATACTGAACCAGTACTCGGCCAGTACTGAACCAATACTGAACCAGTACTCGGCCAGTACTGAACCAATACTGAACCAGTACTCGGCCAATACTCAACCAGTACTGAACCAGTACTGAACCAATACTGAACCAGTACTCGGCCAGTACTGAACCAATACTGAACCAGTACTGAACCACTACTCGGCCAGTACTGAACCAGTACTGAACCAATACTGAACCAGTACTCGGACAGTACTAAACCCATACTGAACCAGTACTCGGCCAGTACTGAACCAATACTGAACCAGTACTCGGCCAATACTGAACCAGTACTGAACCAGTACTCGGCCAGTACTGAACCACTACTCGGCCAGTACTGAACCAATACTGAACCAGTACTCGGCCAGTACTAAACCAATACTGAACCAGTACTCGGCCAGTACTGAACCAATACTGAACCAGTACTCGGCCAGTACTGAACCAATACTGAACCAGTACTCGGCCAATACTGAACCAGTACTCGGCCAATACTTAACCAGTACTGAACCAGTACTGAACCAATACTGAACCAGTACTCGGCCAGTACTGAACCAATACTGAACCAGTACTCGGCCAATACTGAACCAGTACTGAACCAATACTGAACCAGTACTCGGCCAATACTTAACCAGTACTGAACCAGTACTGAACCAATACTGAACCAGTACTCGGCCAGTACTGAACCAATACTGAACCAGTACTCGGCCAGTACTGAACCAATACTGAACCAGTACTCGGCCAATACTCAACCAGTACTGAACCAGTACTGAACCAATACTGAACCAGTACTCGGCCAGTACTGAACCAATACTGAACCAGTACTGAACCACTACTCGGCCAGTACTGAACCAGTACTGAACCAATACTGAACCAGTACTCGGACAGTACTAAACCCATACTGAACCAGTACTCGGCCAGTACTGAACCAATACTGAACCAGTACTCGGCCAATACTGAACCAGTACTGAACCAGTACTCGGCCAGTACTGAACCAGTACTGAACCAATACTGAACCAGTACTCGGCCAGTACTAAACCAATACTGAACCAGTACTCGGCCAGTACTGAACCAATACTGAACCAGTACTCGGCCAGTACTGAACCAATACTGAACCAGTACTCGGCCAATACTGAACCAGTACTGAACCAGTACTCGGTCAGTACTGAACCAGTACTGAACCAGTACTCGGCCAGTACTGAACCAGTACTGAACCACTACTCGGCCAGTACTGAACCAATACTGAACCAATAGTCGTTTTAACTCTGGTAGCCATTACTGGTAAAATGTTATCATCCTAAAGTTACGCCAACTCTGGCGCCAATACTGGTTGCCAGTACTGCGCCAATATTTGTCAGTACTGCGCCAGTACTTCGCCATTAGTGAATTTTTGATTGGGATTGTATATAAACTAATTTTTTTAGTTCATTTTCATTATTTCAAATTATCCAAAAGATTACTGTAATTCTTTAATTTTCCGAATGAAATAAGATAGACAATTAGGAGATTTTAAGTCAATTAGGAGGAAGTTCTTTGTAAAAGAGTAAAGCGGAAGAAAGAAAAGAAGATGAAGAAGATTAGAAAGAAGCATTTGGGATGAAAAAGGAAAGAATCTTTCTGTTATAGGAGGAAAATTATACCAACTTAGGGTCGACTAATATAGAGGCAAATGGTTGTTGAGCATTCTTGCAAATAACAAGATCTCAGCCACGAGCCAGAAGAGTGAGTTTCTTCCCACAGTGTTTCTCTCGTTCTTTCGTTAAGGCATTGCGTTCTCTCTTGTCCAAGTGCCGACGCACGGTGGCAAATTTACGGTATACGTAACGTCTCACTCGATTTCTCCCTTCAAACTATTTTATATAATCTAGGTAATTCGTTACATAACTGATGTATAATTCTCTTTATTTTTTAAATTCAAAATAAATTTTAATTACAGAAATAAGAAATTTTAATCAATTTTTTTTTTTGAAATTCAATCAAAGTTTTATTTTTTTTTTATTTTTGGTGTTTTTCATAGCAGGGTTGAATCACTTTAACTTAACTTTTTACCTAATTCGCAGGATTGGGTAGTAAAATATTACTCCTAATTTAAAATATTAATTTCCTAATTTAAACCTAATTTCCTTGTCACTTCTGTGTTTTTTTTGTTATGTTTCCATTGTCACCCTTGCAATTTGTCATAATTCTCGCCAACTACCGCACCCTGCTCTAGTAAAAATTTACTAACTTTATAGTACATTATGGTAATTATAATTTTTCCCTGCCCAACCCTGCAATTTTTAAATTGTATATCTTTAAATTGTGCTTTTCACTACCCAACCCTGTTTTGTCCAGTATGGAAAACAAATAAACCGGAACGATCCAACCTTGCTAGGTAATTTTAGGCAAAAATCATAACGAAACTAGGTTAGGAATCACCTGGTAGTAATATTTTATTACCCAACCCTGCATTTGCTAATTATAGAGAAAGTTAACTAGAGTGATCCAACCCTGTAATGGAATTTAACACAAAAATAACAAAATTGAAAAGAAAACAAGTTTGGGAATCACTGAAAGTGGTTTTTAGTACCCAACCCTGCACATTTTAGGGTATATTTCCATACTCCCCATTCGCTATTTGTCATAATTCTCGCCAACTATCGCACCCTGCTCTAGTAAAAATTTAGTAACTTTATAGTAACTTTTAATTTTAACAACGAAGTTATTAAATTTTTACTAAAGCAGGGTGCGGTAGTGGACGAGAATTATGACAAATAGGAACAGTGGAAACCAACCTTTTGCCTATAATTACCTATTAAGATTGGATCGTTCTAATTAATTTCTTTTTCTCAACTGGATAAAACAGGGTTGGGTAGTTTAAAGCTACTTTTGGAGATAAACAACTTGAAAATGCAGGGTTGGGCAGGAAAAAAATACTTTCAATAATTCACTAATTTGTTACCTTGTTTTTCTGGGACTTTTACCTACAATAACACATCAGGGTTGGATAACTCTAGTTAATTTCTTTTCCAAACTTTATAATACAGGGATGGGTAGTTAAAAACCTCTTTTTAATTTAAAAATCGTAATTCTATAATTATGTTAGTGTCCCAACCCTGCTTCTTTGTCGATCTTATAAAATTTTCATTAATTAACATAAAAAGCAGGGTTGGACAGTAAAAAAATATTTTCAGTGATTCTCAATCTCGATTTATTGTCATTCCTGTGACTTTTGCCTAAAATTACACACCAGGGTTGAGTCACTCTAGAAAATATTCGCAACCTAAGTTTGATTTCCACTGTTCCTATTTGCCATAATTCTCGTCAACTACCGCACTCTGCTCTAGTAAAAATTTAGTAACTACATTGTTAAAATTAAAAGTTACTTTAAAGTTACTAAATTTCTATTAGAGCAGGGTGCGATAGTTGACGAGAATTATGACAAATAGGGAGTGGGGAGAATGGAAATATACCCTAAAAAGTTCAGGGTTGGGTACTAACAACCACTTTCAGTGATTCCTAAAATTGTTTTCTTTACAATTACGTTATTTTTGAGTAAAATTCAATTATAGGGTTGGATCATTCTAGTTAACTTTCTCCATAATTAGCAAATGCAGGGTTGGGTAATAAAATATTACTACCAGTGATTCCTAACCTATTTTCTTTGTGATTTTTGCCTAAAATTACCTATCAGGGTTGGATCGTTCTGGTTAATTTTCTTTTCCAAATTTGATAATACAGGATTGGGTAGTAAAAAGCTACTTTTTGAGATATACAACCTGAAAATGCAGGGTTGGGCAGTAAAAAAAATACTCCCACTGATTCTCAACCTTGATTTCTTATCAGTTTTGTCTAAAATTACAAAGCAGGGTCGAGTCACTCTAGAAAATATCTATAATTTAAGAGTACAGGGTTGGGTAGTAGAAACTACTTCCAGTGATTCCTAAATTTGTTTACTTTATAGTTTTTTGATTTTTAACTAAAATTCCATAGCAGGGTTGGATCACTCTAGTTAACTTTTTTCCTAATTAAATGCAGGGTTGGTTAGTAAAATATTACTCCCAGTTAGATCGTTCTAGTTAATTTCTTTTTGCAACTGGACAATACAGGGATGGGTAGTAAAAAAATCTTCTTTTACAGATAAACTACTTCTCAACTTTGTTTTAATTAGGAGGAAAATTAAATAGAGTGATCCTCCCCTGCTATGGAATTTTACACAAAATTCACAAAATTGAGAAGAAATAATGTTTGGGACTCACTGGAAATAGTTTCTACTACCTAACTCTGCACTCTTAAGGGCTTGTTTCCATTATCCCAACTTGCCAATTTGTCGTAATTTTCGTCAACTACCGCACCCTGCTCTAGTAAAAATTTAGAAACTTAATAGTAACTTCTAATTTTAATAATGTAGTTACTAAATTTTTACTAGAGCAGGGTGCGGTAGTTGAAGAAAATTATAACAAATTGGCTAGTTGGGATAATGGAAACAAACCCTTAAGAGTGCAGGGTTGGGTAGTGATGCAAAAACTTGTTTACTTTATGTTTTTCTGATTTTTGAGTAAAATTCCATTACAGGGTTGGATCAATCTAGTTAACTTTCTTCATAACTAGCATATGCAGGGTTGGGTAGTAAAATATTACTCCCAGTGATTTCTGACCTAGTTTTCTTGTCACTTCTGTGATTTTTGCCTAAAATTACCCATCAGGGTTGAATCGTTCCAGTTAATTTTTTTTTCCCCACATGGATAATACAGGGTTGGGTAGTAAAAACCTCCTTTTACAGACATACAACTTAAAAATGCATGATTTGGGCACAGAAATAATACTTCCACTAATTCCTAAACTTGTTACCTTGTTTTTCTGCGACTTTTACCTAAAACCAGGGTTTGGTAACTATTTCATTTCTTTTCCCAACTAAATAATACAGGGATCGGTAGTTTAAAATCTTCTTTTAAATAGATTTACCATGAGATAAAATTTACCTCCGTCTGACGCCTCATTTTGCAATACAGATTATATATATATATATATATATATATATATATATATATATATATATATATATATATATATATATATATATATATATATATATATATATATATATATATGTATATATAATTCCAATATAAACTCTCTGAAGACTCAATTGAATGGATTCCGGCTCGAAAGTGTTAGAACTTGAGCAATGATCGGGAATTGACCGGGATACCATTTGAGGCCAGATTTACATGCATATGCACTAAACACAGCGACATGATCAACAGAATGTATCTCAGAAAGATATTAGACACAACTCACAAGAGAAGAGAAAAGAGAGAGAAAGAGAGACAGAGGCAGAGTAGAACACTTTAGGGCATAACGGTAATTGTACGACTCATGTGCCCTGAACAAAATAGAAAAAAAATTTTTAAAAAATATATGTTGTGAATTGAACAAGGAAAGAGGACAGAGCTTTCTTTACGGAGGTGTGACACGCCACTACCAGCAGCTCTCTTGGACTCTATATCGACGATGTCTGTGACTAACAAGTTTGCACTTTAGCGCATAACGGGGTATTGGCTGCGTTCCATAGATCAGCGACTCTGACCTGTGACTACGCGTAGGTTTGCTCCTTTTAGTGTCCTTTAATCGAAATCGTGTCTCACCAAATGTGGCTGATATAAACCTATAATGAAGAATCAAAATCACATCAGCGGCAAGAACAGAGTCCTTGTATCGAAATTAGATTTTTAAAACGTGTTCTTGACCAATTATCTCAATATTTAAGATTCGAGATTGCAACACAAAAAAAAGGATGGCGCAAAGCATACCATAGTAACTGTTACCATAGTAACTGTTGCCATAATAACTGTTGCCATAGTAACTGTTGCCATAGTAAGTAACTGTTACCAAAGTAACTGTTACCACAGTAACTATTCCCATAGTAACAGTAGCCACCGTAAGTAACTGTTACCAAAGTAACTGTTACCATAGTAAATGTTACCAAAGTAACTATTCCCATAGTAACAGTAGCCACCGTAAGTAACTGTTACCATAGTAACTGTTGCCATAGTAACTGTTGCCATAGTAACTGTTGCCATAGTAAGTAACTGTTACCAAAGTAACTGTTATTAAAGTAACTATTACCAAGTAACTATTGCCAAAGTAACTATTGATAAAGTAACTGTTACGCTAGTAACTGTTACCATAGAAACTGTTACCCTAGTAACTGTTACGCTAGTAACTGTTACTATAGTAAATGTTACTAAAGTAACTATTCCCATAGTAACAATAGCCACCGTAAGTAACTGTTACCAAAATAACTGTTACCATAGTAACTGTTACCATAGTAACTATTGATAAAGTAACTATTGCCATAGTAACTGTTTCCATAGTAAGTAACTGTTACCAAAGTAACTGTTACCAAAGTAACTATTGCCAAAGTAACTATTGATAAAGTAACTATTGCCATAGTAACTGTTTCCATAGTAAGTAACTGTTACCAAAGTAACTGTTACCAAAGTAACTGTTACCATAGTAACTGTTACCATAGTAACTGTTACCATAGTAACTGTTACCATAGTAACTGTTACCATAGTAACTGTTACCATAGTAACTGTTACCATAGTAACTGTTACCATAGTAACTGTTACCATAGTAACTGTTACCATTGTAACTGTTACCAAAGTAACTGTTACCATAGTAACTGTTGCCATAGTAAGTAACTGTTACCAAAGTAACTGTTATTAAAGTAACTGTTACCGAAGTAACTATTCCCATAGTAACAGTAGCCACCGTAAGTAACTGTTACCAAAGTAACTGTTACCAAAGTAACTGTTACCATAGTAACTGTTACCATAGTAACTGTTGCCATAGTAACTGTTGCCATAGTAAGTAACTGTTACCAAAGTAACTGTTACCAAAGTAACTGTTACCAAAGTAACTGTTACCAAAGTAACTGTTACCAAAGTAACTGTTACCAAAGTAACTGTTACCAAAGTAACTGTTACCAAAGTAACTGTTACCAAAGTAACTGTTACCAAAGTAACTGTTACCAAAGTAACTATTGCCAAAGTAACTATTGATAAAGTAACTATTGCCAAAGTAACTATTGCCAAAGTAACTATTGCCATAGTAACTTTTGCCATAGTAAGTAACTGTTACCATAGTAAGTGTTACCATGGAAACTGTTACCATATACGACGGACGGACGGACGGACGCCAAAGCGAAACTATATTGCTTTTTGCCCTGGGCCACGAAACCCTTAAAAACATCCACAAAAATTATGAATTAAAATAACGAAAAAATAATCAATTTTTTATACTACTAACGACCTTGTCTAGTGAAAAAAAAGTCCCTTGAAAACTCGTTCGACGCTTCTTCGTCTTTTTTCACTTTCTCGCCAAAAAAGAAAAGAGTGCAAAAATATCACCCGAAGAGAAGGGCTCGACACCAAGTCGCGACGATCATCGCGATAGCGTGGCGACTAACCATATTCTTTTTCATCTTTTTTTTCTTTTTCTTCTCTTCACATATATAATTTTAAACTGCCCACAATAGAGGGAATCAATATTAAAAAAAAAAAAAACAAAAGCTATTGATTGTATGATCGCGGTGGGAAAAAAATGCACTTCTTTTTTTTTTTTTTTATAAAATATTTATAAATAAATATATATTTATCAAAAACCTGTTATCGTCAACAGGAACAAGATTATATTGCGTATACATAATCTCAAGAATTCAAGATTATTTATAGAAGGATTATTTTTAGACTATAAAAATAAAAAAAAAAAAAAAAAAGAAGAAGAAATGATTTGAAAAATAAAATTAAAAAAAAAAAAAAAAAAAAATGAGAGAATGTAAAGAAGGAAAAGACATACCGGTTCTCGGTGGGTACTTTAATTGCGATTATTTGTTGAAATTGTCACGCGCCCTGAACACGACTATAACCAAATAGTTTTTTATATAAAAAAAAAAAAAAAGAATCTTATATTACAATTAATTTTTTCTTTTTTGTTTTTGATAATATAGATGCAAAAAAATTTGTTTTTCGAATCAATATGTTCGATGACGCGTATCATATTATATAGGAGAGCGTCCTTGCCAGCAATGCGAAAGTACATAACAGACTGTAATGAGCCATTGGCTTAGATCTCAATGTGCGATAAGTAAATGGCTCTCCAAGAGCACAATTCCAAATGGTTATTAAACAATCGTTTTCAGATAGGGATCAATTTATTTAATGGGCAAAAGTAGCTGTGAATCGAAAAGCAATACACGCACACGACTACATATAAAACTATTAAAATCCCTCATAAACAAATACATACATATATATATATATATATATATATATATATATATATATATATATATATATATATATATATATATATAAATGTTTATTTTCTAAAATGTAAATCGAATTTTTAATCCTAAACGAGTTAGTAAATCAATGTCGTCAAGACTTGAATCGTACGCCTCTCTTGTTCGCCAAAGATATCATCAAATTTATTTCCTTATTTACAGTTAGCATATGTGTGTATAAATGTGTGTGTGTGTGTGTATAGACCACGCACATGCGCGTGTTATAACAATCTTTATTTCCCGCGCAATAAATATTGCAGATCGCCAATCTAGGAACCGTGCGCCGCACAATCATGATGAACAGGTTGTAACCGATAATTAGTTCTCAACATCCATCATCCAATAGAATGCGTAAAATTGATATATTCATATACTCTTGTAAGAATTTAGTAAACAAATCGAATGATATATTTTTCTTTTTTTTTTTTTTTAATTGAAATATTACTTTTTTGTTCAGAGAAAAAATATAAAAAGTCTCCTTTTTTGGTCCTAAGTAACAAATTTGGGAATTCGTGGAAATATTTATTTACCTGCCCAACCCTCTATTTTCAAGTTGTATATCACTAAAAGTATTTTTTTTTGTACTACCCATCCCTGTATTATCCACTTTGGGAAAAGAATTTTTTTAGAGTTATCCAACCTGGAAAACAAGGTAACAAGTTTGGGAATTAGTAGAATTTTTTTTTCTCTACCCAACCCTGAATTTTTAAGTTGTTTATCTCCAAAAATAGTTTTTTACTACCCAACCCTGTATTATCCAGTTGGGAAACAGAAATTCATTAGAACTATTCAACCCTGATGGGTAATTTTAGGCAAATATCACAGAAGCGACAAGGAAACTAGGTTAGGAATCACCGTGAGTAATATTTTACTACCCAACCCTGTATTTGCTAATTAGGAAAAAAGTTAATTTAACCCTGCTATGGAATTTTACTCAAAAATTACAAATTTCTATGGAAAATAAGTTTGGGAATCACTGAAAGTCATTTTTACTGTCCAACCCTGTTGGGAATATTTTCTGGAGTGACACAACCCTGCTATGTAATTTAAGGCAAAAGTCACAGAAGTTACAAGAAATCGATGATGAGAATCACTGGAAGTATTTTTTCCCTGCCCAACCCTGCATTTTTAAGTTTTATATCTTTAAAAGTAGTTTTTTTATTACCCAACCCTGTATTATCCAATTGGGAAACAGAAATTAATAAGAATGATCCAACCCTGATGGGTAATTTTAGGCAAAAGTCCCAGGAAAACAAGGTAACAAGTTTGGGAATTACTAGAAGTTTTTTTTTCCTTGACCAACCCTGCATTTTCAAGTTGTATATTTCAAAAAGTACCTTTTTGCTACCCCATCCTGTATTAGCCACTTGGGAAAAAGAAATTAATTAGAACGATCCAACCCTGATAAATAATTTTAGTCAAAAATCACAGAGAAACTAGGTTAGGAATTACTGTGAGTAATATATTACTACCCAACCCTGCATTGGCTAATTAGGAAAAATGTCAATTAGAGTGATCCAACCCTGTTATGGAATTTTACTCAAAAATCACAAAATTGAAAAGGAAACAAATTTGAGAATCACTGAAAGTGATCACTGCCCAACCCTGCACTCTTAAGAGTTTGCTTACATTGTCCCAACTCGCCATTTTTTTTAATTCTCATCAACTACCGCACTCTGCTCTAGTAAAAATTTGGTAACTTTTAATTTTAACAATAAAATCACCTAAATTTTTACTAGTGCATGGTGCGGTAGTTGACGAAAATTATGACGAATGACGAGTGGGGAGAATAGAAACAAACCCTTATGTGTGCAGGGTTGGGTACTAAAAACTACTTTCAATGATTCCCAAACATGTTATCTTTTCAATTTTGTGATTTTTGAGTAAAATTTCACAGCAGGGTTGAATCACTCTAGTTACCTTTTTTTCCTAATTAGCCAATACAGGGTTGGGTAGTAAAATATTACTCACAGTGATTCCTAACCTAGTTTTCTTGTGATTTTTGCCTAAAATTACTTATCAGGGTTGGATCATTTCGTTTATTTTCTTTTCTCAACTAGATAAAACAGGGTTGGGTAGTAAAAAGCTACAATTGGAGATAAGCAATTGGAAAATACAGGGTTGGGCAGAGAAAAATACTTCCAGTAATTCCCAACCTTGTTACCCTCTTTTCCTTGGACTTTTACTTAAAATTACACACCAGGGTTGGGTAACTCCAGTCAATTTCTTTTCCCAACTAGATAATACAGGGATGGGTAGTAAAATATCTTTTTTTAGAAATAAACAGCTTCTCAACCTTGCTTAAATTGAAATTCTATTACTTTTTCTACTAAATTCGTTGGTTTTCATTGTCCCTACTCGCAATTTGTCATAATTGTCGTTAACTACCGCACCCTGCTCTAGTGAAAATTTCGTAATTTTATTGTTAAATGTAAAAGTTACTAAATTTTTACTAGCGCAGGGTGCGGTAGTTGACGACAATTATGAAAAATGTCGAGTGGGGAAAATGGAAACCAACCAATTTAAAAAGCAGGGTTGGATAGTTACAAAACTAGCGTACCTGTTTAATAAAATTAATCCGATATATGTTCCAGTGGCAAGAATACACAGTTTGTCTAATCATAATTTTCTGTTTAATAGTTTGATAATAGATAAAAGAGTTGGGTAACAATAATTGTAATTCTATAACTATGTGTTTCTGCTTCCCAACTGGATAATACAAGGTGGGGTAGTAAAAAACTACTTTTAAAGATATAAAACTTAAAAATGCAGGGTTGGGCAGGGAAAAAATACTTCCAGTGATTCTCATCATCGATTTCTTGTCGCTTCTGTGATATTTGCCTAAAATTACCCATCAAGGTTGAATCGTTCTAATGAATTTCTTTTTCCCCAACTAGATAATACAGGGTTGAGTAGCTCTGGTAAAGATTTTAATAACTTTATTTTTAAAATTAAAAGTTACTATAAAGTTACTAAATTTTTATTAGAGCAGGGTGCGGTAATTGACGAAAATTATGACAAATGGCGAGTGGAGATTTTGACGAGTGGGAGAACAATAGAAATCAACCAAATTACATAGCAGGGTTGAGTCACTCTTGGAAATATTCCCAACTAAAGAGTGCAGGGTTGGGCAGTGATCACTTTCAGTGATTCTCAAATTTGTTTCCTTTTCAATTTTGTAATTTTTGAGTAAAATTCCATAACAGGGTTGGATCACTCTAATTGACATTTTTCCTAATTAGCCAATGCAGGGTTGGGTAGTAATATATTACTCACAGTGATTCCTAACCTAGTTTCCCTGTGATTTTTGCCTAAAATTACTTATCATGGTTGGATCGTTCTAATTAATTTCTTTTTCCCAAGTGGCTAATACAGGGTTGGGTAGTAAAAAGATACTTTTTGAAATATACAACTTGAAAATGCAGGGTTGGGCAGGAAAAAATACTTTCAATAATTCCCTAATTTGTTACCTTGTTTTTCTGGGACTTTTACCTACAATAACACACCAGGGTTGGGTAACTCCAGTTAATTTCTTTTCCCAACATTATAATACAGGGATGGGTAGTAAAAATCTACTTTTTGATATAAACAAACTTCTTAACATTGTTCAATTTACACTCTAGTATTTTTTCTCCTAAATTTAAAATGCAGGGTTGTGTAGCTACAAAACTAGCTTGTTTGCTAAAATTAATCCAAAAATTACAATTTGGAAGCAGAAAAAATACATTAATTCGATATGTTTCAATGGCAAGAAATACCCATTTTTAATCCAAAAATAACAGTAAAAAAAAAATCACTCTTCTATAAAAGAGAATACAATAATGTCTCTGTTTGGTCCTAAAATCATTTATGTTTCTATTTAGTAATGAAAGTAGTAGTAGTAGTAATGCAAATTTTACTCAAAAATATTTTTTAAAAAAATTAGAAACTACTTCATCCCTCAGTGAGTCGTTTGATCGCGAGACTGATACCTTAGGGGATTGAAGGATACGCAATACTCGCTCCGAGGATAATCGCTCCGCGTGTTATGGCGCACGTTGAGCCCTCTGCTCTGCGGTGTCCGAAGGTGTCCTTGAAGCGGGCGGGGTCGTCACTCTAGCCCTGCTACGGGTAAATGACCATCGCAAATCCATGTGTGTTACCCAACCCACAACGTTAGAGCATCACGTGCATGTACTTTTGAATATGTGTGCTTATATATATATATATATATATATATATATATATATATATATCCAAGAAGGAGAAAGAGCTGCTCCGAACCACACCAAACAACACCATGGCATGCCATCCCATCGCGTGGTATACATTGCGCGCACGAAGATCTCTTTCTCTTCAACCATTCTTAACAAAATTATATACATTCTCTTTTTTGAACACTCTTCCGGACCAGTTTTACAATTAATCTTAGTTTTTAAATTATAGAAACTAAAATCATCGTAAAGAACACAGAAAATTAAAAGGCATTAAAATAAGCTACAACGCTTCTTATTTTAATCCAATTTTGCTTATTTTAATCCATTTTGGTATTAAAATAAGCAAAATTGGATTAAAATAAGAAGCGTTGCAGCTTATTTTAATGCCTTTTAATTTTCTGTGACAGTAACTAATGCCACAGTAACTAATGCCACAGTAACTAATGCCACAGTAACTTAATGCCACAGTAACTAATGCCACAGTAACTAATGCCACAGTAACTAATGCCACAGTAACTAATGCCACAGTAACTAATGCCACAGTAACTAATGCCACAGTAACTAATGCCACAGTAACTAATGCCACAGTAACTAATGCCACAGTAACTAATGCCACAGTAACTAATGCCACAGTAACTAATGCCTCCACAGAAAATTAAAAGGCATTAAAATAAGAAGCGTTGCAGCTTATTTTAATGCCTTTTAATTTTCTGTGATGACATTAGTTACTGTGGCATTAGTTACTGTGGCATTAGTTACTGTGGCATTAGTTACTGTGGCATTAGTTACTGTGGCATTAGTTACTGTGGCATTAGTTACTGTGGCATTAGTTACTGTGGCATTAGTTACTGTGGCATTAGTTACTGTGGTAACAGTTACTATGGCATAGTTATTATCACAGAAAATTAAAAAAAATAAGAAGCATTGCAGCTTATTTTAATGCCTTTTAATTTTCTGTGAATAGATATAGTCATCAAAAAGAGTAGACAAGTTGTTTTTTAGGAAACAAGTTATCTAATATAAGGAATTAATGTGAAAATCAGTAACAGAATCAATTGTTATGATCCTTTCTTGAAAATTTTCTTCCGTATACTATATGAATGTGTGTGTGTTCTCTTAGGGTGGAACGATCGGGTTAAATCATTTTTCCAAGAATCATGGTTGTACGTGTCTCGCCTATCGCGCGACACGACGAACGGATTTCTTGAGCTTCCAGGGAGCATGTTACAGAAGAAGCGGCCTTGGGCGTGCGCGCAACTCAACGATAGAAGCGCTACGATACCCTCTCGCTTCTCTCTTATAGAGGTAATGAGAGTTAAATCCATTACATTGCAAAGTGCAACACGTAACCCAATACAACATGAACCTGAATCTTCATAAGTATGTCCAAGGTAGAATGAATTCAATTGACTCAACTGCACGATCTCCATACATTCTTTAAATATTACTTTTTTTTTTTTTTTTTTTTTTTTTTTTTTTTTTTTTATTTACCTCAACGAAAAGAATTTAAACCCTATTTGTACTAACAATTTTATTTTTTTCTTTTATTCTTCTCGCTCGATTTGTCATGGAACTTCAACTTCTTCTTCATCAATCAAATTCTATAAAGTGTTTTGCGATCAATCAACGAAACTCAAGACATGACAAAATAAAAAAAAAAGTAGAAAGAGAAAATTTCATCTTTCCTGTTTCAAATATACCCTAAAGGCTCTACAGACAAAGTTACAAGAAAATTGCAGAAGGACTTGATTCTGTTGCTCGTATAGCGAAAGCTAAATTTAGTAAAGTAAAGAAAAGGAAGTTAAAAAATAAAGGCGTGCAAGACACCCGGTAGGTAATGGGAGGTGAGAGAGAGAGAGAGAAAGAGGGAGCAAGCAAGCCGAAGAGAATCGTTGTTGGAAGATGCACCGAGACAGACGCTGGAGTGAGACGGTGGTCAGTGGCGCCACGCAATTGTCAATTAACATTTTTACAGTCGTGCAAGAAAACACGAAGCTACGTGTTGGATACTTGAACGTGGAACCAGGGATACATTTCATTATGATTATGTGTGCAATGGATAAAATGGATTGCTAATAGTACGCGCACCCTGACCAACCCCTGGGCGTGAACAATTGGAAACAAGAAAAAAAAAAAAAAAAAAAGATTGCTCATACATGTTACTTTTTTTTTTTTTTAAATCGTGGGAATCTGCCTTTTCTGATCAAGTGAAGAGGCGCCTCTAACATGCACAAGGCGTTATTAGGGCCATTTGCTCTTATTTCTTACCCTTTCCTATATAATTCCCCTTTAATCACTACAAATCGCCATGAAATCAAACATTAATTTCCCCTTAATAACCCCAACAGGTGACTCACTAATCTGCATGAAATCGAACATCAAGTTACTAATTAAAGGAATTTTTATTTTACTATATATATATATAGTAATAACAGTTTGGTGTATAAATATAGATTCCGTTTCTTTTTAGTTTTGGTGACTTCGTTTTTCGATGCTATATATATATATATATGTCAATTGTTTCTTTTTTGTATAGAGAGAAAACAATTTTAAATTCCCATATGTTCTTATGGCAAGAATAACCCATTTTTGCCAATTATAATTTTCTGTTTAGTTGTTTGAGAATTGATAACAGAAGTTGGATAAAAACAATCTTAATTCTGTTATTATGTTAGTGTCCCAACCCTGGATCTTTGTCGCTCTTATGAATTTTTGATTAATAAACATAAAAAAGTAGTTTTTTTTATATTTTTAAGTAAAATTTGCATTACTACTACTACTACTACTACTACTTTCATTACTAAATAGAAACATAAATGACTTTAGGACCAAACAAAGACATTGTATTCTTTTTTACAGAAGAGTGATTTTTTTATTGTTATTTTTGGATTAATAATGGATATTTCTTGTGACTGGAACAGTATTTTTTCTCTTTCCAAATGCTAATTTTTGGATTAATTTTACCAAACAAAATAGTTTTGTAGCTACCCAACCCTGCTTTTTAAATTTAGGAGCAAAAATACTAGAGTGTTAATTGAACAATGTTAAGAAGTTTGTTTATGTCAAAAAGTAGATTTTTACTACCCATCCCTATATTATAATGTTGGGAAAAGAAATTAACTAGAGTTACCCAACCCTGGTGTGCTATTGTAGGTAAAAGTCCCAAAAAAACAAGGTAACAAATTAGTGAATTATTGAAAGTATTTTTTTCCTGCCCAACCCTGCATTTTCAAGTTGTATATTTCAAAAAGTATCTTTTTACTATCCAACCCTATATTAGCCACTTGGGAAAAAGAAATTAATTAGAACAATCCAACCCTGATAAGTAATTTTAGGCAAAAATCACAGGGAAACTAGGTTAGGAATCACTGTGAGTAATATATTACTACCCAACCCTGTATTTGCTAATTATGGAGAAAGTTAATTCAATCCTGCTATGATATTTTACTCATAAATCACAAAGTATGGGAAATAAGTTTCGATATCACTGCAAGTAGTTTTTACTGTCCAACCCTGTTGGGAATATATTCTGGAGTGACTCAACCCTGCTATGTAATTTTAGGCAAAAGTCACAGAAATTACAAGAAATCGATGATGAGAATCACTGGAAGTATTTTTTCCCTGTCCAACCCTGCATTTTTAAGTTTTATATCTTTAAAAGTAGTTTTTTACTACCCCACCCTGTATTATCCAGTTGGGAAACAGAAATTAATTAGAATGATCCAACCCTGATGGATAATTTTAGGCAAAAAATATTTGCATTACTACTACTACTACTACTACTACTACTACTACTACTTTCATTACAAAATAGAAACATAAATGACTTTAGGACCAAACAAAGACATTGTATTCTTTTTTACAGAAGAGTGATTTTTTTATTGTTATTTTTGGATTAGAAATGGATATTTCTTGCCACTGGAACAGTATTTTTTCTCTTTCCAAATTCTAATTTTTGGATTAATTTTACCAAACAAAATAGTTTTGTAGCTACCCAACCCTGCTTTTTAAATTTTGTAGAAAAAGTACTAGAGTGTCTATTAAACAATGTTAAGAAGTTGTTTATGTCAAAAAGTAGATTTTTACTACCCATCCCTGTATTATCCAAATGGGAAAAGAAATTAACTAGAACGATTCAACCCTGATGGGTAATTTTAGGGAAAAGGTTGGTTCCCATTGTTCCTACTCACAATTTGTCATAATTCTCGTCAACTACCCCACCCTGCTCTTGTAAAAATTTTGTAACTTTATAGTAACTTTAAATTTTAACAAAAAAGTTACTAAATTTTTACTAGAGCAGTGGTTGGTAGTTGACGAGAATAATGACAAATATCGAGTCAGGATTTTAGCGGGTGGGAATAATGGAAATAAACCCTTAAGAGTGCAGGGTTGGATAGTAAAAACTACTACCAGTGATTCCTAAACTTGTTTCCTTTTCAATTTTAGGATTTTTAAGTGAAATTCCATAGCAGGGTTGGATCAGTCTAGTTAACATTTTTTCCTATTAATCCAATGCAAGGTTGGGTAGTAAAAAATTACACCCAGTGATTCCTAACCTAGTTTCCCTGTCGCTTCTGTGATAATTGCCTAAAACTACCCATCAGGGTTGGATCGTTACAGTTAATTTCATCTTCCAACTGAATAATACAGGGTTGGGTAGTAAAAAGCTACTTTTAGCGATATACAACTTGAAAATGCAGAGTTGGGCAGATAAAAAAGAATTCCGGTATATTTTTCTGTTTTAAAATAGTAATTTTTGCATTCATTTTACCAATCGGGTATGCCAGTTTTGTAGCTAGCCAACCCTGCTTTTTAAATTTAGTACAAAAAGAGTACTAGAATGTTAATTGAAGCAAGGTTGAGAAGTTGTTTATCTCTAAATGAAGATTTTTTACTACCCATCCTTGTATTATCCAGTTGGGAAAAGAAATTAACTAGAGTTCCCTAACCCTGGTGTGCAATTGTAGGTAAAACTCCCAGAAAAACAAAATTAACAAGTTTAGAAATTACTGCAAGTATATTTTTTCCTGCCCAACCCTACATTTTCAAGTTCTATATCTCCAAAAGCAGCTTTCTACTACCCAATCCTGTTATATCGAGTTGGGAAAAAATATTAACAAGAACGATCCAACCTTGATAGGTAATTTTAGGCAAAAATCACAGAAGCGACAAAAAAACTATGTTAGGAATCACTGGAAGTAATATTTTACCACACAACCCTGTATTTGCTAATTGGGTAACAACAATCGTAATTTTTTTAATTACGTTAGTGTTCCAACCCTGCTTTTTGGTCGCTCTTATAATTGTTTTAAAAAATAAACATAGAAAGCAGGGTTGAGCAGTAAAAAACTACTTTCAGTGATACTTAAACTAGTTTTCATTTCAAGCCTGTGACTTTTGAAATAAAAATAACATAACAAGGTTGGGTCACTTAATTGGGTCTTTTGTCTAAATTGAGATTACAGGGTTGGGTAGTATCACTTTCAGTGATACCGAAACTTGTTTCCTTTTCACTTTTGTGATTTTTGAGTAAAATTCCATAGCAGGGTTGAATTAACTTTTTTCCTAATTAGCCAATGCAGGGTTGGGTAGTAAAATATTACTCACAGTGATTCCTAACCTAATTTCCTTGTCACTTCTGTGTTTTTTGTTTAGATTTCATTGTCACCTTTGCAATTTGTCATAATTCTCGCCAACTATCGCACCCTGCTCTAGTAAAAATTTAGTAACTTTATAGTAACTTTTAATTTTAACAACAAAGTTATTAAATTTTGACTAAAGCAGGGTGCAGTAGTTGACGAGAATGATGACAGTGGAAACCAACCTTTTGCCTATAATTACCTATTAAGATTGGATCGTTCTAATTAATTTTTTTTTTCCTAAGTGGCTAATACAGTGTTGGGTAGTAAAAAGTTACTTTTTGAGAAATACAACTTGAAAATGCATAGTTGGGCAGGAAAAAAATACTTTCAATAATTCCCTAATTTGTTACCTTGTTTTTCTGGGACTTTTCCCTAAAATTACCCATCAGGGTTGGATCGTTCTCGTTAATTTTTTTTCCCAACAGGATAATACAGGGATAGGTAGTAAAAAATCTTCTTTTAGAGATAAACAACTTCGCAACCTTGCTTTAATTAAAATTCTAGTACTTTTTTTTACTACATTTAAAAAGCAGGGTTGGGTAGCTACAAAACTAACATGTTTTGGTAATATTAATCCAATAATAACAATAATAAAAATTATTCTTTTGTAACGTAAAATACGTTAATCCCATATGTTCTAGTGGCAAGAATACCTATTTTTATAAATAAATATATTTTTTTTTTTGTTTTAAGATAAACATTTATTTCTACATCTTCTAATAAAAGATTTTTATTCCGATATGTGGTAAGCATATCCATTTTTATAATGAAATAATTTATATACCCTAAGATATAAATATGACAATTTTTAATTTCTCAAAAGAATTGAAATATAATTTTTGACGGAAATTTGGAGGAATAAAAAACAACCGCAAAATTAAGTTTCAACAAACATTCATGGAATTGGAGATACAAGAGAGAACGGCGCAAGAATGACAGAATTGTTCTTGGGCCAGCGATCGCCAACTATGGATGCAGCAGTCAAGGAGACTGGCGCGCGCGTTTTCTCTCTGTAAGTAAGAAATTATGTAACGTTGCACGGTCTCTGTGCAAGGGCAAGGTCGGTGGCGCTTGAAAATTTACACACGATGTCTCATCAAGGTCAGCAGCCAGAACTCACCCGAGTCTTTTCTCTTCCATAAAACATAGTTGAAGCGCTCGCGATTCTTTATCAAAAAAAAAAAAAAGTCTCCTAATAAATCACAAACGAGTCTACTTTTTAATTAACTCACAAGATTAAAAAAAAAAAAAAAAACAAGATTTAAGGATCTTAAATTAGAAATTACTTTCAAAAATAGTTAACGAAAATAATTATTTCTAAACTGAGATAAAAAAAAAAAAAAACTAATTCTAAAGCGAATTTGTCTCTAAAAATTCATTAAAAATTTTTTTACGGAAACACATTATTATATTTACCAAGTTCAGTAACTCCGTAAAATGTTTAACTTGACACGTTGTCGCATTATGTGAATCGAAAAAATGTCACTGTAATATTTGTTTAAAGAAATCATATTAGCTACCATGAACAACTCGTGAATTCAATTACGTAACTGTTTTCTAGGAAGATTGACGATCTTTTGACATGGCAATGAGATTATGGCGACACTTCTAAGAAACTTCCAAGATTAACAGCAATATGCTTCCTTTTAAAGTTCATTGAACTCATCAACGAACGTGCGAAATTTGCTGCTGCAAGCATATACTCGCCAAAGGTGAGCGCATACATATATATATATATATATATATATATATATATATACAGACAAGAAGGGAATTGCCTTAGAACAGTGATTTGCGGGTGAGAAAAGTAAACTCACCTACGAATGGAGAATTTTATAGTAAACTACAGTTAATGCTAGTCAACAACATACATTCGTTATATCGTGAGTATGACTGCAGTCAGTCATTCTTCGAGTTTCAAATTAGCGACCTTGTATTGACACAAAATTAAAGGAGAGAATTTTTTTTTTTTTTTGGTGAAAAAAAGAATTTTTTTTCCTAGTCGAATTGACTTAATATTGTAATTGTAAAATATTAAGATAAAGTCTAGACAGAAATTTACTGAATTAAGTAAATGTTTTATATTTCGAGTTAATAATTTTGATAATTAAAACATATTGGATTAACGTATTTTACGTTACAAAAAAATAATTTTTTATTATTATTATTTTTGGATTAATTTTATCAAACAAGCTAGTTTTGTAGCTACCCAACCCTGCTTTTGTGAAAATTTTAGTAACTTTATAGTAACTTTAAATTTTAACAAAAAAAGTTACTAAATTTTTACTACAGCAGTGGGCGGTAGTTGACGAGAATAATGACAAATGTCGAGTCGGAATTTTGACGAGTAGAGATAATGGAAATAAACCCTTAAGAGTGCAGGGTTGGGTAGTAAAAACTACTACCAATGATTCCTAAACTTGTTTCCTTTTCAATTTTAGGATTTTTGAGTAAAATTCCATAGCAGTGTTGGATCAGTCTAGTTAACATTTTTTCCTAATAATCCAATGTAAAGTTGGGTAGTAAAAAAATACACCCAGTGATTCCTAATCTAGTTTCCCTGTCGCTCCTGTGATAATTGCCTAAAACTACCCATCAGGGTTGGATTGTTCCAGTTAATTTCTTTTTCCAACTGAATAATACAGGGTTTGGTAGTAAAAAGCTACTTTTAGCGATATACAACTTGAAAATGCAGAGTTGGGCAGGTAAAAAATACTTCCGATATATTTTTCTGTTTTAAAATAGTAATTTTTGCATTCATTTTACCAAACGGGTATGCCAGTTTTGTAGCTAGCCAACCCTGCTTTTTAAATTTAGTACAAAAAAAGTACTAGAATGTTAATTGAAGCAAGGTTGAGAAGTTGTTTATCTCTAAATGAAGATTTTTTTACTACCCATCCTTGTATTATTCAGTTGGGAAAAGAAATTAACTAGAGTTCCCTAACCCTGGTGTGTAATTTCAGATAAAAGTCCCCGGAAAACAAGATAACAAGTTTAGGAATTAATGGAAGTAACTTTTTACTACCCAACCCTGTATTATCCAGTTAAGAGAGAGAAAAATTAGCTAGAACAATTCAATCATGACAGGTAACTTTACCTAAAAATCACAGAAGCGACAAGGAAACTAGGTTAGGAATCACTGAGAGTAATATTTAACTACCCAACCCTGTATTTGCTAATTAAGTAACAACAATCGTAATTTTTTTTAATTATGTTAGTGTTCCAACCCTGCTTTTTGGTCGCTATTATAATTTTTTTTTAAATAATAAACATAGAAAGCAGGGTTGAGCAGTAAAAAACTACTTTCAGTGATACTTAAACTAGTTTTCATTTCAAGCCTGTGACTTTTGAAATAAAAATAACATAATTAACAATAACACAGTGAAAAAAGAATTTTTTCCCTAGGCTGATAATTAGAACATATTGAATTAATGTATTATTTATGTTTGAAAATAGTAATTTTTGGATTAATTTTACCAAACAAGCTAGTTTTATAGCTACCCAACCGTGCTTTTTAAATTTAGTAGAAAAAAGTACTAGAATGGCAATTGAAGCAAGATTGAGCAGTTGATTATCTCAGAAAGAAGTTTTTTACTACCCATCCCTGTATTATCTAGTTGGGAAATGAAATTAACTAGAGTTACCCAACCCTGGTGTGTAATTTTAGGTAAAAGTCCCAGGAAAACAAGATAACAAGTTTGGAAATTACTGAAAGTATTTTTTTCCTGCCCAACCCTGCATTTTCAAATTGTATATCTCAAAAAGTAGCTTTTTACTACCCAACCTTGTATTAGCCACTTGAGAAAAAGAAATTAATTAGAACGATCCAACCTTAATAGGTAATTATAGGCAAAAGGTTGGTTTCCACTGTCGCCACTCGCCATTGTCATAATTCTCGTCAACTACCGCACCCTGCTTTAATAAAAATTTAATAACTTTGTTGTTAAAATTAAAAGTTACTATAAAGTTACTAAATTTTTACTAGAACAGGGTGCGGTAGTTGGCGAGAGTTATGACAAACTGCAAGGGGGACAATGGAAACTAAACAAAAAACACAGAAGTGACAAGGAAACTAGGTTAGGTTATTACTGGGAGTAATATTTTGCTACCCACACCTGCATTGGCTAATTAGGAAAAAAATTAACTGGAGTGATCCAAGCCTGCTATGGAATTTTACTTAGAAATCATAAAATTAAAAAGAAAACCAGTTTGGGTATCACTGTGAGTGATACTACCCAACCATGTAATCACAATTTAGAGAAAAAAAAACACAATTAAGTGACCCAACCTGCAGGGTTGGGCAGGCGAAAACATACTTCCAGTAATTCCCAAACTTGTTATCTCTAAAAGGATCTTTTTACTACCCAACCCTGAATTATCCAGTTGGGAAAAGAAATTAACTTGAACGATCCAACCCTGATTGGTAATTTTAGGCCAAAATGTTGATGTCCATTGTCCCCCACTTGCCATCTGTAATAATTCTCGTCAATTACCGCACCCTGCATTAGTAAAAATTTAGTAACTTTGTTGTTAAAATTTAAAGTTACTATAAAGTTACTAAATTTTTACTTGTGCAGGGTGCGGTAGTTGACAAAAATTATGACAGATGGCGAGTAGGTAACTAGTAATGCGTGATGCCTAACGAAAGGCGCTAATCTCCTTTTAGTTCTAATGTCATTATTGCTTTTATTTAGTTGTTGCTAATTAAATTTTATAATTCCCATATGTTCTAGTGGCAAGCATACCTGTTTGTTAGAATTAATTAAAAAATAACAATTATAAAATTAATTTTATTTCTTTTTCAATTTTGTGATTTTTGAGTAAAATTCCATAGCAGGTTTGGATGACTTTAACTTTTTTCCTAACTAGAAAATGCAGGGTTGGGTAGTAAAATATTACTCCCAGTGATTCCTAACCTAATTTTTTTGTCGCTTCTGTGATTTTTGCCTAAAATTACCTATCAAGGTTGGATCGTTCTAGTTAATATTTTTTCCCAACTCGATATAACAGGGTTGGGTAGTAAATAGCTGCTTTTGGAGATATAGAATTTGAAAATGCAGGGTTGGGCAGGCAAAAATATACTTGCAGTAATTTCTAAACTCGTTATTTTCGTTTTTTTGGGACTTTTATCTAAAATTGCACACCAGGGTAGGGTAACTCAAGTTACTTTTTTTCCTAACTGAATAATACAGGGTTGGGTAGTAAAAAAATCTTCTTTTAGAGATATTTAACTTCTCAACCTTGCTTCCATTGACATTCTAGTACTTTTTCTACTAAATTTAAAAAGCATGGTTGGGTAGCTACAAAACCAGCTTGTTTAGTAAAACTAATTCAAAAAATACTGTTTTGAAAATTGAAATAGAAAAAATACGTTAATCCGATATGTTCTAGTGACAAAAATACCCCTTCTGTCTAGTCATAATCATTAATGCTTCTATTTAGTGTTTGCTAATTAAATTTTATAATTCCCATATGTTCTAGTGGCAAGCATACCTGTTTCTTAGAATTAATCCAAAAATAACAATAATAATAATTACTCTTTTGTAACATAAAATACGTTAATCCGATATGTTCTAGTGGCAAGAATACCCATTTTGTCTAATCATAGTTTTCATAATTTTCTTATTTAGTAGTTGCTAATAAACTTTTATAATTCCGATATGTTCTAGTGTCAAGAATACCTATATTTTGTAAAATTAATTCAAAAATAATAATAATAAAAATTAGAATTTTGTAACGTAAAATACGTTTATCCCATATGTTCTAGTAGCAAGAATACCTATTTTTGTTAATAAATATTTGATAATACGACAATATTAATACCTCGAGAAAATTGGAAAAAAATCCTCAAAATTATTTGAAAAAATTTTGGCAACCTAAAATCAGGTGTACCTAACATCAGGTGATGCTTAACGAAAGACGCTAATAATTTTTCCATGGCAGTAAATTAAAATTTGAAAACCATATCCGATATTTTTGTAAAAACAAAAAAAAAAAGGAGTAGACACACAAGTAGACAGGGATTTATCCAGGATCTTGAAGATGATTGGTAAACGTTAAAAGACGTCAAAAGAGAAAAAAGGAAAAATAAATAAAAAAAAAAAAAAAAAAAAAACAGAAAAAGAAACTACGATTCCTCGAATGGCAGTAAAATCAGCAACAACAGCAGCAGACTGAAGATTATTCCCACCTGTTTACACCTTACACGTAATAATTATTGCTAGAAATAACTCACGACTTTTCCTCGCTTCCGAAGAACGATTTGTTCGCATCTCTCCTCAACTCAATGTGAAAGAGTGTATATATATATATATATATATAGGATACAAGAATCGAGCAACGGAACAGCTTTGTATTACAGACTTGTGCGTTCTTCACCCCCTTCAACCACAAGTTTCTTCTCATGGAACCCTTTGTTCTCTTCGCCTCCTGCATTCAGATTCATCGAGTATCCGGATACGGTAATAACCGCTTCTTTTGTCGAGAAAGAGGTAAAAGCTAAATGGGATTCACTTACGTTACAATATTCTTTTGTACACCACGGGCAATATTCATCCAAAGTATTTCGCTTTCGTTTTTTTCATTTTTTTCATTTTTTTTTTTTTTGTATTCGGTCGGAGAAAAACGAATTGACTTGGAAAAATTAATTAAATAAAAGAAATTTTTGGTCCTTTAAATTTAAAAATTTACCATATAGATAATTTTTTTGCGGTTTTCTTTTTTTTAGACGAATTTTCATTTTTCGAATTGAGAGTTTTGTTTTCTAATTTTTATATATTGTGAAATTTTTTTTTTTAAAGAAATAACCATTTTGCTTAAGTATTATTTTCTGGTTGGAAAATAAAAATGAAAATGTTGTTACTTACCCTATTTTTGTTATCAGCTTCCCGTGAACGTGCAAATATGAAGTGATAAATCTTTTGTTCACCTGCAAAGAAATACGGCATTATTTTCCCAAAGAAAAAAATATAAAGGAAAAAAAAAATTTTCTAAAGTAAACTTATTAAAAAATGTTAAATACAAAATGGAAAATAGAAAAGGGAATACAAAATACCAAAAATTGAGGATTTAATTAAAAAATACTAATTAGCACAAAATACTAAATATCAAGAAAAATACTAAATAGCAAAAAATACTAAATAGCAAAAAAATACTAAATAGCAAAAAAATAATAAATAGCCAAAAATACTAAATAGAAAAATACTAAATAGCAAAAAAATAATAAATAGCCAAAAATACTAAATAGAAAAATACTAAATAGCAAAAAAATTCTTAATTAGGAAAATACTAAATAGAAATATACTAAATAGCAAAAAATACTAATTAGGAAATTACTAAAAAGAAAAGTACTAAATAAATAATACTCAATAGAAAAATACTGAATAGCAAAAAATACTAATTCGAAAAATACTAATTAGGAAAATACATAATAGCAAAAAATACAACATAGAAAAATACTAAATAGAAATATATTAAATAACAAAAAATACTACATAGCAAAAAAATACTAATTAGAAAAATAATAAATAGCAAAAAATTCTAAATAGCAAAAAAATACTAAATAGCAAAAAAATACTAAATAGCAAAAAAATACTAATTAGAAAAATAGTAAATAGAAAAAAATACTAAATAGCAAAAAAATACTAAATAGAAAAATACTAAATAGCAAAAAAATACTAAATAGAAAAATACTAAATAGCAAAAAAATACTGATTAGAAAAATATCATTAGCAAAGAATACTAAAAAGAAAAGTACTGAATATCAAAAAATACTCAAAAGAAAAATACTAATTAGGAAAATACTAATTAGGAAAATACTAAATAGAAATATACTAAATAGCAATAATTACTAATTAGGAAAATACTAAATAGCAAAAAATACAACATAGAAAAATACTAAATAGAAATATATTAAATAGCAAAAAATACTACATAGCAAAAAAATACTAATTAGAAAAATAGTAAATAGCAAAAAAATACTAATTAGAAAAATAGTAAATAGCAAAAAATACTAATTAGAAAAATAGTAAATAGCAAAAAATACTAATTAGAAAAATAGTAAATAGCAAAAAAAAATTCTAAATAGCAAAAAAATTCTAAATAGCAAAAAAATACTAAATAGCAAAAAAATACTAATTAGAAAAATAGTAAATAGAAAAAAATACTAAATAGCAAAAAAATAATAAATAGGAAAAAATACTAAATAGAAAAATACTAAATAGCAAAAAAATTCTTAATTAGGAAAATACTAAATAGAAATATACTAAATAGCAATAAATACTAATTAGGAAAATACTAAATAGCAAAAAAATACTAAATAGCAAAAAAATTAAAAAAAGGCAAAAATAATACATAGAAAAATACTTAATTGAAATATTCTAAATAGCAAAAAATACTAAATAGCAAAAAAATATTAATTAGATAAATAGTAAATAGCAGAAAATACTAAATAGCAAAAAATACTATACAACAAAAAATACTGAATAGCAAAAACTACTATACAGCAAAAAATACTAAATAGCAAAAAATACTACATAGAAAATAATAAATAGAAATATACTAAATAGCAAAAAATACTAAATAGAAAAATAGTAAATAGCAAAAAATACTATACAACAAAAAATACTAAATAGCAAAAAAATACAAAATAGCAAAAAATACTAAATAGCGAAAAAATTCTAAATAGCAAAAAAATACTAATTAGGAAAATACTAAATAGAAATATACTAAATAGCAAATAATACTAATTGGGAAAGTACTAAATAGCTAAAAAAAAATACTAAATAGCAAAAAATACTAAATAGAAATAAATAATAAGCAGCAAAAAATACTAAATAGAAAAATATTAAATAGCAAAAAAAATACTGAATACAAAAAATACGAAGTCGAAAAATTACTAAATATCATAGAAAAAATAGTAAAAAAAAAAAAATGCAAAACAATTACCTCTACACTTGTCAATTGCGACAAATCCTCAGAATCGCTGTCGGGTATAATTGTTTCGTTAGCCGTTGTCGCGGAAGTTGTTCGTCTCATACGTTTGCCGCCTGGATGAATCCATGTTTCTCGTCGCAAACTTCCGCCAATATTGTTGGAACCTTCCTTTTCTTTCATTCGCGCTCTCTCCTTCCATTCGCGTTCCTCTTTTCTTTTTCGTTCGGTGGACTCATACTATTTTTCAAAAATTAAAATCACATTTCTTTTTTATTTTTTCAAAAATTTCATCTATCAAAAAAAAAAAAGTGTCAAGTGCTTTCAAAACACATAATTATTCCAATAAAAATAATAATTAATTTGAATTTTCCATTTAAATATATGGAAATAATTATTTTTTATGTGAATTTTGAAAGAAATAAAAATTTTGTTAAAAACTTACAACTAAAAAAATTTTTTAAAAATTTTAAAAATTAAAATTAATATTGTAAAAATTACAATTTTAAAATATTCTTTGTCAAATGCTAATTCGTAAAATGAAAAATTCTTGCAAAAAAAAAAAATATTATATTTTAATTATAATTATATAATAGAATTCTTTAAAAAGGGAAAATTGTAAATAATAATTTTTATGGGATAATCATGAGACTAAAGTGACTTGTGTGTCTGTATGTCAATTTTCCTTGCAATGGAGACTAAATGAAAAAATAATCTACATTGTAAATTAATTTTTATGATGCTGCAAAAACCTCTAAAAAGTGAAATTGACGTGTTTTAAAACTATCAGGCCTCGAATCGACACACATTAAAGCGCAAAATAAAAGTCATTTCCGTTTGATTTACATTTCCAAAAAAAGGAGAAAAAGTCAAATATTTTTAATTTCAATTAAATTTAATTAGTTAAAATTTAATAATTAAATTCAAATTTAGTTAATTTAACAAAATAAATAAATAATAACAATAATAACAATAATAATAATAATAAAATAATAATAATAGTTAATAAATATTTTACTTTAAATAACTAATTTTATTAGATATTAAATTCATTTTATTAATTCCTTAATACAAATAATTCTGTAAGAATATTATCAATAAAATTTATTTCGAATATTTTGTTTAAAAATTTCGTTAAAAAAAGTTAAAGTCGGAAAAATTTGTAATTTCGTAAAAAAAAAGACAGAAAAAGTCATATAATTCGAGGCCTCAACTATAAATAATAATTCTACACTAAATTAAAAGTTAGAACTACAAAATGAAAAATTATGTTAAAAATCTAAAAGCATTGCCTAAAATTAAAATAAAAAATCAGTGAATTAAATTAAGATTTTTAAATTTAAAAAAAAATTTTAAATTTTCTTTTCTTTTCTTTTAATGTAGAATTTTTGAAAAATTTGAATCGTCCATTAAAATTGAATTACCAAATAAATTTTTTTTTTTTTTTAAATATCAAAACAAATGTAAAACATCTATAAAAGGATTCTTTTAAAATTACTAAAAACTGTAATTATTAAAATTATTAAAAACTATAATTATTAAAATTATTAAAAACTATAATGATTAAAATTACTAAAAAAAATATAATTATTAAAATTATTTAAATTATTAAAACAATAACTGGAAATTTAAAAAAAAATCGTAAAATAAAATTAAATGCTAATTTTTAATGATTCAGCTAAAAAAAAAGTATATGAAAATAAATTATTATTATTATTATTATTATTATTTTGCAAGGTAAACTAGTGACGTGCCGAGATCAAAAAAATTGAAGCTAACTAATTAAAGCATCCTTCTAAATTTGCTTCAGAATTGAATTTTACTTACATAATGTAGATACTGGCAGCAAAAAGAGAAAAAAAAAGAGGAGGTAGAAACAATTAAATTAATTATTCAATTACACGTTAAATCAATGAGTAAATTATTTAATAATTGTCTCACCTTTTTTCTATTTTCATCGAATAAGGCGATAAGACTCTCTCTCGCTGATTGAAATGGATTTGACGCCATCAACGATCGCATATAATAATAAACTGCGTCCAATTTTCTTCTCTGTAAAACAATTTCATCATTTTTATTCAATCAATTTTATTTATCAAATTCTAATTATTAATTTTCATTTATAAATTTTATTTATAAATTTTTATTATTACTTTTAATTATTAATTTTATTTATAAATTTTCATTATTACTTTTAATTATTAATTTTATTTAAAAATTTTATTTTTAACGAAAATAAATTCAAAAATAGCTAATTAATACGATTTTAATAATTTATTTATAATTATTTTTCTTAAAGTAAAAAATTATTATTAGTTTTTTTCTATAATTATTTTAATAATAATTATTAAAAGAAAAGAAAAAAAAAAAAACTTACAGCGTAATGCGCCAATAAAGCAAGTTGATTGTAAGGCCTTCCATTTTTCGGATTAATTTGTTGTGCTTTCAGGTACCAACTAAATTAAAAATTCAATCATTAATAGCAAATAAAAAAAAAAAAATCAAATTAAAAAATAAATACTTATTTTTCATTTGAAAATATAAGACATAAAAACTGCAAAAAATAATTATAATTATTATTAACTCACTGTCTTGATTTTCCATAATTAGTTGTTTCATTTGTTTGTTCTTTATAACGTGCTAAATCGCCAAGAAATAAAAATATTTTTTGAGCACTTATTAAAACAAGACCCAATAATCCTAATCCTTTTGGTGATATTGATGATGTTAAATAGAGATCAATTTTAAAATTATAAACCCTCTCCATAATTGTTAATAAATTTTCCAAATAAATTGTACCCTCATCAATAATATTGAGCATTATTTGTTTACATCTTTCGCGTCCTTCAACATTTTCCTTGGGCATATTTTTTCTTAACATTTCAATCATATTGTAAAAGAGTATTTTCCAAAAATGTTGTTCAACATTTTCTTTTTGACAAAATTTAATATCTGTTTCTAATAAATTTTGCAAACTTTGTTGCAAAAAATGTCTAATATAAGAGACACGTTCCCAATGTGTTTGTAAACCACCGGAACTTATAATCCATTGTAATTCTAAATCGGCGCGTTCAATGTCCAATAGAAGAAAATGATGTTTTGCCGAACGAAAACTGCAAATTAAAAAAAGAAATTTTTATCAAAACATTGCAAACAAAATTTTTTTATTATTTATTAATATTATTATTGTTATTATTATTATTATTATTATTATTATTATTATTAAACAGACATTGGATTTAATCGATTTTTTCGATTTTTTTTCGAAAATACGACTTTTTTCGATTTATTTTAATAAAATGAGACTTATTTGATTTTTTTTATTTTAATAAAAAAATTTTTCAATGAAATATGTTTTTTTTTCTTTTTTTAAATAGACAATGCAGATTTTTTTTAGATCTTCTTTATTTCAATTATTTAACAAATTTTTAACTGAAATTCTTCTCTAAATTAATTATTTACAACAACAATATCAATGAAATTCATAAAGAAAAAAAAATTAAATTTTTTTTAAAAACTAATTTCAATTAAAAATTGTATTAAAAACAATAAATTGTTGAAAAAATTAACAAACAAAAAAATAAGTAAATAAAAATAACCAAAATTTTTCAATTTAAAATCACTTAATATTCAATTATTTTCAAAAATAACAAATTAAAAGCTTTAAAAATTTAATTATTTATAAAAATTTTTCATCTAAAATTATTTTTGAAATTTTGTAATTTCAATTGTTCCTCTCCTGAAAATTCAATTATTTTTAATAATTTTTATAATATTCTTCAAAAATTTAATTATTTTAAAACATTTTGTGAATTTAAAAAATTTTTTAAGTTTACTTTTTGTCTGTGATTACTAAAAATTTCTTCAATGTTTTTTAAAATTTTCAATTTAAAATCAACTAAACTACAATTATTTTTCAAAATTTCAATTAAAATTCGATTTTTATTATTATTTTCAATTCAAAATAAACTAAAATTAAAATATTTTCAAAAATTTCAATTGAAATCCAATTATTTTCAATTTTTTAATTCAAAATCACCTAAAATTCAATTATTTTCAAAATTTTCAATAAAACTTCGATCATTTCAAAATTATTTTTTTTTTTTTTTTTTTTTTTTTATTTGCATTAATAACATTTTCCAAAATTTCAATTCAAAATCAATTATTTTTATTATTTGCAATTCAAAGTCAACTAAATTTCAATTATTTTCTAAAATTTCAATTCAAAATAAATTATTTTCAATTCAAAATCAACAAAAATTAAGATATTTTCAAATATTTCAATTAAAATTCGATTTTTATTATTATTTTCAATTTAAAATCAACTAAAATTCAAATATTTTAAAAAATTTCCATTGAAATTAAATTATTTTCAATTTTTTAATTGAAAGTTAATTATTTTCAAACTTTTCAATTCAAAATCAAATAAAATTCAATTATTTTCAAAATTTTCAATTAAAATAAAATTATTTTCAATTTTTCAATTGAAAGTTAATTATTTTCAAAATTTTCAATTCAAAATCAACAAGAATTCAATTATTTTCAAAATTTTCAATTCAAAATCAAATAAAATTCAATTATTATCCAAAATTAGAATTCAAAATTAATTATTATCAAAATTTTTAATCAAAAATAAACTAAAATTGAATTATTATTGAAAATTTCAATCAAAATTCAATTATTTCCGAAAATTTCAATTCAAAATAAAAGAAAATTCAATTACTTTCCAAAATTTCAATTCAAAATCAATTATTTTCAATTCAAAATCAACTAAAATTAAAATATTTTCAAAAATTTCAATTGAAATTCAATTATTTTCAAAATTTTCAATTTAAAATCAACTAAAATTCAAATATTTTCAAAAATTTTCATTAAAATTCGATCATGTTCGAAAATATCAATTCAAAATCGATTATTTTTATTATTTGCAATTCAAAATCAACTAAAATTAAGTTATTTTCCATAATTTCAATTCAAAATCAACTAAATTTGAATTATTTTCCAAAATTTCAATTAAAATTCGATTTTTATTATTATTTTCAATTCAAAATCAACTAAAATTCAAATATTTTATGAAATTTTCATTGAAATTAAATTATATTCAATTTTTTAATTGAATGTCAATTATTTTTAAATTTTTCAATTCAAAATCAACTAAAATTTAATTATTTTCAAAATTTTTTCATTGAAATTCGATTATTTTCAATTATTTTCTAAAATTTCAATTAAAATTCAATTTTTTATTATTATTTTCAATTCAAAAATTAAGTTAATTTCAATTATTTTCCAAAATTTCAATTCAAAATCGATTAATTTTATTATTTTCAATTCAAAATCAACTGAAATTCAATTATTATCCAAAATTTTAATTCAAAATCAATTTTTTTCTTCAGTAACAGAAATTTTTTTTAAATTTTATTAAAAAAATCACATGAAGTTTAATTATTTTTAGAAATCTGAATTGTAAATCTTTGTAAAATTCAATTATTTTTGAAAATTTCAACTGCAACTCTTTTAAAATTCAATTATTTTTAATAATTTTAATATTTCTTTAAAAATTCAAATTATTTTTGAAAATTTTCAACTGCAACTCTTTTAAAATTCAATTATTTTTAATAATTTTCATATTTCTTTAAGAATTCAATTATTTAAAAAAAATTTCAAATAAAAACTCTAAAATTGAATATTTGTCAGAAATTTTAAACAAAGCATCATCAGTTTTAATTTTCAGAAATTTTTTTTTTTTTTTTAATTTAAAATCTTTTGTAATTTAATTATTAAAAAGAAAATTTAATATAAAAATCTGTAAAACTTAATTATTGTCCGACATTTTTTTTTTTTTTTTTTTGACAATTAAAACTAAAAACCATATATGCAAAAATTTTTTAATTCGAATAAATTGCTTAAATCCAAATTAAAAAAAAATCGTATTTTTTTAATGTAAATCGACTAAAATTACTATTTTTGCGCCATAAAGTTGATACGAAGCCAATTATAATTGTGATTACTATTATTATGATTAATATTTGTTATTATTATTATTAATATTAATGTTATTATAATTTTTGACAATTTTTTATTTACCTTTCTGAATAAGGATCATACCAAGATGGTCGAGAATTACCAAGTTGTTCATTGAAATAAGAAGTGGGCGTACCATCTCCTTGTGTACCTTGAAAATTTGAATGACTCGTAAACATTCCAGGTAATGATTGAAAAACAGGAACATCAGGTTGAGCTATTCCTTCCATTTCTCTAAATAAACAAAAAACAAAAAAAAAAAAATTAATTTACACATTAATAAAACATATGCAATTTTTAAAATTATAAAAAAAATAATAATAATTCTATCTTCCAATTATAGTATAGAAGACTAAAAAAAAAATTAATTAACTAATTAAATGAAAGTGATTATAATTACCTGAATTTTGGTCCTGTTCTACCGCCTGAGGAAGTGACGATAATTGGTTTATTAGGATTATTAGGATCAAAAAGAGTGCGTTGCTGTTGATGTGACTGTGGCCTAGGTGGTGTTGTACTAAGTTGAAAACTATTTGTATCAGGTAAAACAAGAACACCTGGTTGTGAATTATTAAAACCCGATGGTGATTGATGCAAGGAATTAGCTACAGTGGAATGTGACGATGAACATGGCGTTCGTCGACCATCCTCCGAATCGCAAATTGAAATTCGTCTTCCCGATCTCCAATTTTCATCCGAGGGCTGATCTGATATTCTATTAAAAACAATAAAAATAAAATAAATTAGTTAATAAACTGCTCAGAGGTGGAATTTTTTTTTCAAAAAGAATTCTATTTCTTTTTTTTTTTTTTTTTTTTGGAAAAAAAATTAAGAATAATTCCAAGGGAATTATTTTTTTACAAAAAAGAAGAAAAATCTTCATTGGAAAAAAAGAAGAGAAATAATTTGAAAAAATTTTTTTTCCAAAAGGAAGAAAATTCCACTTCCTTATTTGTAATAAAAAAAAAGAAGAAATAATTGCATAGAAATTATTTTTTTAAAAAGAAGATTTTTCTTTTGGAAAAAAAGAGAATTCCAAAACGTAATTTTTTTTTTTTTTTATTTATTTACCTATTTCTATAAAAATCATCATGATTTCTACCGCGATTTCTCTCTTTGCTTGACTCGCGGCTACGTTGAATCGAGCTACGTCGTCGATTATCAAATCTTCGACTATTATTCTGATTATTATTGTAATTATCATTTTCTCTATTTTGCTGATTATTCTGTCGTTCGCGGCTTGTTTCTTGGAATCTGTCCCTTGTTCCACTTCTTTAGCAAACAAAAAAAAAAAAGAATTTTGTTTTAGTTATAGAATTTTTTTCCTTACATAATTATTTATTAGGGTCAACCGGGGTAAATCCGAACGCTTTTAGTAAGTTTCAACAATAACATAAGTTTTTTCTTTAAAAAAAAAAAAAATACTTCCGGTATTCTGGTGCATGAAGTTGTTACTTTACTTCCATAGAACAATTTTATGAGGTAGCAAAAATTTTTGATAAATTACAATCGCAGGAAACTTTGCGTTCGTATTTACCTCGCGATACTTTGCAACTTTCCTAAAATATACCGGGGTAAATACGAACGCCACTGTATTTCAGAAAAATCTTAGGGAAAATAAATTTAAAGTATTGCAATTGTTAAACTTATATAAAAACTCAAAAAAAATACGATAATAAACCTATTATGTAATAATGCATCATATATATAAATACAAATATCAAACAGGTTAAAAATTAAAATGCATTACACAATTAAAACCTTCAATAACTTTATCAAATCATAACGGATTTTTGCAAAACTTGCTACAGAAAGTATTTTGGAGTGATTGAATGTAAATACAAAAATAAATGTCAAATTTTTTAAATTCAAAATGGCGGACTTTCCTAAAACTTATTTTTAAAAATGATGAAATTTGCTAACTCCAAATTCGTAATCAGCGACCCTGAAACCCCCCGAGTAACAATTTTCGAGCGAATCCAATGAATTTTTTAATTCTCGTCCGCTATTTTGAATTTTGAAAAACTGACTTCAAATTGGTAATTAGCGACCCCAAAAACCGTAGAATACCAAATTTTATTAAGATCCTGAAAAACTTTTTTCAACAAATCATTTGGCAAAAAAATTGAAACACTCCTTCGAGAGAATAGAGATTAAGTTTCTGCTTATTAATTACTAACAAGGATACGTATAGAAAGAAAAACTTTTTTCTATATACTTTTATAATGTTAAAATAATAGTGTAATGAAATAAAAACAATTTTGTGTGGCTCTGATGTAAAAAAAAAATTATTGAAAATACCGTTCGGATTTACCCCGGTTTTCCAATTTTCCTGGGTAAATATACGAACGGTCTGATATTATTAATAAAATTTTACAGAAGGAAAAAATCAAAAATAGTTTCTGTTCTAGTATTCATAATAAACAATTATAAATAATAAAATAAATTTTTAGCTTCTTTTTCTTCAAATACGAGACAAAATACTGAAAGAGTGTCAACTTTGATTTTCAATTTTTTTTGCAATACTCGTTATCTTTGTTTATGCTGTTGCTAATTAACAAACGAAAAATGGGATAATACTTAGAATCTCTTCAAGAGGATCTGAGGTATAAATTCTCATATCGAACTTATTTTTAAAAATTTTAATTAAGCTGAAATAATTAGCGTTCGGATTTACCCCGGCTGACCCTAATTACTAATTATTAATTAAATATAAATTTAGAAATTTTTATTTTAAAACAACTTTTCGTTTTTTTAGCTACGTTCACATATTTCTTTTTAACTAGGTTTTTGTATTTTTGTTTTTCTGTTTTTTTCTTTTTTTATGTAAAATAATAAATATGAAAAAGAATATTTCTCACCTATCGCGACCTCCTCTTCTATTTTTTTTCCTCTTTTTACTTCCTCCTGCCGTTGATTGATTTGTATTTGAATTGCCCCGCAAACTCAATACAGATGAGCTACGACTCAATTGTTCAGCTTCTAGTCTTTCATTCAACTCCACCTCCTCTCCCCAATCCTAGATTTAAAAAAAAAAAACACACACAAAGTGAACATTTAAAAAAATAGAAAATAGACCAAAATAAATGGAAAAAAAATAGGAAAAATATATTGAAAATATCGAAGAAAAAAAATCAGATGCAATTTATTCGAAAATGGGACAAGAGAATCTGAATTTCAATAAAAATAAAAAAAAAAATTGAAAAATAGAAAAAAATTTAATCAATATTAAAGGAAGTAAATAAATAAATTTAAAAAAAAATTAATAAATATAAAATAAATCTAATTTCTAGTTACAAAATTAGTTTCTTGTTTCAAACTTACCAAAGTATCAGTTTTTTCAGGCAGTGAATCAAAGGTTTCACTCTTCGGTGAAGTAACATTTGAAATCGTTTGAGATTTCTGCATTTCTTGCGCATTTGATCTTTGACTGCAGAGAAAAAAAAACATTTGAATAAGATTTTCAATTTCAAAGAAAAAATAGAAAAATAAATAAACAAAATTCTGTAAATAAATTAATTAATCAATATTTTAAAAAAAATTAAGTTATGAAACAAAACGAAATTAGTTAATTAATTAATTAAAATTAGTTAATAACAAATCGTTAGATTTATTAACAAGTTATTAATTATATTTCACTGTAAAAAAATAAATATTTTAAAACCTAATAATTTAATATAATTTACAGGCCTCGGATTGACTTAAAGGCAGAAAAAAAATGTTGTTTTAGTCGATTTATATTACAAAAAAAGTCGATTTTTTTTTCTTTTAACAAAAATATTTTACAAATTTTTAAAAATAATTCAATCATAATTGAAATTTTGAATAATAATTTAATTTTCATTGATTTTGAATTGAAAAATTTGAAAATAATTGAATTTTAAAAGATTTTGAATTGAAAATTTTGAAAATAATTTTATTTTAGTTGATTTTTGATTGAAAATTTTGATAATAATTAATTTTGAATTGAAATTTAAAATAATTATTTAATTTTAGTTGATTTTGAATTGAAAATTTTGAAAATAATTGACTTTAAATTGAAAAATTGAAAATAGTTTAATTTTAATTGAAAATTTTGAAAATAATTGAATTTTAGTTGATTTTGAATTGAAATTTTGAGAAATAATTGAATTTTAATTGAAATTTTCGTTAATAATTCAATTTTAGTTTATTTTTGATTGAAAATTTTGATAATAATTAATTTTGAATTGAAAAATTGAAAATAATTGAATATCAATTGAAATTTCTGAAAATAATTGAATTTTAGTTGATTTTGAATTGAAATTTTGGGAAATAATTGATTTTTAACTGAAATTTTGGATAATTATTCAATTTTAGTTTTGTCTTCATTAAAAATTTTGATAATTAATTTTGAATTGAAATTTTAAATAATTATTGATTTTTAAATGATTTTGAATTGAAATTTTGGGTAATATTTGAATTTTATTTGATTTTTAATTGAAAATTTGGAAAATAATTAAATTTTAAAAGTTTTTGAATTGAAAATTTGGGAAATAATTGAATTTTAATTGAAATTTTGGATAATAATTTAATTTTAGTTGATTATTGATCAAAAATTTTGATAATAATTAATTTTGAATTAAAATTTGTAAAATAATCGAATTTTTTTTTATTTTGAATTGTAATTTTTAAAAATAATTGAATTTCAATTGAAATTTATTATAATTCAATTTTAGTTGATCTTGAATCGAAAATTTAGAAAATAATTGAATTTTAAAAGATTTTGAATTGAAAATTTTGAAAATAATTGAATTTTATTTGATTTTAAATTGAAAATTTCGAAAATAATTGAATTTTTGTTGATTTTGAATTGAAATTTTGAGAAATAATTGAATTTTAATTGAAATTTTCGTTAATAATTCAATTTTAGTTTATTTTTGATTGAAAATTTTGATAATAATTAATTTTGAATTGAAAAATTGAAAATAATTGAATATCAATTGAAATTTCTGAAAATAATTGAATTTTAGTTGATTTTGAATTGAAATTTTGGGAAATAATTGATTTTTAACTGAAATTTTGGATAATTATTCAATTTTAGTTTTGTCTTCATTAAAAATTTTGATAATTAATTTTGAATTGAAATTTTAAATAATTATTGATTTTTAAATGATTTTGAATTGAAATTTTGAGTAATATTTGAATTTTATTTGATTTTTAATTGAAAATTTGGAAAATAATTAAATTTTAAAAGTTTTTGAATTGAAAATTTGGGAAATAATTGAATTTTAATTGAAATTTTGGATAATAATTTAATTTTAGTTGATTATTGATCAAAAATTTTGATAATAATTAATTTTGAATCAAAATTTGTAAAATAATCGAATTTTTTTTTATTTTGAATTGTAATTTTTAAAAATAATTGAATTTCAATTGAAATTTATTATAATTCAATTTTAGTTGATCTTGAATCGAAAATTTAGAAAATAATTGAATTTTAAAAGATTTTGAATTGAAAATTTTGAAAATAATTGAATTTTATTTGATTTTAAATTGAAAATTTCGAAAATAATTGAATTTTTGTTGATTTTGAATTGAAAAATTTAAAAATAATTGACTTTTAATTGAAAAATTGAAAATAATTTAATTTTAATGGAAAATTTTGAAAATAATTGAATTTTATTTGATTTTAAATTGAAAATTTCAAAAATAATTGAATTTTAGTTGATTTTGAATTAAAAATTTGGAAAATAATTAAATTTTTAATGATTTTGAATTAAAAATTTTTGGTAATTTTATTTGATATTTTTTTTTTTTTTAATTATAAACAATTGTTAAATTTAAAAAAAATTTTAATTAAAAAATAATTTTGAAATAATTGAATTTTGTTATGAATTTCATTAAAATTATTAAAAATAATGAATTTAGTGAAGAATTTTAATTAAAAATTTGTTAAATAATTGAAATAAAGAAGATCTGAAGAAGATCTGCATTTTATACTAAAAAAAATAGATATTTTATTAAAAAAATTTTTTTTCTAAAAATGTAAAAAAAATCAAAATAGTCGCATTTTATTAAAATAAGTCGAAAAAAAGTCGGAAATAGTCGAAAAAGTCGTATAATCTGAGGCCTGTTATAATAAATTGAAATTATTTATTTATTTATTGAAATTTAAATAAATAATCTATTATTTAATATATTGATTTTGTTGATTGAACATAATTTTAAATGCACAAAAAAAAGAACGAAAACTTGGAAAAATTAAAAAAAAATCTATTTTACTTACTTTTTATAAGACCATTGATTATCAGGCGAGGGACATGTATTTCTATAGGGAATAGAACTCGCTGGTGAAGGTGCACGTGGAGGTGGCATTAACATGCTATCCATTCGATTTAAGCTCTCGATACTGGTATACATTGTACTGTTACTTCCTCGTCGATCGTAATAACTATTTCACAGAAAAAAAAAAGAACAATTTATTAAAATTTCACATATTATTTTTTTTCTTTTTAAATAATTTTTCTTTTTTTTAAAAAAAAAAAAAAAAAAAAAAAAAACTTACCGATTACCATAATCCTGGCTTGGTGTATGCGATCGTGAACTCTGCGCCGAATACTGATCTGGTGTAACAGGTCTGAATGCCGCTGAATTTTCTAAATCATCATTTCTATGTCTTCCTCGTCCTCGACTTCGAACAGGTACTGTGTTCGACCAACTTGTCTGAGGTGGCAATGGACCAGACGGTGGCAAATTTTGCATTGTATGAGAATGTTGAATAGCCGGAGGAAAACGAGACGATCCCTTTTTTTTTTAATTAAATTGCAAAAACAAATAATTTTTTACTAAATTTATTATTTTTTTACTATTTAATATATTTTTTTTATTATATAATGAATTAATTTTGCGCCTTATAAAAATATATAAAAATAAAAATATATTTTAAAAATCAATACCTGAAATGTCACAGTACTTCCATCCCAAGCTTCCTCCGATGAGACGCCAATATTATTAGAAGATTGTAAAAATCCATTTTCAGCAAGATATTTTTTTCTAAAACGAGGTGGTAGCGATTCTAATTTTGTATTCTTCGGAATTGTACATTCTTTCATTCCATGTCTACCCGATGGTGGTTTACCCTGAAATTTGTCAGGATAGCCTGGCTCAACACTTCTTGTGTCACGAATTCGATTTGTATCGAATTTATTATTTGATGGTATATATAAAGGCTCCGAACCCTATATTGTGTGACAAGAAACAAAGAAAAATTTATTTCCTCACGAAAAAAATAAAATCCTACAAAAGATATATAAAAACTAAAAGTTGTATATAATTAAAAAATACATTTAATTTTTAAAAATGTAAATTAATTGAAATTTAAATAAATAATTCTAAATTGTAAAATGAAAATAATAAAATTAAATTAAAAAATAAAAAAAAAAAAAAAGGAGAAATATTTTACCTGTCGAACCTCACGTGAATTGTCTCTTCTATTACCATAATTCTTGCCCGATGGTGAATCCGATCTCCAACGATCTTCATTTTCACCTGGATTTCGATTTCGACGATTACCTGAATACCTTTTGCTGTGATCGTCATTTCGACGAATACTGTCAGTTTGATTTAGAGCAATTGGACGATTACGATAATTGTCACTGTGTTGATTGCGATTTGATCGAATATCCCAATCTCTATGATCATCACGTTCACGATCCTTCTCCCAATTATGATGAACAGGCGATCTAAAAAAAAAATTTATCTCTCAACAACAATTTCTTCAATTGTAATGATTACACAAACAAAAATATACATTTTTTAATCATTAATAATCCTCAATCAGAATGTCTAATAACTAGGAAACAAAAATTCCCTAACTTTTTCTTGATCTAAATTACAGTAAAAAAATTTTTATTTCGATCAAATAAAATTTATTTTAATATACAATTAAATAATTTACCTGTCTATTATATCCACTAATTTCATATATATATGTATTTGAAACCAAATAAATAATATTTCGTAAAAAAAAATAAAATATTTAAGTGAAATAAATAATTTAATTAGAGACGTATTAACATTTAATTTAAAAAAAAAAATTTTACGGCGTAAAATCTCAAATTATCAAATTTGTTATCTTAAATTATATAAAGTAGATTTTTTAGTACATCGAATTTCAAATTAATAAAATTTCAATTTAATGTAATTTATGTCAAGAAAAATTGCATAAAGAACAATTCAAAATCAACTAAAAATCAATTATGTTCAAAAAATTCATTTTAAATTCAACTAAAATTCAATTATTTTGAAAAATTTCAATTCAAAAACAATTATTTTCAAAATTTTCAATTCAAAATCAGCCAAAATTCAATTATTTTCCAAAATGTCTATTGAAATTCAATTATTTTCAAAATTTTCAATCAAAAATTCACTAAGATTTATATATTTTCAAAATTTTCAATTCAAAATCAACTAAAATTCATTTACTTTCCAAATTTTCAATTTAAAATAAAAAAAAAATTCAATTATTTTCAAAATTTTCAATTTAAAATCAAATAAAATTCAATTATTTCCCAAATATTCAATTCAAAAACTTTTAAAATTTAATTATTTTCCAAATTTTCAATTAAAAATCAAATAAAATTCAAATATTACTCAAAATTTCAATTCAAATTCATTTAAAAATCAATAATTATTTAAAATTTCAATTCAAAATTAATTATCAAAATTTTTAATGAAGAATAAACTAAAATTGAATAATTATCCAAAATTTCAGTTAAAAATCAATTATTTCTAAAAATTTCAATTCAAAATAAAAGTAAATTCAATTATTTTCAAAATTTTGAATTCATGATCAACTAAAATTGAATTATTATCAAAAATTTCAATTCAAAATCCATTAAAGTTCACTTACTTTTCAAATTTTCAATTTAAAATAAAAAAAATTCAATTATTTTACAAATTTTAATTCAATTATTTCCCAAATTTTCAATTCAAAAACCTTTAAAATTTAATTATTTTCCAAATTTTCAAATAAAAATCAAATAAAATTCAAATATTACCCAAAATTTCAATTCAAAATCATTTAAAAATCAATAATTATTTAAAATTTCAATTCAAAAGTAATTATCAAAATTTTTAATGAAGAATAAACTAAAATTGAATAATTATCCAAAATTTCAGTTAAAAATCAATTATTTCCCAAAATTTCAATTCAAAATCAACTAAAATTCAATTATTTTCAGAAATTTCAATTGAAATTCAATTATTTTCAATTTTTCAATTCAAAATTAATTATTATCAAAATTTTCAATCAAAAATAAACTAAAATTGAATTATTAACGAAAATTTCAATTAAAATTCAATTATTTCGCAAAATTTCAAATTAAAATAAAAGTAAATTCAATTATTTTCAAAATTTTGAATTCATAATCAACTAAAATTAAATTATTTTCCAAATTTTCAATTTAAAATCAAATAAAATTCAAATATTACCCGAAATTTCTATTTAAAATCAATTAAAATTCAATAATTATTTAGAATTTCAATTCAAAATTAATTATTATCAACATTTTCAATCAATAATCAGCTAAAATTAAATTGTTATACAAAATTTCAATTGTAATTAAATTATTTTCCAAAATTTCAATTCAAAATCAAAGTAAATTCAATTATTTTCAAAATCAAAGAAAATTCAATTATTTTCAAAAATTTTAATTCAAAATTAATTATTATCAAAATTTTCAATAAAAAATCAACTAAAATTAAATTATTATCAAAAATTTCAAGTGAAATTCAATTATTATCAAAAATTTCAAACCAAAATCAACCAAAATTCAATTATTTTCCAAAATGTCAATTGAAATTTAATTATTTTTAAAAATTTTAATTCGAAATTAATTATTATCAAAATTTTTAATCAAAAATCAACTAAAATTCAATGATTATCAAAAATTTCCATTGAAATTCAATTATTTTCCAAATTTTCAATTGAAATTCAAATATTTTCAAAATTATCAATTCAAAATCAACTAAAATTCAATTATTTTGAAAAATTTTAATTTACAATAAAGTAAAATTTAATTATTTTCAAAATTTTCAATTATTTTTAATTTACTCTTCGGAAAATTTAACTATCTGATACCATTTTTCGCTTAAAAATTTTTGAAATTATTATATTTTTGTCTGTAATTTCTAATAAATTTTTTAATGAAATCCTTAAAAATTATAAATTAAAAATCACTTCAAGTTCAATTAATTTTAAAAATCAAAATTTTTAAATCTTTGAAAATTCAATTACTTTTAAAAAATGTTATCCAAAAATTATTTGATAAATTATTTTTAGTTCTGTAAAATTTAATTATTTTCTGAAAATTAACAAAATATTTTGAAATTCAATTATTTCTTAAAAATTCAACTTTAACTCTCTCAAAATTATTATTATTATTTAAAAAAAAAAATTATTTAAAAATCTGTAAAACTTGATTAAGTATTGTCTGAAATTTTTTTGACCATCAAAAACTAAAAATTATGAAAAATTTTTTTAATTCGAATAAACTGCTTAAATCAGGCAGATTATTGTAGTACATCGAATTTTAAATTAATACAATTTCAATTTAACGGAATTTTTGTCAAGCAAAAATAGCATAAAGAAACATTTTTTTTTTAAACTGAATTGTTATTTTAGTAAATTTCGATTTATCAAAATATTTACTTAATAGAATTGTCATTGAATAAATTCACAATTAACAGAATTTCTATTTAACAAAATTCTTAATTAAACAAAGTTTTCATTAATGAAAATTTTAATTCCAACTAATTCTTATTTAACAGAATTCTCATTTATGAAAAATTCTACTTAGTTCTCTTTTTTTTTTGTCAATTTTTCAAGACATAAATTTCGTTAAATTGAAATTATATTAATTTAAATTTTTTAAAAAAGTATTTAAAAAAATGCTTTATAAGAGTTTTGTTAAATAAAAATTAAATCGAATTTTAGTTAAACGTAAATTGAAAATTTTGCAAAATATAAAATCTACTTTATACAATTTTGCTAAATATAAATTCGATTATTTAATATTCGACGGTGTAAAAATTTTTATAAATTAAATGTGAGTTATTGGCAATTAAATAATAGATTATTCGTATTAATGAATAATTTACTTTATTTGAAGTTGAAACCGATAAAATAAAATTGTATCAAATAATTTTTTATTTTTATTAAAAAAAAAAACCAAATATTTCACTGAAAAAAAATTAGTTAATTGTTATTCAAGTTTAAAAAATCATTTATTAGATTCAATAAATAGTAGTAAATAATTAGTAATTTAATAAATATATATCACACGCTTAATAATTGAGTGTGAAGGAAAACTATTTAATTTGCATTTGCTTTGGGAAAAAGTTAAAAAGTTGAAAAGTTGAAAATAAATTAATTTCAATTGAAATATTGAAAATAATTGAATTTCAATTGAAATTTTGGAAAATAATTGAATTTCAATTGAAATTTTGAAAAATAATTAAATTTTAATTGTAATTTTGGAAAATAATTGAATTTTAATTGATTTTGAATTAAAGATAATTTAATGTAATTTCAAATTTTGGAAAATAATTAAATTTTAGTTCAATTAATTGAAATTATTAAATTTCAAAAACATTTTGAGGGGAAAAGTTAGGAAATAATTGAATTTTTGAGAATTTTTGAATTAAAATTTTTGAAAATAATTGAATTTCAATTAAAATTTTCGGTAAATTATATTTGCTGAAATTTTTTTTTTAATTTTTAACTATTATTAAATTTTCTAAAATTTTTTTTTGAAAATATTTGAATTTTAATTGATTTTTTAATTCAAATTTTGAAAAATAATTAATTTTAGTTGATTTTTGATTGAAAATATTAAAAATAATTGAATTTCAAATTGAAATATTAAAAATAATTGAAATATTTGAAAATAATTGAATTTTAGTTGATTTTGAATTAAAGATAATTTAATTTAAATTCAAAATTTTGGGAAATAATTAAAATTTTTAGTTCAATTAATTGAAATTATTAAATTTCAAAAAGTTTTTTTTGAGGGGAAAATTAAGGAAATAATTCCATTTTTTTGAAAATTTTTTTTGAATTAAAATTTTTTGAAAATAATTGATTTTTTAGTTGATTTTTTAATTAATATTTGCGATAAATTTTATTTGCTAAAACTATTTTTTTTAAAACTATTATTAAATTTTCTAAAATTTTTATTTGAAAAATAGTTTATAATTGAATTTACGAAGAATTATAATTGAAATTATTAAATTTCAAAAAGTTTTTGAGTGACAATTTAGGAAATAATTAAATTTTAGAAGCTTTTAAATTTAATTTTTTGGAAATAATTGATTTTTTGCTGATTTTGAATTAAAATTTTTAAAAATATTTGAATTTTAATTGATTTTTTAATTGAAATTTTGAAAAATAATCAATTTTAGTTGATTTTTGATTGAAAATATTAAAAATAATTGAATTTCAATTGAAATATTAAAAATAATTAAAATTTTGGAAAATAATTGAATTTTAATTGATTTTGAATTAAAGATAATTTAATTTAAATTCAAATTTTGGGAAATAATTAAAATTTTTACTTCAATTAATTGAAATTATTAAATTTCAAAAAGTTTTTTGAGGGGAAAATTAAGGAAATAATTCCATTTTTTTTTTTGAGAATTTTTTTTTTGAATTAAAATTTTTTGAAAATAATTGATTTTTTATTTGATTTTTTTAATTAAAATTTTCGATAAATTTTATTTGCTGAAACTATTTTTTTTTTTTTTTTTTAAACTATTATTAAATTTTCTAAAAATTTTAATTTGAAAAATAGTTTATAATTGAAGTTTTAAAGAATTTCATTAAAATTATTGAAAATAAATTTTGTTTTGAGAAGAAATTTTTAATTAAAAATTTATTAAATAAAATTAAAATAAAGAAAATCTAAAGAAGATGTGTATTAAATTTTAAAAATCAGGTATTTTATTTAAAAAACTTTGTAAAAAATGTAAAAAAAAAAAAAAAAAAAAAGAAGAAGTATTTTGTGCTTCTTATTAATTATTATAAAATTATTATAAATTAATTAGTATTTTAATTTAAATTAATTTGATTTTTTCTAGTTTATAGAAATTTGTAAAGACCTATGTAAGGTATTATATAATGAAAATAAATTATTATTATAAATTGTTATAAATTAATTATTATAAATTATTATAAATTATTATAAATTAATTATTATAAATTATTATAAATTATTATAAATTATTTTAAATTAATTAACATAATTTTATTTTTAAAAATTTGTTAAAATAATTATTAAAATACCTATTTATCACATCTCTTTCAGCCAATGCCTCCTTCACTTTTTTTGGTACATACAATTGTTGTTCGGGTTTTTTATTTTTTTTCCGTGGATCAACAATGGACATGTGATTAATTTTCGATGGTCCTTGATTTTGATGATTACTATTTTTATAGTTGACTTGTAAATCATTAAATTTTGTTGCAACATCATCAATTTCAGTTGTTGTTGTTGTTGTTGTAATATTTTTTTCTTGATTTGAATTTGAAAATTGACAATTTCTCATACGATATGATGTGGCAATCGATGGTGGCTGTGATTTTGACGATGACGATGACGATCTATCGTGATGATGGAAATTATTTTCATTTTCAAATTCATCAGGACGACCCGATTTTCTCAATGGTCCACTCCCAGGTCGGTAAAGAGCCTGAGGTGGTGCACGATTTCCACCGCCTCCTCGCATTCCCGATAATCTATCGTCGTATTTGTAATTTTCGTTTTCTAAATGAGAAAAATTTATTTTTTTTTTTTTTTACTTAACTTTTATTTATTTCTATAGCTTTTGATTTTTTTAATTTTTAATTTCATCGAAAATGATTTTCTATTCTTTTTTTTTAAGGTTAAATCGGACGAAAAAAAAATTAAAAAACAAAAATAATTAATATTATATTAATAATAATAATAATAATTGTTTATTAATATCGAGGAAAAATCGTATTTTTTCAAAAAAAAAAATTAAATAATTTTCCCCTTTTTATTAATCTCGAGAAAATTTTTATTTTCACAAAAAATTGCCTATGTTTGGAGAAAAATTTGATTGTTAAAAAACAAAAACAAATTTTAATTTACAAAACCATTGTTCGAGAAAATTATACAAAACAGACCAAAAATAAAAAGTATTCCAAAAAAAAAAAACAAAAATATTGAAAACAAATGTTATTAACTATTTTTATTAAAAAAAAAAAAAGCTCATCAGTTTTTGTTTTTTGCAAAGTGAAAAAAAAAAATTATTTTAAAAAACAAAAACACAAAATTGTCAGCTTACTCTAAATTTTTCCCTATTTTAGAATTAGAAAGAAACAAAAAATAAAATACAAAAATCACTCTATATATATATATAAAAATATATAACGATGATAAGAAATAATTTTCGCTATAACAATGCAAACTTCGACAAATAAATTTTCTCATTTTTGAGGTTAGCTTGTTTGGTGAGGTTAAATTTTCAAATAAATATATAACAAATGAAATACAATGAAAAATTAAATAATGAAACAAAATTTCTCATAATTAATAAATAATTGAATTGTGATATTATTTTTCTAATTTAAAAAAAAAAAAAGGAAAAAAAAAAAAAAACAATATTTAGAAATATCTAAAGTACCTTGTGAAATTTCTCCCCACTTCCTGCGTCCTTTGTCAAAGTTCGCCATATTGTGAAACAAAAATCTTTTATGATTTCATTATATACACACAAGTACACAATTATTCTAATATTTGAATTTAATTGAAATTGAATAACTTATTCATTATTTGAAAAATTCAATGTATATATGAGGAAAAAAAAAAAAATTCATCTATTAAGAAGTCATTTAAAAGGAACGTCTAATCTAGTGTTTGCTTAATACTTTGTTGACTGTCGATAATTGGAAAATCTGTTTTATCATCATTATTATTGCAGATTTTTGGACAAATTTGCGGCTCTCTTTTGGCGCGTAAATTGCGAATATTTGAATTTATCAAATGGTGGTAATTCAAATACCTAATAATAATAATAATAATAAATTAATTAATAAAATAAAAGTACAATAAATAAAATAAAAATAGTACATAGGAAGTTCGTACCAAGCCGAAAGGCATGAAATATGATTAAATAATAATAATAATAGTAATAATAATAATAATAAAAATGAATAAAAATAAACTAAATGAATAAAAAATAAATAAAAAAAATTGAAAATGACGAAAATTAAATTACATAAAATTAAAAAATCGTTAAAAATTAAAAATAAACAAATATTAAAAAGTAAATTAAAATAAAAAAAAGTAAAATTTTAAATTTAACTATTGTTTATTATTTTGATAGTCCGTTTTTATTATTATAAATAAATAAATAAAATGTTAATAATTAAATAAAAAAATTAAATAAAAATAATTAAAATTAAATTTGAAAAAAATTGGAAATATTAAAAATTAAATTGAAATAAAATAAATTGAAAACGCTAAAAATTAAATTTAAAAAAAATTGAAAATTACAAATAAAAATTAAAAATCTTAAAAATAAATTAAGTTAAAAAAAAAAAATTGAAAATGACAAAAATTAAATTACAAAAAAATGAAAAATCTTAAAATAAATTAAATTAAAAAAAAAATTGAAAATGCTAAAAATTAAATTTAAAAAAAAAATGAAAATTACAAAAAATTAAAGATCTTAAAAATAAATTAATTTAAAAAAAAAAAATTGAAAATGACAAAAATTAAAAATTTTAAAAATGAATTAAATTAACAAAAAATTGAAAATGTTAAAATTTAAATTGAAAACAAAATTAAAAATGTTAAAAATTAAATTAAAATAAAAAATAAAAAATTAAATAAAACAAAAAATGTTATAAAAAATTTTAATTAAAAATTTCTAAAAAAAATTTTTAAAGAATATTATGGGAAATTTGTGTAAATAAATAAATTTTTTTTAATTAGAAAAAGATGAATATTAAATAAAGAAAATAAAATAATTATTGTTCTTTGTTTTTTAATCAAATAAAAAAAATTGTTAAAAAAATAACAGATAAATAAATTAATATTTAAAAAAAGATTAAAAAAAAAGAAAGAGGAGACGGTAAAAAAAACAAGTCAATAATTATGTATTTTTTTGTTTATTAAGATCATGAGTTATTTTTTCTTTTTTTTTTTTTATTTTCATTAATCTACATTCAGTTGTGAATTATTTTTTTTCACACGACGATTAAAATGTATATATTTATTTAATAACTTATACATATTTTTTTTTTATTTACTTAAAATTTCTAAATAGCACGCGTATTAGTGCAACTATTCTAATAATATGATTTTTTTTTTTTTTCATGTGAAATATTTCTATATTTTAAAATATGTAATCGATATTATAAACGACTTACAAATTTCCAAAAAAAGGAAATAAAAAACAATTTTTATCTTTTACATGATTTTTTTTTGCCTTTTTAATAAATAATGCAAACCGCATAATGAAATAACATGAAACTACGTTTTGCTATATTTATGGTTCCTTAAAGAAACATTGTCGACGTTTAAATGCATTTTTCATATATATATTTTTTTATATGCGTATATAATAAGAAAGCAGATGTGTATGTGTTTGTTCCTTAGGATCCTGGAGAAAAAATTTGCCCATACGATTAATGTAACACTATTGGGCGATATTACTTTTTTCCAATGAATTTTTAAGGAACTTTGGTTTCCTGAAACAAAAAAAAAAACACAGATTTTTAATTAAAAAAAAAACAGATTTTTTAATAGAAAACAAAGATTTTTGTTAAATTTTTCCAATTATTTTGTTAGTAAATAATTAAATATTAAGTTATTAAAATTAATATTAAGTTATTTTAAAGTATTTTTTTCAAAAAAAAATTAATTTTTTAGACGAAATTTCTTTTTTCAAATTATAATTAATAAAAAACAAATTAAATAAAAATTCTGACAAACAAAAAATTTGGTAGCTTAAAATTTTCTTATAGTAAAAAATTCGTGTAAAAAAAAATTCTTTTAAATTTTAATTTGAAAAATGAAAATTCGTGTAAAAAATAATTATTTTTAATAAAATTCTATTTACCTAATAATTTTCTTTTCATGGAATATTCGTGCGAAGCGAAAAAATGAAATTAAAAAATTAATAAGAAACAAAAAAAAATTTGAAAAAAAATTGATTAAATTAAAAATTGTAAATAAAAGAAAATTAATAGAATTAGAAAATATAAAAAAAAAAATTAATTCAATTAGAATAGATATAAATAAAAAACTAATTGATTGAATAAAAAATTCTAAATAAAAAAAAATTGATTGAATCAAAAAAATATATAAAAAATAAAAAAATCGAATTAATTGAAAAATATTTAAAATAAATAAAATTCTTTTTTTATACTGTTTCTATCATAAATATTATAATAATGTTGAGAAAAATAATTTAATTAATAAATAATTAATAAATAATAAATAATATTTTTTTTACAGAATAATATTTTTAAAAATTGTATTTAATTTAAAATTTTCAAAATTAATTAATTTTTATTATTTAATTTTTTTTTTTAAATTAATTTTAAAATCAAAAATGTTACAATGAAATTTTTTTTCTGCTGTTATGCGATTCTAGAAATTTCTATTAAGTTTCTTTGAATCACTCTCCTCTAATATCAGCTACGCAGATATTCTTATATATACTTAAACATGTAAATAACATTATCTGCATAAAAATGAAATTATTGTATTATTACAACTGTATTATTTTAGATAAGACTTTTTTTTTTTAAAGCGTAATTGTTTAAAAAGCATTTCATTGTTTAAAAAGTCAAATTTTTTTTTCAGATTCAAATTTGCAAAATAATTTCAAATAATTTAATAATAATAATAATAATAATAATAATAATAATAATAATAATAATAATAATAATATTAATAATAATATTAATAATAATAATAATTGAATTTCAAGAAATTTTTTATTATATTTTTTATAAAATTGAATTTTTGAAGATTTTTTTTTGCAAAATACAGAAAATAATTGAATTTTAGAGAATTTTTAATTGAAAAATGTTTTAAATAATTGAATTTTCGAAGAATTCGCAAAAATTTCGCAAATTTTTTTTTAGATTCAAATTTGCAAAATAATTTAGGTAATAATAATAATTATTATTATTAATTAATTAATTTCAAGAAATTTTTGATAAAATTGAATTTTGAAGATTTTTTTTTGCAAATTACAGAAAATAATTTAATTTTAGAGAATTTTTAATTGGAAAATGTTTTAAATGATTAAATATTAATAATAATAATAATAAATTAATTTCAAAAATTTTTTTGTTAGAATTTTTATTTATTTATTTATTTATTTAAACAATTTCCCCGCGGTCCATAGAGACCATTAATGGGTATATACATTTCAATTGAAAAAATAAAGAATAACAAAGTATAAATTCCAATGACAGACTAATATGTACATAAACTCTGTAGATAAAAAAAAAATAGAAAATCAAACAATAATAATGAAAGTCAATTCGTGCGAATTCGTTCTACATAAGTTTCGGTGAGCTTTAAGAATTCACTCTGTGATGAAGAGAACAAATCCAAATCAGGATTCATTGTATTAAAAATTTGATTGATGTGAAAACATGCATAAAAAATCGGTACACTGGATCCTGAAAAGGAGATAGGTTCCCTTAAATAAAAAGGAGTTGTCTGTCGTGAATTGAAACGAGGTATACGAAAATTTATAATTGATAATAAATCGTGGCAATTAATTTGATTGTTAATGATCTTGAACAGAAACATAACAGAGTTGATAATACGCCGCTCTTCCAATGTAACAAAATTAAAACGCTCACATAACTCAAGATAGTCGCATCCACGATGAGGGTATCTTCCATCAATCTTGAAGGACAAAAACTTTAAAAACCGTTTCTGAATCTTCTCAAGATCTTCTTTATATTTTATGTATAACGGATTCCATATTAAAAAAGCATATTCCATACGAGACCGGACAAAAGAGTTAAACAAAAGAGTCAATGTAAAAACGTTGGAAAAGTTCTTCGACGACCTTATCAGGTAGCCCAAGGCACGGGATGCGGTAGCTATTAAAGAGGTTATATGATCGGCAAAACTAAGAGATGAATTAAAAGTAACACCAAGGTCTACAAATGAGTTCACTCTTTGAATGCTATGATTATTTAATATGTAAGTGTGATTGAAAGTAGGTGCTGAGCCCTTATGGAAAGACAACAATTTACATTTATTAAGGTTGAGAGGTAGTTTGTTTTCTAGGCACCAAGCAAAAATTTTATCGAGGTCAATTTGTAGATCGGTGATGTCTTGCTCTGAGGATATCATACGGAAAATTTTAAGATCATCCGCAAATAATAAGGCGTTTGACTCTATAAATTCAAGGACATTGTTAATGAAAAGAGTAAAGAGTGGGGATCCAAACGAGGAACCCTGAGGTACTCCACGAGTGGGGGTAGAAGGTTTGGAAAGGTAATCACCTATAGAAACAAGATGGATTCTGTTGGATAAATAGTCGAGGAGAAGAATCTTTAAGTTATGAAAATAATTGAATTTTAGAGAATTTTTAATTGAAAAATTTTTTAAATAATTGAATTTTCGAAGAATTCGCAAAAATATCACAAAATTTTTTTTTAGATTCAAATTTGTAAAATAATTTAAATAATTTAATAATAATAATAATAATAATAATAATAATAAATTAATTTCAAGAAATTTTTTATTATATTTTTTGATAAAATTTAATTTTTTAAGATTTTTTTTTTTTTGCAAATTATAGAAAATAATTGAATTTTTAGAGAATTTTAAATTGAAAAATGTTTTAAATAATTTAATTTCAAAAGAGATAAAGTCGAGATTTTTTAGAATTAATTAAATCTCAGAAGATTTTAAATTAAAATTATATTTTTTAATACGAATTGAATATTAAAAAAAATAAAATAAAATAAATTTAAACAATAATACAATTTTGGAGTATTTTTTTTATTTTACAGAATTATTAATTGAAAAATTTCAATAATTATTATTGAAAATAATTAATTTAGTAATTTTTTTTTTCGATTCAAATTTACAAAATAATTTCAATAATTGAATTTTAGAGACTTTTTTTTATTAAATAATGTTTTAAATAATTGAATTTTCCAAGAATTTCATAAAAATAATAATAATAATAATAAGAATAATAATAATAATAGAATTTCAAAAAATTTTTTGTTAGAATTTTTGAACACTTTTTTTACAAATTATAGACAATAATTGAATATTAAACAAAATTTTAAGTAATTATTAAAAAAAATAATATTTAAATATATTGAATTCACAAAAAGATTTAATCCAGATTTTCTAAAATTAAATTTTACAAAATTTTGAATTGAAAATTTTTTTTATTCGAATTTTGAATATTTAAAAAAAAAAAAAGAAATTTAAACAATAATTGAATTTTGGAGAATTTTTTTATTATACACAATTTGTAATTGAAAAATTTCAATATTTTATTATTTTAAAAAAAAATTAATTTTAGCAAATTTTCTTTTTAGATTTAAATTTGCAAAATAATTTTAACAATTTTAATTTCGCAATTTTTTTTTTTTTTTTAATTCAAAATATGCAAAATAATTTCAATAATTTAATTTTGCAAATTTTTTTTTTTGAGATTCTTTGCAAAATAATTTCAATAATTTTGTTTCGCAAATTTTTTTTTCTAATTCTTTGCAAAATAATTTCAATAACTTTATTTCGCAAAATTTTCTTTTTTTCTAATTCTTTGCAAAATAATTTCAATAATTTTATTTCGCAAAATTTTCTTTTTTTCTAATTCTTTGCAAAATAATTTCAATAATTTTATTTCGCAAAATTTTCTTTTTTTCTAATTCTTTGCAAAATAATTTCAATAATTTAATTTTTGCAGTATTTACAATTTGTACTAAAAAAAAACAAAAGTCAATTTTCTTTTTTATTTAATATAAATTTCTTTTTAACTTAACAAATTTCTTATTTCATTTTAATAAATTAATTTTTAATTTTTATTTCCCCCCGAAAAAAATACGAAAAATTCGCCATTTTTAAAAAAAAATAAATCGCATTTAAAAAAAAATAAATAATCACAAAAATTCCCAACAATCGCCCATAAAATAAAAATAGGATTTTGATTTGAAAAAAAACATTCTTTTGTTTCAATTATCATTTTACTATGCATTAGTCATCAGTATTTAAAAAAAAAAGAAAAGTTAAAATATTCAATACCATGTTTTGCTTTCTTGAAAAAGGACACATTTCACACCTTGAATAAATTAACAATTAACTTCTGTCTGTGTGTGTGTGTATTAAAGTCAAGAATTATATTATTTTAGTCAAGGTTGTCTCTCTTGGAAGAGAGAAAAAAAAAAAGAAATTCAAATAAGACGCAATTTTTTTTTCTTCTCTTTTTTTAAACACACAAGTGCCGCCATCTTGTAAGATTTTACGCCGCAGAATATGCCGCAAAATAATAATAATAACAATGACCTTGAGAGACAAAAATTAAAAAAAATATATATATATATAATTACAAAACTTACTTGATTTTTTTTTTTTTTGCGTTGTATTTAGGATTTATTTTTTTCAACGTGTCGTTTATTATGCTCGGAATTCATTAATTTAGTAACGATCTTTCGAGAATGTCCACTTGGATCAAAATGATTTGTATGAAGAATGGCTTCACGTTTGCTTCTTTGTTTTCCACTGTGAGCGCTAAATATGTGTTTATCATAATCGTAATTGAAATGCTCGTATGCGTCAAAATGATCCTCAGACATAATTTATCACTTTAATTAGATTTTTCTTACTTTTTCTTTTTCAAGTGTAAGCAAAAAAAATAAAACGAAATTTTTTTTTTTCCACAGTAACAGAGAATTTAATTCACAATATATATATATAGATTTCACAATAATACTGTTTTTGTTAAAACAGCGCGCGCCTCTTTTATAGACAACGGATAATTGACACGCGCATGCGTATATTTCAATAACTTTCATTGGCTCTCATCTCTTGGAATATTTATAAAAAAAAAAAAAAAAAAGTTGTCAGCAAAAAATATATATATAGAATTTTTATGCAATAATTAATTAAAAATAAAGTTTAGTTTTTTCCTATATATTTATTTAAAAAAAAAAAAAAAGTGTTAATAATTTTTCTCAAAAATGAGGTTATTTTGATTTTTTATTAGTGTATAATTTGAAATATCGTGTTTATTTATCTCCTAACCTAAAAACCATAAGGTAATTATTTACATATATATTTTTTAATTTTAAAACTGTTAATTATTTTTCGAAATGAATTTGGTTATGAACATTTTTTTTTCTATTTTTTTTTTTTTTTTTTAGTATTTTATGTGTATTAGCAATATTTTGAATTTGTTCGTTTTAAATTTCGAACTCGAAATTTTGCAATTCATGATTTGTTTTGGAAAAACAAGAAAATAATTCAATGATAATTTCAATTGTTTTCATTGTTTGATTATTTCTGTATCGTTTGTTGACGTTTTTGTCTATATTTATAATTTTGATTTTCTTTTTAATATACATATGAAAATTATTATTATTATTATTATTATTATTATTATTATACTAAATAGAAAGTATAATAATTTCTTATCATTTTTTTGTTGTTTTTTTTTCGCGTTCATATACGATAAAAGAGGTTACTTTTTCAAATATAATGAAAATGCATAATATATATATATATATATATATGTATATTGTAATAATCTTATCAACAGGTTTTATAAATGCTGAAAAATTATTGTTTTGTCACGTATTAATGTTAAATTTGCTGGCAGAACTGTGAGTTTAATTTATTTTTTAATTAAAATTTTTCGGGAAAATTTTATTTTACAGAAATTATTTAAATTATTTAACAATTGAAAAAAAATAATAATTATAATTAAGTTAGAAATAAAAAAAATATTTTTTTTTTTTTTACTAAAATTATACAATATAATAAAATATTTGTAATAAAATTACAAAATAAAAAAAATATTTTCGTACTAAAATTAGAAAATAAAAAAAAAATATTTGCGCCCCAAAATTAGAAATAAAAAAATTTTTTTTTGTACTAAAATAACAAAATAATAAAATATTTAGAATAAAAATATAATAATATTTTATAATTTTATATTTTCCTACTAAAATTACAAAATAATAAAAAATTTTTAATTAAATTACAAAACAAAAAAATATTTTCCTACTAATATTATAAAATAATAATAAATTTGTAATACAATTACAAATAAATAATAAATTACAATAAATAAATAAAAATTACAAAATAAACAAATTTTTGCGATAAAATTAGAAATAAAAAATGTATTTTTGTTACTAAAATTACAAAATAATAAAATATTTACAATAAAATTACAAATAAATAATAATAAATAAATAATAAATTACAAAAAATAAAATAAATAAAAAAATTGCAAAATAAAAATATATTTTCGTACTAAAATTACAAAATAAAAAAAATTTTTGCAATAAAAGTAGAAAATAAAAAAAATATTTGCCCGCTAAAATTAGAAATAAAAAAATTTTTTCTGTACTACAATAACAAAATAATAAAATAATTGTAATAAAATTACAAAATAAAAAAATATTTTCGTACTAAAATTACAAAATAATAAAATATTTGTAATTATAATTAAATTATAAAACAAAAAAATATTTTCCTACTAAAATTACAAATTAAAAAAAAAAATTTGCGATAAAATTAGAAAATAAAAAAATAATATATATGCGATAAAATTATAGAAATAAAAAACATGTTTTTGTACTAAAATTACAAAATAATAAAATATTTGTAATACAATTACAAATAAATAATTATAAATAAATAATAAATTACAGTAAATAAATAAAAATTACAAAATAAAAAAATTTTTGCGATAACATTAGAAATAAAAAATGTATTTTTGTACTATAATTACAAAATAATAAAATACTTGTAATAAAATTACAAAATAAAAAAATATTAACGCTAAAATTACAAAATAATAAAATATTTGTAATAAATATTACAAAATAAAAAAATTTTTGCTATAAAATTAGAAATAAAAATATATTTTCGTACAAAAATTACAAAATAATAAAATATTTGTAATAAAATTACAAATAAATAAATAATAATTTTGAATATATAAATAAAATAAATAAAAAGTACAAAATAATAAAATATTTGTAATAAAATTGCAAATAAATAAATAATAATTTATAATATATAAATAAAATAAATAAAAATTACAAAATAATGAAATATTTGTAATAAAATTACAAAATAAAAAAATATTTTCAATAAAATTACAAATAAATATTAATTAATAATAAAATTACTTTTAATTCAGATATTTTTTTTTTAAATTATTCGAAATCTAAATATTAAAAATAATTTTATTTTTCTCGTTTATTGGAAAACTGATAAAAAAGAATATTAAAATTAAATATTATATTATTAAATTAATTAAAAATTAAATTATAATTTTAATAAAATTCAGATATTCTTTTTAAATTATCGAAAATTGAATGTTAAAAATAAATTTTCTTTTCTCGATTATACATTTGAAGAGTGAAAAAAATCGCTAATATCAATTATTTTTGTTATTAAATTAATTACAATAATTAAATCTACTTTTTGATTTTAATTAAGATACTTTTATTAAAATTATCGTAAATGAAATATTCAAAATAAATATTGTTTTTTCTCGATTATTGGTGAGAAAAACACAAAAATTTAATGTTTTTATTAAATTGTCCCGTTATGTTCCAAATAAATAAATAAATAAATAAATTATAATAATTAAAATAGTTTTTTAGATTTTTTTTTGTCAATTATCGGAAATTAAATAGTAAAAATAAATTTTTTTCTCTATTTTCACAATTTTAAAATGATTATTAAAATTGTAAAATAAAAATTAATTATTTAATTATATATAATTAATATTAATTAATTAATTAATTAATTAATTAACTAAATTAATATTAATATTAATTATTATTTTAATATTAATTATTCTATTATTAAATTAATTATAAAATAAAAATTAATTATTTTATTATTTAATTAATTATATAAGGATAAAAAAAATATAATTTACCAAAAAAAAAAAAAAGAAAAGGCAATTTTTCAAATTGTACTTTTTTTTTTATTTTTCATCGATTCCATAGACATCGCCATTTTTTCTATAATCGGCATTAGCAAAAATAGTCTCATTCTCCCTTGTTATTGCGCAAATAACGCTTCCATGATTTTTGTATCTCATTGTTTGATGACCCAATTTTTTTAATCCATCAATAATTAATTTTTCTATTCCATATTCATAAATCACTTTCATTGGAAATAATTGATGATGAATTCTTGCAGCGTCCACTGATTCTTTCAATGAATTTCCCATCCATAAAAATCTTGCAATTACCTGTTGAAAAAATTAATTTTTATTTTATTTTTTTTTTGTTTTTTGAAACTAGAAAAGAAAAATCCCCGAAAAAAATTTTCACTTCAATTATTTTTAATACCAAAAATTATTATTTTGCAATTAATTTTAAATTTAATTTAAAAAAAATGTAAATTTAATTTTATAAAATTTAAATTAATTGAAAGTTAAAAAAAAATTTAATAAAATTAATATTCAAGAAAAATTAGAATAGAATTTTTTTTTCAATTAATAAAATTTTGAAATAATACAATAATAAAAAATAATAATAATTGTGAATAATATTATTTTTTTGGAATTAAAAAACAATATTTTTATTTGCAAAAATAAATTTCACAAAATTTTGGTCCATTTTTCTCCAATTTTAATTATTGTGAAACTTTTTTTTGGAAATAAATTAGAATTTTCCAATTGTAAATGAATGGAAATAAATTTATTTTTTATTTATTTATTTAAATAATTGAAGTTAATTTATTAAATAGTATTAAAAATAATTTTTGGCGATTTTTTTTTCAAAATAATTTTTTTTCTTTTCTCATACAAATGCAATTGCTGTGGTTATTTTTGTCCCACCGGCAGCGCCAATGATCATTTTAACATTATTATTTTCATCAATTAATATTGTAGGCGACATTGATGACAATGGTCGTTTTCCTGGTTGAATAAAATTATTTTGACTCGATGGTATTCCAAAATAACTATATTGCAATGGTAAACCAAAATCATCCATTCCACTATTAAGTAGAATTCCCGTTCTTTCGCTTACAATTCCACTTCCAAAACTGATAAGAATCATTCAAGTCGAGATGAAATGAAATACATGAAAAAAAAAAATAAATAAAAAAAAATAAAACGTGAATATATCCTGTCTCTCATCATCATGATGAGAGAGAGATAAATATAACGGTTTTTTAGAAAATAGAAAAATTGTCGATACTTACTAAAGATTGACAGTACTAGTAATAGAAACCGCATCACCATTTGGTGCAAATACTGATATGTGAGATGTTCCTTGATCATTAAAATTCCCTGTATCTTCAACACCATAATAAAATGGATCATTCCATGTTCTATTGCTGTTGATTTTTTTCCAATGTAATTTAGCGAACTCCTTCGATTTCAACTTTCTAATTAACTGGTTTTAATTTATATTATTGTCAGCGTGCAATTTATTTATTTATTTATTATTATTATTTTATTTATTATTTGACAAATTTGTTTTTTCTTTTTTTATTCAAATTCTTCTCTAAATTAATTATTTTTCAATAATTTTAATTAAATTTCTTCGAAAATTCAATTTTTTAAAAAACTATTTTCTATTAAAAAAAATTTTTAGAAAATTCAAAAAAAAAAATTACCAAAAAATTTCAATCAAAAATCACTTGAAATTGAATTATTTTCAATTATTTTAATGAAACTATTTAAAAATTCAATTATTTTCAAATTATTTTAATGAAACTCTTCCATTATTTTTAACTATTTTTCAATTAAAAAGTTTTTATGAAATTTAATAATTGTTTAAAATTAAAAAAAAAATTAGAAATCAAAATTCCCCAAAACTTCAATTAATGATCACTTGAAAATCGATTATTTTCAATTATTTCAATGAAATTCTTTAGAAATTCAATTATTTTCAAAAATCTAAATTGTAAATTTTTGAAAATTCAATTATTTTCCAAAATTTCAGTTTTTAAAACAAATCTCAAAATTTAATTCTTTCTAAAATTTCCCAATCTAAAAATTTTTGACATTTAACTAAAATTAATTGAAAAAATTATTTTCATTTTTTGAAAAATTTAATTATTGATTGAAATTTGAAAAAAATCTTAAGTAATTAAATTATTTTTAAAAATTTCAACTGAAAAACTTAAAAAATTTAATTATTTTAAAGTTTTTTTTCAATTAAAAATTTTATAAAAATTCAATAATTGTTTAAAATTTATAAAAAAAATCATTAATTAAAATTACCTTAAATTTCAATTCAAAATCACTTGAAATTCAATTATTTTCAATTATTTTAATGAAACTCTTTCAAAATTCAATTATTTTAAACTATTTTTCAATTAAAAATTTTTTTAAATTCAATTTTTGTCTTCAATTTCTAAAAAATTCTTTATCAACAGAAATCATCAAAAAATTTTTATAAAAAATCACTTGAAATTCAATTATTTTAAAAAATTTCAATTTAAAACCGCATCTAAAATTTAATTATTATCTGAAATTTAGCAAAATCTTTGAAAATTCAATTATTCCTTAAAATTTCAACTGAAACTCTTCAAAATTTCAATTATTTTCAATTATTTTATTGAAACTCTTCAGAAATTCAAGTATTTTCAAAATTTTTAATTTTAAAACAAATTTATAATTTATAATCAATTATTTTAATGAAACTCTTCCATTATTTTGAAGTATTTTTCATTTAAAAATTTTATAAAATTTAATAATTGTTTCAAATTAAAAAAAAAAAATTATGAAACAAAATTCCCGAAAATTTCAACTATTTTTCAATAAAAAATTTTATGAAATTCAGTAATTGTTTAAAATTAAAAACAAAAATAAGTAAATAAAATAAATTACCTAAAATTTCAATTTTAAAACAAATTTATAATTTATAATCAATTATTTTCAATTATTTCAATGAAACTCTTTAGAAATTCAATTATTTTAAACTATTTTTCAATTAAAAATTTTTTTTTGAAATTCAATTTTTGTCTCTAATTTCTAAAAAATTATTTATCAACAAAAATCACCAAAAAAAATCAATTGAAAATTACTTGAAGTTGAATTATTTTCAAAAATATGAATTGTAAATTTTTGAAAATTCAATTATTTTCCAAAATTTCAATTTAAAACCTACTAAAATTTAAATATTTTTAAAATTTTTTATGTGAAATTCAATTAATTTTAAAAAATTTCAATTTAAAACCATCTAAAATTTAATTATTGTCTGAAATTTAACAAAATCTTTCGAAATTCAATTATTCCTAAAAATTTCAAACTGAAACTCTTTAAAAATTCAATTATTTTCAAATTATTTTAATGAAACTCTTGAGAAATTGAATTATTTTAAATTAGTTTTAAATTATAATTTTTTTTTTGTTTTGAAATTCAATTTTTGTCTCCAATTTCTAATTTAAAAATATAATATTTAAAATTTTTGTCGAATACAAGTAAAATTTGTTTTTTAAAAATTTTAATATACTTACTTGAGATAAATCAACGAAATCTGAATCTCCGAGTTTTGTTCTAAATGCGTAAGCATATTTAAAAGCTTCTATCATTTTTTGAAATGTGATAACAGAAGAATTGATGTCAGCAATGCTTTTTTTTGTAAAATGAAAATTATCAAAAATATTTAGTAGAAATACAAGAATATCACCACCTCCAGGTACACCTGAGGAATAAACTTTAATTCCATTTGATAAAAATGTACTCGTTGGTTCTCTCCATTTTACTCTAAAAAATAAGAAAATTATTTTTTTTAAATCACCTAATTTAATTTTTATTTTTTATTTTAGTTTTTTTTAGCTTATTCTTTTTTATTATTTTTATTTTCCAGTTTTTTTTAAATGGATTTTTCATATTATAATTAATTTAATAAATTAATTTTTAATTTTTCAATTAATTTAATAAATTAATTTTTGAATTTTAAAAAAAAAATTTTTTTAAATAATTTTCTAGTATCTATTTTTCTGATTCGTCTAATATTTCAAATTTAAAATGCTTTTTGTACATTTTAAATTTACAATTAGAAAATTTTAGTTTATTAAATTCAAAATTATGGAATTTTAAAAATTAACAAATTCTAAATTAGAAAATTTTAATTTAGAATTCAGTAAATTTTCTCCAATTGTAATTTTAAATTATTAAATTTTATTTTAGTAAATTTTTCTCACCTGTAATCATTCAAATCTTTCATCGTAATTATACCGCCCCTTCGTTTTAAATCTTCGACAAGTTCAAGTCCCAATGATCCATTGTAAAATATATTCACACCTTTTTCAGCAATCAATCGCATTGTATCGCATAATTTTTTTGGTTTTATTATCGAGCCCGGTTTTCGAAGTTCGCCCGTCTCAGAATCAATGAACATTTCTCTTTAAAAAAAAAAAAAAAAATGAAATTATATATTACAAAAAAAAAATTAATTCCTTTATTAAAATTATTTAATTTTTTCAATTAATTTTTTGTTTTCAATTTTTGAAATAATAAATATTGTAAATTTTCAACAAATAGTTAATTATTTACAAAAAATTGAAAAAATTTTTTTTTTTTATTTTAATTCTTTTATTAAATTATTTATTTTATTTTTTCAATTAAATTTTTTTTTCAATTTTTGAAATAATAGAGTATTTTTTTTTCGTTTACTTGAGAGTGAGATCATCGTGAATATTAAAATTGTCCTCCTGAAGTCCTTTGTATTGGGATTTTGTTAAATTATAGCCATTATCGCAAATTTCAATACTTGGTTTAAATAATTCTGACCAGGGCAATTTGCCAAATTGTTTATGTGCCTCCCAATAACCGGCAAGTTCTCCGGGTACAGCCACTGATAAAGCACCTATAATTTTCAAATAGAAAAATAAAAAATTCGAAAGCAAAAAAAAAACAAAATCAATTTTAAAATTTTGAAAATAAAATAAAAAATTTCAAAATTTGCAACAAAAATAAAATTAATCTAAAAATTTGAAAACAAAATACAAAATTTCAAGCCGAAAAAAAATTAATCTAAAAATTTAAAAACAAAATACAAAATTTCTCAAGTAAAAAAAAAAAATTATTCTCAAAATTTGAAAATAAAATAAAAAATTTCAAAATTTGCAACAAAAATAAAATTAATCTAAAATTTTGAAAACAAAATACACAAATTCAAGTAAAAAAAAAAATTAATCTAAAAATTTGAAAATAAAATACAAATTTTCAAAATTTATAAAAAGAAAAATGAATCTAAAAATTTGAAAACAAAATAAAAATTTCAAAATTTGTAAAAAGAAAAATGAATCTAAAAATTCGAAAACAAAATAAAAATTTCAAAATCTAACACAAAAAAAAATCTAATTTGAAAATAAAATAAAAATTTCAAAATTTGAAAAAAAAAAATTCAAAATTTTCCAAAAATTAAAAAAATTTTTTTTTTTTTTTTTTTGAAATTAATTATTGCTATTTATAATAGATGAAAATTATATAAGATCAAACCTGTTTTCGACGCATTATTCGGCTTATCGTGAAACATATATTTATGAGCGGCCAATGGAGCCGAATATCTTGCATCAAGAACAAAAGCCTTTTTTGATTTTCTCTCATAAATTGTCATGAAAAATCCACCGCCAAATCCCAGACTGTGCATATTTATAAAACCATTGCAAATCATTGCAGCCAACGTTGCGTCTACTGCCGATCCATTTTTTTCTAAAATTGACCTTTAATCGATAATAAAATAACTAAAATTCAAGAAAAATATATATATTTTTTTTAAATACATTAATTATAAAATTAAACTACAATTAATGAAAAAAATTATTTTTTTCGATGGATATTATTTATTTTAATTTTTTTTTTTTTATTTACTTTCCAATAAATGCACATGGTGGTCCATCAGCACAAACGGCTCCTTTTTTAAATTTTCTCAATTTACTCCACGATGGTGGTTGTTGATATTCAGGATCGGGTGGAATTAATTTTTCATTTTGATTTGTATTAGAAACGCCAACAATAATTGTTAGTATCAAAATAATTGTAATTATCACGAGGAGGGTTAAAATTATTTTCTTTGATTTTAAATTCAACCTGAAACAATCAATGCAAACGAAAAAAAGTTTTTAAAAAATTTTTTCTAAATTAAACATAATTTTTTTTTTCTTTTGCTGTTTATTATATTTTATTATATTTTTCCTTTTACAATTTTCCAAATGTTTTTCTTAAAATTTTTCCCCTTTTTTTCTATTTTTTGAATAGTTTTTCCTTTTTAATATTTTTTTCTATTATTCCTTTTTCTATTTTTTAATATTTTTTTCTATTTTTCCTTTTTCCATTTTTTTCAATGTTTTTTTGTCCTATTTTTCCTTTTTCTATTTTTTGAATATTTTTTTCAAATTACATACTTTATTATATTATTAATTTATTTATTTATTTATTATTATCATTATTATTATTATTATTTTATTCATTACTAGCAAAATTAAACGCGCGCCAAATTAAGTATTTAATTGTTTGTCATAAAGAACTTAAAGATTAATATTATCAATAATAATTTAATTTATTAGAATATTATTACATGTTAAATGATAATAATGAAAATTATATATGTTTACATGCCTCGGATTATACGACTTTTTCCGACTTTTTTCAAAAATACGACTTTTATCGACTTATTTTAATAAAATGCGACATTTTTTTTTACATTTGAAAAAAAATGTAAATAAAAACCTCCCTGAAGTTGGCTTCGACGCTAAGCGCCGAAAATTGTTTTTCGCAGAATCAAAAATATCAAAACATTTTTTAAAAAGGTCTTTGGTCCACACAATGCCTTGAGAAGTATTTTTCAAGGTATTATTTGAATTGAAAAATTAAAAAAAAAATAATTTGAAATTTTTCATTCTGCAAAAAACAATTTTTGGCGCTGAGCGTCGAAGCCAACTTCAGGGAGGTAAATAAAATACATTTTTTTTAGTATAAAATGTAGATCTTCTTCAGATCTTCTTCAATTCAATTATTTAACAAATTTTCAACTAAAATGATTCTTCACTAAATTAATTATTTTTAATAATTTTAATGAAATACATCACAAATTCAATTATATCAAAATTATTTTTCAATTCAAATTTTTATGAAATTTAACAATTGTTTATAATTTAAAAAAAAAATATCACAATAAAATTGAATTATTTTTTAAAAATTCCCATTCAAAATAAACTAAAATTCAATTATTACCCGAAATTTTAATTCAAAATCAATTAAAAATGCAATAATTATCCAAAATTTTCAATTTAAAATTTTATTATTTACCAAGTTTTCAATTTAAAATGAAATAAAATTCAATTATTTTCCAAAAATTTCTATTCAAAATTAATTATCCAAATTCTCAATCAAAAATTAACTTAAATTAAATTAAATTAAATTATTATCCAAAATTTCAATTCAAAATTAAACTCAAATTCAATTATTACCAAAAATTTTAATTCAAAATCAATTAAAATTCAATTATTATCCAAAATTTCGATTCAAAATTAATTATTATCAAAATTTTCAATCAAAAATCAACGAAAATTAAATTATTATCCAAAACTTCAATTGAAATTCAATTATTTAAAAAAATTTCAATTCAAAATCTTTTAAAATTCAATTATTTGCCAAATTTTCAATTTAAAATCAAATAAAATTCAATTATTTTTAAAAATCTCAATTCAAAATCAACTCAAATTCAATTATTATCCAAAATTAATTATTATCAAAATTTTCAATCAAAAATCAACTAAAATTAAATTATTATCCAAAATTTCAATGCAAAATCAAAGAAAATTCAATTATTTTCAAAATTTTCTATTTCAAATCAAATAAAATTAAATTATTTTCAAAACTTTTTAATTCAAAATCAATTAAAATTCAATTATTTTTAAAAATTTCAATACAAAATTAAACATAAAATTTAATTATGTTCAAAATTTTTAATTCAAAATCTTTTAAAATTCAATTATTTTTCAAATTTTCAATTTCAAATCAAATATAATTAAATTATTTGCAAAAATTTCAATTCAAAATCAATTAAAATTCAATTATTTCCCAAAGTTTTAATTCAAAATTAATTAAAATTCAATTATTATACAAAATTTCAATTGATATTCAATTATTTTCCAAATTTTCAATTTAAAATCAAATAAAATTAAATTATTTTTAAAAATTTCCATTTAAAGTCAATTAAAATTCAATTATTTTCTAAATTTCCAATTCAAAATCTTCTAAAACTTAATTATTTTCCTAATTTTCAATTTAAAATCAAATAAAATTCAATTTTTAGTGAAATCATCTAAAATTTTAATTACAAAACATTTAAAGTTTCAATTAATTTCAAAAATTTCAATTTTAAATCTTTGAAAATTCAATTAAATTTAAAAAATGTTTTCCAAAAATTGTTTGATAAATTATTTTTAGTTCTGTAAAATTTAATAATTGTTTGAAAATTAACAATATATCTTTTGAAATTTAATTATTTCTAAAAATTTCAACTTTAACCCTTCGAAAAGGATTATTATTAAAAAAAAAAATTTTATTTAAAAATCTGTAAAATATTTTTGTTAAAATAAAAAACAAAACCACTTTTTTTGGAATATAAATCGACTGAAACGACTTTTAAGTTGATTCGAGGCCTGTGTTTTTATAATTAATATTTAATAGGTATTCGTTGGCCCCTGGTACCTTAAAAATTAATTTTTAAAAATAAATTTTTTTCAAATTACTATCTTGTACGAAATTTCGTGGCGCATCTTTTTTGCTCATCATAAGTTTTTTGTATTTGTATACAATTTTTGAATCAATATACAACTTTAAAAAAAATTTCGTTGATAAACGTTATGTACTTCAGCTTCGTGAATTGAATTTTCGAATTTGGAATTTTAAAGAAACTTATTCCTAAATTTGGAAACACAATTATACAACTTTGGCAAAAATGAGAAAAAGAATTGTCAAAATTTGACACGTCATAAGATTAATATTCAAAAAAACACGTGAAATCAGAAAAGGCCAACTTCAAGTTAGGACAGAAGGACAGACCAAGCATTTTATTATTATATAATTATTATATTTATTATTATTATATAATTTTATTTATTATTATTATTATTATTATTATTATTATTTTATTCATTATTTTACTAAAAAAATTTAAAGAACCATAGTTTTTTTCATTAAAATATTTTTATTAATTTTATTTTATTAAAAAAAAAAAATTAATAATATAAAAATGTCTTATTAAAAAAATGAGAAATACAAAATATAGTGAAATATTTTTTTAAAAAGAAAATAGAATAGAAATAGAGAGAAAATGGAATAAAACATAGAAATAGATTACTAAGCAATATTTGTTGTTTATATAAGTTTATTACAAGCGTAATGCAATTTGCTTGATTGCAAGAATATTTATGCGTAGATTTATCAGTTGATTCTCAGCTTCTCTTGACTAAAGTTTACAAGTTTTATTTTTATTTTTCAATCATTTATCATTTTTATTAATACTGTTGTTTTGCAATAATAAAATCAATTACTAATTGTAAATTATTAAGTATAAAATAAAAAATTATTTTATAAAACAAGAAATTATTTTTAAAAAAGTTCTCGTGAAAAAAAAATCGTATTTTATCGGAAAAACAAAAATGTAAGTACATTTTTAATTATATAAATAAAATTCTCAACTTTTAAGTTGTTCATATATTTCAAGTGGAATAATTTTTTTCATACAAAATGGATAATTAAAAAATTAATTTGTTAATTAATTTAAAAAAAAAAAATTAATAAAATTATGAAATTAATAGAATTAAAAAATTATTTAAAAATTAATTAACAATTTTTAAACATTACACTTACTTGTTAATCAAGTCTCGAATTAATTTAAATGGCTCCATAAATTTGTCAACAATTGGAAAATTTTGTATATTTTTTGTTTTCTTTAAATTAACTTTTTTGTCCCTTTTGTCATGTGAACTAAAACTATTGTTTTTATTGCGGCGTTTCATATACAAATCTGTAATAAAAAAAATTATTAAAAAAAAATTTCTTTTTTTAATTATTATTAAAATTAAAAAATTATTAAATTTTTTATTTAAATTATTAAAATTTAAAAAAATTAATAAATTTTTTATTTAAATTATTAAAATTAAAATATTATTAAATTTTTTATTTAAATTATTAAAATTAAAAAATTATTGAATTTTGTATTCTAATTATTATATTAAAATTTAAAAAATTGTTAATTAAAATAATTATTAAATTAATTTTCAAGAGAAAATTTACAGTCACGCATTTGTTCAACTACAAAACATTTCAGTGCGTGACATCATTTTTGTGAACGTTATCTAATTAGTTTAAATTACAAACTATGTAATTAATTATTTAGAAATTACTATATTTTCTCCACGAAATTGAAAAATTAATGAAAATTTTTTTTAATTTTGAAATTAAAATCAAAAGTTAGATAAAAAAATTTACCTTGCGTCAAAAATTTTCTATATTAAATTAGGTAATTAATTATTTTAGGAAATAATTTTTTTTCGTCGACAAAATTTGAAATTCTTTAATTTAAAATTTTTAAATTAGAAAATTAAAAAATTTTATAATCAAAAATTAGTTAAAAATTTATCTTGAGACAAAAATTTCTTATTTTATTGAATTAAGTAAATAATTATTCAAAAATTATATTTTTATCTTCGTCGAAATTGAAATTATAAAATTAAAAATTAAAAATTAAAAATTATAAATTGCAAAATTACAAAATTATAAAAGTAGAAAAATATAAAATTATAAAAAATAAAATAAAATTATAAAATTATAAAATTTAAAAAACGAAATTTAAAAATTGTTTATTATTAAAAATCATATAAGTTAGATAAAAATTTACCTTGAGATCAATTTTTTATCATTGAATTATTGTGATTAAAAAATCCAAATAGATATTGGATGTAAAAAAATTCATATTAGAAAAATTGTTGATAATTTTATTGAACATTTTTCGAAAAATTTTGCCTTTGGATATTTAGAAATTTAATAAATTGAAGTAACATAATTTTTTATGTAAATCGCGAATTTGACAAACAGCAGCAGCAGCTTTGTGCTGTGTTGAGGTTAAAATCGATTCGCAGAGTTTGCGCATTTTGTTTTAGAAAAATTATTGTACTAAATACAAAAACAAAATTTTCGTCAATTTTTACCAAAAAAGAAAATTAATTTAATAATTTCTATTTTTGTAATTTTTTGCGATTAAGAAAATTAAATTAAAAAAATTAATTTTATTTTTTAATTTAATTAAAAATTTTTTTTTTTTGCAAATTCAAGCCAATAATTATTATTGAAACATAACTAAAAATAATTAATTATATGCCTTGCTTAATTATAATTACAATTTCCATTGATTATACTTACATTGTTGTTACAAGTCATTCTCTTTTTTCTTCTTTTTTTCTCTACATTGAGTTAATTACTTAGTGAATATTAAAATTAATCAAATTGATTGAATAAATAATTAAACCAAGTTGACAATTATCAGGATGATTTTTTTTAGAAAAAAAATAATTAAAATTTTATTTTTAAAATATGATTTTAAAATTTAATTTTTATTATTTTCGAATAATATTTGATTATTTTTATTATTTTTAAATAATATTCTAATTTTCTTATTATTTAAGTAATAATAATATTTTATTATTTTTAAATAATTTTCGAATATAATATTTTATTAATTATATAAAATTTTACAATTTTTAAATAATATTTTCGTTTTAAATAAATAAATAATATTTTATTATTTTGAGAAATATATTTAAAAAAAAAAACGTAAAATATAAACGGAATTATTATTTTTAAAAACTAAAACTAAATAATTTAATTGAAATCTGAAATAAAAAAAAGAACTGGTTCTTCGTTTACATAATAAAATAAAGAAAAAACTAAATAAAACACAGAAATAGAGTTTTTTTTTTTTTGCAAAATTTCCTATCATATGAATTAGGTATATATCGTTAAATATGTATATTTGTTTATTAACAAAAATTAAATAAATCACGTTTACAAATTTTTTTTTTTTTTGTTTTCTTTTTCATAAATTATTTATAATTTAACAGAAAATTTACATTATTTTTATGAAAGGAGAGGATGTTTTTTTTTTCTATAATACACAAAAAACTATTTTTTATTCAACTTTATATTTTTGTGATTTAATAATATCATTTTTTTTTCGTCTAATAATATTTTATATACGTCTTATTTGCAATAAACATTCGTAAATTTTTTTTTTTTTTTTTGAGAACTTTTCTTACATAATCGGTATTTTTTTTTTTTCTCTCTCTTTGGAATGTAATTTTTCTCCCATACAATAATAAGTTAACATCTTTATTTTTATTATCTATTTATATTTTACAAGTTTTTGTATAAGAAAAGAATGAAATGAAAATTAATTTCATATATTTAGTAGGCTGAGTAGTAATTAATTGTCATGTAGAAATTTTCTTTTTTTTTTTTTTTTTGTTAAATAATTATTTTTAGTAATTATTTTTTATTTTGAAAATTATTTATTTTTTTTTGTCTTTCGAGTAAAAAATATTTTTAAAAACTTAAAATATACTATATTCAGGTACTCGATAGAGAAATAGAGCAACGTGTTGTGCAATTATTGTAAAAAATAGAAAAGATTTTTTTTTTCTTATAAAAGAATGTGTTTAAAAAATGTGTACATTAATCCAATATCTTAACATTTATGTTGTTTTTTTTTAATCTATTAAAATACTGCTTCATGCAACATATTTATCACTAGGAATTTTTTTTTTTTTTTTTTCATGAACACTCCTTATGAATTTATTATTATATTTACAATAGTCATTGTGACATTTTATACATTTTTTTTTTGAACATCCAATTTTTGTAGAAATTAAAATGAATTTACCAAATTTTATATATAATTCTAAAATTGTTTTTATATTCTTGCATTGTTATATACAGACCTGAGGAAAAAAAACAATTTTTTTTTATTTTAACTAACTTTAATTAACAAATATTTTACTATAAAATAACAAATGTTAGTAGATATTAAATTCCATTATAGAATTTTTATTTAAAACTTTATGAAATAATTGAATATTTTAAAAAATATTAAAAAATTATTAAAAATAATTAAATTTTGAAGAGTTACAGTTGAAATTTTTCGGAATAATTGAATTTCAAAAAGATTTTGTTAAATTTTTTAAAATAATTGAATTTTAGTTGATTTTGAATTCAAAATTCCAAAAATAATTAAAATTCAATTGATTTTGAATTGAAATTTTACAAAACAATTGATTTTGAATTGAAATTTTTTGAAATAATTGGATATTTAATTTGTTTTGAATTGAAAATTTTAAAAATAATTGATTTTTAATTAAAATTTTTGAAAATAATTAAATTTTAGTTGATTTTGAATTGAAATTTTTAAAATAATTGAATTTTAGTTAATTTTGAATTGAAATTTTTGAAAATAATTGGATTTGAATTGAAATTTTACAAAACAATTGGATTTCAGTTGATTTTGAATTGAAATTTTTTGAAATAATTGGATATTTAATTTGTTTTGAATTGAAAATTTTAAAAATAATTGATTTTTAATTAAAATTTTTGAAAATAATTAAATTTTAGTTGATTTTGAATTGAAATTTTTAAAATAATTGAATTTTAGTTAATTTTGAATTGAAATTTTTGAAAATAATTGAATTTTAATTGGTTTTGAATTGATATTTTACAAAACAATTGAATTTCAGTTGATTATGTATTTAAATTTTTTGAAATAATTGGATATTTAATTTGTTTTTAATTGAAAATTTTAAAAATAATTGATTTTTAATTGGAATTTTGCATAATAATTGAATTTTAGTTGATTTTGAATTAAAAGTTTTAAAAATAGTTGAATTTAATTAATTTTGAATTGAAATTTTTAAAAATAATTGAATTTTAATTGGTTTTGAATTGAAATTTTGAAAAATAATTGAATTTTCAAAAATTTATAATTCAGATTTTTGAAAATAATTGAATTTTAAGTAATTTTTAATTGAAATTTTTTGGTGATTTCTATTGAAAAAGAATTTATCAGAAATTGGTGACAAAAATTGAATTTCAAAAATTTTTAATTGAAAAATAGTTTAAAATAATTGAATTTCAAGTGATTATTAATTGAATATTTCGAGAATTTTGTTTTCTAATTTTTTTGTTTAAAATTTTAAACAATTATTGAATTTCATAAAAATTTTAATTGAAAAATAGTTTAAATAAATTGAATTTCTAATGAGTTTCATATTAAAATAATTGAATTTTTGATGAGTTTCAGTTAAAATTTTTAAAAATAATTGAATTTTTTAAGATTTCATGTTAAATTTCAATCAATAATTAAATTTTACAGAAATAAAAAAAATTTATGAAATAATTTTAAATAATCATTTTTTAAAAATAATTGAATTTTTGAAGATTTACAATTCAGATTTTTGAAAATAATTCAACTTCTAGTGATTTTGAATTGAAATTTTTGATAATTTTATTTGATGACTTTTTTTTTAATTTTCAACAATTATTGAATTTTATAAAAATTTTAATTGAAAAAAACTTTAAAATAATTGAAATTTTGAAGAATTGTTGTTATCCGAGGCCTGTATATAAGAATTAAAAATTCTTTTTTTTTCGTATTCTAATTCATCGAATTAATTGTAATTTTGGGAAAAATTGTCACTTTTTTGAAATATTAAAAATAACAATAAAATTGTTATTTTATTAAATAAACAAAATTTACAATTTAATACTATTTAATAAAAATCAAAATTTTATACTATTATTTAAACAAAATTACAATTTTATAATATGTTTTTTTGAAATTAATTTAATTGAAATTTGCAAAAAAAAAAATAAAAAAAAAACAGCAAAATCGATTTCAGTCGAATAAAAAATTGAAAATACTTTCTTTTCAAAGAAAAAGGGAATGAAGATTTTTTTGGAAGTACAAAAATATAGTCTTAGGATATGTAACGTCGATTAATCTCTAAAAAAAAATATTAGGAATGTCGAGTTACTCAAGTTCTTATTTTTTTGAGAGGGGCAAGGATTCAGTTGGAAATATAAAAATTTTTTTTTTTTTTCTTTCTTTCACTATTTGCAAAATTTAAAAATACTCCTTTTGGAATTTTTCTCTCAATTTTTCCCTCAACTAAAAAAAAAAGGAAATTTTGATTTCCTTTATCATCATCAGAGTATTTTTTTTTTAAATTGTCATATTCCTAAATTTGGAAATATTTAGACTCATTTTTGAGTATCGACGTTTTCTTCTAAAGCTATAAGGTTCGCCTTTTTTTCATTGACTTCTTCCGAACTACTCCAACTTGTGTCACTCTCACTTTCCTCTTGTGAATTATTCGATTTTTTCGCCTTTGAATCCATTGCTTCTTGTTGTCGTTCTTTTTCCTGTAACAGGTCCCTTCGTTGTTAGATGAATTCATTGTTTTCTGTAAAGTGGATGTTTTGTGATTTTGAGATTAAAACTTGTTTTTTTTTTTAAGATGGTAAAATGGTTTTTTTTTTAGTGACCTAGAGGAAAATTTTGATTAGTAAAATCAGTATTTAAAAGAAGGGGGGAAAAAATCGAATTAAAATCCGATTCTAAAATCTAAATCCGATTTTCTAAAATTAAAAGAACTGCAATTAATTATTAAAAATGGAAACAAAAATTTTTATACCAATGTTCTGGGAAGAGTTGAAGTTGTAGTTGTCGCTGTATTTTCCGTATTATCACTGCTTTCACTTCGTTCAAGTTGTCGATTACCTATAAAAATAACACCCTCCTCCAATGTTTTAACCCGAACAAATCTTCGACCAATTGGCCAGGCGTCCATTGAATTTTTACCCCTTGATGATGATTTTTGCATTACTCCTGTGGTCCAAACACTTGCATCACTACTTCCTGTGCTACTATCACTTCCTGTACTTCTTTGTCTCCAGCGTCTCTCTTTTTAGGAACAGAAAAATAAATTTTTCATTAGAAAATACTTCAAAAAAAAAAAAACATAATTTTTCTCAAAACAGAGCTTAACATCACGAATGTTTGCGCAAATGATTCTATTTATAAAAATAACAAGAAAAGAGTCAAGAAAAAGTAGGGAGAGAAAGAAAAAAATTACTAAATGAATAAATAAAATTGATGAATTGACAACAAATTTTTGGACTTTATATACTTTCGCAAATCTGCGATACTGGGGCAGAAGCAGCTGTTGTTATTGTTTTCTTAAGCAATGGACTTTCATAGCCCTGACTCTCTTCGCTGCAAGCTCGAGTTATGAGAATCCTAGGACTTTGATTTGGAGTATCAGTTATAGAGCACCCACCATCATTTTCAATACTTTCGCTTCCATCAAAATCGTTACAAAAACGTGATGTAAGCTGTAGACTCGCTGTACTTGCACTCGTTCTCACTGGTTTTGTAGATCCTCCTAAAGAATTTAAATTTTTAATTTTAAATTAAAAATTTTGAAAATCTTAATTCAAAATTCTTTACCTAATTCGGTATTTGGCACTCTAAGAGTATTACATGACGCCGCAGTTTGTAATCTACTGCGATGAAATGAATTTCGTACATTGCTCTCATCGAATATATTTCCCGTTCTACAGGAACCAAGTACTAATAGTGCTTCGCTGAGGCGTCGTTGCAACGGCGGAAAAGGGAAGAAGGAGGCTTGTCCATTTCCGGAAGGCCTCCTTGAACCAGTAGCGCTTGGTGTTCGCGCCTGAATTTCCTGCAATTAGAATTCAATCGATAGGGGATGTTTGCTCAACAAAAAAAAAAAATTAAAGCATACATATAACCACGCCTGTAATTAATTTTCAAGGTTCGCGGTTTTTATGAATCGGATTTCTGATCTTCAGTAGTGGACCTTTAAAAAATATTAAAATCAGAATTATAAGATTCATACCTGCTGTAATTCGGATTTAGTAGCCTTTTTACGCCAATAGTTTTGCACGGACCGTCGCAAGGTTCGTGATTTAAGACCATAGAGGAGTCCGTTTACGGGTGGTGAACAGGCAAGAAGAAGTGAGGCCAAGGACGCAAAACGAGGATGCGCATGCAGACGCTGTTGAGTTCCCCCAACTCCAATGGCACAGCACACCTCCCACAGGATCAATCCACAATAAGGAAAGTACAACAGATAAAGAGAACCAACCAGTTGCATCACCTGAAAAAGGAAAAATATTTCCTTAATTTCTAAAACTGAAACTCTTAATTTTCATTTTGATAAGAGAATAATTTTTTTCTTTTACCGTACTAGCGGCACTGTGAAAACGTGGTGGACCACCGCCAGCGTTTGGTGACGTTATAGAAGGAATAAAAAATGGATTCCGTTGATGTGTAATTGTGACTTGTGCACTTAGTGTCACCTCGTAAATTGCACTTGCAATACGATGACGATGATAACGTGCTATTCCAAGTACACGTAAATTACAAACAGTCACCAATACTGCCGGCAATGCTAAACCTAAAAAAGCATAAGCAACACCATAAACAGCAGCCGATGATCCCCAATTATCGTTACCAAAATCAGGAGCACAACATCCTAAACCAGGAATATATTTATATGGTGGTGCTAAACCGGAAATTGGTGGTAAACAGAGTAGCAATGATCCTGTCCACGATGCTGCTAATCCAAATATTACTCTTCGTGGTGAAACTAATGCTGCATAGTGTAATGGCGCTGCGATAGCATAATACCTTTATAAAAATAAATTTATGTACAACTCTTATTGGGCTCTCGCCAAAAAAATATATAGTTAATTTATTAGTTATTCAAAAGTAGATTCGTTGCGTAATATTTCAAAAATATTTTGCTAATCTGATTTTTTTTAGTGAATAAATTTTTTTTTATGTATAACAATAAGTTTTATTTAAATAATTGTAATAATTGAGAAATACCTTTCACAATTTAGACCGGTTACAGTCCAAAGGGCAACTGGATGGAGGAGAGCCAAAAGAAACCCGTGTATAACGCACCAAGTACCAGCAAATGGCCAGGAACCAGTACTGAATATTAGGAGCACAAGGCAAACGGCAGCCTCAACTGCTCCGAGATGAATTAACAGCAAGGTGTTTGCAGTTTGCTGCTGATGGATCTGAATCGAGAAAAGAATTTTAAAAAATCATTTCTCGACGATTTTATCACTCGTAAATTACTATCTTGAATAGACAAAATAAGAAGAGAAGTGATAAAAAAAAAGAATTTTGGAAAACTAGAAAAGACTATGGGAAAATATTGGTTGTGGGTGCCCATTTTAGAACCGACATTCGTTTTAATTTCTTTTTTTAAATTAAAAAACCTTTTTTTTACTTTCTTATTTTTTATATATATATTTTTTTTGTTATTTTATTCAAAAATTTTTTAAATCTTATCTTAAACCGTGTGGTTGTCCCAGTTTCCGTCCACTTTAATTTTAAAAATAAAATTTATAAAAATATTATTTTCTTTTATTTGTTTACTTAAACCAATAAATACATTGCATGCCAAAAAGAATAAAAAATTGTTGAAAAGTAATTTGAATATACGAGATATTTGTAAAAATGAACGGCTACTGGAACAAATTGAATTAAAAAAAGGATTTTTGGAAAACTTGAAAAGACTATGGGGAAATATTGGTTGTGGGTGCTTTTTCTTTTGAAACTTGAAAATTTTAATCAAAAATTCATGTCCTTGGAGGGGGAAAAAATTAATTATCACCTGTTTGCCGAGTCCAAGAACAACCAAAAGAATGTAGGCATTAAGAAGAAGGCCCACACATGATACTAGGACAATTGGTACACCAAAGGCCCAAGGGCCCATTCCTCCTTTTCCCTTTGGCTGGATAAATTTTTTTTTCTAAATTTCCCTTTTTTTTGACGGACTCTTAATTCTTTTTTCTTCTTTATTCATTTCATTATTCATGTGATCTTCATTCTCGGCTCCGATCCCGAAATCTCGCAACAAATGCTGAAAAAAAAAATTATGAAACGATTAAAAAAAAATTGTGCTGAAATGAAAATCTAGATAAAATTAAATTCGCATTCGTGTGTCTAAAGTTATCTAAATTTAGTTTCCCTCATAGACACACAACTTATCATCGGCATCAGTTTCGCGAGTTGTGGATTTATTTATTTTTAACGCGTCCCCCTCGAGACAGATCAATATCTCTCTTTCTCTCTCTCCTGAATTTTGATTGTCTATATTTTTATCGCTCTTGTCTTGAATTTTATTTGATTTTTAAATTATAATTTCAAGTCAATTTAATTACTATTTTATTTATAATTAGATTAAAATTAAAAATTAATAAAAGAAATTGATTTTGTTAATTTTGAAAAAACTTTTGAAAATTGACAAAAGTTGTAGATATATTATTTATAGAAATGGCAAATATAAATGAAAAGTTTCCTAAGGCAATTGCGCGAACAATATTTGAAGAAAGCATTTATTATAAAAATTTTTATCATAGATTCAATAATATATATGTATCCCTATCCTTCGAACAGAAACGAAATTGACGATTCGATTTTAATCCAATATTTCACTCTCAATATCTAGAAAATTCATTTCAACTGCTATTTGAGAAGAAATCGCATAAAAAGACTTACTCAGCGGTGGATAAATCCAAATTAAATTTTTATATTGATTGAATTTTTGACGTAGAAGAATTCAAACAATATTTTGTTGATTTTTATTTTTTGAACAAAAATTAAATTAATAAAATAAAAAAATTTATATATAAATAAATATGTGGTATTACGTTGTTGTTGAATTGAGACGAATTAAAAAAAAAGACGTGATAAAAAATTGTTCGAAAACTTGAAAAGATTATGCATGGGGAAATATTGGTTGTGAGTACTTGTAGAACTAATATTCAATGTTTTTATTTTTGTTATTTTAATTATTTATAATTTTTCTTGTTAATTTTTTTATATTGGAAAAACTTTTTTAGTTTGTTATTTTTACATAATTATAAATTATAATTAAATGATATTTTTTGATGGAAAAAAAGATTTAAAAAATTCTCTTCAAAATTAGTAGTGAATTGTATTTTGGTAAAAGTGAATTTTTTGGTTTTTTCTGATTTTGAGTGATGTTTATTATAATATTAACTTCTAGATCTTGAGTATTTAATTCGATTAGTTTGAAGCATACTGGTTCCATTAAGGACCATTAGAGAAAACCGTCGTCGAGCGGTCGGAACAACTCATGTTTTCCGTCGTTCTACTAGTTTGGTTTGTCAAATGTATTTAGAAATGCAAGCTTCCTCAAGGTAAATTTAATACTACCCGGAGTATCTCAATTAATTAACAATTAACATTTTCCTTTAAGAAGAAAAACTTATAAATAACAAAATAATTTTTTTCCCTTCTTAAAAATAAACAAAACGTGACATAATAATTTTATTCCTAATTTTCTAAATTTGAATTGAAGATTTTTTTTTAAAAAAACTTTTTTTCCTTTTTAGGAAATAATTTGAATTTTAGCGAATTTTTAATTAAAAAATATTTCAAATAATTGAATTTACGAAGAATTTTATTAAAATTTACATGAATTAAAAAAAAAATCAGGAAAAATCGAAAAATTCGTACCAAATCTGCTAACGGAATCTATTATATATAATATTAATTATTTATAATTAATAATTTAATATAATATTTATTATATATTATGTATCATAATTCAGAATATGGTGTACAATTCTGTGTTTACGAACATAATTTATATAATATACTTTATATATAATTTGATCGTGAAAATGATTTACAAGCTTCATATTATAATATAATGTAATATATTTAGAAAATTGTACCTTTCCTTAGATATTGATTAATATTTCACAAATTTTTCGATTCTATATAAAAATAAAATTAAAATAAAAAAAAAATAAAAAATTAATTGATCTTTCATATCAATTTTTCGAAAAAAAACTCTTTAAATTCTTTTCAATTTAATTTCAATTTTTTTTCCCCATTGATTCTTTGAGAGAATTAAAAAAAATAAATATTATATAAAAAAAAGAAGTTTTTTTCCATTGAACGTGCAGAAGATACTTAAAACTAAAATCCTTTCATCGATATTTTTTTCCCCTTGAAGGTGATTCAAGTCCTGAGGTAAAATTTACTTTTACTTTTTTTTTATTTTATTTTTTTTATTTTTTAGTGTCTTATTGCTTCCTACCGAAAGTGCCATTACTCTAGCTTGAGTTATAGTCAGGACTAATTCTATAAAAAGCTGCCATAAAGCTTCAGAATTTTTTTTTCTTTTTTTTTCGCAGTGCAAATACTTCGTGACGTTGCCTACATAAATGCTTTCTTCAAAATCGCTCACAGAATGTAATAAAAAAATTGCTTTGTGAATTCCATAAATAGAATATTTTTATATAATTTCCACAAAAAATGAACAAGAAAACGAAAAACTTAATTTGTTTTTTTCTTCCTCTCGAATTTTCTTTTTTCTTTGGAAAAATTGAACAATTTTCTCAAACTTTTGATAATATTATTATTAAAATAAAATAATTTTTTTTTATTATTAAAATTATTATTAAAAATAATTTAATTTGAATATACGAGATATTTGTAAAAATGGACGGCTACTGAGACGAATTAAATTAAAAAAAAACGTGATAAAAAATTGTTCGAAAACTTGAAAAGACTATGCATGGGGAAATATTGGTTGTGGGTGCTCATTGTTAGAACAAACATTCGATGTTTTTATTTTTGTTATTTTAATTATTTATAATTTTTCTTTAATTTCATTTTTTTACATTGAAAAAATTTTTTTTTATTATTTACATAAAATTTAAAAAACATTTTTTTTATTTCTTTTTATTTGTAATAATTTGTAATTTTTCTACATAATTTTTTTTTTTTGAAATTTGACATAAAATTATTAATCAATATCAATTAAAAATTTATTAAAACTTTCTAATTAAAATAAATAATTTAAATTGACTATTAATAAAAATAATTATATTATTATTATGAATAGTACTATTTTACAATTACTATTACCGGGAAAAAAACTATTTTTCATTATAATTATATTATTATTTAATAATAATAATAATAATAATAATAATATTATTATTATTATATTCTAATTACCCACGTAATAAAATTATTATGTTAATAATTAGTTGGAAAATTAGATTTGCTTCATCACTAATGATACCGCTATAATAATATTAATTAAATATAGAGAGAAATAATATAAATAATAAAAATAATAAATTCGCTAATGACAATGAAAGAAAAAAAAATATATTATCCACGATTGAAATAGTCTCGGCAAGAATTTATACACAATGGTCATAATGTGGTCAGATAAAAAAAGTCTATGAAAAGGTGGGAGGAAATCGATTGTAAGCTCGTCCTGGTTATGACACAAAATCATAGTTGAAATATCATATTTAATACTTATATTATTATTAATTAAAAGAAAAAAATTTTTTTTTTAATTCTTTCTTTTTAAAATTTTTTCTTTTTTAATTTTTGGTTCAATTATTATTATTATTATTATTATTATTATTATTTTTATTGAAGTCACTTTTTAATTCTTTATTCAAGGAAAATGTATTATTCAACGTTCGACTCGCTCGTTTAATGATAAATGATGTTAGTCGAAACAACCATTAAGGGTGATGACCAAATTGTACGAAATAATAGAAATTTGTATTAAGGGGTCAAGGTTGATATAACAGGGAAACTTGCAGGGTGGCAATCTTAATTATTCGAGAGAGAGTGAGAGCATATTTTCTTCGAGTAATTTCCTTCTAAACTCGTGCAGTCATAAAATTTGACCCGAAACATGTTTTATTATGTTTTATAATATGTATAATCTAATTAATTTCAATTCGCCTGAATTTTTTATTTTCGAGAATTTTTTTTTGTGACTAAAATTTAATGATTCAAATTTTTAAAAAATATTTTTTTCTATTTATTATTTATTATTTATTAGAAATAATTTTTTTAGACGAATTTTCGAATTAAAAATTTGGAAGATTTTCTTTTTATACGAATTTTTATATAACAACATTTTTAGCTATCGAATATTTGTTTGGAAAAATTTTTATTTTTACAAATTTTTAATTGATAGAATTTTTAAGACGCCGAATTTTCAATTGTCCGAAATTAGAAATGACCGAAACAAACAATCGACAGAAATATTTCGGCGCAATTTTTCAAAATTGACCAATTAGAAATTATCAAGAAAATCGTGATTGGTCAATTTTAAAAAAATTACGCCGAAATCTTTCTGTCGATTGTTTGTTGCGGTCATTTCTAATTTCGGACAAATAAAAATTCGGCGTCTTAAAAATTTTATTAATTAAAAATTTGAAAAATAAAAATTCATCCATAAAAAATTCCCAATAAAATACTAAAAATTATAATTAGAGATAATCATGCGACTATAATAATTTATTTATTTTTATATATATAAAAAAACTGAAGAGAATAAAAAAAAATTTTTTTTTGTGCAAATAAAATAAAATTAGGGGAAATTTTTTTTTTCCTAATTTTGAGAATAATAATATTAAAAAAAGCAAAAAATAAAAATCTAAATATTCGTTTATCACTAAATGATGCAAATTATCTTTCATTATTGTTTCTTTTCATTCTTATTGCGTACAAAGTGTCTGGCAAATAATTGGTAGGGAGGAAACAGGCTAATAATTGAACTTCCTTATCTAAACTGAAAAGAATAACGCAAACCGAGATTTACTTTCTTGAAATTTAAAACCCTTCTATTTTGTCTCCAGAAATTCGAGAAAATATTTTCAAACAAATTCATCGACTAATTAATAATAATAAATAATAATAATAATAATAATAATAATAATAATAATATAAAAATTAGTATAACACAATAATAAAACAATAATAATAATAATAATAATAATAATAATAATAATAATAATAAATTGTATAACGAGATAATAAAATTATTCAGTTTTAGAGATTTTTAAATTCAATTTAAATTTAAATTTAAATTCAAATTAATTGAATTTTTGGGAATTTCATTGAAAATTTTGAAAATATTTGAATTGTAGTTGATTTTAAATTGAATTTTTTGAAAATAATTGAATTTTAATTGATTTAGAATTGAAATTTTTTGAAAATAATTAAATTTCAGTTGATTTGAATTCAAATTTTTAAAAATAATTGAATTTCAGAAGAAATTTAATTAAAATTTTAAAAATAATTGAATTTGAAAGAGTTTGATGTAGAATTTTTAGAAATAATTGCAGTTTAATTGATTTTTGAATTGTAATTTTGGAAAATAATTGAATTTTAGTTGATTTTGAATTGAAAATTTCGAAAATAATTGAATTTTAATTGATTTGAAATTGAAATTTTTGAAAATAATTGAATTTTAGTTGATTTTGAATTGAATTTTTTGAAAATAATTGAATTTTAATTGATTTGGAATTGAAAATTTTTGAAAATAATTGAATTTTATTTGATTTTGAATTAAATTTTTTGAGAATAATTGAATTTCGGAAGCATTTTAATTAAAATTTTAAAAATAATTGAATTTGAAAGAGTTTGATGTAGAATTTTTAGAAATAATTGAATTTTAATTGATTTTGAATTGTAATTTTGGAAAATAATTGAATTTTAGTTGATTTTGAATTATAATTATGAAAAATAATTGAATTTTTTGAAAATAATTGAATTTTAATTGATTTTGAATTAAAATTTTGAAAAATAATTGAATTTTAGTTGATTTTAAATTGAAATTTTTGAAAATAATCGAATTTTAGATGATTTTGAATTAAAATGTTTTAAAATAATTAAATTTATTGGGATTTTTATTAAAATCTTGGAAAACATTTGAATTTTTATGTTTTTTTTTTGAAATGTTTTAAAATAATTGAGTTTTTGGAGATTTTTATTGAAATTTTGGAAAATAATTGAATTTTTGCCTTACTATCATTGAGTTTTTTTGTTAAAAAAAAGTTTTTGACAAATTATAATTAAAATTTTGAAAATTAATTCAATTTTTGTGTTTTTATGGAAATTTTTAAAAAATAATGGAATTTTTTGACCAATAATAAATAAATATTTAAAAATAATCCAAGGCCTGCCGCATAATAATGAAATAATACTAAAAGTAATAATAAAATTATTAAAAATAAAATTAAAAACATAAATAAAAAATATTATAAGATAATAATAAAATAAAAACAATAATAAAGTGATTATATATTATTTATACTGATTAATAAATAAGTTTCATTAAAAAAGTATTTTTTTAAAAATAAAATAATGTTACATTTAATATTAATAAATAAATTATTACAAAAAAAATTAATAATAATTTTATTAATATGTTACAGTAAAAAAAACCGAGACAAAAGAAATTTCCCAAGAAATTTCGAATTCAGAACATGAAATATTTTCTGCGTGTGTGACACGAGAGAAATGATGATTTTTTTTCCTATACAAAAATTGGATCAAATAGATCTAAAATCTAGAATTGTGTGGGGAGGGGGAAGTGTTATAGAAGTATGTTGAAGTCTGTGAAGAAAAGATAAAAAAGAAAAATCGATTCATTTCTAAACGGGACACACACTTTAAATTCGGTTTCTTCGTAACACAAGAGACGAGCGACGATTACACTTTATTGGCTCAGTTTGCGTTACGTGCTCATGCATTTTTGCATGATATAAAAAAAAACTATATATATATATTTCTATATATTGATATATACAGTGAGAGAGAAAGAGAAATTCACGAATATAACGCAAGATCCAATTCCAATAATGATCGCTATATACTTTATATGAAAATGAATCTCAAAATTTTAATAATAAATTTTATGATTCATCATTAAAGTCAAAAAAAAATTCATTTATTATAATTAATAATATAGCATTTCTTCTTTATTATAAATGTTTTATTCATTTTCATTAGAAAAATTTGCATTTTCGCGTGTAGACCTATTTTCTTAAGATTCATTATTATTTCAAAACTCGAGAGTGTTATATAATTTATCAGAATTGCCATATTATGCTAAATGATAAAATCATGGAAAAAATTTAGGGAATTTTATTTTTTTCTATTTTCTTTTTATTTTCTTAGTAAATTTAGTTTCTCCATTGTGTTCTGGGGAATTTTTTATAAAAATTTTTTAAAGACGAATTCAAAAAAAAAAGTGATAAAAAATTGTTCGAAAACTTGAAAAGACTATGCATGGAAGACGAATTCAAAAAAAAACGTGATAAAAAATTGTTCGAAAACTTGAAAAGACTATGCATGGGGAAATATTGGTTGTGGATGCTTGTAGAATTAACATTCGATGTTTTTTATTTTTATTTTATTAATTATTTATAATTTTTCTTTAATTTTTTTATTTTCTAAGTAGATTTTTTTTCTCCATTGTGTAGTAGGGAATTTTTTTTATAAAAATTTTTTTGGAGAAAAAATCCCTTGTAAAAGTCAGAAATTTTTTTTTCGAATCGTGAGAAATAAACACCAATTTTGAATATTGTCGTTAGTTTTTTTCTTTTTTTTTTTTTTAATTATTGTTCCAGTTAAAAATTTTGCGATTGCCTTGATACTGTGATAAATTATTTTTTATGGAGCAATTAAAATTTTTCAAATTTGCTTTTGACGGAATTAGAAATTTTTTTTAGACGAATTAGCATTTGATAGAAATTTCTTTTTATACGAATTTTTTTAATTAAAAAAATTGAAAATTCGTGTAAAAAATATTCAGAATCAGACAGCATTCCTCGTTTTATTTCAGTAATTGTAATTTGTGACTGTTTATTAAATTATCATTGTTTATTTTAAAAAATGAGCGAAAACGAAGCATTTTCTAATGAGTTATTATAAAAGTAATATTTATAAAGTTATATAATAAATACTACAAATTTTTTTTCATAGAAAAAGAAAATATTTTTTCTTTTTGAAGAAAAATATCGTTTTTTGTTCTGGAAAACCTGAAAAAGTCATTGAATAAAGCAAAAGCGTGGCTTTTTTTCAAAAAAAAAAATACTTCTCTCTAGAAATAATTTTTTCTTTATTTTCAAAAAGGACAAAAAATTCGATTTCAATTGAAAAAAAAAGATTTTACAAAATGCCAATAATAAAATATAAATAAAAAAACTTTTATATAAATCGTGTGAGCGATACGTCTTTATCAATCAAGAAAAAAAATGATTGAAGGGAAAGAAAAGAAAAAAATTAGCACATTTACGATTTCAATATAGAAAAAAAAGGGGAATTTTTTTTCTACCCCAAAGAAGGTCAAATTGTATAACGATAATACTGGAACGGAAATGATGAAAAGGCGTTAAAAGCGGAAGTGAATGAAAATCGGAAAGTAAAAGGCCTGATCATCGATTTATTTTCTGATTGCTGCCAAGGCAATTAGTTTCGTTGACCTTTATCTATATCATCTCTGTCTCTCTCTCTCTCTCTCTCTACTTCTGCGGAAAATAATCCCTGACAATGACCCTCACCCCCTGAGTGTGAATTTTTTTTTTTTTTAAAACATCTTTTCTCTATTTTTATTTTTACTTGACTTTGATTTCTTTTCTCATTTTGGTACAAGGTTATTTTATAATAGAGGGGAAATTTTTTTTTTTTATGCATTTGGTCCGTTGCATTAAAATCTCCGGAAATTTTCTCTCTCTCTCTCTCTCTCTCTCTCTCTCTCTCTCTCTCTCTCTCTCTCTCTCTCTCTCTCTCTCTCTCTCTCTCTCTCTCTCTCTCTCTCTCTCTCTCTCTCTCTCTCTCTCTCTCTCTCTCTCTCTCTCTCTCTCTCTCTCTCTCTCTCTCTCTCTCTCTCTCTCTCTCTCTCTCTCTCTCTCTCTCTCTCTCTCTCTCTCTCTCTCTCTCTCTCTCTCTCTCTCTCTCTCTCTCTCTCTCTCGGTGAATATATTTATCTTACAATTCAAGGGAGTGGGAAATTTTCATTTAGAGGAAAATTTTTCATTCTCATGAAATTGAATATTCAGATTTCTTTTTTATTTAATCCTCCACTCTTGGCGGTGTTTTGTGTATTAATATTGAGTGAATGTAATTAAAAAAAAAATTTTTTTCTCTCTTTTTCTAATTTCTTTTTAATTGCTATTTTTGTTGATGATTTTTTTCTCTTTTGCTAATTTTGTATTTTGCTAATTTTTTATTTTACTATTATTATTTTTTCTATTTTACTACTTTTTCTCTTGCTAATTTTTTATTTTAATGTTATTTTTGTCTCATTCCCTAATTTTTATTTTGCTATTATCATAATTTTTTAAAAAAATTTTTCTCTTTTATCAATTTTTCTCTTACTAATTTCTTGTTTTGCTATTTTTTTTTATTTTGCTATCTTCCCTTTTAATAATTTTTTTTAATTTTTATCTCTTTTGCTAATTTTTCTCTTGCTAATTTTTTATTTTACTATTATTATCCCTTTTGCTAATTTTTTATTTTGTTCTTTTCCTCAGTTTTGATAATATAAACGCTTTCGCTAATTTTTTTTTTTGCTATTTTTCTCTGGCTAAATTTTATATTTTGCTTTTTTCTTATTTTAATATTTTTTTCTATTGCTAATTTTTTTGTTTTTGCTATTTTCTTCTCCTTTTTCTAATTTTTAAAAAATATATTTTCTTTTGTTAATTTTTTATTTTTCTACTATCTTCCCTTTCGATAATTTCTTTTAATTTTTACCTCTTTTGCTAATTTTGATTGATAATTTTGCTATTTTTTCTTTTGCTAATTTTGTATTATTATTTTTTTTATGCTATTTGATATTTTTTGCTATTTTTTAAAAATAATTTATATAGTGATAATTTTTTAAATTGCTATTTTCGTTTCTTTTGCTAATTTTTTTCTTTTGTTTTTTTTTCTTCTATTTGCTATTTTTTAATAATTTTTAATTTTGTTAATTTTTTGCTATTTTTTTCCTTGCAAATTTTTTTTTGATACTTTTATCTTTTTTGCTAATTTTTTATTATACTGTTTTTTTTTCTTCTCTTGTGCTAATTTTCTTTTGCTATTTTTTTTATCATTTTTAGTTTGCTAATCTTTTTTTGCTATATTCTACTCTGTTGCTAATTTTTTATTTTGCTTTTCTCTAGTCTTTTGCTAATTTTTTTAATAATTTTTTTTGTTACCACTTTTTTCTCGTTTGCTAATTTTTTATTTTTCTATTTTCTTCTCTTTTGCTAATTTTCTTTTGCTATTTTTTTATCATTTTTAGTTTGCTAATCTTTTTTTGCTTTTTTTTTATTTTGCTATATTCTACTCTTTTGCTAATTTTTTATTTTTCTATTTTCTTCTCTTTTGCTAATTTTCATTTGCTATTTTTTTATGATTTTTATTTTGCTAATCTTTTTTTTTTGCTATTTTTTATTTTGCTATATTCTACTCTTTTGCTAATTTTTTTTGCAACTTTTTTCTCATTTGCTAATTTTTTATTTTTCTATTTTCTTCTCTTTTGTTATTTTTTTTTTTTTGCTAATTTTTTTTTAATGATTACTTTTCCTTTTTTTTCTGTAAATGTTTTGATTGATTGGACAATAATCCCATCGCTCTGTCATTATTTACAAAAAAAAAAAAAAATATTTTCTCTCTCCCAACAAAAATAAATTTTTTTTCTAAAAATTTTTTTCTTTTTCTTTTTTTCTTTAAGTATCTAAAACAAACAAGTGACATGTACGTATAGATCCTGACCGAATTGAAACTGAACGACTGACATATCGATTGTACGGCATGTCCTACTTTCATCAAGTCAACCGTAAGGATATGACTTTTATGCTCCTTCCATCACGCTTTTATCTAGTAGTTGCTCTCCGCCACACGCGAACTCCTCCCACTTTATACATTAACATATATATATACACACACGGGGGTAAATTTGTCCCTTCCCTCAATTTTTTTTTCTTTATATATCACAGGACACGAGGCATTCTAGCAAAAGAGTCCGTGACCATGAAAAAAGATCGAATTTTAATTAATGTCCAGTTTTTTTTTTTTTTTTTTCCCAAACGCTTATATTGAGACGCTTCGAACGGACGAAAATGAAACTTGTTAATTATTTCGCGCTCATAGCTTAAGAATATCATCTATATTGCTCTGATGCTTATAAATATAGAATTCAATTATCATCGACCTGTTTTTTTTTTTTTTTTTTTTTAATTAAAAAAATCAGGCAGGAGGCAATATTACGAAAACTGGAATTCTTCATTTTCGATTTTAATGAGATGGCGAAAAAAAAAAAAATATTTCATTTCAATCGTGAAAATATTTCTCCTTTTCATGTTTTGAATTTCGATCATGAAAAATATTTGCTTTTTTTTTGTATCGTGCAAATATTTTCGTTTTCTCTCTTCAATAATTTTGTGGTCGTGAAAATATTTTGCTTTTAATCGTCTGAAAAAAAAATATATTTTTTCTTTTTCGGATTACTTTCGGTTTATTTAGTTGATTTCTTGGGAGTTTTTTTTTGTGTGATAATTTTTGTGCAAATATTTCCATTTCGTTTTCGCTTCAATTTATTTGTTGTGAAGATAATTTTCATTTTAATTTAATAATTTTAATTTTTAATTTTAATAATAATTTTAATTTTTAATTTTAATAATAATTTTAATTTTTAATTTTAATAATAATTTTAATTAATTTAATTGGCGCAATAAAATAAATTTTCCACTTTCGATTTTGGAAAATCGCAAAAAAAAAATAAAATTTTCTTTTTTCGGATTTTATTATTTTTTTTTTTTTTTTTTTTTTGTGAAAAAATAAGTTGTTCCTTTTTTAATTTATTTATGAATTTTAAACATTAAAGGATTATAATAAATAAATATTTATCGCTTATCCTTTGTATTTAGAAAGCAGGAAACTCGGGGATTTAATCACATAAATTATTTATTTGGTTCGGAGATTTTTTTTCTGTTTGTAAAAAAAATAAATTTGCGTAAATTTTATTTTAATTTCTTTTTAATTTTTATATAATTTATTTTATTCAAATAAAAAATAGGAACAATTTTTTAATCTTTTTTTTGGGGGGGAAATTTAATAATAAAAGAAGAGATTTTTGTGGAAAAATTAAAAAAAAAAAAAAAAAAAAAAAAAAAAAAAAAAATGGAAATTAAAAATTAAATTCAAAATTAAATTAGAAACTAAAAATTAAATTAGAAATTCAAAATTAAATTAGGAATTAAAAATCAAATTTGGAATTAAAAATTAAATTAAAAATTAGAAATTGAATTAGAAAATTTTGAAATTAGAAATTTAAATTAAAAATTGAAAATTAAAAATTGAAAACTAAAAATTAAAAAAATTAAAAAAATAGAAAAAGAAAGAAAGAAAAGAAAAATTAAAAAAAAGAAAAAGAAAGAAAGAAAAGAAAAATTATAAATCAAAAAAACTGTGTAAAAATTTGTTTTTCCAAGTTGTGTAATTTTTAGAGAATATATTTTTTTTTTCCTAATAATTTGGATAAATGTAGAAAAGTCATGAATCACATTGAATATATATATATATATATATATATATATATATATATATATATATATATATAATATTTGAGAAAGTTGACAAAAAAATCAACTTTAAGAAAGTTAAGAGCAATATTGAAAAGTTTCTTTCGAATTTATAAACTATTCCACTTGATTTCTGAACGGAAAAACTTGTTGCTCGTCACGTTTAAAATCTCTTCTTTTTTTCTCTCTTTTCTCTCTTTTTTTTTTTTTTTTTTTTTTTTTTTTGTTATTTTTGATTATTAAAAAATTTTTCTTCATCGACAGTCATTTATTCTTTATTCCGAGTCAATGGAAAAAGTCAATTTCGATAAATAAGAATTTATTTTTCAAAAAAAAAAAAAAAAAAAATTAACATTAAAAATAATTAATAATTATAATTAAAATTAATTATAAAATTAATTAATATCGTAATTACAAGTTTCCTGTTTTTTTTTTATTTATAATTTATTTTATTTTCATTAGTAAATAAATAAATAATTGAAACTGAAAAAATTAATTAATAGTTTTTTTTTATTTATAATTTGTTTTTATTTTTATTACTAAATAAATAAATAATTAAAAAAATTTTGAAAAGATTAATTACACAATTAATTAATATACAGTAATTACAAATTTTTCCCTTTTCTTTATTTAAAATTTGCAATTTATTTTATTTTTTTTTTATTTTCGTTTCTTTTTATTTTCAGTCCTTGGAAAAATTTTATGCTGGAAAAATTTTTAGTATTTTGTTGTTACATTTTTAACGTTAATATATATATATATATTTTTTTTTAATATTAATATATTTTCTCTTTTTTCAAAAAATATTTTCAACTTTCTCCTGTGTGTGCTTTTTATTGCAAAAAAAAAAAAAAAATTTACATAATCGTTCGAAAAAGTAGTTATTGCTTAAAATAAATAAGATTTTTTTTTTTCAACTATTTGTCTCGTTTTTAACGAAAATATCGCAGAAAAAAGTTGAATCGCTTCGTAAATGTAACCTTGGCATGATTCTTTCTTTCATGTTTACTTCATATCCGATCGAAGTCATATTAACTCTCTTTTTCTCTCTCTCTCTCTCTCTCTCTGTCTCTCTTTCTCACTTTTTCCCTCTGTTTCTCCTTTATTTTCTTTCGATTTATCAAAAATTTATGAGATGATCATTTCACACAGGTGTGCGAAAAAAATTAATATCTCAAAATTTTATCAACAAAAAAAAGGAAAAAAATTTTTGATTGGAAAAATTGTATCGTTTTGGGAATTTTTTTTTTTCTTTGATAATTTTTACTGACTCGAAATTTTTATCGAAAAAAAAAAATATTTTGATTGGAAAAATTAATATCCGTGAAGGGAATTTCTTTTTTTGATAATTTTTACTGACTCGAAATTTTTTATCGAAAAAAAAATATTCTGATTGGAAAAATATCGTTTTGGGAATTTTTTTTATGATTCGAAATTTTTATAAAAAAAGAAAAAAAAATATTTTGATTGGAAAAATTTTGCTATCGTTTTGGAAATTTTTATTATTTCAATGACTTTAATTAAAATTAAAAGAAAAAAAAAAAAATTTTTTTTAATTTTGCATTAAAGGCCTGGCACCGAGTCTCTCTTTTTTTTCTCTCTCCGTCTGTCTCGATTACGCGCGCGGTGCCTGAGAGTCTGGCCAAACGAATTCTTTTTCTTGGCCTGGTAAGCAAAATTGTATTTTGCGTTGATCTCTCTCGCTATAGAAAAAAAAATCCTTCCTTGAATCCAAATTTTTTTTTCCTCATTTTCAAATTTATATTTTATTCCAAATATTTACCTTTTTTTAAAAAAAAAACAAAAAAATAAAAAGAAAATTCATTTTCATTAGCCAAAATATTATATAATTCGAAAAATTTCGATTTCTAATTAAAATTTCGTTCCAAAATTTATTGTAGAAAAAATTATTTTCGAAAATTTTGAGTATACAAAAAAAATCTTTATTTCATTCCGAAATTTAAAAAATTGAAATTTTCTTTCAAATTTTAAAATCTTGTTTCTAAATTTAATTTACAAAAATTGAAATAAAAAAATTCGTTGCAAATTAAAATCTAGTTTCTAAAATGTATTTTACAAAAATTATTTTCGAAATAGACAAAAATAAAATAAAGCCATGCAATAAAAAATTTCAAAATTTACTTCACAAAAATATTATTTTCGAAATTATTTCAATATTTCAAAATAATTGTGAAAAATTTTCATTTCAAAATTTAATTCACATAAATTTTGTCCGAAATAATTTCAAATATACCAAAAAAAAAAAAAAAAAAAAATGCATTGCAATGAAAAACCCTGAAAAAAAAATTGAAAAATTTCCGTTCAAAATTTACTTTACAAAAATTATTTCCGAATTAATTTTAAATATATACAAAAAACAAAATTTGCATTTCAATGAAAAATTTGAAATGAAATATGTGTTTATTTATTTATTTTGTTCTTTTTTTTTTTGTTTTATTGTTCTTTTATGTTTTGAAAAATTAAATTTTGTTCCTTTTCTCTCTCTCAAAAATATTTCCAAGTTCCTTTTAAATGAAATTGAAAAGATAAGGAGAATACATTTTGGTTACAAGTTTGCCAGGAAATTTTTCTCCTCCACTCTCTCGTCCTTGGCAAATCTAATTTTGAAGATGAACTTTTGTTTAAAAAATCAAACGAAAAGAGAGCTTGATATTCATTAAAATAGAGTAGAATAAAAAAAAAAGGAGGAAAAAAAAAAAAACACTATTTAGAAATAACTCAAGAACAAACTATATTACATATACATATATTTTTTTTAGAGTTGCTTTTGTAAAGGTCGATCTATTATAACTATAACATAACTCGATCGCAGAAGGTTGAAGACCCTGCTTCTTTATTATTAACGATATAAATCGATTGCGTCTGCTTGGCTTGGTAAACTCGTTTCTGTGCAACTTATCAAATCTCACATTTCCTCATGCCAGGACTCACATTTCTGACTGTATCTCTCTCTCTCTCTCTCTCTTGCTCTCTTTCTCTATTCATCAAAAAGGACTAAATCTTCTCAGTTTCAAAAAAAAAAAATTCACCTCTTTTATAATTTTTTATACTCGAAATTATTTTTTTTTTTCAAAAAAATTAATTTTCATTTCCATATATTTTATTAATTTTATTTATTCAGGCATTGGATTATAATTTTTCCATTTTTTTTTTCAAAAATACGACTTTTTTCGACTTATTTTAATAAAATGCGACTTTTAGAATTTAAAAAAAAAAAAAAAAAAAAAAAAAAAAAAAAATTATCAAATAAAATTAATCAAAAAATTTTTAATTCAAAATCACTTGAAATTTAATTAATTGCAAAAATTTCAATTATTTATTTTTTTTTTAAGGATTTTTGTTAAATTCGTTCGAAAATTCAATTATCTAGAAACATTCTTTTAATAAAAAATTTTTGGAATTCAATTTTTTTTTTATATGATTTCTAATAAATTCTTCATCAACAAAAATCATTAAAAATTTATTTTATTATAATAATTATTGTTTAAAATTTAATACAATCTTTTTAAATTCAATTATTTTCAAAAATTTCAATTCAAAATTAACTAAAATTCAATTACTTTTAAAATTTTCAATTCAAAATCAACTAAAATTCAATTATTATACAAAATTTCAATTAAAAATCAATTATTTTTAAAATTTTAAATTCAAAACAAATTAAATATCCAATTATTTTAAAAAATTTCAATTCAAAATCAACTGAAATTCAATTGTTTTGTAAAATTTCAATTCAAATCCAATTAAAATTCAATTATTTTCAAAAAAATTTCAATTCAAAATAAACTAAAACTGAATAATTTTTAATTGAAAATCAAATAAAATTCAATTATTTTCAAAATTTTCAATTCAAAATCAATTAAAATTGAATTATTTTCCGAAATTTAAAATTCCCAAACTAATTAAAATTCAATTATTTAAAAATTTTTTAATTCTGAATTAATTAAAATTCAATTATTTTCCCAAATTTTAATTTTAAATCAATTATTTAAAAAATTTTCAATTTAAAATAAATTAAAATTCAATTATTTTCCAAAATTTCAATTAAAATTAACTAAGATTCTATTATTTTCAAATAATTTCAATTCAATTCTTTTCCAAAAGTTTAATTCATAATCAATAATTTTTAAAAATTTTAATTCAAAATCAACTGAAATTCAATTTTTTTTTTAATTTAAATTTAAATGCTTCTAAAATTTAATTATATCTAAAATTTTCCTTCTCAAATTTTTTGAAATTTTATAATTTCAATAATCAGAAATCAGAAATTTAATTATTTTTTTTTTTTTAATTTTTAGTTCAATTTAGTCAAAAAATTAAATTTTTTAAAAATTTTAATGGAAATTAGTAAAAAAATTTATTAAAAACGAACAAAAATTAAATTATTTTTTAAAGATTTTAGTTTCAATTTTCAAAAAAAATTTCAATTCAAAATCAAATCAAATTCAATTATTTTAAAAAATTTCAAAATCAACTAAAATTCAGTTATTTTCCGAAATTTCAATTAAAATTGAATTATGTTTAAAAGTTTTATTTTGAAAATCAAACTAAAATTCAATTATATTCAAAATTTTCAATTAAAAATCAACTGAAACGCAATTATTTTCAAAAATTTTAATTTAAAAGCTTCTAAAATTTAATTAGTTCGAAAATTTTCCATCTAAAATTTTTTTTTTGATGTTTAATAATTTCAATTATATAATTCTTCTGAAATTCAAATTATTTTTAATGATTTTTTTTATAATATTCTACGAAAATATAACTATCTGAAACCATTTTTCACTCAAAAATTGGTTTAGAAATTATTTTTTTTTTTGTCTTCAATTTCTAATAAATTTTTTATTGAAATCATCAAAAATTTTAAATTAAAAATCACATGAAGTTCAATTAATTTTAAAAATCAAAATTCTAAATCTTTAAAAATTTAATTATTTTTAGTTCTGTAAAATTTAATTATTTTCTAAAAATTAATAAAAATCTTTTCAAATTCAATTATTTCTAAAAATTTTAATTATAACTCTTTCAAATTTATTATTATTTTTAAAAAAATTTTATTTAAAAATCTATAAAACTTGATTGATTATTGCCTGAAATTTTTTTGATCATTAAAAACTAAAAACTATGACAAAATTTTTAATTTCAAATAAATTGCTTAAATCAGACTTGGAAATATTATAAAAATGGAAATATAAGAATTTTTTTTTTGAAATTTTAATTTTTAACTTTTAATAAATTTAATTTGATAAATATATTTTTTTCTATTAAAGATTGTTTTTATTATTTGAAAATAAATTTTAATAATTCCTTAATAAGACATATTTCATAGGAATTTGTCAAGAAATTTTATTTAGATAATATCAAAAAATTACATTGAGCCAAATTTTTAAGAATTTCAAAAATATTAGATTTTCATACTATATGGAAAATAGGAGAATTTTTAAATAAAAATATTTTTAAAAAATAATTGAATTTATCACTCGGTTGCCTTAATTAAAAATTAATTAATTAAATTTCAATTCTCCTTTATATTTTAAAAATAATTTAAATAAACTAAATTTCAAAAGAAATTGATAAAAAAAAAAAATTTGAAATAGAAAAAAATCGATGAATAATATTGAAAATTATATTAATTTGGCGAAGAATTTTTGATAATTTTAAGAATAATTGATTTTTTGAAAAGATATATATATTTTTTTTGATTTTTTTGAAATAATTGAATTTCAAGAGTTTTTTAAATTGAAATTTTTTTTTAAAAAAACCTCAATTGTTGAAGATTTTTTTTTAAACAAATAAAAAAAAATAATTGAATATTAATTAAATTTTTATTCAAATTATTGAAAAATAATTTAAAAAATAATTTAATTTAAGAAGAACTTGATTAAAATAATTGGGAAATAATTAAATAGGCGAATAATTTTAAATAGATATCAAAAAAAAAAAAAAAATAAAAAATAATTGAATTTCAGAAAATTTTAAGAATTCATTGAATTTTACGAGATTTTGAAATGAAAATTTTATAAATTCAAATTGAAGATTATTTTTAAAAAGAATTTTTGACTATAATTGGAATTTTTAAGAATTTTTGAATATGAAAAATATTTTTGAATAATTCAATTTTCAAAGAATTTTAATTGAAAATAATTTTAATTTTCCCAAAAAAATTATTTAGAATTAAATTTTTTCAAAATAATATTAAAATAAATAATTTTCAAAAAATCATTTTGGAAATTTTTTTAAATTATAATTAATTATCATTAAAAATTATTGAAAATAATTCATTTCCATAGACATTTTAGATTCAAAATTTTCCAAAAAAAAAAATGAAATTTTCAATTATCTATATTGTACCAAAGAAAAGTCACATTCATATTTCTCTTTAATTTAATAAATTAATTAAATTTTTCATTTCATTTTGTAAAATAAATCGAAAATATTTTGTTTTTTTTTTTTTATAATTCGAAAAAAAAAATCCAAAAAGTCGTACAATTTCAATGTCTATAAATAAATTTTTTCTTTTTTTTTGGAGAAAAAAAAAAAAAAAAAATTCTAAATAATAATTGATAATTTTTATAATAATTAAATTTATTTTTTCTCCAAAAAAAATTTTTTCTATAAAAAAAGAAATTAATAACAAAATTTTTTGATTAACAATATAAATTTTTCAAACAAAAAATATAGGAAAAAAAAAAAAAAAATTCCTAAAGAGAACAATGTACCAAGAGTTTTTGAGTTTTAAGAGAAAAATGATTTTCACGATGGAAAAAAGATAAAAATGAAGTTTTCCCCTTTAGAATGAAAAAGGAGGATGGTGAATTGAATTTGATGAAGAAAAACATTCATTTGAAAAATCGTCTTTATCTTTATCTAAGATTCAATATTTACGAGCAAAAAAATATTATCACATATATATATATATACAAAAAATATATATATATAGGAGGGAAGGGATTCGTTTTTCTATATAAAACGCATTGTATACATATATATGGCAATTTATAGGATGGTATAAGAAGCGGTGAAATGAGTTTACAGAGCGTAGAGCATCGTTGTGAATATCTTGTTTTATATCGGGTCATATACTCATAAAATCCGTGTGTGGAACATTTCAATGAAATCACCCTCTCAATGCAAATGTGTTTTGCGCTCTCTCTCTCTCTCTCTCTCTTTTTCTTTCTTTTTCTCTGAAGCAGGTCAAACTTCACCCGAATTACTTCATTTTTACAGAAAGTATATATAATATTTACCAACATAAAAAAAAAATCGGAAAAAATTTTCCTTTTTCCCCGAAAGAAAATTGGAAAATTTTCTTTTTTGCCCGAAGAAAAAGAGGGGAAACAATTTTTCTGAAACTAATTACGATCGCGGGAGAAAAATTTTCTTTTTCAAATTTACAAAAAACAAAAAGAATTTATTGTTACGCAAAATTAAATTTTTAAAAAATTTTCAAATTTTTGTTTTCGAAATAATATAAAATTTTCAGTATTTAAAAAAAAAAAAAAAATACATATATCTATTTATGAAATGAATTTGAAAATTTTTGAAAACAAAAATTAATTTCCAAAAAAAAATTTAATAACTACTAAATAATTAATACGGAAAAATTATAATAACTACTAAATAATTATTATAGAAAAATAATTAATACAAAAAATAAAATTAAAATAAAAAAAATAATTAATACAAAAAATAAATTTAAAAAAAAAAAATAATTAATACGAAAAAAAAATTAATTAATATGAAAAAAATAATAAAAAAAAAAAAAAACCTGCGGATAAATTGGTAAAAATAAACAAAAAAAATTTTTGTCATGTACAAATTTTTCTTGTTATTTATAAAATTTAATTATTTGGAAAATAAAATTTTTGTTTAATTTGTAACTCACCTAACAGAAGATCCATCGTTTGAGGAAATAAAAATTTTTAAATCCTGATTTTTTCGGCTCAAATTGATAATGAAGAAATTTGATAAACATTTTTTTTTGTAGTTTTTTTTTCTTTTTTTCTTTCGTTCTTTCTTGACGAAGAAGGAAATTTTCTTGAATTCGCCGAACAAAACTATATATATATATATATATGCGTATAGATCGACTGGATATTAAAACGCGCACACGACAAACGTCGTCGGAGGGTTGTCCCGACTTAAACAAGAAACACCGGGATGTAGATTTTGTATATAGTCAATGCCACGTGCTGATTGTTAACGCCGACGCATCGCAACGCTTTATCAACGCGCGAGCGCATTTTCTAATTTCTAATATTATACAATTATAGTCATTTTATTTTCATTTTTTGTTTTTTTTTACTTTCTTCCATAAATTCTCTTTTTTTTAATTTTTTTTTTTTTTTTTTCCTCCATAGAATCTGTAAATTAGCAAAAATTATGAAACTGAAACTGGCACCCAGTTATCAACTCCAAGTCAATTTTTGAAAAAATTTATGTTGGTACTAACATATAAACAAATGAATGAAACATATAAAACAGTTTGACAATTCTTACGCAAATTACGCAAATCCTTAGGTTATAATTTAAAAACAAAAGAATGAAATTCAATAACATTCAAACCACGACATCAAACACTGAAAGGAAATAAATGATTGATAAAAATAATAAAAATAAAAATTAAATTATTAATATTCATAATAAAAACAATAAAAATAGAAGAACAAGTAATATTTAATCTAGATTTAAGTTTTAGTCAAGGCGAAAGTTATAAATTTTTTTAGAATTTTTTTTTGCAATTTTCCGGAAAAAAATAATTTTTGAAGGGTCTGATGTCCGCGTACCGTCTTCAAATGTTTTTTTCGTACTTTCTAAGAGTAAGTGGAAGCTAAAAAATATTATTTTATGTTTTAGATTTCGTCAAGGCGAAAGTTATAAATTATTTTCGAATTTTTTTTGCAATTTACCGGACACAAACATTTTTTGAAGCAGCTTATGTCCGCGTACCGTCTTCTAATGTTTTTTTCGTACTTTCTAGGAGTAAGTGGAAGCTAAAAAAAATTAATTCATATTTTAATTTTCGTCAAGGCGAAAGTGATGAATTTTTTTCGAATTTTTTTTGCCATTTTCCGGAAAAAAACATTTTTTGAAAGGGTTGATGTCCGCGTACCGACTTCTAATGTTTTTTTCGTACTTTGTAGGAGTAAATAGAAGCTAAAAAAAATTATTTTATGTTTTAGATTTCGTCAAGGCGAAAGTTATAAATTTTTTTAGAATTTTTTTTGCCATTTTCCGCAAAAAAACATTTTTTGAAGGGGCTTATGTCCGCGTACCGTCTTCTAATGTTTTTTTCGTACTTTCTAGGAGTAAGGGGAAACTAAAAAAAAAATTCATATTTTAATTTTCGTCAAGGCGAAAGTTATGAATTTTTTTTGCAATTTTCCGGAAAAAAACAATTTTTGAAGGGGCTTATGTCCGCGTACCGTCTTCTAATGTTTTTTTCGTACTTTCTAGGATTAAGGGGAAGCTAAAAAAAAAATTCATATTTTAATTTTCGTCAAGGCGAAAGTTATGAATTTTTTTTGCAATTTTCCGGAAAAAAACATTTTTTGAAGGGGCTTATGTCCCAGTACCGTCTTCTAATGTTTTTTTCGTACTTTCTAGGAGTAAGGGGAAGCTAAAAAAAAAATTCATATTTTAATTTTCGTCAAGGCGAAAGTTATGAATTTTTTTTGCAATTTTCCGGAAAAAAACAATTTTTGAAGGGGCTTATGTCCGCGTACCGTCTTCTAATGTTTTTTTCGTACTTTCTAGGAGTAAGGGGAAGCTAAAAAAAATAATTCATATTTTAATTTTCGTCAAGGCGAAAGTTATAAATTTTTTTAGAATTTTTTTTGCCATTTTCCAGAAAAAAACATTTTTTGAAGGGGTTGATGTCCGCGTACCGTCTTCTATTGTTTTTGTCGTACTTTCTAGGAGTAAATGAAAGCTAAAACAAATTATTTTATGTTTTAGATTTCGTCAAGGCAAAAGTTATAAATTTTTTTAGAATTTTTTTTGCCATTTTCCGGAAAAAAACATTTTTTGAAAGGGTTGATGTCCGCGTACCGACTTCTTATATTTTTTTTGTACTTTGTAGAAGTAAGGGGAAGCTAAAAAAAATAATTCATATTTTAATTTTCGTCAAGGCGAAAGTTATAAATTTTTTTTGCAATTTTCCGGAAAAAAACATTTTTTGAAGGGGTTGATGTCCGCGTACCGTCTTCTAATGTTTTTTTCGTACTTTGTAGGAGTAAGTGGAAGCTAAAAAAAATTATTTTATGTTCAAGATTTCGTCAAGGCGAAAGTTATAAATTTTTTTAGAATTTTTTTTGCAATTTTCCGGAAAAAAACATTTTTTGAAGGGGTTGATGTCCGCGTACCGTCTTCTATTGTTTTTGTCGTACTTTCTAGGAGTAAATGAAAGCTAAAACAAATTATTTTATGTTTTAGATTTCGTCAAGGCGAAAGTTATAAATTTTTTTAGAATTTTTTTTGCCATTTTCCGGAAAAAAACATTTTTTGAAAGGGTTGATGTCCGCGTACCGACTTCTTATATTTTTTTTGTACTTTATAGAAGTAAGGGGAAGCTAAAAAAAATAATTCATATTTTAATTTTCGTCAAGGCGAAAGTTATGAATTTTTTTCGAATTTTTTTTGCAATTTTCCGGAAAAAAACATTTTTTGAAGGGGCTTATGTCCGCGTACCGTCTTCTAATGTTTTTTTCGTACTTTCTAGGAGTAAGGGGAAGCTAAAAAAAAATAATTCATATTTTAATTTTCGTCAAGGCGAAAGTTATGAATTTTTTTCGAATTTTTTTTGCAATTTTCCGGAAAAAAACATTTTTTGAAAGGGTTGATGTCCGCGTACAGTCTTCTAATGTTTTTTTCGTACTTTGTAGGAGTAAGTGGAAGCTAAAAAAAATTATTTTATGTTCAAGATTTCGTCAAGGCGAAAGTTATAAATTTTTTTCGAATTTTTTTTGCAATTTTCCGGAAAAAAACATTTTTTGAAGGGGTTGATGTCCGCGTACCGTCTTCGAATGTTTTTTTGTACTTTCTAGGAGTAAGGGGAAGCTAAAAAAAATTATTTTATGTTTTAGATTTCGTCAAGGCAAAAGTTATGAATTTTTTTTGAAATTTTCCGGATAAAAACTTTTTTTGATGGGGCTGATGTCCGCGTACCGTCTTCTAATGTTTTTTTCGTACTTTCTAGGAGTAAGGGGAAGCTAAAAAAAAATTCATATTTTAATTTTCGTCAAGGCGAAAGTTATGAATTTTTTTTTGCAATTTTCCGGAAAAAAACAATTTTTGAAGGGGCTTATGTCCGCGTACCGTCTTCTAATGTTTTTTTCGTACTTTCTAGGAGTAAGGGGAAGCTAAAAAAAAAATTCATATTTTAATTTTCGTCAAGGCGAAAGTTATGAATTTTTTTCGAATTTTTTTTGCCATTTTCCGGAAAAAAACAATTTTTGAAGGGGCTTATGTCCGCGTACCGTCTTCTAATGTTTTTGTCGTACTTTCTAGGAGTAAATGAAAGCTAAAAAAAATAATTCATATTTTAATTTTCGTCAAGGCGAACGTTATAAATTTTTTTAGAATTTTTTTTGCCATTTTCCAGAAAAAACATTTTTTGAAGGGGTTGATGTCCGCGTACCGTCTTCTATTGTTTTTGTCGTACTTTCTAGGAGTAAATGAAAGCTAAAACAAATTATTTTATGTTTTAGATTTTGTCAAGGCGAAAGTTATAAATTTTTTTAGAATTTTTTTTGCCATTTTCCGGAAAAAAACATTTTTTGAAAGGGTTGATGTCCGCGTACCGACTTCTTATATTTTTTTTGTACTTTATAGAAGTAAGGGGAAGCTAAAAAAAATAATTCATATTTTAATTTTCGTCAAGGCGAAAGTTATGAATTTTTTTCGAATTTTTTTTGCAATTTTCCGGAAAAAAACATTTTTTGAAAGGGTTGATGTCCGCGTACAGTCTTCTAATGTTTTTTTCGTACTTTGTAGGAGTAAGTGGAAGCTAAAAAAAATTATTTTATGTTCAAGATTTCGTCAAGGCGAAAGTTATAAATTTTTTTCGAATTTTTTTTGCAATTTTCCGGAAAAAAACATTTTTTGAAGGGGTTGATGTCCGCGTACCGTCTTCTAATGTTTTTTTCGTACTTTCTAGGAGTAAGGGGAAGCTAAAAAAAATTATTTTATGTTTTAGATTTCGTCAAGCCAAAGTTATGAATTTTTTTTGAAATTTTCCGGATAAAAACTTTTTTTGATGGGGCTGATGTCCGCGTACCGTCTTCTTATATTTTTTATGTACTTGTAGGAGTAAGGGAAAGCTAAAAAAAAATAATTCATATTTTAATTTTCGTCAAGGCGAAAGTTATGAATTTTTTTCGAATTTTTTTTGCCATTTTCCGGAAAAAAACAATTTTTGAAAGGGCTTATGTCCGCGTACCGTCTTCTAATTTTTTTTTCGTACTTTTTAGGAGTAAGGGGAAGCTAAAAAAAAAAATTCATATTTTAATTTTCGTCAAGGCGAAAGTTATGAATTTTTTTTGCAATTTTCCGGAAAAAAACATTTTTTGAAAGGGTTGATGTCCGCGTACCGTCTTCTAATGTTTTTTTCGTACTTTGTAGGAGTAAGTGGAAGCTAAAAAAAATTATTTTATGTTCAAGATTTCGTCAAGGCGAAAGTTATAAATTTTTTTCGAATTTTTTTTGCAATTTTCCGGAAAAAAACATTTTTTGAAGGGGTTGATGTCCGCGTACCGTCTTCGAATGTTTTTTTCGTACTTTGTAGGAGTAAGTGGAAGCTAAAAAAAATTATTTTATGTTCAAGATTTCGTCAATGCGAAAGTTATAAATTTTTTTCGAATTTTTTTTGCAATTTTCCGGAAAAAAACATTTTTTGAAGGGGTTGATGTCCGCGTACCGTCTTCTAATGTTTTTTTCGTACTTTCTAGGAGTAAGGGGAAGCTAAAAAAAATAATTCATATTTTAATTTTCGTCAAGGCGAAAGTTATGAATTTTTTTCGAATTTTTTTTGCAATTTTCCGGAAAAAAACATTTTTTGAAAGGGTTGATGTCCGCGTACCGTCTTCTAATGTTTTTTTCGTACTTTGTAGGAGTAAGTGGAAGCTAAAAAAAATTATTTTATGTTCAAGATTTCGTCAAGGCGAAAGTTATAAATTTTTTTCGAATTTTTTTTGCAATTTTCCGGAAAAAAACATTTTTTGAAGGGGTTGATGTCCGCGTACCGTCTTCTAATGTTTTTTTCGTACTTTCTAGGAGTAAGGGGAAGCTAAAAAAAATAATTCATATTTTAATTTTCGTCAAGGCGAAAGTTATGAATTTTTTTCGAATTTTTTTTGCAATTTTCCGGAAAAAAACATTTTTTGAAAGGGTTGATGTCCGCGTACCGTCTTCTAATGTTTTTTTCGTACTTTGTAGGGGTAAGTGGAAGCTAAAAAAAATTATTTTATGTTCAAGATTTCGTCAAGGCGAAAGTTATAAATTTTTTTCGAATTTTTTTTGCAATTTTCCGGAAAAAAACATTTTTTGAAGGGGTTGATGTCCGCGTACCGTCTTCTAATGTTTTTTTCGTACTTTCTAGGAGTAAGGGGAAGCTAAAAAAAATTATTTTATGTTTTAGATTTCGTCAAGGCAAAAGTTATGAATTTTTTTTGAAATTTTCCGGATAAAAACTTTTTTTGATGGGGTTGATGTCCGCGTACCGACTTCTTATATTTTTTTTGTACTTTATAGAAGTAAGGGGAAGCTAAAAAAAATAATTCATATTTTAATTTTCGTCCAGGCGAAAGTTATGAATTTTTTTCGAATTTTTTTTGCAATTTTCCGGAAAAAAACATTTTTTGAAGGGGCTTATGTCCGCTTACCGTCTTCTAATGTTTTTTTCGTACTTTTTAGGAGTGAGGGGAAGCTAAAAAAAATAATTGATATTTTAATTTTCGTCAAGGCGAAAGTTATGAATTTTTTTCGAATTTTTTTTGCAATTTTCCGGAAAAAAACATTTTTTGAAAGGGTTGATGTCCGCGTACCGTCTTCTAATGTTTTTTTCGTACTTTGTAGGAGTAAGTGGAAGCTAAAAAAAATTATTTTATGTTCAAGATTTCGTCAAGGCGAAAGTTATAAATTTTTTTCGAATTTTTTTTGCAATTTTCCGGAAAAAAACATTTTTTGAAGGGGTTGATGTCCGCGTACCGTCTTCTAATGTTTTTTCGTACTTTGTAGGAGTAAGTGGAAGCTAAAAAAAATTATTTTATGTTCAAGATTTCGTCAAGGCTAAAGTTATAAATTTTTTTAGAATTTTTTTTGCAATTTTCCGGAAAAAAACATTTTTTGAAAGGGTTGATGTCCGCGTACCGTCTTCTAATGTTTTTTTCGTACTTTGTAGGAGTAAGTGGAAGCTAAAAAAAATTATTTTATGTTCAAGATTTCGTCAAGGCGAAAGTTATAAATTTTTTTCGAATTTTTTTTGCAATTTTCCGGAAAAAAACATTTTTTGAAAGGGTTGATGTCCGCGTACAGTCTTCTAATGTTTTTTTCGTACTTTGTAGGAGTAAGTGGAAGCTAAAAAAAATTATTTTATGTTCAAGATTTCGTCAAGGCGAAAGTTATAAATTTTTTTCGAATTTTTTTTGCAATTTTCCGGAAAAAAACATTTTTTGAAGGGGTTGATGTCCGCGTACCGTCTTCGAATGTTTTTTTGTACTTTCTAGGAGTAAGGGGAAGCTAAAAAAAATTATTTTATGTTTTAGATTTCGTCAAGGCAAAAGTTATGAATTTTTTTTGAAATTTTCCGGATAAAAACTTTTTTTGATGGGGCTGATGTCCGCGTACCGTCTTCTAATGTTTTTTTCGTACTTTCTAGGAGTAAGGGGAAGCTAAAAAAAAATTCATATTTTAATTTTCGTCAAGGCGAAAGTTATGAATTTTTTTTGCAATTTTCCGGAAAAAAACAATTTTTGAAGGGGCTTATGTCCGCGTACCGTCTTCTAATGTTTTTTTCGTACTTTCTAGGAGTAAGGGGAAGCTAAAAAAAAAATTCATATTTTAATTTTCGTCAAGGCGAAAGTTATGAATTTTTTTCGAATTTTTTTTGCCATTTTCCGGAAAAAAACAATTTTTGAAGGGGCTTATGTCCGCGTACCGTCTTCTAATGTTTTTGTCGTACTTTCTAGGAGTAAATGAAAGCTAAAAAAAATAATTCATATTTTAATTTTCGTCAAGGCGAACGTTATAAATTTTTTTAGAATTTTTTTTGCCATTTTCCAGAAAAAACATTTTTTGAAGGGGTTGATGTCCGCGTACCGTCTTCTATTGTTTTTGTCGTACTTTCTAGGAGTAAATGAAAGCTAAAACAAATTATTTTATGTTTTAGATTTCGTCAAGGCGAAAGTTATAAATTTTTTTAGAATTTTTTTTGCCATTTTCCGGAAAAAAACATTTTTTGAAAGGGTTGATGTCCGCGTACCGACTTCTTATATTTTTTTTGTACTTTATAGAAGTAAGGGGAAGCTAAAAAAAATAATTCATATTTTAATTTTCGTCAAGGCGAAAGTTATAAATTTTTTTCGAATTTTTTTTGCAATTTTCCGGAAAAAAACATTTTTTGAAGGGGTTGATGTCCGCGTACCGTCTTCTAATGTTTTTTTCGTACTTTCTAGGAGTAAGGGGAAGCTAAAAAAAATTATTTTATGTTTTAGATTTCGTCAAGGCAAAAGTTATGAATTTTTTTTGAAATTTTCCGGATAAAAACTTTTTTTGATGGGGCTGATGTCCGCGTACCGTCTTCTTATATTTTTTATGTACTTGTAGGAGTAAGGGAAAGCTAAAAAAAAATAATTCATATTTTAATTTTCGTCAAGGCGAAAGTTATGAATTTTTTTCGAATTTTTTTTGCCATTTTCCGGAAAAAAACAATTTTTGAAAGGGCTTATGTCCGCGTACCGTCTTCTAATGTTTTTTTCGTACTTTCTAGGAGTAAGGGGAAGCTAAAAAAAAAAATTCATATTTTAATTTTCGTCAAGGCGAAAGTTATGAATTTTTTTTGCAATTTTCCGGAAAAAAACATTTTTTGAAAGGGTTGATGTCCGCGTACCGTCTTCTAATGTTTTTTTCGTACTTTGTAGGAGTAAGTGGAAGCTAAAAAAAATTATTTTATGTTCAAGATTTCGTCAAGGCGAAAGTTATAAATTTTTTTCGAATTTTTTTTGCAATTTTCCGGAAAAAAACATTTTTTGAAGGGGTTGATGTCCGCGTACCGTCTTCGAATGTTTTTTTCGTACTTTGTAGGAGTAAGTGGAAGCTAAAAAAAATTATTTTATGTTCAAGATTTCGTCAATGCGAAAGTTATAAATTTTTTTCGAATTTTTTTTGCAATTTTCCGGAAAAAAACATTTTTTGAAGGGGTTGATGTCCGCGTACCGTCTTCTAATGTTTTTTTCGTACTTTCTAGGAGTAAGGGGAAGCTAAAAAAAATAATTCATATTTTAATTTTCGTCAAGGCGAAAGTTATGAATTTTTTTCGAATTTTTTTTGCAATTTTCCGGAAAAAAACATTTTTTGAAAGGGTTGATGTCCGCGTACCGTCTTCTAATGTTTTTTTCGTACTTTGTAGGAGTAAGTGGAAGCTAAAAAAAATTATTTTATGTTCAAGATTTCGTCAAGGCGAAAGTTATAAATTTTTTTCGAATTTTTTTTGCAATTTTCCGGAAAAAAACATTTTTTGAAGGGGTTGATGTCCGCGTACCGTCTTCTAATGTTTTTTTCGTACTTTCTAGGAGTAAGGGGAAGCTAAAAAAAATAATTCATATTTTAATTTTCGTCAAGGCGAAAGTTATGAATTTTTTTCGAATTTTTTTTGCAATTTTCCGGAAAAAAACATTTTTTGAAAGGGTTGATGTCCGCGTACCGTCTTCTAATGTTTTTTTCGTACTTTGTAGGGGTAAGTGGAAGCTAAAAAAAATTATTTTATGTTCAAGATTTCGTCAAGGCGAAAGTTATAAATTTTTTTCGAATTTTTTTTGCAATTTTCCGGAAAAAAACATTTTTTGAAGGGGTTGATGTCCGCGTACCGTCTTCTAATGTTTTTTTCGTACTTTCTAGGAGTAAGGGGAAGCTAAAAAAAATTATTTTATGTTTTAGATTTCGTCAAGGCAAAAGTTATGAATTTTTTTTGAAATTTTCCGGATAAAAACTTTTTTTGATGGGGTTGATGTCCGCGTACCGACTTCTTATATTTTTTTTGTACTTTATAGAAGTAAGGGGAAGCTAAAAAAAATAATTCATATTTTAATTTTCGTCCAGGCGAAAGTTATGAATTTTTTTCGAATTTTTTTTGCAATTTTCCGGAAAAAAACATTTTTTGAAGGGGCTTATGTCCGCTTACCGTCTTCTAATGTTTTTTTCGTACTTTTTAGGAGTGAGGGGAAGCTAAAAAAAATAATTGATATTTTAATTTTCGTCAAGGCGAAAGTTATGAATTTTTTTCGAATTTTTTTTGCAATTTTCCGGAAAAAAACATTTTTTGAAAGGGTTGATGTCCGCGTACCGTCTTCTAATGTTTTTTTCGTACTTTGTAGGAGTAAGTGGAAGCTAAAAAAAATTATTTTATGTTCAAGATTTCGTCAAGGCGAAAGTTATAAATTTTTTTCGAATTTTTTTTGCAATTTTCCGGAAAAAAACATTTTTTGAAGGGGTTGATGTCCGCGTACCGTCTTCTAATGTTTTTTCGTACTTTGTAGGAGTAAGTGGAAGCTAAAAAAAATTATTTTATGTTCAAGATTTCGTCAAGGCGAAAGTTATAAATTTTTTTCGAATTTTTTTTGCAATTTTCCGGAAAAAAACATTTTTTGAAGGGGTTGATGTCCGCGTACCGTCTTCGAATGTTTTTTTCGTACTTTGTAGGAGTAAGTGGAAGCTAAAAAAAATTATTTTATGTTCAAGATTTCATCAAGGCGAAAGTTATAAATTTTTTTCGAATTTTTTTTGCAATTTTCTGGAAAAAAACATTTTTTGAAGGGGTTGATGTCCGCGTACCGTCTTCGAATGTTTTTTCGTACTTTCTAGGAGTAAGGGGAAGCTAAAAAAAATTATTTTATGTTTTAGATTTCGTCAAGGCAAAAGTTATGAATTTTTTTTGAAATTTTCCGGATAAAAACGTTTTTTTGATGGGGCTGATGTCCGCGTACCGTCTTCTTATATTTTTTATGTACTTGTAGGAGTAAGGGGAAGCTAAAAAAAAATAATTCATATTTTAATTTTCGTCAAGGCGAAAGTTATAAATTTTTTTCGAATTTTTTTTGCAATTTTCCGGAAAAAAACATTTTTTGAAGGGGTTGATGTCCGCGTACCGTCTTCTAATGTTTTTTTCGTACTTTGTAGGAGTAAGTGGAAGCTAAAAAAAATTATTTTATGTTCAAGATTTCGTCAAGGCTAAAGTTATAAATTTTTTTAGAATTTTTTTTGCAATTTTCCGGAAAAAAACATGTTTTGAAGGGGTTGATGTCCGCGTACCGTCTTCTAATGTTTTTTTCGTACTTTCTAGGAGTAAGGGGAAGCTAAAAAAAATTATTTTATGTTTTAGATTTCGTCAAGGCAAAAGTTATGAATTTTTTTTGAAATTTTCCGGATAAAAACTTTTTTTGATGGGGTTGATGTCCGCGTACCGACTTCTTATATTTTTTTTGTACTTTATAGAAGTAAGGGGAAGCTAAAAAAAATAATTCATATTTTAATTTTCGTCCAGGCGAAAGTTATGAATTTTTTTCGAAATTTTTTTGCCATTTTCCGGAAAAAAACATTTTTTGAAGGGGTTGATGTCCGCGTACCGTCTTCTAATGTTTTTTTCGTACTTTCTAGGAGTAAGGGGAAGCTGAAAAAAAATAATTCATATTTTAATTTTCGTCAAGGCGAAAGTTATGAATTTTTTTCGAATTTTTTTTGCAATTTTCCGGAAAAAAACACTTTTTGAGTTGTCGTATTTTTTATATTTTTGAAATTCTCAAATTTAGTTTATTTTGTATGACAGAAGATTATTTTTGTTTTTTTATTATTATTATAATTATTATTATTATTATTATTATTTTTGTTAATCATATATTTCTGTTCAGTGTTTGATGACGTGGTTTGAATGTTTTTGAATTTAATTCTTTTGTTTTCAAATTATAACCTAAGGATTTGCGTAACTTGCGCAAGTACTGTCAAACTGTTTGATGTTTCATTCATTTGTTTAAAAGTTCTTACCAACATAAATTTTTTCAAAAATTAACTTGAAGTTGATAACTGGGTGCCAGTTTCAGTTTCATGCAAAAATTTATAAATTAGTAAAAATCGCAAAAATACACCTAATTATTTTTTATTTATTTAATTTGAAAATGTCTTTTGAATTTTTTTGGGCATTTTTATTAATTTTTATTTATTTTAATATTATTTGAAAATTCGAGACGAAAATTCGAAAAGCTACAAAATTAATTTAATTTATAGACTTTAATTAGAATTTATTTTTAGTTGAATTTTGTATTTTTTATTTTATTGAATTATTATTATTATTATTATTATTATTATTATTATTATTATTATTATTATTATTATTATTATTATTATTTAACAGAAATTTCGTTTTACAGAATATTTAAGAGCAAAAATTCAAAAATTTGACCATTCACAATTTTCGAGGCATTTATAATTTTCATTTGTTTTTAAAATTCAATTTTTAAATTTACGATCAAATTTTTTTATAGTAATAAAAATAATAATAAAAAAATTATTATTATATAATAATAAAATGCTTGGTCTGTCCTTCTGTCCTAACTTGAAATTGGCCTTTTCTGATTTCACGTGTTTTTTTAAATAGTAATCTTATGACGTGTCAAATTTTTGACAATTCTTTTTCTCATTTTTGCCAAAGTTGTATAATTGTGTTTCCAAATTTAGGAATAAGTTTCTTTAAAATTCCAAATTCGAAAATTCAATTCACGAAGCTGAAGTACACAACGTTTACCAACGAAATTTTTTTTAAACTTGTATATTGATTCAAAAATTGTATACAAATACAAAAAATTTATGATGAGAAAAAAGATGCGCCAGGAAATTTTGTACAAGATAGTAATTTGAAAAAAAATTAATTTTTAAAAATTAATTTTTAAGTTACCAGGGGCCAACGAATATCTATTAAATATTAATTATAAAAACACAAGCCTCGAATCAACTTAAAGACACAAAAAAGTCGTTTTAGTCGATTTATATTCCAAAAAAAAGTGAATTTGTTTTTTATTTTAACAAAAATATTTTACAGATTTTTAAATAAAAAAATTTTTTTTTAATAATAATCCTTTTCGCAGGGATAAAGTTGAAATTTTTAGAAATAATTAAATTTCAAAAGATATTATTAATTTTCAAACAATTATTAAATTTTACAGAACTAAAAATAATTTATCAAACAATTTTTGGAAAACATTTTTTAAATTTAATTGAATTTTTTCAATGATTAAAAATTGAGATTTTTGAAATTAATTGAAACTTTAAGTGTTTTGTAATTAAAATTTTAGATGATTTCACTAAAAATTTATTAGAAAATGCGGACAAAATATAATAATTTGAAAATCATTTTTAATTGAAAAATGGTTTCAGATAGTTGAATTTTCAAAGAATATTATTAAAATAGTTAAAAATAATTGAATTTGAGTTATAATTGAAATTATTAAATTTAAAAAAAAAAAATTTCGATGGAAAATTATAGAAATAATTAAATTTTAGATGCTTTTAAATTCAAATTATTGACAATTCAATTAATTTTGAATTGAAATTTTTCAGAATATTGAAATTTAATTTTGATTTTAAATTTGGAAAATAATTGAATTGCAGTTCATTTTGAATTGAAAATTTTGGGAAATAATTGAATTTTAATTGAAATTTTGGTTAATAATTGAATTTAAGTTTATTTTTGATTGAAAATTTGGATAATTAATTTTCAATAAAAATTTTAGAAAATAATTGAATTTTATTTGATTTTGGATTGAAAAATTTGAAAATAATTGAATTGTCGTTGAATTTGAATTGTGTTTTTTGAATATAATTGAATTTTATTTTATTTGAAATTAACAAAAATAATTGAAGTATTTATTTAAAAATTGTAGACAGAAATTGAAATTAAAATTTTTTTTTCATTGCAAATTGCTTTCAGATAATTGAATTTCCGAAGAATATTATAAAAATCATTCAAAATAATTGAATTTCATGAGAGAGAGAGAGAGTTATAATTGAAATTATTAAATTTTGAAAACAAATTTAAGATGAAAATTTTTTTGAAATAATTAAATTTTAAAAGTTTATAAATGGAAATTTTTTGAGAAAATAATTAAATTTCAAGTGATTTTGAATTGAAATTTTTTTGGTAATTTTATTTGCTAATTTTTTTTTTTTAATTATAAACAATTATTAAATTTCATAAAAAAATAATTGAATTTCAATTGAAATTTTGGAAAAGAATTGAATTTTACTTGATTTTAAATTGAAATTTTTGAAAAATAATTGAATTTTAATTAATTCAGAATTAAAAATTTTTAAAATAATTGAATTTTAATTAATTTGGGAATTTTAAATTTCGGAAAATAATTTAATTTTAATTGATTTTGAATTGTAATTTTGGAGATTAATTGAATTTTAGTTGATTTTGGATTGAAATTTGGGAAAATAATTGAATTTTGTTTGATTTTGGATTAAAAAATTTGAAAATAATTGAATTGTCGTTGAATTTGAATTGTATTTTTTGAAAATAATTGAATTTTATTTTATTTGAAATTAACAAAAATAATTGAAGTATTTATTTAAAAATTGTAAACAGAAATTGAAATTAAATTTTTTTTTCATTGCAAATTGCTTTCAGATAGTTGAATTTTCAAAGAATATTATTAAAATAGTTGAAAATAATTGAATTTCCTTAGAGTTATAATTGAAATTATTAAATTTCAAAAAAAAAAATTTTTGATGGAAAATTTTAGAAATAATTAAATTTTAGATGCTTTAAAATTCAAATTATTGAAAATTCAATTAATTTTGAATTCAAATATTTGAGAATAATGAAATTTAATTTTGATTTTAAATTTGGAAAATAATTGAATTTCAGTTCATTTTGAAATGAAATTTTTTTTGGAAATAATTGAATTTTAATTGAAATTTTTGATAATAATTTAATTGAATTTTATTTTTGATTGAAAATTTGGATAATTAATTTTAAATAGAAATTTTAGAAAATAATTGAATTTTATTTCAATTTAAATTGAAAACTTGGTAAATAATTAAATTTTAAATTGAAAATTTTGGATAATTATTGGATTTTTAATTGATTTTGAATTAAAATTTCGGATAATAATTGAATTTTAGTTTATTTTGAATTGAAATTTTTAAAAAATAATTCAATTTTATTGTGATATTTTTTTTTTAAATTATAAACAATTGTTAAATTTCATAAAAATTTTAATTTGAAAAATAATTTTGATATATAATTGAATTTGTGATGTATTTCATTAAAATTATTAAAAATAATTAATTTAATGAAGAATCATTTTAGTTCAAAATTTGTTAAATAATTGAATTGAAGAAGATCTTAAGATCTACATTTTATACTAAAAAATGTATTTTATTTACATTTTTTTTCAAATGTAAAAAAAAAATGTCGCATTTTATTAAAATAAGTCGATAAAAGTCGTATTTTTGAAAAAAGTCTAAAAAAGTCGTATAATCCGAGGCCTGTATATAATTTTCATTATTATCATTTAATATGTAATAATATTCTAATAAATTAAATTATTATTGATAATATTAATCTTTAATTTCTTTATAACAAACAATTAAATACTCAATTTGGCGCGCTTGCGTGCGTTTAATTTTGCTAATAATAATAATAAACAAATAAAATTAAAAAATAATAATAAAAACATACGTAAATTTTGTGTTTGCAGATTTAAATCATGAATTCGTCAAAAATCCCCTTTACATTGACACATGACACTGGAAAACTCAGTTTGGGTCAGAGAATTTTTTACGAAGAAAATGGTTTTATTTTATTTCCCCGTTTAATGCCTATGGATGTCTTGAAAAGATGTGATGAGAGGTAAAAATTATTATTATTATTATTATTATTATTATTATTATTATTATTATTATTAATGAAATTATTTGTATGGTTTTTTTCTTTGTATAGATTTGAAGAAATTGCTTCTGGTAAATTACCAAAGGGAACAATGGTAGTAATGAAAGATGTTAATGATCGAAAGTCAGTTAACAAAATTCAAGATTTTGTTTTTGATGATGTTCTAAGGGAATATATTGAACATAAAGATATTTTAGACATTGTTGAATCATTCACTGGACCAAATATTATGGCAATGCACACAATGTTAATTGCCAAACCACCTGATATTGGTTTTGGTAGTTCAAGGTAAATTTTCCAAACAAAAAAAAAAGGAAAAATATAATTTTCACTCAAATATTAATTCAATAAATATTTAAATTTGATTTTAATTGAAATTAATTTAAAAGTTTAATTTTAATTACATTTAAATGCAATTTGTATTATTTTAATTTTTACTTTCAGGCCACGAATTGACTTTAAGTCACAAAAATAATAGTCTTTTTAGTCGATTTATTTTCCAAAACAAAAAAAAAAGAAGTCTTTTTTGTCGATTTATAATACGAAAAAGTCGATTTTTTTTATTTTAACAAAATTTAAAATTGGCTAATAAATATTTTACTTTAAATAACTAATGTTAATAGATATTAAATTCATTTTATTAATTTTGTAATGAGAATAATTCTCTAATGAATATTATCAAGAAAATTTATTTCTATTTCATAATCAAACTAAAAGATAAATTTTCAAAATTTCATTTAAGTAGGATAAATTTATAAAAAAAAATCTTAAACTTTCATTTTTATAATTTTTTCAAGTCTAATTTAAGCAATTTATTCGAATTAAAAATTTTGTCATAGTTTTTAGTTTTGATGGTGAAAAAAAATTTCAGGCAATACTTAATCAAGTTTTACAAATTTTTAAATAAAATTTTTTTTTTTAAATAATAATAATTTTAAAAGAGTTAAAATTAAAATTTTTTAAAATAATTGAATTTCAAAAGATTTTTGTTAATTTTCAGATAATAATTAAATTTTACAGAACTAAAAATAATTTATCATTATAATTTTAGATAAAATTTTTTAAAAGTAATTAAATTTTCAAAGATTTAGAATATTTTTGAAATTAATTGAACTTCAATTGATTTTTAATATAAAATTTTTGGCTGATTTCACTAAAAAATTTATTACAAATTGCAGACAAAAATAGAAAGAAATTTTAGAAGCTTTTAAATAAAATTTTTTGAAAATAATTCAATTTTAATTGAAATTTCGGAAAATAACTGAATTTTAGTTAGTTTTGAATTAAAATTTTTGAAAATAATTAAATTTTAATTGAAATTTTTAAAAATAATTGAATTTTCTTTAATTTTGAATTAAAATTTTTGAAAAAAATGCATTTTAGTTGATTTTGAATTGAAAATAATTGAATTTCAATTGATATTTTTGAAAAGAATTGAATTTTAGTTGATTTTGAATTGAAATTTTTCGAAAATAATTAAATTTTAGTTGATTTTGAATTAAAAGTTTTATAAATAATTAAATTTCAATTGAAATTTTGGAAAAGAATTGAATTTTACTTGATATTGAATTGAAATTTTTCGAAAATAATTAAATTTTAGTTAATTTTGAATTAAAAGTTTTATAAATAATTAAATTTTAATTGAAATTTTTTAAAGTAATTAAATTTTAGTTAATTTTGAATTTAAATTTTGGAAAGTAATTGAATTTTAATTGAAATTTTTTAAAATAATTGAATTTTATTTGATTTTTAATTAAAAATTTTTGATGATTTCAATAAAAAATTTATTAGAAATTGAAGACAAAAAAAAATAATTTCTAAATAAATTTTTGAGTGAAAAATGGTTTCAGATTTGTATTTTAGTTTATTTTGAATTGAAATTTTTTAAAATAATTGAATTTCAATTGAAATTTTGGAAAATAATTGAATTTCAATTAAAATTTTGGAAAAGAATTAAATTTTTAATTGATTTTAAAAAATTTTAGATGGAAAGTTTTAGAAGTTTTTAAATTTAAATTTTAGAAAATAATTAAATTCTAAAATTTCAATAAATTTTAGATGAAAAATTTTTGAAATAATTAATTTTTTGAAAATATGTGAATTTCAGTTGATTTTGAATTTAAATTTTTGAAAATAATTGAATTTCAATTAAAATTTTGGAAAAGAATTTAATTTTAGTTGATTTTGGATTGAAATTTGGGAAAATAATTGAATTTTGGTTGATTTTGGATTGAAAAATTTGAAAATAATTGTTTGTCGTTGAGTTTGAATTGAAATTTTTGAAAAGAATTAAATTTTAGTTGAATTTGAATTAAAATTTTTATGAATAATTGAATTTTATATAATTTTGAATTGAAATTTTTTAAAATAATTGAATTGGAATTGAAGTTCAATTGAAATTTGAGAATTTAATTGAATTTTAATTGAAATTTTATAAAATAATTGAATTTTAAAAGATTGTATTAAATTTCAGACAATAATTATAATAAGAGAAATTTTTAGTGATTTCTATTGATGAAAAATTTATCAGAAATCACATAAAAAAATTAAATTCCAATTTTTTTTTATTTGAAAAATGCTTTTAGATAATTAAATTTTTGAGTTAAATAATTGAAATAAAGAAGATTTGAAGAAGATCTACTTTCTATACTAAAAAAAAAGATATTTTGTTTCAAAATTTTGTAAAAAAAAAAAAAAAGTCGGAAAAAGTCGAAAAAGTCGTATAATCCGAGGCCTGTTAATTTTTAAATTTCAATTTTATTTAATTTTAGAATTTTAATTTTAAATTAATTTGAATTTAAATTTAAATTTAAATGTAATTTTTATATTTTAATTTCTACTTTTTATATTGTAATTTCTACACTTTAATTAAAATTCTATAATTTTTTTTCTATTGGATAATAATTAAAAATTAATAATTTCTCTAATATTTAAAATAATTTACCTATATTAAAAAAGAAATACTGAATAAATTAGAAAAATTTAAAAAAAAACTTATTTCTTAAGACATCCACCACATCAGGACTTGTATTATTTTCCATTTCGACCGGAAGAAAAAGTTGTAGCTGCTTGGACGGCGATTGAAGAATGTAATATTGAAAATGGTTGTCTTTATGTTTTGCCAGGTTCTCATAAAAAATATCCATTGCTTCCTCACGTTTATCCTCCTGGATCTGTGAATAAACTTTATCATGGCATTCAGGTTATTTCTCTTTAAAAAAAATGCATCTAAAAAAACGAGACGTAAAAAAAAAAATTTAGAAAATAATTAGATTACTTTAATTGAAGATTTTTTTTTTTTCAAATTGAAAGCTAAAATCAAAAAGAATTCCAATTTTTTCTATTTTCAATTCGATTTTGTGGAAAAAAAATAAAAATAATTTAATTTATTATTTTAAATAGAATTTAAAGGAACCCTTAAATTGGGTTTATCTGAAAATGGATCCTGGTGATACGGTTTTCTTTCATCCTAAACTCATTCACGGATCTGGTGTTAATAATTCAAAAGGTACAAGGAAAGCAATTTCTGCCCACTATGCATCTAGTGATTGTCACTATATTGAGGTATTTCGTTTTTCATTTTTACTATAGTTAATTTTTTTTTACATTAATTCATTTTTACTATTTTTTTTTCTCTCAATTTTTTCCTTATTAATTAATTTTCATCATTTTTGTATTTTACTTTGACAAATTTTATTTTTTATTTTTCTTTATTTTTATTTTGATATTTCCATATTTTTATTTTATTTTACTATTTTTGTACTTCAAAAAAAAAAATAAATAAATAAATAAACTTTTAATTTTAAAAATGTTTACTATTTCTTTTTTCTGATTGTCCTTTTTTTTTATTTTCAAATATATTTCTTTGAATTTATTATAATTATTTATTTAAATTATTGAATTATTTATAATCATTAATTTTTTTTTCGTCAAAAAATTTTTTTTGTAAAATATTGTCATTTAAATATACAAAAATTGATATAAAATTTCAGGTTAAAGGAACCATACAGGAAAAAATACAAGACGAAGTTCTTGAAGTTGCCAAACGTAAATATCCAGGTATGGATATTAGTTTCACAGATGTTTGGCGTTACAAATCAAATATAGTGCGAGGAATACGATCCTCACTCTAAAAAAAAAAAAAAAAACTGAATTACAACTGAAAGAAAAATTTTATATTCCTGCCACAAAAATAAAAATAAAAAAAAACAATTCCATATCTATAAATAATATATATATGTAATTAATATATTAAATAATAAATATTATTAAATAATTATTATAAAATATTAAATAATTGCAAATTATAATATATTAATTAATCTCAAATTATAATATATTAAATAATAGAAAATTATAAATTTATTAATATATATATTATTTTAATATATAAATAGATTATAATTATAATAGTTTATATAACAGATTATAAAAATTATAATCACTTGTGCAATAAAAAAAAAAAATTGCAAATATTTTATTTAAAAAAAAAAAAAAACTGTTTTTTCTTCCCTTTTGTATTAACAAGAAAAATCAAAATACGAGAAAAAATATAAAAATAACTTACTGAACAATATTTCTTCTCGATATTAAATTGAGAAAAAAAATTTCTCTCTCTTTCTCTCTTTCTCCGTCAGTGAAAAAAAAAAAAGTGGATTCAATATATATTTAGGTAAAATTTTTTTTTTAGTCAGAAGAAGATGTAAAAACGTTGTTATTATTACTATTAATCGACTCCAAATCTCTTTGTGAACGACGATGTGAATTTAAAGTATATGGATTATAACAATGTTTAGAATGTGGATTTTTATAAGTATTTTCATGGCGAACACTTGCGCTTGATGTACGACATGCAGCAAGACAAAATTGAAAACGATCTAATCCACGAAGACGATTTTTTAATACATCCTCGCCTCTCTGTGCTTTTATTTCACGATTATCAGATGATTTTTTACTCTTTACACGATGCTGAAACATAAATAAAAACACATCAACTTAGAAAAGAGAAATAAAAAAAAAAAAAAATTAACAAAAAAAAAACAAAGTATTTCATTTCCATTTTGGTATCAAAATAAAGGAAACTAAAAATAATAATAACAACAATATTATTATTACAACTAGAAAAATTAAACGCGCGCAAGCGCGCCAAATTGATTATTTAATTGTTTGTTATAAAGAAATTAAAGATGAATATTATCAATAATAATTTAATTTATTAGAATATTATTACATATTAAATGATAATAATGAAAATTATATACAGGCCTCGGATTATACGACTTTTTCCGACTTTTTTCAAAAATACGACTTTTATCGACTTCTTTTAATAAAATGCGAAATTTTTTTTTTACACTTGAAAAAAAAATGTAAATAAAATACATTTTTTTTAGTATAAAATGTAGATCTTCTTCAGATCTTCTTCAATTCAATTATTAAACAAATTTTCAACTAAAATGATTCTTCACTAAATTAATTATTTTTAATAATTTTAATGAAATACATCACAAATTCAATTATATATCAAAATTATTTTTTCAATTAAAATTTACATGAAATTTAACAATTGTTTATAATTTAAAACAAAAAAAATATCACAATAAAATTGAATTATTTTTTAAAAATTGCAATTGAAAATAAACTAAAATTCAATTATTACCCGAAATTTTAATTCAAAATCAATTAAAAATCCAATAATTATCAAAAATTTTCAATTTAAAATTTTATTATTTACCAAGTTTTCAATTTAAAATGAAATAAAATTCAATTATTACCCAAAATTTCAATTCGAAATCAATTAAAATTCAATAATTATTCAATTATTCAAATATTATCAAAATATTGAATCAAAAATCAACTAAAATTGAATTATTATCAAAAATTTCAATTCAAATTCTTTTAAAATTCAATTATTTTCCAAATCTTTAATTTAAAATCAAATAAAATTCAATTATTTTCCATAATTATAATTCAAAATCAACTAAAATTGAATTATTATCAAAAATTTCAATTATAATTCAATTATTTTTCAAAATTTCAATTCAAAATCTTTTAAAATTCAATTATTTTCCAAATTTTCAATTTAAAATTAAATAAAATTTAATTATTACCCAAAACTTCAATTCAAAATCAATTAAAATTCAATAATTATTCAATTATTATCAAAATTTTCAATTAAAATTCAATTATTTCCCAAAATTTCTATTCAACATCAAAGAAAATTCAATTATTTTCAAAAATTTGAATTTAAAAGCATCTAAAATTTAATTATTTCTAAAATTTTCCATCGAAATTTTTTTTTTGAAATTTAATAATTTCAATTATAACTCTAATGAAATTCAATTATTTTTCATTATTTTAATAATATTCTTTGAAAATTCAACTATCTGAAAGCAATTTTGAATGAACAAAAAAAATTTAATTTCAATTTCTGTCTACAATTTCCATTTATAAACTTTTAAAATTTAATTATTTAAAAAAAATTTTCATCTTAAATTTGTTTTCAAAATTTAATAATTACAATTATAACTCTCTCTCATGAAATTCAATTAGGTGAATGATTTTTATAATATTCTTCGGAAATTCAATTATCTGAAAGCAATTTGCAATGAAAAAAAAAATTTAATTTAAATTTCTGTCTACAATTTTTAAATAACTACTTCAATTATTTTTTTTAATTTCAAATCAACTACAATTCAATTATTTTCAAAAAAATACAATTCAAATTCAACGACAATTCAATTATTTTCAAATTTTTCAATCCAAAATCAAATAAAATTCAATTATTTTCTAAAATTTCTATTCAAAATTAATTATCCAAATTTTCAATTAAAAATGAACTTAAATTAAATTATTATCCAAAATTTCAAGTAAAATTCAATTATTTCCCAAAAATTTTCAATTCAAAATGAACTAAAATTCAATTATTTTCCAATTTTAAAATGAAAATTAAATTTCATTATTCTCAAAAAGTTTGAATTCAAAATTAATTGAATTTCCAATAATTTGAATTTAAAAGCATCTAAAATTTAATTATTTCTATAATTTTCCATCGAAATTTTTTTTTTTTTAAATTTAATAATTTCAATTATAACTCAAATTCAATTATTTTTAACTATTTTAATAATATTCTTTGAAAATTCAACTATCTGAAACCATTTTTCAATTAAAAATGATTTTCAAATTATTATATTTTGTCCGCATTTTCTAATAAATTTTTAGTGAAATCATCTAAAATTTTAATTACAAAACACTTAAAGTTTCAATTAATTTCAAAAATTTCAATTTTAAATCTTTGAAAAAATTCAATTAAATTTAAAAATTGTTTTCCAAAAATTGTATGATAAATTATTTTTAGTTCTGTAAAATTTAATAATTGTTTGAAAATTAATAATATCTTTTGAAATTTAATTATTTCTAAAAATTTCAACTTTAACCCTTCGAAAATGATTATTATTAAAAAAAAGAAATTTTTATTTAAAAATCTGTAAAATATTTTTGTTAAAATAAAAAACAAATCCACTTTTTTTTGGAATATAAATCGACTAAAACGACTTTTTTGTGTCTTTAAGTTGATTCGAGGCCTGTGTTTTTATAATTAATATTTAATAGATATTCGTTGGCCCCTGGTAACTTAAAAATTAATTTTTAAAAATAAATTTTTTTCAAATTACTATCTTGTACGAAATTTCTTGGCGCATCTTTTTTCTCATCATAAATTTTTTGTATTTGTATACAATTTTTGAATCAATATACAACTTTAAAAAAAATTTCGTTGATAAACGTTATGTACTTCAGCTTCGTGAATTGAATTTTCGAATTTGGAATTTTAAAGAAACTTATTCCGAAATTTGGAAACACAAATAGACAACTTTGACCAAAAATGAGAAAAAGAATTGTCCAAATTTGACACCTCATAAGATTACTATTCAAAAAAACACGTGAAATCAGAAAAGGCCAACTTCAAGTTAGCACAGAAGGACAGACCAAGCATTTTATTATTATATAATTATTATTAATTATTATTATTATAGAGTGATAAATAATAATAATAATAATAATTTGTTAATTAAGTTTTTAGTATTATAAAAAAATGATTTATTTACTTTTCCAGGATGTAGACAACAGGAAACGCAATATTCGTAAATAGCGCAACATCCCTGTGAATTGCATGTCTCGCAACTGAATTTTTCCCTTTTTTTTGAAATCGCTAATTGATCATCCTGTGAATTCTTTGGTAATTCTGGATTGCAACAGCCACTAGCCAAAATATCTCTTCGTAAACAAACGTAACCCTTTTCATCAACAATTAAAACTTTCCCCTAAAAAGAAGAAGAAAAAAAAAATATTAATTAATATTACAAAAAAACTTTCCACTTCTAATTGAATTGAACAAATTTTTTTTAAAAATTCAATTCAAAAAAGAAATAATTTAATTAAAACTTAAATTATTTATTAAAAAGAAAAATTTATTTATAATTAAAAATAAATTATTTATTAAAAAGAAAAATTTATTTATAATTAAAAATAAATTATTTATTAAAAAGAAAAATTTATTTAATTATAAAAATAAATTATTTATTAAAAAGAAATAAATTTAAAATTCAAAAAATAAATAATTAAAACATTATAGTAATGAAAAAAAATTATTAGTAATAAAAAAAAGAGAGAGAAAAAAAAGAAAAAACTATAAAATAATTTTCAAAAAAAAGAATTTTTAATACCTGAATAGAATTGCGACAATGAATAGATGAATCATTATTATTTTCTTGACCACCAATTGGTTCCAATGAATCAACAATATTATCATCTAAAACATCCATTTCCCAAAGTGATGATTTCATTGAAACTTGTTCATCGCTATTGTCCTCATTTTCATTAAGGAATGTATTATCATCAATATCTTCAAAATCATTTTCGAATGATATACTCTTTCCCTAATTGAAAAAAAATTAATAATCATAAATAACGGAAAATATTTAATAAAAAATATTCAAAAATTAATAAAAAAAAGTATCAAGAAATATTAATAAATATTAAATCAATTTTTTTTTTGATATTTATAGGATTGCCACAAGAATAAATTTTTCAATTTTAAAGAATTTTAGAAATTTAAAAAATTTCCCTGATAAAAAATAGTTTTTCCCTTATTTAGACATCGGATCGACTTTAAGGCACAAAAAATATCGTTTTAGTCGATTTATAATACGAAAAAGTCGATTTTTTTTTATTTTAACAAAATTTAATTGGTTAATAAATATTTTACTTTAAATAACTAATGTTAATAGATATTAAATTCATTTTATTAATTCTATAATGAGAATAATTCTCTAATGAATATTATTTTAATTTAATTTAAATAGGATAAATTTCTAAGAAAAAATTCTTAAAGTTCCATTTTTATTATTTTTTCAAGTTTGATTTAAGCAATTTAGAATTAAAAATTTTGTTACAGTTTTTAGTTTTGATGGTAAAAAAAAAAATCAGGCAATACTTAATCAAGTTTTATGGATTTTTAAATAAAAAAAAATTTTTTTTAAATAATAATAATTTTGAAAGAGTTAAAATTGAAATTTTTAGAAATAATTGAATTTCAAAAGATTTTTGTTAATTTTCAGACAATAATTAAATTTTACAAAACTAAAAATAATTTATAATTATAATTTTAGATAACATTTTTTTAAAAGTAATTGAATTTTCAAAGATTTTACAATTTTTATTTTTGAAATTAATTGAACATTAAGTGATTTTTAAATTAAAATTTTTTAAAATGATTTTACATAAAAAATTTTATTAGAAATTGCAGAAAAAATACAATAATTTAAAAAAAATTTTCAGCGAAAAATGGTTTCAGATAGTGGAATTTTCGAAGAATATTATAAACAAAAAATCATTAAAAATAATTGAATTTCAGAAGAAAAAGTTATAATTGAAATTATAAAATTTTAAAAAAATTTTAGATAAAAATTTTTTAGAAATAATTAAATTTTAGAAGCATTTCAATTGAAATTTTTAAAAAAAATCGAATTTTAATTGATTATGAATTGAAAATTTTTAAAATAATTGATTTTAAATTGAAAATTTTGAAAATAATTGAATTGCAATGAAATTTCAATTGAAAATTCGTTAAATAATTGAATTTTAGTTTATTTTGGTTTGAAAATAATAGAAAATAATTGAATTTCAATTTTTTTTTTTTTTAATTGAAATTATTAAATTTCATAAAACTTTTAGTTGGAAAAATTAAGAAATAATTAAATTTTAGATGCATTTAACTTGAAATTTTTGAAAAAATTAAATTTTAGTTGATTTTGAATTAAAATTTTTTTGAATAATTAAATTTTAATTGAAATATTTTAAAGTAATTAAATTTTATTTGATTTTGAATTAAAATTTTTGAAAATAATTGAATTTTAATTAAAATTTTGTAAAAGAATTAAATTTTTAGTTGATTTTGAATTAAAATTTTATAAGTAATTGATTTGAAATTGAAATTTGGGAAAATAAATGAATTTTAGATGATTTTGAATTAAAATTTTTTTAAATAATTGAATTGGAATTGAAGTTCAATTGAAATTTTGGAAAATAATTGAATTTTAATTGATTTGGAATTGAATTTTTCGAAAATAATTAAATTTTAGTTTATTTTGAATTAAAAATTTTCTAAATAATTAAATTTTAATTGAAATTTGGGAAAATAATTAAATTTTATATAATTTTGAATCTAAATTTTTTATAATAATTTAATTTCTAATTTTTTTTTTTTTTTTTTTTTAATTAAAATTATTAAATTTCATAAAAATTTTAGATATGGAAAATTTTATAAATAATTACATTTTAGAAGTAATTAAGTTGAAATTTTTGAAAAAAATTGAATTTTAGTTGATTATGAATTGAAAATTTTGAAAATTATTGATTTTGAATTGAAAATTTAAAAAATAATTGATTTTAAATTGAAAATTTTGAAAATAATTTAATTGCCATGAAATTTCAATTTAAAATTCGTAAAATAATTGAATTTTTATTTATTTTGGTTTGAAAATAATTGAATTTCAATTGAAATTTTGAAAAATAATTGAAATTTAGTTTTTTTTTAATTGAAATTTTTTGTAATTATTGAATTTCTAATACTTTTTTTTTTAATTAAAATTATTAAATTTCATAAAAATTTTAGATATGGAAAATTTTATAAATAATTACATTTTAGAAGTAATTAAGTTGAAATTTTTGAAAGAAATTGAATTTTAGTTGATTTTGAATTGAAAATGTTGAAAATAATTGAATTTCAACTGAAATTTTGTAAAAGATTAAAATTTTTAGTTGATTTTGTATTGAAATTTGGGAAAATAATTGAATTTTGATTGATTTTGTATTGAAATTTGGGAAAATAATTGAATTGTCGTTGAATTTGAATTGTATTTTTTGAAAATAATTGAATTTTATTTTATTAGAAATTTAATAAAAAAATAATTGAATTATTTCTTTAAAAATTGCAGACAAAAATTGAAATTAAATTTTTTTTTAATTGCAAATTGCTTTTAGATAATTGAATTTCCGAAGAATAATATAAAAATCATTCAAAATAATTGAATTTCATGAGAGTTATAATTGAAATTATTAAATTTTGAAAACAAATTTAAGATGAACAATTTTTTTGAAATAATTAAAAATTTAAAAGTTTATAAATGGAAATTTTTTTTGAGAAAATAATTTAAATTTCAAGTGATTTTGAATTAAAAATTTTTTTGATAATTTTATTTACTAATTTTTTTTTAATTATAAACAATTATTAAATTTCATAAAAATTTGAATTAAAAAAATAGTTTAAAATAATTGAATTTGTAAAAAAAATTTCATTTGAAATTATTAAAAAAAAAATAATTAATTTAGTGACGAATTTTTTGTTAAATAATTGAAATAAAAAAATATCTGAAAAGAATATCTGCATTTTATACTAAAAAAAAAACGTATTTTGTTTAAAAAATAATAAAAAAAAATCGCATTTTCTTAAAATAAATCGAAAAAGTCGTATTGTTGAAAAAAAAAATCGTCATATAATTCGAGGCCTGCTTAATTGTCTCGGACAAAAAAAAAAAAAAAAAAAAAATTTCTCTCACTTGTGGCTAACCTTTTATGAAAATCAAAAAATCTAAAAATATATAAAACAAAAACGAAAATTATTGCAAAAAAAATTATGCTCACTTCTTGACGAAGAAGAGAAACAGCGCAATAAGTAAGTGATAAACCAAAAATCAGGCCAAGCACAATTCGCCTTCTTAGAAGCCTGATTAAACTTGTCCAAATTGGCATGCTTTTTCAAATCCAAGTAATTTAATTAACACAATTTTTGATTTTGACAATATGTGCATTTCATTTTCATTTTTTTGTTTGTTTTTTTTTCAATCCATTTATAAAATTGCTTTCCAATTTGAGAAACACACCTGTTTGCTGTATATTTAAAATAGTTCGATTTTTTTTGCAACTTATATAATTATAACTTAAATATATTTAAAAACTTATAAATAATTATTAATATTTTATAAATAATATTAGATTTAGAAAAAAAAACGCATTTACATGCGCGTCAAAGTGACATTTCTTAAAAAGTGAGGTTATGTGGAAAATATTTGTTTACTTGAATTCACTCACCAATTCAAGCCAGAGTGGAATTATTAATTGACATCAATCATTGCGAATAAAACAAGTAACTTTTTTCTCTTTCTTTCTTTGCATTCTATTTATTTATTTTGATAGTAATTTTTAGTGAAAATATACTTGTGTGCGAATTAATGCAACATTTGCAATATTGTAAATGTGCCTTGAAGGCTTCTTTTTTTGTTCGAACATGGCGTAACGAAATTTGAATTAGTAAATATTTTTTTTTTTTTATTCTAATTATCTTTTACCTTTCTGTTTTTATATTTATTTTACTTTTTATTTACTTTTTTATTCAATAGGTATTGAATTATATAAAAATATTCTATTGTCTTTTTCTATATTTGCAGATAAAAAAACAAAAATAATAATGTCAATGTTAAAAAAAACTGGATCACTATTGTTATTTTTAATTATGATTGGAATTATTATTTGGGATTCAACTTATTTTGCAGAAAAAGAATTGAAAGATAAAAACAAAAATTTTTCTAATACACAAATTATTATTTTGAAAAATTGAAATATAATTTCTTTTTATTATCGTTTAAAATATATATATATATATATATAATTTTGATTTTTTATTCAATTTTTTTACATTTGTTTATAAATTAATATATTTTATTTATTTTTGTTTTTTGTGAAAAATAAAATTTCAATTCAAATAAGCCGCGCGAAAAATTCAAAGTCGTCTGCAACGTATAAACTCCAAAACAAAAACATAACCTCGAAATTTGACATTTGCCCCCGCGCTTCGGTCACGGTCAATATTTTAAAATTCTTTTGTTTCTTAAAAAGAAAAGAATAAATGTAATTTATTAAATTTTTGGTTAACGGGAAAATCGTTTAATAAGGGGAAAAAGTTAATTACTTTAAAAAAAAGGAAAAGAATAAAAAAAAAAAAATGTTAAAGAAAAGTTTGGCAATGTTTAGACCGGTTTGTTGTGGTCAATTTCGATTTTTGAGTAAAGTTGCAACAAAACATAAAGAAAAATTGGATGATAAAATGCAAGCATGGCAAATTCATTGCTATGGAGGCATTGATGAAGTGAAATTATTTACAACAAGAATGCCGGTTATTTCAAGACCTAACGATGTTCTTGTTAAGGTCGATGCTTCTAGTGTTAATCCTTTTGATTTGGCTTTAACCAGTAAGTTATATAAAATTATTTATTAGTTATTATTATTATTATTATTATTATTATTACCACCATTTATTTATTATTACTATTTATTAATTATTATTATTATTTATTAGTTATTATAATTACGAAAGCGTTTATAATTATTACCATTTATTAATTATTATTAATATTATTATTTATTAGTTATTGTTATTATTATTATTATTATTTATTTTTTTTTTTTTGATTTATATGTCAGGCCTCGTATTTTACGAGTTTTTCGATTTTTTCCGAAATATTTTCAAAAATACGACTTTTTTCGATTTATTTTAATAAAATGCAACTCTCTCGACTTTTTAAAATATTTTTTTTAACAAAATTTTTAAATAAAATACCTTTTTTTTAGTACACAATGCAGATCTTCTTTATTTCAATTATTTAACAAAATTTTTTTAACTAAAATTCGTCACTAAATTAATTATTTTTTTATAATTTAAAATGAAATTTTTTTTACAAATTCAATTATTTTAAAAAATTTTTCATCTTAAATTTGTTTTCAAAATTTAATAATTTCAATTATAACTGTCTCTCTCTCTCTCTCTCTCTCATGAAATTCAATTATTTTGAATGATTTTTATAATATTCTTCGGAAATTCAATTATCTCAAAGCAATTTGCAATTAAAAAAAAATTTAATTTCAATTTTTGTCTGCAATTTTTAAAGAAATAATTCAATTATTTTTTTATTAAATTTCTAATAAAATAAAATTCAATTATTTTCAAAAAATGCAATTCAACTTCAACGACAATTCAATTATTTTCCCAAATTTCAATCCAAAATCAACTAAAATTCAATTATTTTCCAAAATTTCAATTGAAAGTCAATTATTTTCAAAATTTTCAATTCAAAATCAACTAAAATTCAATTATTTTCCATGATTATAATTCAAAATCAACTAAAATTTAATTATTCTCCAAAAGTTCAATTGAAATTCAATTATTTTCAAAAATTTCAAATTCTGAATTAATTAAAATTCAATTATTTTTTAAAAATTTCAATTTAAAATCAAGTAAAATTTAATTCTTTTCCAAAATTTCAATTGAAATTCAATTATTTTTTTTATGAAATTTAATAATTGTTTATAATTTAAAAAAAAAAATTAGCAAATAAAATTACCAAAAAAATTTCAATTCAAAATCACTTGAAATTTAATAATTTTTTCAAAAAATTTCCATTTATAAACTTTTAAAATTTAATTATTTCAAAAAAATTTTCATCTTAAATTTGTTTTCAAAATTTAATAATTTCAATTATAACTCTCTTTTTCATGAAATTCAATTATTTTGAATGATTTTTATAATATTCTTGGGAAATTCAATTATCTGAAAGCAATTTGCAATTTAAAAAAATTTTAATATCAATTTTTGTCTGCAATTTTTAAATAAATAATTCAATTATTTTTTATTAAAACTTCAAATCAACTACAATTCAATTATTTTCAAAAAAAAAGTTCAAATTCAACGACAATTCAATTATTTTCCCAAATTTCAATAACAAAATCAATCAAAATTCAATTATTTTCCCAAATTTCAATACAAAATCAACTAATCTTAAATTTGTTTTCAAAATTTAATAATTTCAATTATAACTCTCTCTCTCTCTCATGAAATTCAATTATTTTGAATGATTTTTATAATATTCTTCGGAAATTCAATTATCTGAAAGCAATTTGAAATGAAAAAAAAATTTTAATTTCAATTTCTGTCTTCAATTTTCAAATAAATACTTCAATTATTTTTTTTTTAAATTTCAAATCAACTACAATTCAATTATTTTCAAACCAAAATAAACTAAAATTCAATTATTTTACGAATTTTCAATTGAAATTTCATTGCAATTCAATTATTTTTAAAATTTTTAATTCAAAATAACTAAAATTTAATTTTTTTCCAATATTTCAAATTAATTGCTTCTAAAATTTAATTATTTTTAAAATTTTCCATCTAAAATTTTTATGAAAATTTATAATTTCAATTCAAATTATTATCTTAAATTAATTTTCAAATTTAAATTCTTATAAAATTTAATAATTTTTTATAATAAAAAAAAAAAAAAAAATTAGCAAATAAAATGACCAAAAATTTTTTTAATTCGAAATCACTTGAAATTTAATTATTTGAAAACAAAATTAAAATTTTTTTAAAATGATTTTTATAATATTCTTTGAAAATTATTTTCAATATTTTCAAATTCAAATCAACTAAAATTCAATTATTTTCCATAATTATAATTCAAAATCAACTAAAATTTAATTATTCTCCAAAAGTTCAATTGAAATTCAATTATTTTCCAAAATTACAATTCAAAATCACATAAAATAAAATTATTTTCCGCAATTTAAAATTCCAAATTAATTAAAATTTAATTATTTTAAAAATTTTTAATTATGAATTAATTAAAAATCAATTATTTTCAAAAATTTCAATTTAAAATCAAGTAAAATTCAATTCTTTTCCAAAATTTCAATAGAAAGTCAATTATTTTCAAAAATTTTAATCCAAAATCAACTAAAATTCAATTCTTTTCCAAAATTTCATTTCAAAATTGTTTAAAATTTAAATATTTTCAAAATACTTTGAAAATTCAATTATCTGAAAGCATTTTGCAATTTAAAAAAATTTCATGTTTAATTTTTGTTTGTAATTTCTAATAAATCGTTCAATTATTTTCAAAAAATTCAATTTGAAATCAATTAAAATTTAATTATTTTCAAAAATTTCAATTATTTTTAATGAGTTTTATTATAATATTCTTTGAAATTTCAATTATCTAAAAACTTTTTTCCTTTAAAAAATTTTTAATTCAATTAATTGAGTTTAAAGAAGCAGTTAAAAATAAAAAAAATGTTCTTTATTTGAACGTTCAGAACTTGGAGAACATTAAATATTTAAAATATGGAATTGGTATAAAAATTAAATCTCCATTAGTATTTTCTTTTTTTTTTTTGTATTATTATTAATTATGTTAATTTATTTAAATTTACATCGGTTAATTTTATGTTTGTGTGAATAACGATTAAAAATCAAAAATTTATTTTTTTACGCAGACAATAATAAAATTTTGTTGCTTTGAAATTTGTCATTTACAAATTAAATTTTACAAATAAAAAAAAAAATAAAATAAGTAACGTTTGCATAAAATTTCTTTCCGACAAGAATTTATTAAATTTACATACGTTTAGCGTTTAAATTTATATAGATACTTTTCTTTTTTTTTTTTTCTTTATTAAATGTTTCGTAAATTCTTAAATAAATAAAAATATTTTTATAAAAAATTATTTTTTCTTCCAAATTCCCTACATTTCAAATGAAAAAAATAAATAAATCATTGATCGTAAATGTTGTGAACTTTACCGAAGTTTAAATTTATTATTATTATTTTTATTATTATGTAAAAAAAATTATTTTATAATTAAAATATTTAAAAAAAAAAATAAATTTCAGAAGGCTATGGATCGAAAGTATTAAATTTGATGCGAAAAGCAAAAAATTTTGAAATTGAGTCCGATATTGAATTTCCATTGACTTTGGGCAGAGATTTTTCAGGAACAATTGTATCAAAAGGTCATGGAGTTGGAGAACGTTTACAATTGGGTGATGAAGTTTGGGGTGTTATTCCCGTTGAACAACAGGGATGTCACGCCGAATATGTTGTCGCCAATTCTTCTTTGGTAAGAGAAATTTTTTATGGGATAATCATGTGGCCCCTTTTCTTTTGCTTTTTGTTTTATTGCAATTTTTTCTCAAAAAAAAAAATAAATAAATAAAAAATAAAGTTTATTTTATAAATAAAAATATACTTTTTTGGCAAACAAGTTTAGGGAAAATTTTTTTCTATCTGGAAAATTGAAGAATTCATTCTTGTGGCAACAATGATAAAAAAGAATTTTTTTTTTTTGAATTTAATTAAATTTTACAGTAAGTACAGTAAATAATAATTATTATTATATATGTTCAGGTTAATCTTAGGCCGCAAAATATTTCCTACATTGAAGCAGCAAGTATTCCTTATGCGGGATTAACCGCATGGTCGGCACTTTGGTTTTCCGGTGGTTTATATTATAAAACGGGAATTGCCACTCGACGAAATAAAAGAGTATTGGTTATTGGAGGCGCTGGAGGTGTTGGAACATTAGCGATTCAAATGTTGAAAATTTGGAATATGCACGTTAGTATAAAAAAAAAAAAATTAGCTTCAAAAAAAAAAAAAATAATAATACTTCCAAAAAAAAGTATAATTAATAATTATTTAATTACATTAATTTTCAAAAAAAAAAAAAAATGTATTAATTATTTATTTTAATTTTGAAAGAAGAATTTCAAAATTTAATTCTAAGTGAAAAATTAAATAATCTCTTTTTTTTTAATTACAAAAAAAAAAAAAGGTGATAACAACTTGCAGCAGTGATGCGGTGAATGTTTTAGAAAAATTGGGAGCCGATGTTGTTATTGATTATAAAGAAAATAATGCTGACGAAAAAATTATTTGCGAAGGACCGTGAGTTTAATTAAAAAAATTAAAAAAAAAAAAAAAAAAAAAAAAAACAGTTCTAATAAAATTAATTTTCCTTCCTCATAGAGGAATTTATATATTAATTTTGTCAAATTTGGAGAAAAAACATTTTTTTATTTAATAATAATAATATTTATTTTTTATTTAAAATTATTTTAATTTTATTTTTAATTATTATTTTTTTAAAATTATTTTTGTTAAATATTTTCAAAAAATTATCTCTCAATCACAGTTGGAGTAAACAAAAGAAAGAGAGTAAAGAAAATTAAATTTTAGATGATCCGTTTTTAGTAATTTTGAGTGAAAAATTAAAAAATAAAATATAATTTTGTATTTTTTTTAGTTATGACATTATTCTCGATTGTGCAAATCAAGGACCGGGTGCAGTAAAAGCGAAAGGATATCCACATTATACTTATATAACATTAAATTCTCCATTGTTGAAAAATATCGATGAACGTGGATTTATTGCCGGTACTGTTAAAAATGTTGGCGATTTTGTTAAATACAATATTCCATCGCAGGATAATAAAGGATTTGTTAAATGGGGATTTTTTACACCTTGTAAATCTGGACTCGATGCAATTCAAAAATTCGTTGAAAACGGCCAGGTAAATAGTTTATAATAGAAAATTTCAAATTCAATTATTATAATTTATAATTTACTTTATTTTATGCTTTTCATTTCTTTTTACTATTCTATTTCTCTATTTTTTTTTTTTTTGAATTTTTAAATTAAAAAAACAAAAAACATTGCAGCTTATTTCCGTTGTGAAGAAGGTTTATCCATTTCAAGAATTACCTCGGGCCTATGAACGTGCAGCACAAGGACATCTTCGAGGAAAATTAGTTATCGACATGAGATAAGTTTTTCGTTATCAATATATTATATTATTTATATTTTTTTATTATCATTATTATTATTATTATTATTATTATATTAAAAATATATACATTTTTTTTTTAAACTAAAAATTATCATTTAAAAATAAATCATTTGAAATTTGAATTTATTGCTAAATCCAATTTTTTGTCGTACATCGTAAAAATTTGGAATTGCAATTGACGATGCTTTTTCTGCACCGGCACGTAATATTTCTTCAATATATTGTGGTTCGGCATTTAATTGTTGAATTTTTTCTCTAATTGGATTTAATTTCTCAATTATAACATCGGCGAGCATTAATTTATATCTGTGAAAAAAAAAAAATAATTTTTCCATATTAACAAAATTTATTAGAGAATTTTACGAAATTAAAATGATTTCAATTTAAATGAATAAAATTCAAATTTTATATTTAATTCAAGAGAATTTAAAGAAAAAAAAAATTAAAATAATTTCAATTAATAATTTTAATAATTTCAATAATTGAATTCAAATTCAATAAGTGAAAGAGAATTTTATGAAATTAAAATAATTTTTAATTGCAATAAATTATAAATTCAAATTTAATAATTTAAAGAGAATTTTTTAAAAATTGAATTAAAAAAATTGAAGAAAAAAAAATACCTTCCAGTATCGATTCCTTCTGCTTCGTTGCAAATTTCTTCAAATGATTTTCCCGTGATTAATGAATGAATTTTTATTAAATTTGCAACTCCCGGACGATTATCTGGATCATATGTCACTTGCGATGTAAAATCAGTTATTGACTTTTTTATTTTATTTAATAAAATATCTGGACTGTCAATTAAGTCCAATCGACTTTTTGAATCAGGGCAAGATTTTGACATTTTACTTGTTGGATCACGTAGAGATTTTATACGTTTAGCGTCGTCTTAAAATAAAAAAAAAAAAAAAGAAAAATTAATAAAATTTATTAAAATAAGAAAATAAATTCAATTAAAATATTTTAATTAATCAAAAATCAAAATTAAAGTATTTTAATTAAGCAAAATCAAAATATTTTAATTAATCATAATTAAAGTATTTTAATTAATCAAAATCAAAATATTTTAATTAATATTATAATTAATTCTAATATAAAAAATACCATTTATAATTGTTTGTGGAACCGGGAAAGTATCGCCGAATTTTTGATTAAATAACCTCGATAAATCTTGAGCTAATTGTAAATGTTGAATTTGATCTTCACCAACTGGAACGTGTGTTGCTCTAAAATAATTTAAAATATTGTTAAATTTTAAAAAAATTTTCTTTAAAATAATTTGTCCTATGTATAACTAATAGCAAAAAATAATTTTTATTAATTAAATATTATTAAATAAAAATAGAAATTTCTCACTTGTAAATTAAAATATCGGCCGCTTGCAACACCGGATAATTAAATAATGCAACGGGTATTTCTTTAATTGTTTTACTTTTCTCTTTAAATTGTGGTAAACGACTGAGTTTTGCCATTGTTGTAATCGATGATAAAATCCAACTTAATTCCGTGTGCAATGGAACTGTTGATTGTTGGAATAATATACTTTTTTCAGGATCAACACCACATGCCAATAATGTTGCTGCCATTGAAAAAATACTCTTTTCCAATTCTTTTGGATCCTAAATTATTAATTTTACCTTTTTTTTAATAATACCCAATTATTATTATTATTATTATTATTATTATTAATTAATTAATTAATTAATTATTTTGTATTAAACCAAGTCTACTTCTGGGCCGAAAGGCTGAAGCTTAATTAATAAATAATAATATTAATTAATTAATTTACAAATTTCAATGAATTCTAATTTTTATTCGTTCAAAAATAAATTGATTTAATTTAGAAATTTCAATTAAATTTTTTTACAATTCACAAAATTCAATAATTTATCCTTTGAATCTGTTTAAAAATTTAATTCATAATTCCAAAATTACAATTTAATTACATTTTATTTACAATAACAATTTTTTAATCGAACTAAATTTCAATTTAATAAAAAAATTTTACTTGTCAATTTATTCAATTTTCAATTATTTTTTAATTTTTATTTGATGAAAAATTAAATTATATTAAAATTTTTATAAAATGCAAATTAAATTGAACGAAAGTTAAAAATTAGCAAAATTTTCAATCTAACTAAAAATTAGACGATTTAAGTTTTAAATTATTGAAATTTTTAATTGATTTAAAATTTTAAATTTCAATTCGTTGAAAAAATTTTCAAGTTTCAAATTATTTGAATTTAAAATTAATCAAAAATTTTAATTTTTAATTTAAAGTTAAAAATTAGTAGAATTTTAATTGATTTAAAATCTCCAAATTTTCCAAATTTCAATTTGTTTATATTTAAAATTTTTCCAAATTTTAATTGATTTATATTTAAAATTTGTCCAAATTTCAATTTATTCGAATTTAAAATTTGTCCAAAATTTTAATTTTTAATTTAAAGTTAAAAATTATTAAAATTTTAATTGATTTAAAATTTCCAAATTTTCACAAATTTCAATTTGTTTATACTTAAAATTTGTCCAAATTTTAATTGATTTATATTTAAAATTTGTCCAAATTTCAATTTATTCGAATTTAAAATTTGTCCAAAATTTTAATTTTTAATTTAAAGTTAAAAATTATTAGAATTTTAATTGATTTAAAATTTCCAAATTTTCCGAATTTCAATTTGTTTAAAATTTTCAAAATTTCATATTATTCGAATTTCAAATTTGTCAAAAATTTTAATTTTTAATTTAAAGTTAAAAAAAATTATTAGAAATTTTTTATTTATCTACATTTTCAATATTAATTGAAGTTTCAAAAATTATTAAAATTTCGCAATTTGTCAAAAATTCTTTTCATTCAAAATATGTTTAAAAATTTAAATTGACTTAAATTAAATTTAAATTTTGATAAATCTTATTTAAATTTGAATAATATATTAAATTAAAGTCAAATTAAAAATTCGGAAAAATTAAAATTTGAAAAGTAGGTATTTTGAAAATATTTAAATCAATTGAAATTTGGACAAATTTTAAATATAAATAAATTGATATTTGGACAAATATTAAATATAAATCAATTAAAATTTGGACAAATTTTAAATATAAATAAATTGAAATTTGGACAAATTGTAAATTCGAATAAATTGAAATTTGGACAAATTGTAAATTTAATCTTAAAAATAAATTAGTTTGTAAAAGCACTGTTGACAAAAAAATTTTAAATTACCTGTATTAATTAAAAGGGCTTGCCCGTATATGTTTTCTAAATAAATAAATAAATTCGAATAAATTGAAATTTGGACAAATTTTAAATTCGAATAAATTGAAATTTGGACAAATTTTAAATTCGAATAAATCGAAATTTGGACAAATTTTAAATTCGAATAAATTGAAATTTGGACAAATTTTAATTATAAATAAATTGAAATTTGGACAAATTTTAAATATAAATAAATTGAAATTTGGACAAATTTTAAATTCGAATAATTTGAAATTTGGACAAATTTTAATTATAAATAAATTGAAATTTGGACAAATTTTAAATTCGAATAATAAGAAAAAAATGAAACTTATATTGAAATTTGAAAAAATAAAATAAAATAATAATAAATAAAATAAAATTTGGATTAATGTTAAATTCGGATAAATTTGAAAAATGAATATATAAATTGATAAATATATTTTGGTAAATTTAAATTGAAATCAATTAAAATTTTGAAAAATTAAAATTCCACATTTTTAATTAATTAAAGTTTTTCAAATTTTTTTTTTTCTATTACCTGTGGTAAAGTGATGGCATGTAAATCGACAATACTCCAAATGACATTTTGCCCGGAATTTTGTAAATCAATCCAATTTTGAATTGCTCCTAAATAATTACCCAAATGTACATTTCCCGTTGGTTGAATGCCAGAAAATATTCTTTTTTCATAGGAAATTTCTGTACTCTAAATAAATAAATCAAATTTAAAAAAACAAAAAAAAAAACAGAAATTTTTTTATCGTCGTAATTTCCCAACTCTGAAATTCCGTAAGTTCCTTAGGACGCAACTTACATCATTTTACATTTAGATTTAATACAAATTTTTATTAGTTTTTAATTCAACTTTATAAATTTTTAGTTAAAGAGAAATCAAATTAAAAAATAAATTTTATATCGACTGTCAATTCGATAATGTAAATATTTTGTCACTCAATATTTAAACTTACAAGAAATAACAGTTTTTGATAAATAAAAAATATAATTATTGCCTTTTTATAAAAGTAAATATTACGCGGATTGTAAATTGAAAGAAATAAATATTACGCTGAATAAGAATAATTACAAATAAAAAATACTGTAATAAGTTTTGCATTTTTAATTTTTTTTTTCATTGAGGGTTATGTCAAAAATTTGTCAACTATTGATTATATGATAAAATGAAATTCTAAAAACTTATAATCATTATTGGTTTATTATTTTTCGGACAATTGTAGTTTTTAAAACAAATGATTATAAGTTTTTACGGCGCCTCTTTCGTTGTTTTTATTTAAAAATACTTTTTCTTTACATGTATATTGTTTATTATGTTAAAACATAACCTTAAAAAAAACATACCTTGGAAGAATTTTTCCTTATCACGTTAAAAAATGCTTTTAATTTTATTCTCTTTTGATATGATCCACTGCTTATTATTTTTCTAAGCATCATGTTATTTATAATTTTTATAATTAATAGTTAATTAAAAATAACAAAATTTTCTCATATCAATATTTTTTACTGGGGCAGCACGAAGCACGTGCGTTTTGTTATATATCCGTGAGAGTAGGGGGGATATTTAAAAAAAAAAATAACTCCTTTATCGTTACAGATTTATTTAAATATTTTTATATTTTCTTTTTTTCAAAAATTTAATTTTTAACTCCAATAAATAATATACTAATATTTATAAACAATTAAAGTTATAATATATTTTTTAACATTTTTTTCCTTTTTTTTTTTTTTGCAAATGAACAAGAGAAAAATAAATAAATAGGGGCAAAATTAATTTTTTTTTTAAATTTTCAAATTTTTTTCCAAAAAAATAACAAAATAATAATAAACAAAATGAATAATAGTTAATAATAAAAAAAAAAAAAGGTGGCAAAATATTAAATTTTCAAAATTTATTTATTTAAATTTATTTCCAAAAAATAACAAAATAATAATAAATAAAAAAAAATTAATAAAAAATAAAAAGGGGGCAAAATTAAAGTTATTTATTGAAATTTATTTCCTAAATATTAAATAATATTAATAATAATTAAAATAATTAAATAAAAAATAAAAAGGGGGCAAAATTAAATTTATTTATTGAAATTTATTTCCTAAATATTAAATAAAAATAATAATAATAATTAAAATAATTAAATAAAAAATAAAAAGGGGTCAAAATTAAATTTATTTATTTAATTTAAGTTTCAAATAATTTGAATTACAATTTTTCCAAAATTTCAATTGACTTAAATTTAATATTTATTCAAAATTTTAAATAGACTTATGAAATTTAAATTTCATTTAATTTAAATTAACTTTAAATTTTGACAAATTAAAAATCGATTATTTGAAACTTAAATTAATATTGAAATTTGGATAATTTTAAACGTATTTCAATGAAAATTTGGAAAAATTGAAATTTTTTTTTTTTTTATTTTCAAAGAATTATGAATTTATTATAAATTTTAATAATTTTGAAATTTAAATCAATGAAAATTTGAAAGTATTAAAATTCGTATATAATTTGGAATTTTAAATCAATTTAAATTCAATAAAATTTAAAATTTATTAATCAATTAAAATTTAGATAAATTTAGATTGGAATAATTTTAACGTTAAATAAATTTCAAATAAAAAAAAATTAATTAAAATGAAAACTAAATAAATAATGTAATAAAATTATTAATAAAATAATTTTAAAAAATTTTTGGAGAAATTAAAAAATATGACAATTAAAATTTAAATAATATAAAAATTAAATCAATTAAAATTCAAAAATAATAATTGAAAAATTAAATTAATTAAAATTTTTACAATTAATTTAAATTCGTATTATTTTATATTGAAATTTATTTCCTAAATATTAAATAATAATAATAATTAAAATACTTAAATAAAATAGTAAATAAAAAAATAAAATTTCCATTTAGACAGTAAAGAGTAAAATAAATATTTTGGTGAACCTTATTTTGAAGGTTGAATAAACAAAACTTTGGACATTATTTGATAAACATAAAGTGCGACAGAAAATTGAAATTGAAGACAAAAATTTAACGAAATTATTATTATATATATAGTTGTCTTTCAGCTTTGGAGCAGAGAGCATAGTTTAAAATATTTAGCAAAAACCGAAATATAAAAATTTCTTTTTGAAAATCATGGCCGAAAGTTCCGGAGAAATGTCTTTTTCATCAAATGAAAATAAAGAATACACGGGACGTCCTACAAATTTGTAAGTTTTTTTTTTTTTTGTTTTTTTTATTAATTTTTATGAATTTATTTTTAATATTTTCCATTTCTATTAAAATATATTCAAAAATTTCGTTTTGATTTGAAAAAAAAAAAAAATTTCAAAACTTATTTTTATCAAACTTATATAATAATAATTATTATTATTATTATCATATAACAACTAATTAACATTTTTTTTACATTTTCTTTTTCTATTTAAAATATTTAAAAATTTCGTTTCAATTTGGAAACTTTTTTTTTATCAAATTTATTGAATAATATTAATTATTATTATTATTATATTAATTAATAATAATATATCATAATAAAATAATAATAATAATAATAATAATAATAATAATAATAATTGTTATATAAATTTAAGAAAAATAAGTTTTCGACTTTTTTTTATTGAATAACATTAATATTTTATAATATAAATATATTATTATTATTATTAAAATAATATTTTTTATAAAAAAAAAATAATAATTTTTAAAACTTATTTTCCATATGGTGAATTAGAAAAAAAATGAGTAAATTATTTGTGAATATGAAATTAAATGATGCAACAGAATTGGAGAAAAGTGAGCTCTCTCAATTAAAAGAAATTCCTAAAATTCCAATAGCTGAAGCAAAGGATAAACAATTTTGTATTGCTGGAAAAATAATTTCTTATCTCGAGGTATTTAATTTTATAATTATTTTTTTTTTCAATTTATTTTTATTTCTTGATTTATTTTATTAAAAATTTATTATTAAAAATTTATTATTTAAAATTTATTATTAAAATATTTGTCAATTTATCATTTTTTTTCGATTTGTTTATTAAAATTATTTATTATAAAATATATATTTTTTTTAATTTATCATTTTTTCGATTTATTTATTTAATTTTTTTTTTAATTTGTTTATTCAAAAATTTTTATTAAAATATTTTTCTTGAATTAATCGATTTTTTTTTTAAATTAATTTATTAAAGTATTTTGTTTTTTCTTTTAAAAAATTTTTTTTTCTATGAAAATGTTAAATTTATTAAAAATTTTTTGAATTTTTTATTCATTAATTATTATTAAAATAAATTGTCAATTTATCATTTTTTTTCGATTTGTTTATTAAAATTGTTTATTATAATATATTTTTTTTAATTTATCATTTTTTCGATTTATTCTTATTTATTTATTCAATTTTTATTTTTATTTTTTATTTTTTTTTATTCAATTATTCAAAAATTGTTATTAAAATATTTTTCTTGAATTAATCGATTTTTTTTTAAATTAATTTATTAAAGTATTTTGTTTTTTCTTTAAAAAAAATTTTTTTTTTATTAAAATATTAAATTTATTAAAAAATTTTTCAATTTTTTGAATTTTTTTGAATTTTTTATTCATTAATTTTTTATTTTTAAAATTTTATTTTGCAGAAAATCTCAGTAATTTTAGTGAAACCATTACAAAATGAAAATGAACTTTTAAATATTGGAAGTAATTTATTTATACTCACTGAAGAAAATTGGATTGCTTTGGGTCAAATTGATGAGATTTTTGGCAATATCAAAGATCCATTGTATGCCGTGAGTTTATTTTCAACAGATAATCATTTGTTTAAAGTCGATAATGATGTTTACTTTTTGGTGAACGATGCCAATACATCATTATTTCACATTGAATGCAATAATTACAGTAAATATAATGTCGTCTATCATAATTAATTATAATATATTAATTCAATTTAATTTAATGTTTTCAAAAAAAAAAAAAAAATTGTTTAATTTTTAATTGTATTATTGTAAATTTTTCTTTAATTTTTAAATTTTCTTTATTATATTTTTTTTTAAATTTTGTTTTAATTAATTTTTAAATTTTATTTTTAATTTAATAATTGTTATCAAAAATTTATTTTTAATTTATTAATTGTTATCAAAAATTTATTTTTATATTTATATACACACATTGTTCTTGTTATTTTCTTTTTTATTTATAAATAAAGTTGATTTTTTAAAAACGAATTTATATATTGTTAATCATTTTTTTTTTTATTTGCAAATAAAAATGATTTTTTTTGAAAACGAATTTATATTGTTAATAATTTTTTTTATTTGCAAATAAAAATGATTTTTTTAAAAACAAATTTATATTATTGTTTAATAATATTTTAGTTTTTACAAATTTATATTGTTGTTAAATAATTTTTTTATTTTACAAATAAAATTGGTTTTTGTTAAAAAACAAAATTTTTCCCGCCGTTTTCTTCTCAATTGATAAAAGCGACTCGAATCAAAAATACAAACTGCGCTTGCGCTACTAGAATTCATAAATTTAAATCATTTAAATATAAAATATAATTAATTAACTTTACTTTAATTGGAATTTTTTTTTGTTATAGAATTCGATTTTTAGAAATGAATTCTTTTTCCCCAAAACTTAAAAAGTCGAATTTCCCTAATTCGCAAAACTCTATGTAAATAAGAGGTTAAAAATATTTTTGCAAAAATTGTATGGCGCGAAAATTTAAAAATTTAGATTTATTATACGCATTTATTACGTAACTTGAGATTAACGACGTATGTTACGTATATAATCCCCTCCATTTTTAATAATATTTGCGCAATTATTACCTTTGGGTAACATACAGCAATAAACAATAAATAATTGCTCTGTTTGATATTTATTCACGATTTTTATTGTCAAATCTTCATAAAAAAAAGGAAATCAAAGTGAATTATATTATAAATTAGCGAAATCCAACTACAAAAATCGATGATAAAAATGTGAGAAAAAAAAACAATGGAATATTGAATTGGTACAAGGAATACTGTCAAAAGTCCATAGGATTTTATAATGTTTTGAAGAAAATTTTGATCCTTTTTTTTTGGTGAAAAGGTATGTTTATTGTCGTTTTTTTTTATTTTTATTAAATTAAATTAATTTTTAATTGATTATATTCGTTATGTTATTATTTTCATAACCTTAAAATTATACATTTTTCGTAATGTAATAATATAGTAATTTTATTACGTCTCTAAACTTTTTTAAAAGATGAATATACAAAAACTATTTTAGAGAAAAAACGGCGAAAAAAAAACTAATAATAATAATTCATTTTTCCAAATTTTATTTGATTGAATTTTCAATTTTCCAAAATTTTTCATTATTTTTTTCTGAATTATTATTAGTTATTTATTTAGTAATTTAGTTTTAATTTTAATTTTTTTTTTCAATTGATTTAAGTTTAAAATTATTCGAATTTAAATTTTTTGTAAAAATTTTAATTACTTTAATGTGTCAATTATTATTTTAATTTTCACTGATTTAATTTTTATATTATCCAAAATTTTAATTAACATATTTTTTTAATTTAGCTCTAAATTTTTTTAATTATTTTATTAATAATTATTACATTATTTATTTAGTTTTCATTTTAATTGAATTTTTTTTTTGAAATTTATTTTACGTTAAAAATTTTTTTAACCTAAATTTGTCCAAATTTTAATTGTTTAAAGTTTTAAATTATTTGAATTTAAATTGATTTAAATTAATTTAATTATTCTAAAACTTAAATTTAACCAAAATTTTTATTTAAATTTTAAATTATCCAAATTTTTAATGTTTTTTGATTTTCAATTTAATCTGAATTTTAATTTATTTTCCAAATTATTATAATTTTTAATTATTCAAAATTTTATTTGACATTTTTTTTAATTTAGAATTTTTAGAAATAATTGAATTTTAATTGATTTTAAATTGTAATTTTGGAAAATAATTGAATATTAGTTGATTTTGAATTAATATTTAGAAAAATAATTGAATTTTAAATGATTTTGAATTTAATTTTTGAAAATAATTGAGTTTTAGTTGATTTTAAATTGAAATTTTAGAAAATATCTGATTTTAAGTGGATTTTAAATTGAAATTTTTGAAAATAATTGAATTTCAATTGATTTTGAATTACAACTTTGAAAAGTAATTAAATTTTAGTTGATTTTGAATTCATATTTAGAAAAATAATTGAATTTTAAATGATTTTGAATTGAATTTTTGAACATAATCGGGTATAAGTTGATTTTAAATTGTAATTTTGGAAAATAATTGAATTTTTGTTGACTTTGAATTGAAATTTCTAAAAACAATAGAATTTTAGTTTATTTTGAAATGTAATTTTGGAAAATAATATAATTTTAGTTGATTTGAATCGAAAAATTTGAAAATAATTGATTTTAAATTAAAATTTTTCAAAATAATTGAATTTTAAATGACTTTAAATTGAAATTTTAAAAAATATTTAATTTTATGTGGATTTTAAATTGACAATTTTCAAAATAATTGAATTTCAATTGATTTTGAATTGTAACTTTAAAGAATATTTGAATTTAGTTTATTTTGAACTGAAAATTTGGAAAAAAATTGATTTTAAATTGAAATTTTTGAAAATAATTAAATTTTAAATGATTTTGAATTAAATTTTTTATAATAATCCGGTTTTAGTTCATGTTGAACTGAAAAATTTTATAATAATGGATTTTAAATTAAAATTTTTGAAAATTATTGAATTTTAAATGATTTTAAATTTAAATTTTAGAAAATATTTAGTTTTAAGTGGATTTTAAATTGAAGATTTTGAAAATAATTGATTTTCAATTGATTTTGAATTGTAACTTTTAACAATAATTGAATTTTAGTTTATTTTGAATTGAAATTTTGGAAAGTAATTGAATTTTAGTTGATTTTGAATTAAAATTTCAGGAAATAATTAAATTTTAAATGATTTTGAATTGATTTTTTGAAAATAATTGAATTTCAATTGTAACTTTGAAAAATAATTGAATTTTAGTTGATTTTGAATTAAAAATTTTGAAAAATAATTGAATTTTAAATGATTTTGAATTGAATTTTTGAAAAAAATCCGGTTTTAGTTGATTTTGAATTGAAAAATTTGAAAATAATTTATTTTAAATTGAAATTTTTGAAAATAATTGAAATTTTGGAAAATATTTCATTTTAAGCGGATTTCAAATTGAAAATCTTAAATATAATTGAATTTCCATTGATTTTGAATTAAAATTTTGAAAAATAATTGAATTTTAAATGAAATTTGTAATTGAATTAAAATTTAAACAGATTTAAAATAGATAATTGAATTTTAAATGATTTTGAATTGAATTTTTAAAAATAATCCGGTTTCAGTTAATTTTGAATTGAAAAATTTGATAATAATGGATTTTAAATTGAAATTTTAGAAAATATTTAGTTTTAAGTGGATTTTAAATTGAAGATTTTGAAAATAATTAAATTTCAATTGATTTATATTTAAAATTATCTAAATTTCGATTTATTTAAGTTTCAAATAACTTGAATTACAATTTTTTCCAAAATTTCAATTGACTTAAATTTAATATTTATTCAAAATTTTAAATAGTCTTATGAAATTTAAATTTCATTTAATTTAAATTAACTTTAAATTTTGACAAATTAAAAATTGATTATTTGAAACTTAAATTAATTGAAATTTTGATAATTATAAACATATTTCAATTAAAATTTGTAAAAATTGAAATTTTTTTTTTTTATTATTTTCAAAGAATTATGAATTATAAATTTATTATATATTTTAATAATTTTGAAATTTAAATCAATAAAATTTCGAAAGTATTAAAATTCGTATATAATTTGGAATTTTAAAACAATTTAAATTCAATAAAATTTAAAATTTTAATCAATTAAAATTTAGACAAATTTAGATTAGAATAATTTTAACGTTAAATAAATTTCAAAAAAAAAAAATTTAATTAAAATGAAATTTAAATAAATAATGTAATAAATTTATTAATAAAATAATTTAAAAAAATTTCTGGAGAAATTAAAAAATATGACAATTAAAATTTGAATAATATCAAATCTAAATCAATTAAAATTCAAAAAATAATAATTGAAACATTAAATTAATTAAAATTTTTACATTTAATTTAAATTCGAATAATTTTTAAATTTAAATCAATTTAAAAAAATAATTATTAAAATTAAAAACTAATAATAATAAAAAAAAAATAATTTTTTTATTGCTCGTGTAAATAAATAAATAATAATTTAAAATTTTGGAATTATGAAAATTCAATCAATTAAAATTTTCGAAAAAAATTGAATTAAAAATGAAATTTTGTAATTGAATTAAAATTTAAACAGTTTTAAAATAGATAAATCACAGTTTTTTTTAATTATTAATTTTTAGAATTTTATTTTAATTCATTGAAAAAAATTTAATAATAAATAAAATTTGTCGAAAAATTTGAAAAAATTTCTCTCATTGAAATCTTTTATTTTGTATTTAATTTCCTTGCAATTGTCAATATTACAAGAATATTATAATTTAGTAAACATTGATTTATTTATTTAGTAAAAATTTTAATATAATATCAAATTAAGTCAATTAAAATAAAAACAAAAATAATTTCAGATTCTCGAGTATAATTTTCAAAAAAAAAAAATAGAAAATTTGTCAAGGAAAATAAAAAAAAGAAAAATAAAAAAAGGTCTAATTTTCCTTAAAAGTAAAAGAAAAGCAGCAAAAAAAAAAAAAAACATGGAAAATACTGAGGCAGAAAACGATGTTCAACAATCAAATGACAATAATACATTTGATATTACATTATCATCAACACATTCATATCTTGGCAATAATCTCGAAGAATTACGTGGTCGTACACTTCTTGATGAGGGGATTTATATGAATTTACCACTATTAATAAAACAATCAGTTGTTTTATTTCCCGGTCAAACACTTCCATTAACTGTATTCGATAGACAAACAATAGAAATGCTACAGCAATGTATTAATAAAAATCGTATATTTGGCGTTGTTTGCCGTGGTTATGATAATTTAATATCAATTGGTACAACAGCTGAAATTTATGAATACATTGAAGGTTCGCCAATGGAGGGTTTTCGTATAAAAGCAAAGGGTCGTCAACGTTTTAAAATTTTACACATTACACAAGGCTATGGTAAATATTCAGCAAATGTAAAAATAGTACCCGAAATTAATTTAGGTTTACCATTATGGGAGGCGCGTAATCGTTCATTAGATAATTTACGTCAACAATCAATAATAAGGGAAAAAATTGAACGTTACGATTCAATATCAACACAATGGCCATCGTGGTTAATAAAACGTTATAATATCAATAAATTAACAGAAAAAATTCATATGAATTTAGATTTTATTGAAAAAAAAGGAAGTCATATACCAAATGATCCTATTGAATTATCATTTTGGGTTGGACAAAATTTACCATTAGTTGATAATAAAAGAATTGCATTATTAAATTATGATTGTGCAATACCACGTTTACAAAAAGAATTAAATTATCTTATCAAGGATCGTTGTTTTGTTTGTAATAAATGTAATTTATTTATTGGTAAACAATCGGATATGTTTCCAATGAATCGTGAGGGTCCACAGGGTACATATTGTAATTTAGGTGGATTTCTTTATGAAACAGTGACACTTTATAAGGCACAGGGTTTAATATTGAGTGGTAATGAACCATCATCGGAATATTCATGGTTTCCTGGTTATGCATGGACAATTGTTACATGTCAACAATGTCAAAATCATATGGGATGGTTATTTACCGCTGAGAATAATAATTTACGACCAAAATCATTTTGGGGTTTAACAAGACGTGGTTTAAGATCAAAAAGAATTGGTACCAAGGAAACTGATTATGAGGAATCATTCGATCGAAGTGATTCTGATACGGATTATGGGGGTTTTTAAGACGGGAGGGTTTTTTTTTTTTTATTTAAATATTCTCATTCAATTAGTTTTTAGAGTGTTGTCTCATATATGTATATGTATAATGAATTAAATACTTTTTCAATTGTAAATTGTTATTTTTTTTTCATTATTCCTTTTTGTAATATCGTAAATATTTATGTATATAGTAAATATTTATAATATAATAAACTAGGCAGAGTTTTCACGTATCAGTGAAATCGGGGAATTCATGGAAAAGGCCAAACAAAAAAAGGTGAGATTGATTAAGAAAAATCAGGGAATTTATTATAAAAAAAAGTACTGGAAAAATATCAAATTTCTAAAAATGCTACTAAAAATTATCATTTTTGAAATTTTTTTAATTCAAATTTTTGCTTCTAAAAATTATTATCTTACATTTTTATAATTGTCCTCTTATTCAATTTATAACAAGAAAAGTCTAAAAACTCCATTTTCTTTTGTTTTCAATAAATTTAATTAGTTGATAAATATTTTATTATTATATAAGACGATTTTTTAATTAAAATTTTTTAAAAATAATTTAATTTCGAAGAGTTTGATTTAGAATTTTTAGAAATAATTAAATATTAATTGATTTTAAATTGTAATTTTGGAAAATAATTGAATTTTAGTTGATTTTGAATTGAAATTTTGGAAAATAATAGAATTTTAGTTGATTTTGAATTGTAATTTTGAAAAATTATTGAATTTTAAATGATTTTAAATTGAAATTTTAGAAAATATTTAGTTTTAAGTGGATTTTAAATTAAAAATTTTGAAAATAATTGAATTTCAATTCATTTTGAATTGAAAATTTTTTAAATTATTAATTTTGAATCGAAATTTTGTAAATAATTCAATTTTAGTTGATTTTAAATTGAAAATTTGAAAAATAATTGAATTTTTATTGACATTTTGGAAAATAATTTAATTTTGGTTGATTTTGATTTGTAATTTTGGAAAATAATTAAATTTTAATTGATGCTAAGTTGAAATTTTTGAAAATAATTAAATTTAGTTCATTTTGAATTGAAAATTTTGAAAATTATTAATATTGAATCGAAGTTTTGTAAATAATTAAAATTTAGTTGATTTTGAATTGAAAATTGTAAAAATAATTAAATTTTAGTTGATTTTAATTTAAATATTTTGAAAATAATTGATTTTCAATTGATTTGGAATTGTAACTTTGAAATGTAATTGAATTTTAGTTGATTTTGAATTAATATTTAGAAAAATAATTGAATTTTAAATGATTTTGAATTGAATTTTTGAACATAATGGGGTATAAGTTGATTTTAAATTGTAATTTTGGAAAATAATTGAATTTTTGTTGACTTTGAATTGAAATTTCTAAAAACAATAGAATTTTAGTTTATTTTGAAATGTAATTTTGGAAAATAATATAATTTTAGTTGATTTGAATCGAAAAATTTGAAAATAATTGATTTTAAATTAAAATTTTTCAAAATAATTGAATTTTAAATGACTTTGATTGAAATTTTAAAAAATATTTAATTTTATGTGGATTTTAAATTGACAAATTTCAAAATAATTGATTTTCAATTGATTTGGAATTGTAACTTTGAAATGTAATTGAATTTTAGTTGATTTTGAAATGAAATTTTTGAAAGTAATTAAATTTTAGTGGATTTTAAATTGAAAATTTTGAAAATAATTGAATTTCATTTGATTTTGAATTGAATTGAATTTTTGAAAATAATCGAGTTTTAGTTGATTTTGATTTAAAATTTTGGAAAATAATTGAATTTTCAATGATTTTGATTTGAATTTTTAAAAATAATCCGGTTTTAGTTGATTTTGAATTGAAAAATTTGAAAATAATTGAATTTTAAATTGAAATTTTTGAGAATAATTGAATTTTAGTTGATGTTGAATTGAATAATTTAAAAATAATTAAATCTCAATTAAAATTTTTGAAAGTAATTGAATTTTATTTCATTTTCAATTGAAAATCATTTAGTTTTAGTTTATTTTGAATTGAAACTTTTGAAAATAATTGAATTTCATATGATTTTGAATTGAATTTTTGAAAATAATCGGGTTTTAGTTGATTTTGAATTTATATTTTTTAAAATAATTGAATTTTAATTGATGCTGAGTTGAAATTATGGAAAATAATTAAATTTTTTTTATTTTGAATTGAAAATTTTGGAAAGTAATTAAATTTTAGTTGATTTTGAATTAAAATTTTGAAAAATAATTGAATTTTAAATGCTTTTGAATTGAAATGTTGGGAAATAAATTAATTTTAATGATTTTGAATTAAATGTATGAATTGAAATTTTGGAAAGTAATTGAATTTTAGTTGATTTTGAATTGTTATTTTGGAAAACAATTGAATTTTAAATGATTTGGAATTGAATTACTGAAAATAATCTCATTTTAGTTGATGTTGAATTGAATAATTTGAAAATAATTGAATCTCAATTAAAATTTTTGAAAATTATTGAATTTTATTTGATTTTTAATTGAAAATTATTCAGTTTTAGTTTGTTTTGAATTGAAATTTTTGAAAATAATTAAATTTTATATGATTTTGAATTGAAATTTTTATAAATTTGTGTTAATAATTTAAATAATTGATTTTTTGAAAAATTGGATTAAAAAACCGTTGAAATAATTAAATGAAACAAAAAATTATATAGATAAAAATTTGTTGGAAAAATTATAATTGAATTAACATTTAATTAATTATTTAATTACTAATTGAATTTGAAAGAGTTTTATTTTAAAAAGAGAAATAATTATTGAATTTTGGGGAGATTTTCTAATGAAACTTTTATAAATTTGAATTTATCGATTTCTTTTACAAATTTTAGACAATAATTGAAAAATTAAAAAATTCATAATTAACAAAACGTTTTATGTGAATTGAATTTTTGAAAAACTTGATGAAAATTATTAAAAATAATAAATTCAAAAAGAAATTGAAGATATAAATTATAGAAATAATAATTGAGTTTTGGAAGAGCAATAGTTAAAATTTTTAGAACTAATTGAATTTCAGGAGATTTGTTATTAAAATTATCGTCAATTAAAATTTCTGTAGATTTTTTAGAAGCTCTAAACAATAATTGAACTTTAAAGAATTTTGAATTAAAAAATGTTTTAAACACTTGAATTTTCAAAGAATTTGATTAAAATATTGAAAAAAAAAAATTAATTTCAAATAAATATTTGCGAAATAATTGAATTTTAAAAAGATTTTTAATTAAAAATGTTTAAAATAATTGAACTTGAAAGAGTTTGAGTTAAAATTTTTAGAAATAATAATTCAATTTCAGGTGATTTAATTGAAACTCATTTTGAATTGGTCAAAATTTTTTTTCAAAAATTTTTAGACAATAATTTGAATTTTCAATTAAAAATTGTCTAAAATCATGTAATTTTCGAAGAAATTTTTTTTGAAATTAATTGAAAATAATTGATTTACCAAACAAATTAAAGTTAAATATATTTTTTTAATAATTCAAATTTAAAAAAATTAAAAAAAAAAAAAAAATCCGATGCCAGTTATTGAAAAATATTTTCATTAAGATCAGGGGAAAAAAATTTTAATTTTCACTAAAAAAATCACGGAAAAGTCAGAGAAAAATAATAATTACATTCAGCAAAAATTTATTTTCAATAAATAAATATTTTTTTTTTCAATCTGTTGACAAATATTATTATTATTATAATTATATGTTGTAAACATCTCAGAAGATTTAGAATTGGTTATATTATTAATTCCATTCAATAGAGAACAATAATAATTATATATATATATATGTATATAGTAAGAGAGATAAATCTCCAAACACGGAAAACAAAATATTGTATACGCGCATTTTTGTATCTAAAATATATAATATATATTGTAATGTAAACTTTTCAGCAATTTCCAACGCTGAAATGGAATATTTCAGTGCGTGTTTTTTTTCCATGGCATTCAAGAGGCAGTCACAATTATTATTATTTTTAGGAAGAAATTGTTTTTTTTTTGTTTTTTTTTTTTTCTTTTTTCTTTTCAGTCAAGAGGAATATTTAGTTCAACACAAAGAATTTTCATTTTATCTTTTGGAATTTCCAAATCTGACTCACGGGATTTTATCAATTCCTTCCACAATTCTGGTAGTTGAGATTCCATTAAATGCTCCTTTAAATTTTCTATAAAGACAATTTAAAAAAAAAAATTTTTAATTAGCGCATTTTATTTTAATTTCTTAAAAAAAATTATATTTTTTTAAAAACAAAATTGAAATTTAACTAATAAATTTAAATATTAATAATAATAATAATAATAATAATATAAATAATAGTAATAAATAAAAATAAAAATAATAATAAATATAAAATAAAATGCAAAAAATAAAGAATTTTCTTAATTTTTTAAACAGTAAATTTTTTTTTTTTTTTTTTTTGTTTTTCTTACTTGATTTGACGAGATTTAACATAAGTGAGAAAGAATTGTAAATAATTGGCGGCTCAACAGTCGGTGCGCTCTCTTTAATAAATCGAAATAATCCAAGACCAATTTTTGAATCGATGAGAAATTTTTCCGATTCATAGAGACAAATAGCTGTGAGAATATTTAAACTCAATAGTGCTTCATTTTGCATTAATTGATGCTTTGAATTAAGCATTTTCACTAATCTTTTCACACCGTCATTATTTATCACTGTCAATACAACATCCTTGTCTCTAATAAGAAATAAATAATATTATATTTTCATTAGAAATTATTTTGAAATTTAAAAATTTTATTTAAAAATTATTGAAAATTTTTATTGAAAAAAATCTTTCAATTTTTCAAATATGTATTTAAAAAAAAAAAAGTATTTAATTGAAAAACAATAATTTTTTTTAAATTATATTTTCAATGAAAGAAAAAGTTTGAAAAATAAATAATTAATTTGTTTTTAAACCTGCTATTAATTATTAACCAAGCCAATAAACGATTTGCCTCTCCATGAACGCCAGGATGATCCTCAGTTCCCGACCATTCGACAGCTTTTTCAATTAGTCTTGAATTTTTTCCCAACAATATCGCTGCCTCCTCTGTATAATAATAAAAAATAAAAATTATTAAAAGAATTTTATCCTAAAAAATCATTAATTCGAATTTTTATTTTAAAATATTTTATTACAAATTAACAACAATTTTCATTTCCAAAAATTCGTCTTAAAAAAAATAATAATTTCTAATTTAAGCCACGGAAATAAGTCGAAAAAAGTCGTATAATTCAAGGCCTGTAATTAATTTACTAAAGAAGAAAAAAAAAATACTAACGTTGTCCACCAATGACAATTCGTAATGTTCCAAGTAATTTAAAAACAACTGGAAACGTTGGAATATCAAGCATTGGCATAAGAGCTTGAATTAATCCATCGGCAAGTACTTGTGATTTATTTTTTGGTGAAATAACTAAATTTCTCATTGCACTAAGAAGATCATGTTGAAAACGAATATCACCACATTTATCGCTATTATTATTCATAATTAATTTTAATAATTTTTTATCAACACCCTCAGCTACCATTAATTCACAATGTTTATCGGCGCGTGCAAAATTTCCCATTGCCAATACTGCTGTTACTTGAAGATCTTCATCTAAATTTTCCAACCATTCCACCAATTTTTTATAAACAAAACCCTCACTATTTTTGTATAGTAGATTCATACTTTCATCTATTAATTATAATTAAAATTTTTGCAAATTATTCGATTATATAAATTTAATTTTGTTATTTCATTTATATTTAGTAATTTATTTTTTATTTAGTAATATAATCAAATATTAAAAAATCTTACCTCCAGTTAAAATTAAAACAATTAAATTGCAAGCGATTTTCAATACTGATCTTGTTTCCTCATCTGTACAACGTGGGCCATGTTTTTCCAATAATTTAAGAAGTAATTCACAAACTCCAACCTTAGCCAAAAGCAATTTTGCATTCTCTGTATATTAATACAAAAAATTCACAATTATATTTATAATAATAATAATATATTGCTATTTATAATAGCAATAATAAAAAAAAATATTTTATTTAGTTATAATAAATATTTATTATATAATAAAAATGCAAAATTTATTTATTTAATTATAAAATGCAATTTTTTATAAATAAATATTATTATTTATGTAAATATTATAAAATTTTTATTACAATAAGTAATAACATTTTTTTTTTTTTGTAATATTTACTCTGTAATTTTGTGATTTAAAAATTTAAATATTTAAAAAACAATAATATTTATTTTAAATAAATAAAATAAATTTACCGTCATCGGCCTGACCGTGAAGAACTTCTAAGCACATTTCTGAAAATTCAGAAGAATTGTCACTTTTGAGAATTTCAACTAAAATATTTGCGAGCCTCTCATTGAGAAATTGAATATCGTAATCGTTTAATACTCCCAAAATTAAAAGCGCTTGCATTGCCGCTTCACGTGTTGCAACGCCATCAATTTCCAAAATTTTACAAATTACCGTAACCACCTCTTTTTTTATCACCTACAAAAAAAATATTGTTATTTATTTATTTATTTTTTTTTTGAATCAAAAAATAAAATAATCAAGACAATTTTTTTTTTTTTTTTTTTTTTAAACAAATAAAATATTTTTCCAAATAAATAGAAAATTTTTAAACTATAAAATTTTCTAAATAAATACAAAATTTTTAAACTATAAAATTTTCTAAATAAATACAAAATTTTTAAACTATAAATTATAAACAAATACAAAATTTTTAAACTATAAAATTTTCTAAATAAATACAAAATTTTTAAACTATAAAATTTTATAAATAAATACAAAATTTTATAATTAAATTAAAAAAAAAATAAATTATTTTCTTATGTTTAGAATGAAAAAAAAATATCTAAGACAATTTTTATTTTTTTAAATAAATAAAATATTTTTATAAATAAATAAAAAAAAATTTTAAATATAAAATTTTATAAATTTTAATAAAAAGTAAATTATTTTCTTGTTTAGAATAAAAAAAATGTAGAAGTAAATTTTTTTTTTTTTTTTTTTAAATAAATTACACACCTCTTTATCGATACTATTTTGGTCCACGAGAAAATTTAACAAAAATCCAGCGGCAACATTTCTTAAAAAATCGGCGCCCTCTTTGTCACCGAATTCGATACCTTTTTCAACAACTTTCAAAATATGTTTCAATCCCTCCTTCTCACGAATTAATGCTTTGCCTTTAGCTGCAAAATTATTTTATTATTAATAAATTTAACTAAAAATTGAAAATTTCCCAAATTCATTAATAAAAAAATTTGTAAAAATTATAATTTCTTAATTTATAGTTAAATTATTTTTACACAGTTTGAAAATATTATTTATAAATTTATTATATTATAAATGAATTTTTTTTTATATAATGATTATTACAGATAATTATAACATTTTAACTTATAATTATTATTTTTTTTCATTATTCATTGTTATTTATTATTTATTATTATTTATAAATTTATTATAAATATTTATTATAAATAAATTTTTTTTAAAAATTAATTTTTAAGGTACCAGGGGCCAACGATTACCTATTAAATATTAATTATAAAAACACAAGCATCGAATCAACTTAAAGACACAAAAAGTCGTTTTAGTCGATTTATATTCAAAAGAAAAATGGATTTGTTTTTTATTTTAACAAAAATATTTTACAGATTTTTAAATAAAAAAATTTTTTTTAATAATAATTCTTTTCGAAGGGTTAAAGTTGAAATTTTTAGAAATAATTAAATTTCAAAAGATATTGTTAATTTTCAAACAATTATTAAATTTTACAGAACTAAAAATAATTTATCAAACAATTTTTGGAAAACATTTTTTAAATTTAATTGAATTTTCAAAGATTTAAAATTGAGATTTTTGAAATTAATTGAAAGATTAAGTGTTTTGTAAATTAAAATTTTAGATGATTTCACTAAAAATTTATTAGAAAATGCGGACAAAATACAATAATTTGAAAATCATTTTTAATTGAAAAATGGTTTCAGATAGTTGAATTTTCAAAGAATATTATTAAAATAGTTAAAAATAATTGAATTTCCTTAGAGTTATAATTGAAATTATTAAATTTCAAAAAAAATAATTTCAATGGAAAATTTTAGAAATAATTAAATTTTAGATGCTTTTAAATTCAAATTATTGAAAATTCAATTAATTTTGAATTCAAATTTCTGAGAATAATTAAATTTTATTTAATTTTAAATTGAAAATTTTTGGGAAATAATTGAATTTTAATTGTAATTTTTGATAATAATTTAATTGAAGATCATTTTTATTGAAAATTTGGATAATTAATTTTGAATAGAAATTTTAGAAAATAATTGAAATTCAATTAAAATTTTTCAAAATAATTGAATTTTAATTGATTTTGAATTTAAAGTTTGGAAAATAATTTAATTTCAATTGAAATTTTTGGAAAATAATTTAATTTTAGTTGATTTTGAATTGAAAATTTTGGAAAATAATTGAATTTCAATTAAAATTTTTCAAAATAATTGAATTTTAAATGATTTTCAATTGAAATTTTAGAAAATAATTGAATTTTAGTTGATTTTGGATTTCAAAATTTTTAAAATAATTAAATTTTAATTGAAATTTTAGAAAATAATTAAATTTTAGTTAATTTTTAATTGAAATTTTGGAAAATAATTAAATTTTAGTTGATTTTAAATTGAAAATTTTTAAAATAATTAAATCTTAAGTGAAATTTTAGAAAATAATTGAATTTTAGTCCATTTTGAATTTATTAGTATTATTTATTTTGAATTGAAAATTTTGGGAAATAATTGAATTTAAGTTCATTTTTGATTGAAAATTTGGATAATTAATTTTGAATAGAAATTTTAGAAAAAAATTGAATTTTATTTCATTTTTAATTGAAAACTTGTTAAATAATTAAATTTTAAATTGAAAATTTTTGGATAATTATTGGATTTTTAATTGATTTTGAATTAAAATTTCGGGTAATAATTGAATTTTAGTTTATTTTGAATTGAAAATTTTGGCAAATAATTGAATTTTAATTGAAATTTTGGATAATAATTTAATTTAAATTCATTTTTGATTGAAAATTTGGATGATTAATTTTGAATAGAAATTTTAGAAAAGAATTGAATTTTATTTCATTTTAAATTGAAAACTTGGTAAATAATTAAATTTTAAATTGAAAATTTTGGATAATTATTATTGGATTTTTAATTGATTTTGAATTAAAATTTTCGGATAATAATTGAATTTTTGTTTATTTTGAATTGAAATTTTTAAAAAATAATTCAATTTTATTGTGATATTTTTTTTTAAATTATAAACAATTGTTAAATTTCATAAAAATTTTAATTCAAAAATAATTTTGATATATTTGAATTTGTGATGTATTTCATTAAAATTATTAAAAATAATTAATTTAATTAATTAATTTAATTATTATTAATAAATATATTAATATTATTATTAATTATTTAATTTAATTAATTTTATTAATTTTATTTTAGTTCAAAATTTGTTAAATAATTGAATTGAAGAAGATCTTAAGATCTACATTTTATACTAAAAAATGTATTTTATTTACATTTTTTTTCAAATGTAAAAAAAAAATGTCGCATTTTATTAAAATAAGTCGATAAAAGTCGTATTTTTGAAAAAAGTCGGAAAAAGTCGTATAATCCGAGGCCTGTATATAATTTTCATTATTATCATTTAATATGTAATAATATTCTAATAAATTAAATTATTATTGATAATATTAATCTTTAATTTCTTTATAACAAACAATTAAATACTCAGTTTGGCGCGCTTGCGCGCTGTTTAATTTTGGTGGTTAATAAATAAATAATTAGTTATAATTGGTTATTAAAAATAATAATTAGCTTTATATAAAAAAAATAGTTTAGAAATTTTATTACCATTTTCATAACAAATATTTCCAAGTGCCCTCGAGGCTTGAATTAGAATTTCCAATTTTTGCGATTGTAATAATTCAATCAGCGTTCTCACTAAATCTTCCCTTGTGCATTTTTCCCTTCCACATTCAGTCTTTGCGATTTCAGCTATTGTTTTTGCAGTCTTTGTTGCAATTGTTTCCGAATTTATTGTTAATAATTTCAGAAATATTTGATCATTTATAAATTCTACACTTTCTGCCACATAACAAAAAAAGATAATTAATATTAATAAAAAAAACGATAATTAACTTTACAGAAAACAAAAAATTAACATTCGAAAGAAATAGGTAACTTTACAAAAATAATAATTAACATTAAAAAAAATCGGTAATTAATTTTACGAAAAAAAGAAGATAATTAACATTAAAAAAAAAAACGATAATTAATATTACAAAAAAAAGAAAAAAATTGGTAATTAATTTTTCCAAAAAATAAAGGTAATTGACATTTAAAAAAACAAAATGTTTAGAAAATCAATTAGTAATTAAATAATATTGTTTAATATTTTTTACAATTTGTGTAATTTTCTATTTTAAAATGTAACGAATTAACTTATAAATAATTGTTTAAACAAATTAATTAATTTGTTTATTTACCTATTGTATCAATTTTGCTAATGTTAACCAAAGAATCGAGAATTTCTGTTATAAGAAGAATATTACTATCATCATAAATATTTTGCGATAATGTTGCTTCTTTCAAATCGTGAATAAATTTTCCAATCTGATTTTTTGCTGTTTCTAGAATAAAAAAAAAAATAAAATAGAATCAATTTTCAATAAATAACAAGAAAAATTTTATTTTCAATTTTTCTTTTTTTTTATTAATTAAAAAAAAATAAAAATAATTGAATTTTTAGAAAATAATTAAATTTTTTTTAAAATAATTCAATTTAAAAACAATTGAATTTTTAAAAATAATTTAATTTAAAAACAATTGAATTTTTACATAAAAATTCAATTTAGAAACAATTGCATTTTTTTTAAATAATTGAATTTAGAAACAATTGAATTTTTAAAAAAAAATTTAATTTAGAAAATAATTCAATTTAGAAACAAGTGAATTTTTTTTTAAATAATTAAATTTACAAACAATTAAATTTTTTTTTAAATAATTGAATTTAGAAAATAATTTAATTAAAAAACAATTGAACTTTTTAAAAAATAATTCAATTCAGAAAATACATCAATTTAGAAACAATTGAATTTTTTTTTTAAATAATTGAAGTTAGAAAATAATTTAATTTAAAAACAATTGAATTTAGTTAAAATAATTTCGACATAAATTGATAAAATTAAAAAAAATATATATATATAATACGTTTTAAATTTGAAAAAATAATTTAAATTTCCTGATTTTTGAATTTTTTTTTAGTATTTTTTTTCAAAATAATTCTGTTATTTATAATAAAAAAATAAAATTTTGTTTATTATTCATTCGAAACGAAATTGAGAGATAGCGGTTTATTTATTTATTTTTTTTTTTAATTATTAAAGTCAGAAAATTATTAATTTCCATATTCTAAAAATTAGAAAACTAGAAAATTAAAAATAGAAAAAAAAAAATAATTAATATTTTTCCCACCAATTTAAATAAACTAATTTTGTAATTAATTATAATTAAATTAATTTTTGGAAAACAAATGGATTCATTAATAATAAATAAATAAAATGTAACTATAATAATTTTTTTTTTTTAATTTAAAAATATTTAATTGTTTCTCATTATTTATTTTTTGAAAATAATAGAACACAAATAATTTTTTAAAATAAAAATTTTAAATTATGTATTTTTTTTTCGTTAATTTAAAAGAACAAAATTTTTTAATTAAAAAAAAAATTCAATAAATGAAATATCCACTTACCTTCCATTATTTTAATCGCCTTTTTTCTACTTTTAAGGGAGGAAATTTTGATTTTTTTTTCCTTCACTATTCACTAAAAATTATGAACTTTTAATATACTACATAACTAAACTTTTCTCGTTTTTTTTTTTTTTTTGTTTCTAAACAATGAAATCTAATTTAAATATCTGTTGTGAATAATCATTTTCCGTAGTCACTGTTTGTTATTGAATTGATTATTATTATTATTATTATTTATTATTATTCTTATTGTTGACAAATCAACTGTCAATAAAAAAAAAAAAATAACCTTTATAAAAAAAATTGTCACAAATATTTAAGCGATTATAATTTTGTATAAATAAGAACTAAATTTGAAAAAATTAATAGAAAAAGTTTGAAAATATTTTATATCAAAATGAAAATATATATTTATTTAAAAAAATATATTTTACTATATATATTTTATTTTCGACTAAAACGTCACGTCAAAAATGGGTAATTTGACAACAGAGATGGATTGTATATAAATTATCTTGAATTTACAATAGAAGATCTGAAATGTGACTATTAGCAGCGCCATTTGTATGTTTGCGGCTAATTTTTGAAACAGAATATTAAGAATTTTCCACCTTCCACTATAGTGAGTGCAATGTTTGTGTGCATGTATATTTGTGTTTTTTTTTTACTACAAAAAAAGAAAAATCATTTTCCAATGATTTTCATCGTATCGGAAAATTTAAATTTTCAAATTAATATTAAAAGTTTAAGTGAAAAATGCAAAATTTCAAAGTAATATCATTAATTAATTTCTCTCTCTTTTTTTTATATAAATATATATAAATAAAGAGCGCGAATTATCATGTTAAACATAACCTCAATTTTTACTCGCGAAAATACGTGATATTTATATAAATATTTAGTGTTCTTTTTTTTAGAAGTGATTTATTGTAAAAAAAATTACACAGTAAGTAACTTAATAATTATATTGTTTCAATTTTCTTTTATATTTCCTAACCTTTCTATTATCAAAAAAAAAAAAAAAAAAATATTTTAAAGAAAAAACTAACAATTTAAGAGTTAACCTCAAAGATCCAATTTTGTTTATTTGTTTTTTTCTCTAATTTTTTCATTTCAGATTATCTGGTTGTGATTTAATATGCAATAAAAAAAAAGAAAAGAAAAATAAAAAAAGATGACTGGTTTTTTCACCGTGATCTTCACATTTTTCGTCGTTTATTTCATATTTTCCTGGTGAGTTATTAAATAATTAAACTTGTTTTCTTTTTTTTTTTTTTTCTTATCGTCATTCTTTTAATACTTGTCAGATTATTTAATTGTTATTTGTGACATTGCATTTTTCAATTGAAGAAAAAAAAAAAAGAATTTCGTTATGAATTTTATCGAAATAATTTTTTTTTATTCAAAAAAATTTTTTATTTTTAAAAAAGTGGAAATACATAAATTCTTAATTTTTTTTGAATTCAAAAAAAAAAAAAAAATCTGCAATAATCAAAATTTTTTCTCAGTTTCATTTAAAAAAAAAAAATTTATTTCTTTTTTTTCTTTTAGTTTTTCAAATTTAATTTACTTTTGTTTGCAATTTTATTTTATGAAAAAATTTAACAATATTTTTTCTTTATTTATTTTTACTTTATTTACAATTTATTAATTATTTTATTATTTAACTTTATTTATTTATAAAAAAAATTTTATAATTATTTTTTATTTCAATTAAAAAAATTTTTTTTTCTTATATAGTTTTTAATTTTATTTAGATTAGATTTTATATGTTGAAAATATTCTTCTTTTTTTTTATTTATTAACAAAATAAATAACAAAATAAATAAATTTACAAAATAAATAAAGAAGATTTTTAAAATAAATAAAATAATTCTTAATAAAGCCTACAAAAAAAAAATTCAAAAAATTAATTAATATTCCCTCTCAAAGCACCGAAACTTTCCTAAAGATTTCCTAAACATTTTTTTTTTTTTTTTTTTTTTTTTTGAAATTTTCGGAATATTTAATTGCAATGTTTAGTGAAAATTGTGTAAAGATTTAAATGTCCCAATTAAATAAATATTTAGCGTGAAACATTCCTCAATATTTAAATGAAATTTTCGCCTAATTATAATTAAGTAAAAATTTTAAAATATAAATATTAAAATTTTAGAAATAAATATTTTTGATAAAGTCAATGTTCGATGATTTTTTTATAATCTTTTAAAATTACAAAAAAAAAATTATTTTTGCTAAATGGAAATGGAAAATTTAAATTTATGTTTTTATTCAAAAAAATTTAATTAATTGATAATTAATAAAAATTAATTATTTAATCGAAAAAAAAATTAAATTAACTGAAAATTATTAATTATATATTAAAAAGTATTAAGCAATTAAAAATTATTTAAAAATTTTGAAAAAATAAAACCTAAAAAAAACATTTGTAATGTTTTAAATTTTAATGCTTAAATTAAAAATTAAAATAAAATTGAAAATTTTTTAAAAAAAGCAAACAATTTGTTTTTATATCAAAAAGAATTTTTTGTTTTTTTTTAATACGATTTATATCTTCTTTACATCTTCTTCAATTCAATTATTTAACAAATTTTGAACTAAAATGATTCTTCACTAAATTAATTATTTTTAATAATTTTAATGAAATACATCACAAATTCAATTATATCAAAATTATTTTTTCAATTAAAATTTTTATGAAATTTAACAATTGTTTATAAATAAAAAAAAAAATATTACAATAAAATTGAATTATTTTTTAAAAATTTCAATTCAAAATAAACTAAAATTCAATTATTACCCGAAAATTTTAATTCAAAATCAATTAAAAATCCAATAATAATTATCCAAAATTTTCAATTAAAAATTTAATTATTTACCAAGTTTTCAATTTAAAATGAAATAAAATTCAATTATTTTCTAAAATTTCTATTCAAAATTAATCATCCAAATATTCAATCAAAAATGAATTTAAATTAAATTATTATCCAAAATTTCAATTAAAATTCAATTATTTGCCAAAATTTTCAATTCAAAATAAACTAAAATTCAATTATTACCCGAAATTTTAATTCAAAATCAATTAAAAATCCAATAATTATCAAAAAATTTTCAATTTAAAATTTAATTATTTACCAAGTTTTCAATTTAAAATGAAATATAATTCAATTATTTTCTAAAATTTCTATTCAAAATTAATTATCCAAATTTTTAATCAAAAATGAACTGAAATTCAATTATTTTCCAAATTTAAAATCAAATAAAATTTCATTATTCTCAAAAATTTGAATTCAAAATTAATTGAATTTTCAATAATTTGAATTTAAAAGAATCTAAAATTTAATTATTTCTAAAAATTTTCCATCGAAATTTTTTGTTTTTTAAATTTAATAATTTCAATTATAACTCTAAGGAAATTCAATTATTTTTAACTATTTTAATAATATTCTTTGAAATTTCAACTATCTGAAACCATTTTTCAAATAAAAATGATTTTCAAATTATTGTATTTTGTCCTCATTTTCTAATAAATTTTTAGTGAAATCATCTAAAATTTTAATTACAAAACACTTAAAGTTTCAATTAATTTCAAAAATCTCAATTTTTAATCATTGAAAAAATTCAATTAAATTTAAAAAATGTTTTCCAAAAATTGTTTGATAAATTATTTTTAGTTCTGTAAAATTTAATATTTGTTTGAAAATTAACAATATATCTTTTGAAATTTAATTATTTCTAAAAATTTCAACTTTAACCTTTCGAAAAGGATTATTTTAAAAAAAAAATGTTTTTATTTAAAAATCTGTAAAATATTTTTGTTAAAATAAAAAACAAATCCATTTTTTTTTGGAATATAAATCGACTAAAACGACTTTTTGTGTCTTTAAGTTGATTCGAGGCCTGTGTTTTTATAATTAATATATTTAATAGATATTCGTTGGCCCCTGGTACCTTAAAAATTAATTTTTAAAAAAAATTTATTTATAATAAATATTTATAATAAATTTATAAATAATAATAAATAATAAATAACAATGAATAATGAAAAAAATAATAATTATAAGTTAAAATGTTATAATTATCTGTAATAATCATTATATAAAAAAAAATTCATTTATAATATAATAAATTTATAAATAATATTTTCAAACTGTGTAAAAATAATTTAACTATAAATTAAGAAATTATAATTTGTACAAATTTTTTATTAATGATTTTGGGAAATTTTTAATTTTTAGTTAAATTTATTAATAATAAATAATAATTAATAATAGAAATAATTTTTTTAAAAAGATTTATTTTCTAAAAGAAAAATTTGCTTATTGTACTTTTTTTTTTTGAACATTTTTTTTTATTTTTTGGTTTTTCAGGGTAATTCCAAGACTTTTGGCATGGCACGTAAAAAGTCGATACAAAATTGATCTTCGCGTTGGTTACATTCGTTTTCCATATTTTATTTTGCGTGATGTAAATATTACAAAAAATGGATTCACCGTGGTAAGTAGCAAATATAAAAATAAAATAATAAATATTTAAAAGTAGCGAATAAATAAATAAAAAATTACTTAAAAATTAGTAAATAAATATAATAATATTTTTATTATCTACTATTTAATTTAATTAAATTTATTTTCAGCAAATTGATGAAATTAGCATTCGTTCAAGTTTATTTAGTAGCGATGTTGCAAAATTATTGGCGGTCGTTATGAGAGATGTGAGAATAAATAAAGATGTACCAACAATTTCTTATTGTCAAAAAAATAAGGATTACAATGATCCATTAGATTTTCGACAAAAAAAAATTCCACCCATTATTATCACTTTTGTCCAGGTATGAGAATTTTTACATTTATTTATTTAGATTATTTTGAAAAAAAAATTGTAATTTTCAAGATAATTACAAGTTTTTCTGTTTATTTAATTTATTTTCCCTTTTTTTTTCTTCTTCTTCTTTCAGTTTATGGCTGTGAATGTAGAAAATTTGAGTCTTTTAATTCTTGGCAATGGTTGGTTAGCCAATGGAAGTGCAGAAAATTTAAGTCTCGATGGAAGTATTGTTCATGGAGCAAGAACACTTTTAGCATCAGCAACTGTTGTTGGTGGTTCAATGAAATTATTGAGACACGCTTCAGACGCTTGTCTTGCACAAATTAGTTTCGCCGGTAGTATTGAGGCAACACTTAAAGCCCAAGGCGAACTTTCTGTGGAAGTGAGAGAGAATTTTAATGTTTAATTAAAATTTTTTTGGCATGCAAAAATAATTTTTTTTTTTTTTTTCATAGAAATTATACGTTGGAATCACGCAAACCGAGGGTTCCGGAGGAGCTGGACTCCTTCGGTTCCTGAGGGATAGAAAATCATTGACACCCACTGCACCGCACTCTAATTTAAATGAACAATCAACTGGCGATTTATTATCTAGAATAGCTCCAATATTACCAAAGGTATTTTCAATTAATTTGAAGAAAAAGCACAATTTGCCACTTTATTTTTTTTCCTTTATTTAATCAGAGGAATAATTTTTTAGCATTAAAAAAATGTGTCTATTATTTTGCAATTGATGATACTTTAAGAAATTTAATATTTTTTGAAATAAGATTTCATTTTAATGTGTGAAATTTTCTTTTTATAAAAATAGAATCTCGCTTTAAAATTGGGAAGTTCATCAATAATTGCTGGACGTGAGGATGGAATGATATCGGGATTAGAATGCACAATTGGCGGTTTACAGGTAAATTCACGATTTCAACCAGATGGTCCGCAACTTCATCTTGGTCTTAGTTTAGATGGATTGTCATTACGTGGACAACTTCCAATTTTGTCACTTCGACGACTATCGATTGAGGCTAAAGTAAGTAATTTCTTTTGTACATTGACTAATTATTATTTATGAAAAAAAAATTTTTATTCTCTCCCTTTTCTTTAATTGGCAGTTGGAGGATGAAGTTTTAGAAATAATGACACAATTAAATTGTCTTTCAATGATTTACGATCATAAAGATTGGGAGCAAATTTTGTCAAGTGGTGCCAAAGATATTCCAACGCCGGATGTTGCGATAGATTCAAATCGAAAATTACCATGGATTGAATTAAGAACCGTTACTGAACTTCGCGAAGGTTCTTTAACAATAAAATTGCCAGATGTTCAAGAAGCTTCATGTAGTCTTGAATTTGTTAAATGTTCAGTCAATAGTTTCTTTACAGAGGGTAAGTTTGTTTCTATTTCTTCTCTCTTTGGGAAATTAAATAATAATAAAACACTTTTATCAATATTGTAGAATTATTTGAGTGGATAAAAAATGCTTTTATTATTTTTTGCATTAGAATTTAATAAAGGTAAACAATAAAAACGATTCGCAGTATATGCGGATGATTTGATGGTAAATTTTCTCTGGTGACTCCAAATAGGAGTCTCCAGGAGAGAGCACAGGATGTTGTTGATACAGTCTCTTATTGGTGCGATGCAAACGGCCTCTAGTTGTCAAAGATCAAAACGGAAATGGTGTATCTCAAGTACGACCCACGGTTGGTTATTGTTCCCCTATTGTCAATTTGACCATAATCCTTGTTAACTACCCCACCCTGTTCTAGTGAAAATTCAGTGACTTTATAGTTAAAGTTAAATGTTACTATGAAGTCACTAAATTTTCACTAGAGCAGAGTGCGGTAGTTAACAAGAATTATGACAAACGGCGAGTAGGGACAATGGCTTCCTTTTGACCGTCTACTCCTGGAGGGGCGCTCGTTCGACAATGGACTCGACGCAAGGCAAACGCAGCGTAGACGCGACACATTCCTATTTGATTAGCATTGGGATGAATCGCGTCTGCATTGCGTTTGCCTTGCGTCGATGCCATTGTGGAACGGGCCTAATGCCGCTTCGGTCTTAAGACCTTAAAGCGTCTTTCACGGTCTCCTAGAGACCCTTGAGGAATTATTCGAAAATTTATTCGCAGTATATGCGGATGACTTGACGGTAAATTTTCTCTGTTGACTCCAAATAGGAGTCTCCAGGAGAGAGCACAGGATGTTGTTGATACAGTCTCTTATTGGTGTGATGCAAACGGTCTCTAGTTGTCATAGATCAAAACGGAAATGGTGTATCTCAAGTACTACCCACGGTTGATTATTGTTCCCCTATTGTCAATTTGACCATAATCCTTGTTAACTACCCCACCCTGTTCTAGTGAAAATTCAGTGACTTTATAGTTAAAATTAAATGTTACTATAAAGTCACTAAATTTTCACTAGAGCAGAGTGCGGTAGTTAACGAGAATTATGACAAACGGCGAATAGGGACAATGGCTTCCTTTTAACCGTCTGGAGGGGCGCTCGTTCCACAATTTATTCGCAGTATATGCAAATGACTTGACGGTAATTGTCTTTGGTGATTCCACAAAGGAGTCTCCAGGGGAGAGTACAGAACGTTGTTGATACAGTCTATTAATGGTGCGTTGCACACGGCCTCCAGTTGTCAAAGACCAAAAACGGAAATGGTGTACTTCAAATACGATTTAAGATTCTTGAATCTTGCCAGGGTGAAGGGCGACATTGTTAAACCTCTCCTCCTGGAAGGTCACTCAGTCTTCTTAATTCCGCTTTGCTCTTAAGACCTTAAAGCATCAATTTTTCCATACCCGCTTCTGTTCGAAGCATCGGTAGTAAGGAGTCTTGCCAAATCAGTGCCGTTTCTCTACGTCATGTAGTGCTTTCGCTAAAAAGTAGATATTGCTTTAACATCGGGACTGTAGTCCTTATATGAACCCAGGCCTCTTGGGTCCTAAGGCCTTATAGTGGCAATTTTTCCATCCCCTCTCCGAAGCATTGGTACCCACATGGAAAGATTTCAAGGAAAGTGCTCCATGAAATTTCTGCCGTAACTCTTATTGTAAATGCGAACGGGATTGAAATTCCAATTCCAACTGGAATCCAGTTGTAATTTCCAATAAGAATTCCGGCGGGAATTCCCAGGAGCACTTTCCTAGCATTCTTTTCACTTAGGTAGTAAGGAGGCTTGCCAAATCAAAAAATTCTCTAGAGCACTCCGGAGAATTTGCCGAAAATGCTTATAGCTAAAGGGATTTTGTCTTTCCTTCTAGAAAGGACCGATGAATGGAATACAGAATTAATGATTAAATCATTGTGTTCTGGTTTAAATGGAACTGACACAAGTATTCCCGAAATGGCACATCGTTGGGGAAATCCATTGACCGTTGGTGGTTTTGTTGCGAAAGCATGTAAAAATGGCGTTGGCGTTGTTCTCGATTCATTACGCACTGAATGGAGTTTGGAATTATCAAAATTTCTCGAACAAGGTTTCACGTAAGTTTTGTGTGATGAAAAAAAAATCATCTAAAACAGAAATCAGCTGAAAAAAATGTTTTTTCATTTTTAGATATTACAATCAGCATGTTGGCAAATCGTTGGAACGAAAAGAATCCAATAGATCACTTCAATTAAATTGCAAAATGTGCAATTGTAATCTTTTCTTCATTGCCGAAAATGAATGTAAGCTTTTTGTTAGGTTTTTCTTAATTTTTTAATTATAATTAAATTTTCGTTTTTTTTATTCATTGAACAGTGTCAATAATGATACGTTTGGATTTGGCAAATTTGGAACACAGTGTAAAACGATTTGTCGGCGTTGCCGAGGGAGTTTGTGCAATAACATTAAATAAAAATGATACAATTATTTGTGAGGATGCGCAAGCACAAAATCATCCATTTTTGGCTGTGAGAAAATGTAAAACTGCAATTACCAACGAAGCAATTAGCGTCAGTTTAGATGGAACTAATCTCGCCTGGAGTCCAAATTTACATCTTCGTTTAAGACAATTGTGGCTTGAATCCGCTGATTTTCGTTCGATAGTGTTTAGAAAATCAATTGTTTCCATCGATGAGGGTAAAGTTGAAAAAAATATCTTTATCTGTTTAGGGAAATATAGTAAATTTTCCTTTCTTTTTTAGATAAAATGGATGTAAAGAGAACCTTTGATTTATTAGCAATCGGTGGTATAACATTGGCAATTGATATTTCACCGCGACATTTTCTTGAATTGAGTTCAGATCGTTTACGATTGTCACAGGGTGAATGGGAATTAAATTATCTAAAAGCCTCACTCGATATGGCGGATATTATAACCATTGAAGGTTTACAATTGAAACGATTAAAAGATAGTAAAGAAGTACGTTTGGAGAGACAAAATAACGAAGGATTTCAACTCGAGTGGAATGAAACATGGGCATTGAATATTGATTCAGCAAAAGCGAGATTTCCCTATGAACATCAATTTACCGAAGCTATACAAAATGAATTGTTTAGCATACGAAAATGGCTTAAGGAACTTCATTCCACTGGTAAAAAACATCAGAAAACACTTCCGTGCGATTTGGTTATTAAGGTAAGTTTCTTTTTTTCCCCCCCTATTTATGAAAATTCTTCAAAGAAAAATGTTTTTAGATTAAGGAATGGATATTTGAATTGAGTGACGATCCATTTGAGGTGCGTTTACGTGATATTCACGAGCTTCTTGAGGATGAGTATAAAGAGAGTTTGAAACGTCAAGCGATGCTTGCTGCCAAAGTTGAGGAACTTTGTCGAGCGCATTTTCTTCTACCTGAGGAGAAAGTGGAAAAATTATACACAAGTTTAGATAAAAAGAATGCGGAAATTTATGTTCAACGTTGGAAGCAAATGCAACGTGCTGGACCATCGAGAACGCGTCTTTTTGCATGGACAATGCAGGATTTGGAAATTCTTGCATTGGCTGATCCATCAATTGATGGTACAGAGAGAGCGATGAAAGCAATTCAGGAAATGGATTTTGAAACACCCTGGCCTGAGGATGGATTGGAATTTAGTATTCTTTGGGTACGTGGAATTTCTCTGAAGTGCGCTGAATGGAAATTGCAATTACGTGATTTTCCCCAACCTCTGCTTCTTGTTGAGGAATTAAGTATTTGGGGAAGATTAGCGGGAGCCGAGGCACTTGCACCGCCAAGAGCGAGAAGAACCGTTCGAATTGAAGTTGGAGCACCTTGGCCGGATATTCAGGTATGATATTAATTTTTTTAAAAACGGAATCCTGGTTTAGAAATTTAGCCTTATTTTAGACTTCTTTTGCCAGTTCTTATAATTTTGTCTTCGAATTAAAATCCCATTTCTCCCTAGGTCGAAAGAGGTATGACATCATTAAAATATTATCACGATCTCAATTGGGATATTGATAAATATAAATATGCATTTGGACCATGTTGGGAGCCAGTGATTGCTCAATGTAATCTTAGTTTTGAAAGAATTCTCCATCCATCGCGTGATCCAAGTCCTCCCCTACCATTTTGGGATAAGATGCGATTAATGCTACACGGTCGTTTAACATTGTGTGTTAAACAATTGACGGTGCTTTTGCACGCTTCACTTGATCCCTATAATACAACGGAGGAAATGGAATTAACCTGGTCTAGCCTTGAACTTGATTGGACAAATGGTATGAGTTTTAATTTGTGAAACATTTGGAGTTTAATTTTTTTTTAGAGAGACCTTATCTTATTACGGTACTTTAACCGGTTGCAGGTAAAATAATTGTTAAAGGCGATCTTGATGTTTATGTTCGTACTGCAAGTAAATATGACGATTGTCGTCTTTTACATTTACCAAATGTTCGTCTAAGTATGAAATTAGCTTGGGTTTGTCTTGGTGATCCACGTGATCATCATGCAGCAATACCGTGTGCTCCTGATCGTCTACCTGAATATTCGAGTAATCAGGAGCATGATTCATTTCGTGCGTTTCGTTCACAAAATCTTAATGTTCGTTTGTCGTTAGAGACAAAACCAACGGGATCACCAAATTCAACGAGTGCACCAACGGCAACACTCTATGGCAGTACGTTAAGATGGTTTGAGAATTTAAAATTTATACTCTCAGGTGCAACAAGGCCAACGCGCAAAGGTGCATTGTTTAAGAATACAAGAGCAAGAAAAAAACAGTTGAGTCGTCATTATCGTAAAGTTCGATTAACATTGGCTTTTCATCGTTTTCACGTGAGTTATTGGATGTCATTTGCAATGCAACGGGGTTTTGAAGTGACTGGCGGAAGAGTTGGTTGCAGTTCGGAGCATAATTTATCGCTTCATCCAATTGACGATGGTTTAATTCATCGACCACGTGCTGAATGGTCGGTGATTTATATGAATTGTGAATTGAGTGATGCGGAAATTTGGCTTAAATCCGCATTACAGGAGGAGGGCGAGAGTGAATCATTGAGCCAACCTGTGGAGAAGTGTTACTGCCTCAGCGTCGAAAGGGTATGTTTTTTATTATTATTATTATTAATTTTCGATTTTATTAGAAACGTTATTACATTTGTGATGATTATCCAAATATACATTCATAACTCGATTGTCAATAAACCGGCTGTGCTTGGGAGAGGTTTCTTTTCCTCTAAAAATACGACTTTAATTTGGAGGAGAGCTACAATTCTGTCGGACGAGCTGAGCGCCCAAGATGCGGTTGTTGCAATCCCAAGGAGTTTTAAATCCTGGGTTGAAGAGTTATTCCAATAGTCAAAAGATTATATTTATTTATATGCAAATAAAGGAAAATGTAGAGTACTATATAATTTCAAAAATATAACGTTTCATTTTGGTATATGTATATATATATATACATGGGTAAAGAAAAATATAAGAAAGAAAAATACTGTTTTCATGAGTGCACTTGCACTCAGGAGAACGAATATATATGCGTGTATATGAATGTCTAAATTATACACTAATATAGAAATTCTAAAAACGTAAAAGTGCATACTTATGATAGGTTAACTAATTTAGGGAATAGAGAATTTGACCTTGATTGTTGATAGGAATTGACAGGTTTATTTTATTTCGTTGAAATTTTATTTTATATATTTTTTTTAAATAGATAAGCCTACGAGCTAATTTTCAATTTCAATTGAGGAAAAGCAAATTTGTTTGAAAGAAATCAGACAAAAAGGTTGAAAAATTTAAGTTAATTAATAAGATTATTTCATTTAATTTCATTCAGAACGAACTCACAATTAATTATGCAAACTTAAACAACAAATAATTATACTATATGATTGATTGTATATTTTATTTTTTTATTAATAATTAATATTTATTTTTTTGTAAAGTAAAAATATTCAACTTCAAAACGATATATGACATTAATAATTCATGTATAAAAGTAGAAGTGAATAAGAAAATAAACAGCTGATCTGCCGAATAATTATGGGAAAGATTCCTCTAATTTGGTAAACAAGCAACATTTTTTCTAAAAATAAAATAAGTATTTTCTTTCAAATATATCTATAGAAATAATAAATTTAAGGATTGATCTAATTTAAATTATTCCATTATATAATTACAATCATATCTGTTGACATAGCTGGCACGTGCTCATTGTATCAAATAATTAAATTTGAAAATACAATGTCCCTTTAAATTTAGACAATAGCCATTCTTTCTTTTGTATAAACTTACGTAATGTAGGTGATCACTATCTAAACATTTATGTTTACGGTCATTCAACCACATTTTTGAACTTATTAATTTCTCGGAACCAAACCATATCAAGGCTAAGATTGATAAGAAAGTAAATATAAACACACATAATAGTATAGATCCCCGGTGTGAGAATTAATAATGCTTCAGGGTGTTCAGCGACATCGACATAGGAACGTAGATTTCCCGAATTGAGATCGTAGCACACTTCCAAACTAGAATTCCTCCACTTTCCGACGATTGGGAGATTCCACTTATTGATTTTGAGTAAGAGTTTCAAATATCCGAATTTAAGCATCTTCTTTATCAGGTAAGCTACGGAAGAGAGGCAATGGTAGCCGGTGTTAGTGGAGACACACCGACCCACCGTCTCGTCGTTCATGATTTACGAGGCGCTTGGACGGTGACAAATCGTGATGTTGCATTTGCTCTCTTTGATTCGTTCATCAAAACCCAGCAGCTCAAGAAGAATCTCTCAACATTTGGACTAAAAGGCTTTCATCGTGAGAAGAGTGCGGCGACTCCGAACAAGAATCGTAATCAAAATTCGAAAACTCCAACACAAGTGACACCGTCTTCATCATCATCGTCGTCGTCTTCGTCATCAAAACCACCGCAACAGGGCGAAGCTGCCGAAATGCTTCAACGATTAATTGCAGAAGCTGCCAATAAACCCGTGGCTTTTAGTGACGATATGTCGGTTCAAACAAGAGGTCAACAATTACGAGGACTTGCCGCGTGTCATCAGGATGGGGTTCTTCATAAAAATTGGCTAATTGCATTGGTTAACAGTCAAGTTCTATTGAAGGGAATTGAAACTCGAGGTTATGTTATCCTCTCGGCAGCGAAGGCGGAAATTCTTCAAAGGATTCACAGACCAGTTTGGAAGGATCGAACACTTGTGTCGAAAACAACTTGGATTGGTTCATTGGAATGTATGCAGTATTATGCGACAGTTAGTGCAAACACTGATGGTAATATTATTGATAATATCATGTGGCTGACGCTTGACAATATTCAAGAGAAGGATTCAACGGTAATTTCGGGTTTACCGGATGTTCCGGCTTTGGTTGGTTCGGGACAAAGTGTGGGCGGTGTGGTTAGTCAAACAGTTGGTGGTGGTAGTGGATTACAGCATCAGCTACAACGTATCGTTTCACGTTGTAAATGTGAATTCTTCTACGTTGGCTATGGTCAGGCATTGGATGCAGATCTTCTTGATGAAGTACCACCGCCTCCAGGCGAGGAGGTAACACTTTGGGAACGTCGTGAACTTTCAGCGGCCGATGCTTTTACTCTAATGCATCATGATCTTGATGTTTGTACCAATTCCCTTCAGTATGCAATGATACTTGATATTGTTAATAATCTTCTTCTTTGCGTTGAACCAAGACGAAAAGAAGCACTCGAACGTCTTCAAAGAATGAGATTTCAATTACAATTGTCAGTCGAGGATCAAAAACGTCCAATTCAACAGTTGCAGAATATTGTTCGTGGTTTGGTGTCTAAATTACGACGTTTAGAGAAGGAGACTTATTTGGTGCATAAAGCACTTGCTGATGATCATAGTGAGGAATTGAAAACGGAAATGAAACGTTTGGAATTGAGAGTATTTGAATGTAAGGAGCAATTGAATTTACGAGCTGATGAATTGGATGTGATGTTGAGTTGTTATAAGGAGACAACAACACCAGCTGCTACGGCATCGGCGACACTTAAGGATAAATCGGCGGCTGTTACAAGAGCAGCGGAAATATGTTTTAAACACGCACAATGGAGATTGACGGACGCTGATGGATTATTGGGAATTGCCGATTTGAAATTGACAAATTTTTTGTATACTAAAACAAGTAAGACTGATGATTCGGTGGAACATTTATTGGAATTGGGCTATGTGAGAATGACAAATTTATTGCCAAATCAAATTTATACTGTGGTTTTGGTACCAACGGAACTTCAAAGTAATATGCCGGTTGATAGACAAAGAGCGCTGAGGGTTTTTTGCCGAGAGAAAGCACCAGTTGCTGGGATTTCGGTGAAGGAACATTTTGAAATTAATGTCGTTCCACTAACAATTGGTAAGTTTTTTTTTCTAAATTTTAAATCGAAAATCGAGCCAATAATTTCATTTTCATAAATAATTTTCACTAATCTTGTGTGAATTAGATAGAAAATTGAGTTTTTTCGACCTTTTTTTTCTACTGAGTTTCCAATCTGTGTACAATCGGTTAAGTAGATACCAAAAGGTTGGTTTCCATTGTCTCCACTCGCCAAAATCCCTATTTGTCATAATTCTCGTCAACTACCGCACCCTGTTCTAGTAAAAATTTGGTAATTTTTAATTTTAACAATAGAGTCACTAAATTTTTTACTAGAGCAGGGTGCAGTAGTTTGACAAGAATTATGACGAATGGCAAGTGTGGGAAGTTTGGCGAGTAAGGACAATGGAAACCAGTCTTAAATCGTAAAAGTTTTCGACAATTGTAGAAATGGCTTTATTACTAAGTGCCAGCAGTCGGTACAGTAGGAATCATATTAATGAAACTGAAAAATAATTAGTTTTTTTTTATATTACTACGAAACAATAATTTATTTTATATTTTTTAAATGAGAGATATTTCATTTGATCAAATTTTTATTCAACGGAATTTAACAATTGATTAAACATTTCTTGACTGGAAATTTAATATTTTTAATTGTAAAATGTGTTGTTTTTTTCGTACTGTAAGTAAAGTGGATTATTAAATTTGCGCTTACAATTTTAATTGTTTGTAAGTTTTTAAATTTCGCGCCTCATTTTATTATCTATTTTATCGACTGTACATAGAGTGGAAACTCAGTGGAAAAAAAAATTGAAATCTGTACAGTTCTGTTATTTTGGAAATTGCGACTGTATAGAAAGTATGTTTTTTTAAATAAAAATACAGTTTATATAATAATAATAATAATAATAATAATAATAATAATTTTTAGTTGATACATGAAAATTTTGTTAAATAAAAATTTAATTAATGTTAGAAAAGTAGATTATAAATTTTTATGCACATAATTGAAATTAGTTTTAAGCATTTAAAATTCGCGCCCAAAAATTTATTATCTACTTTACCGACATTATATAGAGTGGTAACTCAATGGTAAAAAAAATTACATTATATAGAGTGGTAACTCAATGGTAAAAAAAATTAAAAGCCACTGAAATCAGCCAAATGAAAATTCTGTTAATTAAATATTTTGTTAAATGAAAATGTTTGTTAAATATAAAGTAAATATATGGACATTTTTGTGCGTGTAATTTAAATTGCTTGTAAATATTAAAATTTTGCTCTCAAAAATTTATTATCTACTTTACCGACAGTATATAGAGTGGTAACTCGATAGAAAAAATTTGAAAGTGAAAAAAATCTATCAAATAGAAATTATTCTGCGTGTTAAATTAAATATTTTGCTAAATGAAAATTCGGTTAAATAGAAAATAATTAAATAAATTATTAAATGAATTATTAAATAAATTATTAAATGAATTATTAAATTGAAAAATATTTCTACATAGAAATTTAATGAAATAGAAATTAAATCTTCTAGAAAAATTTTTTTTGTAATTAATTTAATTTAATAAAAATTCTGTTAATTTAAAAAAAATTAAATAATTACAAAATATTTTTATTTTCTTTTTTTTTTTGTTTTCTTATAAGGTTTGACGAAAAAATTTTTCAATACCATGCTGAAGTTTTGTTTTCCTGAACGTGATCCAGACGGAATTGAAGAACCAACAGCACCACAGAGAGATTCTTCATTTTATGTTCCAATGGAAAGAAAAGATGATGTTGATAAAATGAAAGAGAGAGCTGATAAAAATAAATTATTTATTTATATTAAAATACCGGAAGTGCCCGTTCGCGTTTCTTACAAGGTAGAAATCTAAAAAAAAAAAAAAAAATTCATTAAACAAAAAATTCTTTTTATTTTTAAAAAAATTTTCTATTTTTACTTTATTTTCTATTTATTCTTTTCATAATTTTTCCCAATTGAAATTATAATAATAATAAAAATAATAATAATAATAATAATAATATTTTATAATTTAAATTTACTAGAAAATTGAAAATATTTTTTAAATTTTATGGAATTTTTTTTCTTTTCTCTATTTTTTATTTTTACTTTATTTTCTATTTTTTATTTTAATTATTTTTTTTCAATTGAAATTATAAAAATAAAAATAATAATAATAATAATCATATGTTACAAATTTAAATTTACTAAAAAATTGAAATATATTTTTTAAATTTGATGTTAATTTTTTTTTTTTTTTTGAATTTCTTTTTTCCAGGGTAATAAGGAGAAAAATCTTGAGGACGTGAGAGATTTTGCTCTAGTGATACCAACACTTGAATATCATAATGTCACGTGGACGTGGTTGGATCTTTTGTTGGCAATGAAAAGTGATTCGCGACGTGTTATACTTAGTCAGGCGATTAAACAAAAGCTGCAAATTAAACCACGTGGACCACAGGAGGAGACAACGCCTCAGGAAGAGGATAAAGCACGTTTATTGCTTGGAGCACGACATCTTCCTGGGGAGTCAAAGAAAAAAACTGGATTCAAATTCAAATAAAAAATTTTTCTTTTTTTTTTCTTTTTCAAAAGTACGTGCAATTAATTTTTTAATTAATTAATTATTTCAAAAAAAAAATATTCGATAAATTAATTATTCATCTAAATACGTCAAATTTTTTTTTTTCGTAATTAGTTAAAAATTATTGTTATTTAATTGGATTAAAATTAATTAACTAAAAAAGTAAAAAATAAAACTATTTCAATTAATTAGAAATAGAATAGAAATTAGAATTTATTAATAAATTTTTTATTATTAATTGATTTATTAATTAATCAATTGAATATCGAAAATAGTGAATTTGATTTTATAGAATTTTCAAAATTGTTTTAATGAATAATTAATTTATTATTCATAATTAATAATTTAATTAATTAGATAATTAATTTTTTTTTCTTTGTAAAAAGAAAATGAAAAAAAAACAATTAGAGAGAGAGAGAGAGAGAGAGAGATGGTATTTTTTTAGAGCATAATTTATAGAACAGCTGGCTGTTTTTTTCATCTGTAGAATTAGAAACTCAATCGAAAGGAATTTCGCTTTTTTTTTCTCTTGTCACTTCGTTTGAGTTCTAAGTCTATAGGGTTAAAAATAAATAAATTATTTATTTATTAATCAATATTAATTGAATTCGATTATTTCCCTTTTTTTAATGAAATTTATTATTTTTCTAAATTAATTATTTACTTTATCTTCTATAATTTCAATTTTTAATTATAATAATTATAATATAATTCAAAATTACCGTAAAAAAATACATTATAATTTTTTCTGACTTTCAGACAATATTTTGCGTTTTTCCCCTGATAATTTTCGAATTTTGTTTCTTTTTTTATTAAATCTGATTCCAAGAAAAAAATGTGATAAATGAAAATTGGATCAAATGAAAGTTTCAAGTGTCTTTTCTTCATATTTTTTTTTTTTTTTTTTGAAAATGAAAAACTTAATTTTTTTAAAATTTATTTATTTTTTTTATATATATGAATATACAGGTTTAGAAAAATCCTTTGGTTTAAATATTATTGAAAAGAAAAATTTAATTTGCTTTCTAACACTTATAAATGTTTGAAATAAATTAAATCATCAATTAAATTTGTTGAATTTTTAAAATTGCAATGTTTAAAAAATAATTTCCAAATTTCAGGCACTTATATTGAAAATTAAAAAAATAATTTCTATATAAACAAAGCGATTTGAAAATTTTAAATTTTAATTTTCCATCAAGAATTAAAAAATATTGAATAATATAAAATTTTGTAATTAATTGCAAAATTTTTTTCAATTAATAAATATAATTTTTTTTTTTTTAAATAATTATAATTTACTTTTTCGTTTTTTTTCTTTTCTTTCTTTTTTTCTTTTTTATTTCTTTTTTCTTTTAAAGATAAATAAGCGGAGCTTCGGCAGTTCGTTTTGCGTGTCTCCATTCATTGAGATCGGACAATATTTTACGACCATATAAATTGTGTAATTCTTTGAATGAGACACGCGTTCTTGGTACATTTTCAGTTCGTCCAGGCGCCGATCTTACACTTTGTGAACGATGATGTGATTCAGGACGATTAAATGGATTATGCCTTTGTCGCGGTGGTGCTTTTGGCGATTCTTGTGATTGTGTAATTGACGATGTTGTCGTTGTTGTTGCCGTTGTTGTTATTGTTGTTTCCTCTTCAGCGGCATCCAATTGCCGTTGCAATTCGGCGACCATTAATTTCATATAATCATAACTTGCACAAGCCAATGCCTTCATCCATTGTTCCATTGATTCCTGTCGAGTAATGAAAAAATATTAATTTCCACAAAAAAAAAAAAAAAAAAAACAAAAAACAAATTATAAATAATAAACTGTGCTGATAAAAATAGGAAGTTTTTAAAATAAAAAGCAAAAAAATTGTCCATTTAATTTAATTAATTTAATTAATTAATTAATTAATTAATTAAATTCTTTAATTAATTAATTTAACTTCAATTGTTTTATTTATTTATTTACAGGCGCCGGATCGACTTTAAGGCACAAGAAAAGACGTTTTAGTCGATTTATTTTCGAAAAAAGTCGATTTTTTTCAATTTTAACAAAATTTAATTGGTTAATGAATATTTTACTTTAAATAACTAATGTTATTAGATATTAAATTCATTTTATTAATTCTGTAATGAGAATAACTCTATATAAGAATATTATCAACAAATTATTTGAAATAATTGAATTTCAAAAGGTTTTGTTAATTTTTTGAGAATAATTAAATTTTACAGAAATGAAAATAATTTATGTTTTAGAAAAAAAAAATGATTTCACATAGTTAAATTTTCGAAAAATTGAATTTCAATTTTAATTTATTACCATTGAAAATTTTGAAAATAATTGAATTTTAGTTGATTTTAAATTGAAATATTTGAAAATAATTGAATTTTAATTAATTTGAAATTGAAAATTTTGAAAAATAATTGAATTTTAGTTGATTTTGAATTGACAATTTAGAAAATATTTGAAATTCAATCGAAAATTTTGCAAAATAAATGAATTTTTGTTGATTTTGGATTGAAAATTTTTAAAATAATTGAATTTTAATTAATTTAGAATTTAAAATTTTTTAAATAATTGAATTTTAATTAATTTGAAATTGAAAAATTTGAAAAATAATTGAATTTTAGTTGATTTTGAATTGATAATTTAGAAAATAATTGAATTTTAATTAATTCAGAATTCAAAATTTTTAAAATAATTGAATTTTAAATAATTTGGAATTGAAAATTTTAGAAAATAATTGAATTTTAGTTGATTTTGGATTGAAAATTTAGAAAATAATTGAATTTTAATTAATTCAGAATTTAAAATTTTGAAAATAATTGAATTTTAATTAATTTGAAATTGAAAATTTTGGAAAATAATTGAATTTTAGTAGATTTTGAATTGAAATTTGTAAAAATAATTGAATTTTAATTGATTTTGAATTCAAAATTTTTAAAATAATTGATTTTAAATTGAAAATTTTAAAAATAATTGAATTACAATGAAATTTCAATTGAAAATTCGTAAAATAATTGAATTTTTGTTGATTTTGGTTTGAAAATAATTGAAAATAATTGAATTAAAATTTTTTTTTTAATTGCAATTATTAAATTTCATAAAAATTTTAGTTGGAAAAATTTAGAAATAATTAAATTTTAGAAGCATTTAATTTGAAATTTTTGAAAAAATTAAATTTTAGTTGATTTTGAATTAAAAATTTTGAAAATAATTAACTTTCAATTAAAATTTTGAAAAATAATTGAATTTTAGATGAATTTGGATTAAATTTTTTAAAAATAATTGAATTGGAATTGAAGTTCAATTGAAATTTCAATCGAAAATTTTGAAAATAATTGAATTTTAGTTGATTTTGGATTGAAAATTTAGAAGATAATTGAAGTTTAATTAATTCAGAATTCAAAAATTTTAAAATAATTGAATTTTAATTAATTTGGAATTGAAATTTTTGGAAAATAATTGAATTTTAGTTGATTTTGAAATGATAATTTAGAAAATAATTAAATTTCAAACGAAATTTTGAAAAAAATTGAATTTTAGTTGATTTTGGATTGAAAATTTTTAAAATAATTGAATTTTAATTAATTCAGAATTTAAAATTTGGAAAATAATTGAATTTTAATTAATTTGGAATTGAAAAATTTAGAAAATAATTGAATTTTAATTGATTTTGATTTGAAATTTTTAGAAATAATTGAATTTCAAAAAATTTTAGATGAATAATTGTAGAAATAATTAAATTTTTGGAATCTTTTGAATTGAAATTTTTTTTGAAAATAATTAAATTTAAAATGATTGTGTTAAATTTCAGACAATACTTATAATTCGAGAAATTTCTAGTGATTTCAGTAGTTGATAAAGAATTTATAAGAGATCATAGAAAAAAATTGAATTTCAAAAATTTTTATTTAAAAAATTGCTTTCAGATAAATGAATTTTTGAAAATAATTAATTTAGTGAAGAATTTTAGTTAAAAATTTGTTAAATAATTGAAATAAAGATCTGCATTGTATACTAAAAAAAAAAAACGTAGGTATTTTATAAAAAAAATTTTTTTAAATGTAAAAAAAAGTCGCATTTTATTAAAATAAGTCGAAAAAAGGCGAAAAAATTGAAAAAAATATAATTTGAGGCCTGTATTTATTTTTGAAGCAAAAAATTAAAATTTCATTTTCCGAGCAAATTTAAAGACAAAAATTATTTCAAAATTTTTAAAATATGAAAACTAAACTTTTTTTTTTACTAAAAGTAGATAAAAAAAAAAAAATAATATATGCCATTCTTTTTTCTTTAAAAAATATAAATATTTGCAAATTTTTAGGTTATGTTATACGAAAATCGTTTTAATTTTTGTTTCAAATTTTCGTTATTTTAAATAATTGCATATATAATTTCTATTTCGCGATTTATTTTTTTGTTTTGTTTTAAATATATAAAATTTCTAAAATTCAGAAAAAAAGAATGAAATAATAAATAAATATAATAATACCTGTGATTCGGCGCCGAGTGCATAACTACGATTATTTGGACCGTGAAAAACAATTTTAAAACCAAATTGTTCTTCATCTTCGGCCAATTCAATGGTACAACCCTCGAGGACAATCATTCCCACTGGTTCTTTATCGCCTCGACGATCAAAATAAAAGAGAATATTACCCTTAAGAACAAACCATCTTCTTTGATAACCACGATTAACTTCCCCACGTTTATTTAACCAACCCTCACGATCAACAGGAGTTGCCGATGTGGCAAATGCCATCATATTTTTTTCATTTATTTTCATTTTGTAAATAAAAAAAAAATTATATATAAAATTCACTTTTATTATAATTATAAATATTAAAAATATTTCCCCTCCACACTTGTCGCACTTGTTAGCACTAATTATTTCACTTTATTTCACTAGTTTTTAGTTTTTAGCTTTTATTTACAGTTAAAAATTAAAATTTCTATTTCTACTATTAATTATTTACTATTTTTTAGAATATATATTATACACTAATTCCAGAGTTTCGAAATCAGCTGTTATATCAAACATAAAGTGAGGTTATGTTTGATACACTTTTTGACACACACATAAACACATACACATTTTTCCTCTTTTTCCAAAGTCATAACAATAACTAAATAACAATATAGGATATTAATTGTAAAACATAAAAATAAAGTTAAAAAATCGAAATTTATACAAATTTATTGTCAGTTAGAGATAATTCCATTTTTTTTTCTACCTAAATATAAAAAAAGTGAATTAAAATTGGCGCGTTTAAATGAAAAAAAATATGCGAAAAACGGAAAAAAAAGAAACGAAAAGAAGGAGAAAAAAAACTAGCGTAGTAGTAACGTAGCGAGAGGAGAAAAATAGTAATGGACGAACTTTGGTCGCAATTGCAGTGTATTTTTCTTTTGCAAGAAAAAATTTTTTTTTTTAAATTCTAAATTTTTCGTGTTTTTTTTCGATTTATTTTTATTTTAATTTCACAAAAATGGGGAAGGGTTTTAATAATTATATGTGTAAAAAATTCTTTCATCCTGCATCGAGGGATAATTTAAAGAGAGTAAGTTGCGAATTTTTTTTTTTTTTTTTTTTTTGACAGATTTTCCTTTATTGGGGAAAAATTAAAATTTGTTTTTTTTTCTTTTTTTTTTGTGCTTTCAGGTATGGATGGCAGAACAACAAGCCGATGCTTATAAAAAGAAACAGGAGGAACTTCGTGTTCAATATGAAAAAGAACAGGATCTTCATAACAATAAGTGAGTATATATTTTGAGGTTAGGTTCACGCCATTGATAATTTTTTTTTCGAGAAATATTGATCTCAATGTCTGAGGTATTGTTTCTGTTTTAAGAATTGTTTCTCTAAAATTTAGAATATAATTTAATAGTTTATAATGATAATAATAAAATAATGATTTGTGGTGAATATAATTTTTTTTAATCGATAAATTAATTGGGCGGGAAAAAAAGTGAATTTTAAATTTTGTTTTTTTTTTTTAGAGCTTTGTTGAGTAAGGAGAGTAAGGATAAGCTTAGTGTAAATTTTATGTATGAAGCTCCACCGGGAGCAAAAAAAGAACGTGAAAAAGAGGATAACGAACCAGAATATAAATTTGAATGGCAACGTAAATATAATGCGCCTAGAGAAAGTTATTGTAAAGGCGATAGTGAAATTCGTGATCAACCTTTTGGTATTCAAGTGAGAAATGTTCGTTGTATAAAATGTCACAAATGGGGCCACATCAATACTGGTGAGTTGAAAACAAAAAAAAAAAAATTATTTTTCATTACAATTTTATTACATTTTGAAATTATTATTATTTATTTTTTTTTTTATCAACAACACTTTTTTTGGTAAATGTTTCTTTTATGACGAAAAAAAAAAAACAAAAAAAAAACAATAATTTTCAAAATAATTGAATTTTTCAAAATTAACAGTTTATATTTTTAGAAAATAATTAAATTTTTTTGAAATTTTTTTATTCATTTATTTATTAATTATTAATTATTATTATTTATTTATTTTATAAAATAATTAAATTTTTTGAAAAAATTATTAAATTTATTAATTATTTATTATTAAATTATTAAAAAATTATTGGTAAGTACTTTTTTGAAAATGTATCGAAATAATTGATTTTTGAAAATTAACAGATTATATTTTTTAGAAATTAATTGAATTTCAATCGAAATTTTCAAAGAAAAATTGAATTTTAATTACATTAGAATTTAAAATTTTTAAAATAATTAAATTTTAATTAATTTGGAAATGAAAATTTTGAAAATAATTGAATTTTAGTTGATTTTGAAATGAAATTTTTGAAAATAAATTAATTTTAATTATTTCAGAATTTAAAATTTTTTAAATAATTAAATTTTTAATTAATTTGGAATTTTTAATTTCGGAAAATAATTTAATTTTAATAAATTTTGAATCAGAAATTTGGAAAATATTTAAATTTTAATTAATTTTAAATAGAAAAATTTTGAAAATAATTGAATTTTTAATTGAAAAATTTCAAAATAAATGAATTTCAATTGAAATTTTTGAAAATAATTAAATTTTTGTTGATTTTCAATTTAAAAAATAATTGAATTTTAGTTAATTTTAAATAGAAAATTTTGAAAATAATTAAATTTGAATTGAAATTTTTGAAAATAATTGAATTTTTGTTGATTTTAAATTAAAAATTTTGAAAATAATTGAATTTTAATTGATTTTGAATTGAAAATTTTATAAATAATTGAATTTTAGTTTTAATTTTAAATAGAAAATTTAGAAAAAAATTGAATTTCAATTGACATTTTGGAAAATAATTGAATTTTGGTTGATTTTGGTTTCAAAATTTTGAAAATAATTGAATTTTAATTGAAATTATTAAAAATAATTGAATTTTTGTTGATTTTGAATTAAAAATTTTAAAAATAATTGAATTTTAATTAATTTTGAATTGAAAATTTTATAAATAATTGAATTTTAGTTGATTTTGAATTGAAAATTTTATAAATAATTGAATTTTAGTTGATTTTGAATTAATAATTTTGAAAATAATTGAATTTCAATCGAAATTTTGGAAAATAATTGAATTTTGGTTCATTTTGGTTTAAAATTTTTGAAAATATTTGAATTTTAGTTTTAATTTTAAATAGAAAATTTAGAAAAAAATTGAATTTCAATTGACATTTTGGAAAATAATTGAATTTTGGTTGATTTTGGTTTGAAAATTTTGAAAAAAAAAAAAAAATTTTGAATTTTAATTAAAATTTTTGACAATAATTAAATTTTTTGAAAAAATTCTTAAATTATTAAATTTATTAATTATTATTATTAATTATTTATTATTAAATTATTAAAAAAATTTTAGAAGCTTTTAAATTGAATTTTTGGAAAATAATTGAATTTTAGTTGATTTTGGATAGAAAAAATTGGAGTGAAAACATTTATAAATATATTTTTTTTATTTGTATATATATAAATATTAATAATTGAAATAAATAATTGAAAACTGTAAATAATTAAGAGAAATTGCTTTTAAATTTTTGTTTCTAAATGAATTTATTTAGTTATAAATTTATTTATTTATTTATAAATAAATTAATTGTAATAAATAAGGTATTTGTATTTATAAATAAATAAATTCCAATAGAAGATTGACAAAACTTTATTTTTTCAGATAAGGAATGTCCTCTTTATTGTCAGTCGATGAGCGTTGTCATTAATAGCGAAAATAAAAATCAAGAATCTCTTGACGCATTAACATTAGTTCAACAAATGCGAGAAGACGGTTTGGCACTTAAAAAGTTAGTTAATTACATTTTATTTCTATTAAATTTTAATTAATTTTGCTGAATTAATTTTGTTCCTCTTTAAAAAAAAAATTTATTATTTAGTTCCTCTTTAAAAAAAAAAAAAATTAAATATTTAGTTTCTCTTTTTTTAAAAAAAATTCCTCTTTTAAAGAAAAAATAATTATAATTTATTTCCTTTTTAAAAAAAACCATTTAGTTCCTTTTTTAAAAAATAAATTATAATTTTTTTTCTTTTATTTTTTTTAAAATTGAATTTATTGAAATTTTTATTTTCTTTTTGTTTTAATGTAAATTGTGTACAGAAAATTTTAATTTATTCACATTTGAAATCAAAACTTTATTAGATTTCAATTTTTATAAATTTTTGAAAATGAGAAAAATTGAATATATATATATATATATATTTTTTCTTTTACTAGATCTGCACTTGATGCTCAACAACATTTACGAGTACCAACCAACGAACATTTAATGGTTTCCGAGGACGAAGAAGAGCAGGAGGTTTCCTTCTTGAAATCTCTTTCAAAAAAAGAGAAGAAAAAACTTTTGAAGTAAGTGTTAATTTTTATTTTTAATCAAAATTGCCACTGATCAGGGAAATGAGGAAAAAAATTCAGGGAATTTTATAAAAATTACTGGAAATATATCAAAATTTCTAATAGAAAAAATGCTACTAAAAATTATAATTTTTGAAATTTTCTATTCACAAAGCTTATAAAAATTATTGTAAAATTTTATAATTGTAGAGCTTCAGATCGATTTTTAAAAGAAAAAAAGTGAATTTACATCACAAGAAAAGTCTAAAAAGTCCATTTTTTATTTTCAATAAATTTAATTAGAAATATTTTATTATTATTAACAATTTTTTATTAGAAATTAAATTAAAATTAAATTTCTTAAGAATTTTCGGAAGAAAAATAATAATATTTTCTTTTTTTTCATTTTTTTGCAGGAAACTTCAGAAATTGGAGAAGAAGAGTAGAAAATCGAAGAAAAAATTGCGAAAGTCAAGTAAAAGTTCAAGTGACTCGAGTGAATCGAGTTCGGATGAGAGACGAAAGAAAAAATTGAAATCGCGAAAATCAGATTCTGAATCGGATTCGTCGAGTCGACGGGACAAAAGACGTGAAAAAGAAGCGGCGCGTATTAAAGAGGAAAAGGAAAATCATAAATCAAAGGATAAAAATCGACGCAAAAGACGTGCCGACGATTCTGATGATGAGGGACGACGCGATCGTAAGGAGAAACGACGAAAACACGATTAGGCAATTATTTATTTATTTTTTTTAATTTTTAATTTAATTATTCTAATTTTAGTTGAAAACAAATTTTTTTCCGTACTAATTATTTTTATAATTGCCAATTTAATTCTCGATTTTGAAATTCATTTTTCAATTCAAGAGCGAAACTTAAATCTTAAATTCCAAAAAGAAGATAAAAAATTTTTTTTTCTCGAATTTGAATTTCATTTTTCAATTTAAGAGCAAAATTTGAATCTCAAATTTTAGATATAAAAATTGAATTTTCGTAAATAATTTTTCTGGTATTTTTTATTTTTGTTTATTTATTTATTTCACAAAAATTATTTGGAAACATTTTTCGTAGATAGAAAATTTTCTAAAAAGAAACAATATTTGTTTACTTTTGTTTGTTTCTTTTTAATGAGGGAATTTTTTATAAAATCAAAATTTTTTTCCAAATTATTTGTAAATACTTTGTATTATTTTTTTTAAATTGAAAATTTTTTATTTAGAAAGAAAACATTTTTTTTTTAAATTCTTTTGAATAATCAGAAATTAAGTGTAAATTTTACAATTTTTAGTGGAAACATTTTTGTTTTTTATAAATGAAAGTTTCATAATTCATCTGTAAAAAAAAGAAAGAAAGAAGAAAAGAAAAACTTCCCACTATTTAATGGGAAACACTCTAAAAATAGAAAAAACAAAATCTGTTTAATTGATATAATTATTGGTCGTAAAAAAAATATGTTGAACTTGTAAATAATTTTTTTTCTTGAAAATTCAATGCAATTTTTAAGTTTATTGTAGTATTTGAATATATTAAATATATAAATATTTCAGTAAATAAATATTTAAACAAATAAGTATTTAAATATTTAAACAAATAAATATTTAACTAATTAAACGAATAAGCATTCAATTATTTAAATATTTATTTATTTAAATACTTATTTGTTTAAATAATTTAATATTTATTTAAATATTTATACACGTAAACGTTAAAATAAATAAATATTGAAATACATTGTATTGATATTTCAATATTAAAAATAATTTCTTATTAATATTTTGATATTACAAATATTTAATTATTGATTTTTAATATTATAAATATTTTAATATATGATTATTATTATTAATTCCTGAATGAATTAATTGATATTTTAATATATTATATTAATTAATATTTTCGATATTATAAATAATTTAACATTGATTATTACAATATATTATATTTACTATTAATATGAAAATTATTATATCTATACATATATTATAATAATATATAACAATAAAATAAATCAGTTATACTATTAATTTTTTCATCTAATTCATTAGCAAAAACCAAGCAAAAGACAAAAAAAATTATTATATAATATAATATTATATTATAAATAAAATGAAAAATACTACTTATAAATTGACAATATTACTGTCTATGGAAAATACTCGAAAATGGTATTGAACCGCATCTTACTTTGATGCAAATTATGGCAATTACTGTCTATAAAAATACTCGAAAATGGTATTGAAGCGCATCTCATTTTGATGCCAATTATGACAATTATTGTCTATAAAAAATACTCGAAAATGGTATTGAACCGCATCTTATTTTGATGCAAATTATGACAATTATTGTCTATAAAAAATACTCGAAAATGGTATTGAACCGCATCTTACTTTGATGCCAATTATGTCATTCACAGCCTCATGATAATTCATGATTTTTGTGTAAACTTTTTTCCTGAAAAAAAGAGACTAAATTCAGCCTAAAAAATTTAGACTAAATTTCCGTAGGTAATAAATAAAATTGTTCATAATTTTTTTTTTCATTTATTTTTTAAAACTGATTCTTGTAATAATTAATATTATATAAGATTATTTATATATAACAATAAACTCGGTTACGTTTTGTTTGTTTGTTTGTTTTTTTTTGTGAACACTTGGGCAGTCTGAGAATCTGAATAAATCACACGCGAAAGTACAATATTTGAATTGGATTCCTTTTTTTTTGCATTTAAATATATTATTTTTATAATAATAATTATTATTATTATTATTATTATTTATGGGTCTCTCTCTTTTTTTAATCATGCTTATTTTTTTTTCTACAATATAATTCATGCGCAAACGGCGAGTGTGCAAAAACAGTGCTGATATAGAAACTTTTTTAATCGAAACATCGAGATATATTTTTTTTTAGATATTTTTTTTTTTTTTTTTAGAGAATATTCTTTTTAGATACATGTTTTTTTAGATCATTTTTTTTAGAGAATATTTTCTTTGTTGTAACTTTATAGTTTTGTGTTTCTAAATTTCTTTTTTTTTAAATAAAACAGGATTTTTTGTTTAGATTCGTTAATTTCGAATTGGTTTTTTTTTCAATGAAAATGAAAAATTTTTTCGTGTAAACAAATTTTGTTTTTTTAATACTTTTTTTAACGAAATTGAAAATATTAATTGAAAATAAAATAATAATAGATAATAATAATAATAAAAAGAAAATTAGGGAAACTAAAATAGTAATTGAAAAGAAATTAATGTTAATGAAAAATTTGAAAATTGCGAAATTTTTCAGTTTTCCATTGAAATAAAAATCAATTACGAACTATGTCGAGAAAAAATTGTATATAGAGTAAATTTGAATATTATTATTATTTTACAAAGAGACTCGTTTGGCAGCGCATTGCTTATTTTATTTTTTTTTAAAGAAAATCACCTGTAAATTGGTTTTTTCGTCGATTATTAAATTTATCGGAAATTCAATTAATATTTCTATATATATATAATAATATATATAATATAATGAATATACACAATTAAATTAAATGCCACGCACATTCTTTTTTTTCTTTTTTTTTTACTTATATCACTAAACTTATCGAGAGTTAAGTAAAAGTTTTACAAATTATTATTGGACGTTTCTAAAATTGAAAATAGTAAAATTTTTAACAAATACTATATATATATGTATATATAATTGACAAAATTTAAAGTTTTTTCGAAATTCTACCGAAGACAAAACAAAAAAAAAAAAATTAAGGGACGCATTAATTTTAAAAAATCAGTTAGAATTTTTATTTAATAGAATTTTTTTAGATATAATTTTCATTGAATCGAATTTTGATTTGTTCGAATTATCATTTTTTAGAATTTTACATTAAATCGATTTTCTGTATTAGAGAATTTTTTTTTTTTATAACTGACTATATAAAAATTCTCTAAAATAGAAAAAATCATTTTAATACGAAATTCTGCAAAATAATAATTTCGCAAAAATCAAAATTTGGGCTCAATGTAAATTATATCTATTAAATCAAAAATTCTAATTGATTTTTACAACATATTCATAATGCGTCCCAAAAATAATAACACCGGGTGCTTCTGAAATAAAATCAGAAATAAACTTTCCGATTGCCTTATTACCATATATATATATATTTTTTTTTTCTTTCTATAATTAATGAATTTTCTTTTTTCTTTAATTATTTATTTATCTTCTCGAACTTTGGACCAACACTATTGAAACTTAAAAAGACTATTTTTCAGTTTCATGACTATTTACAAAGCATTGTGTGTTTCAGTTTGAAAATCATTTTTTTTTAAACCTCTGTTTTATATATTTTATTTTTTGTCCCTCCAATAGTTGAAAATTAATTAAGCACGTTTTTTTTTTTGATATTTTTTCCAAATTCCATTTTTTTTTTTAGAAACATTTATTTTTTATTTGCAAAATAATAGTCTAAATTTTTTTATTGGGAAAACTTTGTTGTAAATTTTATTTTATTTTTCAAATTTTTTCATTTTAATTTATAAATTTTCATTGTAATTAAATACAAAATTAATTTATTTTTTTCTTTTAATTTTAATCGACTTTTTTTTATTAATATTCAATTCCTTTTTTTTGACCAATATTCAATCATATTTTTTTTAAATCAATATTTAATCAATAAATTCAAACAAAACAAAGTAAAAATCAATGAATAAAATTTAATTAATTTACAATTTTTAATTCACTATTTTGAATTTTCAGTGAATATTAATTTTTTTTTCTTTGAGAAATACATAATTAAGAATAGAGAAAATTGTATTTTTTTTTCATTTTTTCTTTTTTCAAAAATTCTTTTTCATATTTTTTTTTTTAACGTCTTAATTTTCCTCTCGACTATTGTGAGAGACGATTTGTATTTTTTTTTTCTCATCGACTTTTTAGGTCGGAAAATTGTATCCTATTGGCAAATCAGAGCCGATTCCTTCGTCTCCGAATTTATTATCATCATCATCATCATCATTATCATCAATTTTTTGTTTCTCAATCGAAATTTGACTAAATTTCATTATTTTGAAGATAAAGGGATCAGTTCTGCGTGATAAATTAACTAATTTGAGCCACCAAAAATATTTCTCTTATTTCAGAAAGAAAAGTTTCTTGACTGGAGCTAAATTTGAATAAATTGTTTTTGTTTTACTTTTTTTCTTTTTGTTTAAATCAATTATTTTTTTTTCTTTTTTATTATGAGAATTAGAGAATTTTGGTGACTTCTGTTGAGCTGTACTTTGAGCACTATAAATGTCCGGGTGCATGACTCACGTCCATTTCCATATCTTCCGTACTGTCATTTCCGGTATTATGGTGCCTGAAAAAAATTAAAAAAAAAAAAACAAAACATAAAACGAAAAAAAAATTAATTAATTCAAAAAATGGTAATAATTTATTTAATAACTAGCGCGCCAAATTGAGTATTTAATTGTTTGTTATAAAGAAATTAAAGATTAATATTATCAATAATAATTTAATTTATTAGAATATTATCACATATTAAATGATAATAATGAAAATTATATATGTTTACATGCCTCGGATTATACGACTTTTTCCGACTTTTTTCAAAAATACGACTTTTATCGACTTATTTTAATAAAATGCGACATTTTTCTTTTACGTTTGAAAAAAAAATGTAAATAAAATACATTTTTTTAGTATAAAATGTAGATCTTCTTCAGATCTTCTTTAATTCAATTATTTAACAAATTTTCAACTAAAATGATTCTTCACTAAATTAATTACTTTTAATAATTTTAATGAAATACATCACAAATTCAATTATATCAAAATTATTTTTCAATTAAAATTTTTATGAAATTTAACAATTGTTTATAATTAAAAAAAAAATCACAATAAAATTGAATTATTTTTTAAAAATTTCAATTCAAAATAAACTAAAATTCAATTATTATCCGAAATTTTAATTCAAAATCAATTAAAAATCCAATAATTATCCAAAATTTTCAATTTGAAATTTAATTATTTACCAAGTATTCAATTTAAAATGAAATAAAATTCAATTATTTTGTAAAATTTCTATTCAAAATTAATTATCCAAATTTTCAATCAAAAATGAACTTAAATTAAATTATTATTCAAAATTTCAATTAAAATTCAATTATTTTCCAAAATTTTCAATTCAAAATAAACTGAAATTCAATTAATTTAAAAATTTTTAATTTAAAATCAATAAAAATTCAATTATTTTTTAAAATTTAAATTGAAATTCAATTATTTTCAAAATTTTCAATTCAAAATCAACTAAAATTCAATTATTTTTTAAATTTTCAATTCAATAATTTTTGAAAATTTCAATTCAAAATCAACTAAAATTCAATTATTTTTTAAATTTTCAATTCAATAATTTTCGAAAATTTCAATTCAAAATCAACTAAAATTCAATTATTTTTTAAATTTTCAATTCAATAATTTTCGAAAATTTCAATTCAAAATCAACTAAAATTCAACTAATGTAGGGTCAACTGGGGTAAATCCGAACGCTTTTAGTAAGTTTCAACAATAACATAAGTTTTTTCTTTAAAAAAAAAATACTTCCGGTATTCTGGTGCATGAAGTTGTTACTTTACTTCCATAGAACAATTTTATGGGGTAGAAAAAATTTTTGATAAATTACAATCGCAGGAAACTTAGCGTTCGTATTTACCTCGATACTTTGCAACTTTCCTAAAATATGGGGGTAAATACGAACGCCACTGTATTTCAGAAAAATCTTAGGGAAAATAAATTTAAAGTATTGCAATTGTTAAACTTATATAAAAACTCAAAAAAAATACGATAATAAACCTATTATGTAATAATGCATCATATATAAATACAAAAATCAAACAGGTTAAAAATTAAAATGCATTACACAATTAAAACCTTCAATAACTTTATCAAATCATAACGGATTTTTGCAAAACTTGCTACAGAAAGTATTTTGGAGTGATTGAATGTAAATACAAAAATTAAAGTCAAATTTTTTAAATTCAAAATGGCGTACTTTCCTAAAACTTATTTTTAAAAATTATCAAATTTGCTAATCCTGAAACCCCCCGAGTAACAATTTTCGAGCGAATCCAATGAATTTTTTAATTCTCGTCCGCCATTTTGAATTTTGAAAAACTGACTTCAAATTGGTAATTAGCGACCCCAAAAACCGTAGAATACCAAATTTTATTAAGATCCTGAAAAACTTTTTTCAACAAACCATTTGGCAAAAAAAAGTGGAACACTCCTTCGAGAGAACAGAGATTAAGTTTCTGCTTATTAATTACTAACGAGGATACGTATAGAAAGAAAAACTTTTTTCTATGTACTTTTATAATGTTAAAATAATAGTGTAATCAAATAAAAACAATTTTGTGTGGCTTTGATGTAAAAAAAAATTATTAAAAATACCGTTCGGATTTACCCCAGTTTTCCAATTTTTTTGGGTAAATACGAACGGTCTGATATTATTAATAAAATTTTACAGAAGGCAAAAATCAAAAATAGTTTCTGTTCTAGTATTCATAACAAACAATTATAAATAATAAAATGAATTTTTAGCTTCTTTTTCTTCAAATACGAGACAAAATACTGAAAGAGTGTCATCTTTGATTTTCAATCTTTTTTGCAATACTTGTTATCTTTGTTTATGCTGTTGCCAATTAACAAACAAAAAATGGGATAATACTTAGAATCTCTTCAAGAGGATCTGAGGTAAAAATTCTCATATCGAACTTATTTTTAAAAATTTTAATTAAGCTGAAATAATTAGCGTTCGGATTTACCCCCCGTTCGGATTTACCCCGACTGACCCTACAATTATTTTTCAAAATTTAAACTGAAATTCAATTATATATCAAAATTATTTTTCATTTAAAATTTTTATGAAATTTAACAATTGTTTATAATTTAAAAAAAAAATATCACAATAAAATTGAATAATTTTTTAAAAATTTCAATTCAAAATAAACTAAAATTCAATTATTACCCGAAATTTTAATTCAAAATCAAATTAAAAATCCAATAATTATCGAAAATTTTAAATTGAAAATTTAATTATTTACCAAGTTTTCAATTTAAAATGAAATAAAATTCAATTATTTTCTAAAATTTCTATTCAAAATTAATTATCCAAATTTTCAATCAAAAATGAACTTCAATTAAATTATTATACAAAATTTCAAGTAAAATTCAATTATTTCCCAAAAATTTCAATTCAAAATGAACTGAAATTCAATTATTTTTAAAATTTTTAATTTAAAATCAATAAAAATTTAATTATTTTTTAAAATTTAAATTGAAATTCAATTATTTTCAAAATTTTCAATTCAAAATAAACTAAAAGTCAATTATTTTCCAAATTTTCAATTCTAAATCTACTAAAATTCAATAATTTTCGAAAATTTCGATTCAAAATCAACTAAAATTTATTTTTAAATAAATTTTTAAATTTTCAATTTAAAATTTAATTATTTACCAAGTTTTCAATTAAAAATGAAATAAAATTCAATTATTTTCTAAAATTTCTATTCAAAATTAATTATCCAAATTTTCAATCAAAAATGAACTTAAATTAAATTATTATCCAAAATTTCAAGTAAAATTCAATTATTTCCCAAAATTTTCGATTCAAAATGAACTGAAATTCAATTATTTTTCAAATTTAAAATCAAAATTAAATTTCATTAATCTCAAAAATTTGAATTCAAAATTAATTGAATTTTCAATAATTTGAATTTAAAAGCATCTAAAATTTAATTATTTCTAAAATTTTCCATCGAAAATTTTTTTTTTTTTGAAATTTAATAATTTCAATTATAACTCTAAGGAAATTCAATTATTTTTTAACTATTTTAATAATATTCTTTGAAAATTCAACTATCTGAAACCATTTTTCAATTAAAAATGATTTTCAAATTATTGTATTTTGTCCGCAATTTTTTAATAAATTTTTAGTGAAATCATCTAAAATTTTAATTACAAAACACTTAAAGTTTCAATTAATTTCAAAAATTTCAATTTTAAATCTTTGAAAATTCAATTTTTAAAAAATGTTTTCCAAAAATTGTTTGATAAATTATTTTTAGTTCTGTAAAATTTAATAATTGTTTGAAAATTAACAATATATCTTTTGAAATTTAATTATTTCTAAAAATTTCTACTTTAATCCTTCGAAAAGGATTATTATTCAAAAAAAAATTTTTATTTAAAAATCTGTAAAATATTTTTGTTAAATAAAAAACAAATCCACTTTTTTTTGGAATATAAATCGACTAAAACGACTTTTTTGTGTTTTTAAGTTGATTCGAGGCCTGTGTTTTTATAATTAATATTTAATAGATATTCGTTGGCCCCTGGTACCTTAAAAATTAATTTTTTTCAAATTACTATCTTGTACGAAATTTCTTGGCGCATCTTTTTTCTCATCATAAATTTTTTGTATTTGTATACAATTTTTGAATCAATATACAACTTTAAAAAAAATTTCGTTGGTAAACGTTGTGTACTTCAGTTTCGTGAATTGAATTTTCGAATTTGGAATTTTAAAGAAACTTATTCCGAAATTTGGAAACACAATTAGACAACTTTAGCAAAAATGAGAAAAAGAATTGTCAAAATTTGACACGTGATAAGATTACTATTCAAAAAAAAAACACGTGAAATCAGAAAAGGCCAACTTCAAGTTACGACAGAAGGACTGACTAAGCATTTTATTATTATATAATAATTATTAAGTTTGACTGAAATAAGCAAATGTTCGAACACACAAAAAATATTTTGGAACGAATTTTCAAAAATTTATCTAATTATAATTTTATCGATAATTTTTTCAATTGTCCAATTTATTTAAATTATTTTAAATTAAACTTAAATTTAAAGTTAATTTAAAACTGAAAAATTGAATTATTTAAAAAAAATATATTTGCAGAATAAAAATTTTAGAAATTCGAAAAAAGCGACAACTTTTCAAATTAATTTAATTAATTAATAATTTGTTTACCTTTTCATTTTTTTTTTTTTTTTTTTTTTTTTTTTTTTTTTTTTTTTTTTTTTTAGAAAATACTGCAATTTTTTTGAATGGAATTGAAAAGTGAAATTTTGGTAAATTAATATTTTTTTTTTTTGTTTGTTTTCCTACCTGTGCTGATAAAATTGAGCCGATGGCCGAAGATGAGCATCAGGTGTTCTTGGCGAGAAACTGTGAACACTTCCGCTATTTCCACTTCCAAGAAATGGCCTTCGTGGACTTCGGGCGTGAACAACTCGCGGTTGTTGTGTGTACATTTCTTCTAAAACGCTCGGCGCCACATAAGTGAATCCCTATTTTAAAAAAAAAAAAAAAAACAAAAATAAACTTTCCCTTTAGTTTAAAGAAATAATTAATTTTGCAACGAATTTTTAATTTTCGAATTAAAATTTGTCAGAATTTATATTTATACAAATTTCTACATAATAAAATTAAAAAAATCTTTTAAAATCGAAATATTTTTGTCGATTGTTTGACGATTTTTGTAATTTCGGACAAAATGAAAATTCGCTAACTAAAAATTTTATAAATGTAAACAATTCGAATAAATTTTAATTCAAAAATTGAAAATTTATTTAAAAATTAATTATTTCTGATATAAAATACTTCTAAATTAAATTGTAATTAATGATTTTTTTTTATCGTTAAAAAAATAATTTTTCCTTTCTTAATTCTCTTAATATTGTATGGTTAAAATTTTTAATTAATTTACTAACTTGAAATATTAAATTTGCTGATTCGCTTAATGTACTTTCAACTGGTGAATCAACAGGAACTGTCGCTGTGAATTGTTCATCAAATTGTGAAGTATCATCTGCACTTTTCTGTAAAAACAAAAAAAAAAAAAAAACAGAAACGATAAATTTTTAATTTAATATTAAATAAAAATAATTTTTCAATTAATAAAAAAAAAAAAATAGAAATAAAGAAACATAATTGTTTTTCTAAATTCAATTATTAGTTTAATTTAATTTTTTACTATTAATAAATAAATAAACTTATTTAAAAATTAATTTAAAAAATTTAGTTTTAAACTGTTGAACTTAAAAAAAAAGTAGTTGAATAATAATAAAATTAAATAATTAAAAAACAAAATAATAATATAAACAAATTAAATATTTTTAAATTAAAAAAACATAATTTACAATTAGAATATATTTTATAAAACATTCACTGAGATCAAATTTGAAAAATAGTTTATTGCAATAATTTTGCAAAAATAAACATGTTTATCGAGATCGAAATTTGCAAATAAAGAAAAAAAAAGTTTGTCGAGATTGATAGCAAAAAATTTTTCATAAATTTTAATTATATTGAAAGAAAATAATGAAAAAGATTTTGAATTTAATGAATAATAATAATTGTAAATTTTAATAAGAATAAAATTCAAGGTAATTATAAAAAAAAAGTATAACTGAATAAATTACAAAAATAGTAGGAAAATGATTTTCCTTATGCGGACGATGTTTCATAAAATTGCACAAGTTTATGTAATGTTATGTATACGTTACCAATGACGGTTTAAAAGGTGGCTCCAATTTTCGCGAAATAACATCTTGCCAATTGATGTGAGAGAAAAAATTGTGTTTCATTATTTGCTCAGCGTCTTCCGGTCCTGAGCCTAACCTTTGAATGATTTGTCTCTGCAAAAAGTAATTTTTTTTTTTTTTTCAAATTTTGATTTTTTTATTTTAATAGGTTAATTTGTATTTTTATTTTAAAATAAATTTTAATTTACAAGGTAATATTTTTTTGGTAATTCTATTCAAATTTAGTTTTAGTTAATAGATAATTTTTGGTATTTTTTTTTTATCTAAAATTAATTTAAATTAAAATTAATTTTTCCAAAAAATATGAACTAAATTTATCAAAAATTTTACTGTCACCTCCTCTCTCTTTTTACTTACTTTTAATAATTTGCGAATTAAATCTCTCGCTTCCGATGTAAGATACTGTGGAAGAGTTAAACGTCCTCTTAAAATTTTCTCTATCGTTTTCCTTCTGTCCGCGCCAGTAAAAGGAGGCTGCAAAAAAAAAAAATAATAATAATTAATAATAATCACAAAATTTATAAATTAATTAATTTTATTAATAGTTCTTTTTTTTAAATACAAAAAGGTAATTTTTTTTGATTCATCAAATCTTTAACGTCCGAGAAGTTATAATAAATAAATAAATAAAAAATAGTAAATATAATTAATAAATTATATAATATATAAATAGTAATAAAAAATAAATAAAAACGAAGAAAGTGATTTTTTTCGTTTAAATTTAAAATAAAAATAGCGAAAATAAATTTTGCTTACCATTCCAGTGAGCATGTCAAACATCAAGGCACCCAAACTCCACCAATCGACTGCTTTTCCGTGTCCACTTCTCGTTAGAATTTCCGGTGCCCTGCGAAAAAAAAAATAAATTAATTTCCTCTATATAGTAATAAATAAATAAATAAAAAAATAAATAAATTCCGTAGATAACTTTGTTCAAAATTTTCCATTAGTTTTTCTTTTTATTTTTGAGAGAGAGAGAGAGAGAGAGAAAAAAGAAACAAAAATGAATTTTCTGTTTTTTCAATAAAAAAGCAAAATCATAAATTTTCCTTTTTTTCAATGAAAAAAAAAAAAAATAAATAAATAAATATTAATTTTTTTTAATGAAAAAATAAATTCCAAAACTTTTGTTAGGAAATTTTTCTTTTTTTTTCATAAAAAAAAAAGAAACAAAAATTTATAAAACTCACATATATTCTATAGTTCCGCAAAAAGTGTGCGTTACAGTTCCCTCTTGAATATGTTCTTTACAAAGACCAAAATCCGTTAATTTCACATGTCCTTCACTGTCCAATAAAATATTTTCCGGCTTCAAGTCTCTGTAATTGGAGAAATAAAAAAAAAAAGAAAATTTTTTCAAATTTACATATACCCTGATAAAAAGTAAAACAAAAATAAAAGAAAAAAAAAGGAATTTTTGATAGTTTCTCCTTTTTTTAACGAAAAAAAAATCCTTTTTTTCTTTTACTTGACATTGTTTTTTTTTTTTGCTCCAAAAAGAATTTATTTATTACCTATAAATTATTCCCTGATTGTGAAGATGTTGCAAGGCGAGAATTATTTCCGATAGATAAAAACTGTGAATTAAAAAGGGAAAAATATATATTTTTTAAAAATTATTTTTGTTTTTAAATTTAAAAACTATGGTATTATAATGAAATATAATTTTTTTTCTTTTTAGTTAATAATAAAATATAATTTTTTCTTTTTAGTTAATAATAAAATATAATTTTTTCTTTCTAGTTAATAATAAAATATAATTTTTTCTTTTTAGTTAATAATAAAATATAATTTTTTCTTTTTAGTTAATAATAATAATAATAATAATAATTTTTGTGCTTGGCAAAAAAAAATTACCACGCAGTGTCCTCGAGAAATATGCCCTCACGCTCCAAATATGTGAATAATTCACCTCCACAGAGATATTCCAAAATAAGATACAATTTTCCACCAGTTTGAAAAGCGTACATTAAATTAACAATAAATGGATGCTGAAAGAAAAAAAAAAAGAATCAACGTGATTTCCTGTTTTTTTTCAGGTTCATGATTATCCCATAAAAATCATTAAATTAGTATTTTTATTAAGAATTTTTTTTTTATATAAAAATAACTATTTTTTTAAGACGAATTTTCATTTTTCAAATAAAAAATAATTATTTCTAAAAAAATTTCTAATTAATGATTTTTATGAGAAATTCATGAGCCACATTTTTCAGTAAAGAATATTTATTAATGTACTTATTTTTATTTATTTTTTTTTTTGTTAGAATTTTAAAAAAAAAATTATTTTACTCCCTAGGGTGAAAAAAAAATTCTTTTTCCTCGTCTCGCTTTTAAAAAATGTAATTTTTATCGAATTCATAAAATTCGTAATATTCATAATATTCGTAAAATTTAATTTTTTTTTTGTACAAAAAAATATTTCTCTTTACCTTTACAGCTTCCAAAATATTCCTTTCTGCTTTGGTATGCGCTGTGTCTTTTTGGTTTCGAATAATCGATGCTTTTCGCAAAACCTAAATCGAAAAAAAAAAAAATTAATTCCAATTTTGCCCCCTTTTAATTGAGAATTAATTAAATTATTTTTAAGTAATTATTTATTTTATTTATAATAATTTATAAATTATTATAAATTATAAATTATAAATTTATTATTTATTTATTTATAGAAAATAATGTAAAAATCTACTTTTATGTAAATAATTAAATGAATTGTTTTTAATTTAAAATTTAATTATAGTTTATTAAATAATAATAATAATAATTCAGATTTGATGTAAAAATTTGAAAAACCTTGTTTTGTTTTTTAATATTTTGCGGATGAAAAAAATTTTATACAAGTTTTTTTTTTTTTTTTTTTTTTTTACCTTCATTGCAAAAATGCTGCCTCTATCTTTGCCAGTGACTTTTCTCACTTGAAATACTTTTCCATAACCGCCTTCGCCTAAAATTTTACACAATTCAAAATCTTGAGGTCCCGTTTTTTCCTGTCCAGGATTAACATTTTGCTCCGATAGCTGAACTCTTTCAACATTCTCGGATCTGTAATATTCAAAATTTATAAAAAATTTATTTTTAAACAATTTTTATCTAAATTAAATATTTTATTTAATTCAATTCATTTTATTATTTAATTTTATATATTTAATATATTTAAATAATATGTTTAATTAATTTTATTTAATTAACATTTATTTGTCTCATTCAATTAAATTTATTTTTCCATACAAAAAAGTAATATTTTTAATATTAAAATTTGAAGTTAAAAATATAAACTTTTCGTTTGTAAACGAAAACAAATTTTTCGTTTAATTAAAAGTTCGGAAACTTGATTCAAATTTTTTTGTTTGTTTTATTTAATATTAATGATTTTTTTTCAAATGGATTTTGGTTAATTAATTTTTTTTGCTCCTGTTAAAAATTTTGCAAAAATAATTTCCCTATCTAGGAAATTTTTAGGAAAAATTAAATTTTAAATTATAAATAAAATAAAAAAGGATAATTGAAAATTACATTTTTTTTCTCTCTTTTTAAATGTTAATATAAATTTATCAGCAAAAAAAAAAAACGAAAAATATTTTAATCTACAACATAACTTTCCACATGATTTTCTATTAATAAAATAAAAAAAGTAAAAAAAAAAAATAATAATAAATACGTATTCCTGACCTTGGACTTTGTAACGTAATCTCATATAGAAATTTTTAATTTTTTTTTTTACAAAAATTTTTTATAACAAATTTATTATATTTAAAAATTTTAAATATAACTAATTCATTTATCAGATAATTTTTATTAAATATTCTTTTTAATTTTTTTAATTTAATAAAAATTTTGAAAATAAATATAAATAATTAAGTAAATAAAAATTTTTAAATAAAAAAGTATTAAAATAAAAATAAACAAAATAAAATAAAATATTTAAATAAAAATTTTAGAAATTTAAATTTAAATTTTAAATTTAATATTGTTAAAAATAAATTTTTTTTTTTTTCTTTAAATTTTTTCTTTTCCAATTTTTTTTTTTGGAATAGAATGTAAGTTTTATTATTCTCTTCGTTTTTTTATGGCACTTTTTTATGTTTATTTATTTTTATGTCATAATTTTACTATTGTCTTATCTTTGTGGCTATTTGTTTTATTTTTGAAATTATTTTCCATACATTTTTTCTTAAAAAAGTTAATAAATTAAATATTATTATGATTAATTTTTTTTTCTAATTAAATAATTTATTTATTTTTAATTAATTTTTTACTATATTTTTTTTATAAATTCCCTGTAAGTTCCTAAATTATTATTAACTAATTAATAAAATAATTTAATATTATTTTGAATTTATAATAATAATTATAAATAAATAAATAATAATTAAATTATAATTTATTTCTTCTTTTTAATATTATTATTATTATTTATAATTATTTATTATTTTTTATATTTAATATTTAATTTTTATTTAATTATTATTATTATTATTATTATTATTATTTATTTATTTATTTATTATTACAATGATTTTCTAAAATAATAATACCTAATAATAATTATTATTATTATTATAAACTAATATTGTTAATTAATTTTTACTAATATTTTATTTATTTAATATAAAAAAAGCCAACAAAAGATTTCGAATAAATTTTTTTTTTTTAAATATAGAACGAAAAATAAAAAAATGACAATTGTTAATTAAACAATAACAAGAAAATAATATTAAAAAATAATTGAAATTAAAAAATAAATAAAAAAAAATAATAAAAAAACACAATTTTTTAAAAATAAAAAACAAAACCAAAATAAATAAATATTTAAAAAAAATAGTCGAAAAATTAAAAAAAAAATTATTAATTATTAATTATTAAGATAATTAAAAAATTCATTAATAAAATTAAATTAATATTATTCGGTTTTTACGAAACATAAAAAAAATCTTTGTTCCGAATATAATTCAAGGTTTTACGATTTGCTATATATATATATTTGACACCTCCTAACCTCAAAAAAAAGGAAATATAATCAACGCAATAAAAAATTGATGCGCAGGAAAATAATTAATTTTTAAAAAACAAAAATACTTACTCGAGCATGGAATTAAGATTAGGACTCATGTCATATTCCCCCTGAAAAAAAGGAGAAAATTCCCTTTTTTATAAAAAATAATCGTGTGTCGCATGAAAGTTTTTATTTATATATATATTAAAAAAAAAACATCTTATTTCACAAGCATCTACGTGGACGTGTATAGAAAATAGACACATATACACACACACATATATATAATATACAAAAATTGCTCTTTAATTTATCAAAACAATAATCCAAAAATAAAAAAAAAAATAATAATAATACCAAAAATTTACCTCTCTCGCTTCGATAACATCATCGTCCGATTCATCTTGATTTGTATTTTTATTTGTCTCTTCATCGTGAAGCTCAATATCAAATACACCAGCCATGCTTTCGCTTCACAAAATCACATTTAATGCACACACATACAAAAAAAAAATAAAAATAAAATAATAACACACGAAAAAAAACACGAATTTTATTTCAATTATTATTATTATTTTTTTTTTAATAATTATGTCACGTGTTTTACACTCGCGAAAAAAATTTTAATCAAATAATATACACACAAAAAAAAAAATTATTTAATTGAAAAGAAGAAAAAAATATCACACACACACAGATACACTAATGGGAAAAAATTATTATTTTTTTTCACTGATTTTCCTCTTTCACTTTTCTTTGTCGTTTATTTATTTCATATGCAACAATAAAAAACACCTTTCGTGTTGTTTATTGTATGATGTCTTTCTTTTTTTTTTTTTTTTTGTTTGTTTTTGTTTATTAAGAATTCGCGAGAGCACTGAGAGTGTCAAAAAAGAAAAAAATTATTTTTCACTTTTCTTTCCAGCAATCTCTTGTGTATGTCTATCTTTGTCTGTCTCTCGCGAAACAGGAAGTTGAACGTCAGAATTATATTGGTTGATCAGCGGGAAAAAAGGAAAAAGTAGAGGGGACGACAAAAATTATTATTATTTTTTTTTTTTTTTTTACTCTTACCAATCACGAGAGGTTAGAAAAAAAATTGAGGGGGGAATTTTTTTTTCTATTATTTATTATTTTTATATATAATTTTATATTTGCGAGAAAAATTAACAACAACGAATATAGAAACAGCTGTTTATTCATACGATGGTGTGTGTGTGTGTGTGGGGTGGAAAAAAAATTGTCCAGAAAAATTTAAATTCCGGACTGGCCGGATGTGGCAGGTGCGTAGCAAATATTTCAAGGGGCTCGAAATTTGAAATTTAGAATTTTTTTCTGTATTTACACATCTATTTTAATTTGCATTAGAGGAAATTTCTATAATTATTTTTTATATTAATAATTATTATATATTATAATATATAATAATATATTATAATAATTAAATAATAATAATAATTAATTTCGATATATCGAAAATGTCATGTTGGTAGAAATGAAAAAATTTAGTTTTTTGTTCTCTTGGATTGGCGTCACTGCTCATTGCAAATGGCGACGTCAGAAAACTAGGAGATTCAGTTTTTTTAAGTTAAAATTTAATCTTTTCAGTATTTTTTCTTAATCATAACGCTTATTATATACATAATTTTGTTGGTAATTAAGTAGAATTTTATATAAATAATCGAAAATGAATAAAAATTTTGTAGCAGCCAGACAAAGAAGAAGAATATAGGTAAAACTTTTTCGTCAATAAATATATATATAACCTAAATATTTTGGCATAACTTGTTATTATAATTTCGCATTACCGTAGCTAGCATTTTTTTTTTAAACTGATAAAAATTAGAAATTTCAGAAAATAATTCGGTACTTTATCCAATAATAATTAAATAATTAAGTAATTATTAATATAAAAATTGAAAAAAAGAGGAATACAATTCAAAAAAGTAGATAGAAAAACAAATTTCTAAGTTGGTAGGAGTGTGGTTGGTAATTATTTTTTCCCTATAGATTGGCAGTACTGTTCACTATAGTGTGCTGCGGACATTGTTGAAAGCGCGGTTGCGAAAGTTTAAGAGAATATTTCGTGAAAAATAAAAAAAAACTTAATATAAATTACAAGTATATTTTAATAATTAAAATTCAATTTAATCAACATGATCAAGATTTTTAATTTTTCTTGGTAAATATCGAAAAAAAAAAATTTTTATCGTTTTTGTCAAATTTGATAACGTTGGGGAATTTATAACCTAAAAAATTACTACACAATCAATTTCACATTTCAATTCTATTTCTTTTCGAATATTTGTCCGTTGTATTTTTAGAGACAAAATTTAAAAGGAAAATTTAATATATTAAAAATAGTATTGTATATTTATTTAATTTTTCTTTATTTCAATTTATAGGACTCAAAAAAATAGTGTCAAAGAAAAAGAACAAAAATATGTTTTTCTCTTTTTTTTTATGTAAATATTTATTTTTCTGCCATTGATAGAGAATATTATTATTATATTATTATTAATATTGTTATTATAATAATTATTATAATTATTATATTATTATTATTATTATTATTATTATTATATTATTATTATTATATTATTATTATATTATTATTTTTTTTATTATTATCATTATTATTATTATTATTATTTTACTTATTAATTATTAAAATCGTTTACAAAGTTTAAAATTTAACATAAATTTTCGAATGAAAATTACATTAAAATTATTCTATTGATTAATAACACAAATATTGTTAATTAATATTAAATTTTGAAAAAATTGACATTAAAAAAAGATTTAATTTTATTAAAATTAATTTAAGAAATAATAAAAATATTAAATTATTTTTATCAATTATTTTATTAAATTTACTAGTAAAATTAAACGCGCTCCAAATTGAGTATTTAATTGTTTGTTATAAAGAAATTAAAAATTAATATTATCAATAATAATTTAATTTATTAGAATATTATTACATATTAAATGATAATAATGAAAATTATATACAGGCCTCGGATTATACGAATTTTTCTGACTTTTTTTTTCAAAAATACGACTTTTATCGACTTATTTTAATGAAATGCGACATTTTTTTTTACATTTGAAAAGAAAATGTAAATAAAATACATTTTTTTAGTATAAAATATAGATCTTCTTCAGATCTTCTTCAATTCAATTATTTAACAAATTTTCAACTAAAATGATTCTTCACTAAATTAATTATTTTTAATAATTTTAATGAAATACATCACAAATTCAAATTATATCAAAATTATTTTTCAATTAAAATTTTTATGAAATTTAACAATTGTTTATAATTTAAAAAAAAATATCACAATAAAATTGAATAATTTTTTAAAAATTTCAATTCAAAATAAACTAAAATTCACGTATTTTCCAAATTATCATGTCTAAATTTACTAAAATTCAATAATTTTCGAAAATTTCAATTCAAAATCAACTAAAATTAAATTATTTTTTAAATTTTCAATTCAATAATTTTCGAAAATTTCAATTCAAAATCAATTAAAATTAAATTATTTTTAAAATTTTCAATTCAATAATTTTCCAAAATTTGCAATTCAAATTCAACTAAAATTCAATTATTTTTTAAATAATAATTCAATAATTTTCGAAAATTTCAATTCAAAATCAACTAAAATTCAACTAATGTACAATTATTTTTCAAAATTTAAACTGAAATTCAATTATATATCAAAATTATTTTTCATTTAAAATTTTTATGAAATTTAACAATTGTTTATAATTTAAAAAAAAAATATCACAATAAAATTGAATAATTTTTTAAAAATTTCAATTCAAAATAAACTAAAATTCAATTATTACCCGAAATTTTAATTCAAAATCAATTAAAAATCCAATAATTATCCAAAATTTTCAATTTAACATTTAATTATTTACCAAGTTTTCAATTTAAAATGAAATAAAATTCAATTATTTTCTAAAATTTCTATTCAAAATTTTATTATCCAAATTTTCAATCAAAAATGAACTTAAATTAAATTATTATTATCCAAAATTTCCCAAAATTTTCAATTCAAAATGAACTGAAAGTCAATTATTTTCTAAATTTACAATCAAAATTAAATTTCATTATTCTCAAAAAATTTGAATTCAAAATTAATTGAATTTTCAATAATTTGAATTTAAAAGCATCTAAAATTTAATTATTTCTAAAATTTTCCATCCAAAAATTTTTTTTTTTGAAATTTAATAATTTCAATTATAACTCTAAGAAAATTCAATTATATCAAAATTATTTTTCAATTAAAATTTTTATAAAATTTAACAATTGTTTATAATTTAAAAAAAAAATATCACAATACAATTGAATTATTTTTTAAAAATTTCAATTCAAACTAAACTAAAATTCAATTATCACCCGAAATTTTAATTCAAAATCAAATTAAAAATCCAATAATTATCCAAAATTTTCAATTGAAAATTTAATTATTTACCAAGTTTTCAATTTAAAATGAAATAAAATTCAATTATTTTCTAAAATTTCTATTCAAAATTAATTATCCAAATTTTCAATCAAAAATGAACTTAAATTAAATTATTATCCAAAATTTCAATTAAAATTCAATTATTTCCCAAAAATTTCAATTCAAAATGAACTGAAATTCAATTATATTCTAAATTTAAAATCAAAATTAATTGAATTTTCAATAATTTGAATTTAAAAGCATCTAAAATTTAATTATTTCTAAAATTTTCCATCAAAAATTTTTTTTTTGAAATTTAATAATTTCAATTATAACTCAAATTCAATTATTTTTAACTATTTTAATAATATTCTTTGAAAATTCAACTATCGGAAACCATTTTTCAATTAAAAATGATTTTCAAATTATTTTATTTTGTCCGCAATTTTTTAATAAATTTTTAGTGAAATCATCTAAAATTTTAATTACAAAACACTTAAAGTTTCAATTAATTTCAAAAATTTCAATTTTAAATCTTTGAAAATTCAATTTTTAAAAAATGTTTTCCAAAAATTGTTTGATAAATTATTTTTAGTTCTGTAAAATTTAATAATTGTTTGAAAATTAACAATATATCTTTTGAAATTTAATTATTTCTAAAAATTTCAACTTTAACCCTTCAAAAAGGATTATTATTTAAAAAAAAAATTTTTTTATTTAAAAATCTGTAAAATATTTTTGTTAAAATAAAAAACAAATCCACTTTTTTTTGGAATATAAATCGACTAAAACGACTTTTTTGTGTCTTTAAGTTGATTCGAGGCCTGTGTTTTTATAATTAATATTTAATAGATATTGTTTGGCCCCTGGTACCATAAAAATTAATTTTGAAAAATAAATTTTTTTCAAATTACTATCTTGTACGAAATTTCCTGGCGCATCTTTTTTCTCATCATAAATTTTTTGTATTTGTATACAAATTTTTGAATCAATATACAACTTTTAAAAAAAATTTCGTTGATAAACGTTGTGTACTTCAGTTTCGTGAATTGAATTTTCGAATTTGGAATTTTAAAGAAACTTATTCCGAAATTTGGAAACACAATTATACAATTTTGGCAAAAATGAGAAAAAGAATTGTCAAAATTTGACACGTGATAAGATTACTATTCAAAAAAACACGCGAAATCAGAAAAGGCCAACTTCAAATTAGGACTGAAAGACAGACCAAGCATTTTATTATTATATAATAATAATAATTATTATTATTAAAATCGTTTACAAAGATTAAAATTTATTTTCGAATGAAAATTACCTTAAAATTATTCTATTAATTAATAACAAAAATATTGTTAATTACCTAATATTAAATTTTGAAAAAATTGACATTAAAAAAAGATTTAATTTTTATTAAAATTAATTTAAGAAATAATAAAAATATTAAATTATTTTTATTAATTATTTTATTAAATTTATTTTGAAGAATTTTATTTTATGTTTTTATGTAAAAAATATATATTTTTTTTTTCTCAAAATTTTTAGAGTGTCCAATAAATGTGAAGGATGAGTGTTTGTTGTGAAGCTGCTCCTGGAGAAGATCTTGCATTGCTGTTTATTTTTTATGTTTATTGCTATTTTTTTATTTTATTTAACATATAAAAATGTTAATTATTATTTTTTTCAGATAGTCGGGTCCAGAAGAAGAGAGATTTGTCCTTTTATGAAAAATCATATTATACTGTCATCGTATTTCTGACACTAGGCAAAAAGCTCCTCATACAGGTGTGTTTCTTCGATAATATATTATAATTATTAATTTTTCTATACAAAATTTTGAAAATTATAATTCATTAAAAATTTTCTTTATTTTTATTAAAATATTAAAATTTCCTTTATTATCTATTTTTTGCGAAAATAATTGTATAATTTAATTTTTTTTATTTCTTATTTATTTTTTCAGGTCCATTTCAAATTTTTTGCAAATATCTAAAAAGACTGGGAAGGATGTGGAAGAAGAAAAGTGGTCCCTGCATACAATTTTAAAAAATTTTTTTTTCTTATTTTTTTTTTATAAAAATTTTTTTTTGTGGCTCCCAACCTTTCGCAGAAGTGCGATGAAGCGAGGGATCTTTGGGAGTTGGCCTGAAGCGCTCGAGAAGTGGCGATGACGTTATTGCCCCAACGTTGGGATGATTCGCCGATCGATGAGTCGTTTTTTATTTAACCTCTTCCCTGTTTAAAACAATTTTTTTTTTTTTTGATAAATTCAATTCAAAAATTAAAAATTAATTTTTTTTATATATTAATTTATAAATTTTTACTTAATTAAGAAAAAAAAATATAAAAAAGAGATACAAAAAATAAAAAGATAATTATTAAAATGATACCAAATATAATAAAATATTATTTTAAAATTAAAATATAAATTCAATTGATTGAAATAATATATTGAAATTTAAAAAAAAAATAAAAAAAACAGGGAAGGAATTCTGACAACATAGTGACAGCATTGGCAAAAATTTATTATTTTCTAGTATTTTTTTAAGGGGGTAATCTATAAACAACAAAAAGTTTGTGATATTTTCGGAAATTTATAACCCCCCTGAAAAATTTCTCACACTTTCCATTATTCGAAAATATTACACTTTTTGGAGATTACTCTCTTAATATACTATGTAAATTAATAATATTGGCAATGTTTTCATTTTTCATTGTTTATATTTTTATTTATTTACTGTATATATTTAATATTTTTAATATTTTGTAATTTTTCTTATTCAAAGTAATTTTTTTTTGGTGGAATTAAATTAATTTTTTTTCTTTAATGATAATTTAAACTAAAATAAAATTTTATTAATTATTAACTATTTTATTTAATTAATAATTAATTTTGTTTAATAATTTTTCAATTTTTGCACAATTTTCATAATTAATTCTTAAAAAGTTATAATACATGTTGAAAAGTAAAAATTAAAAGCTTTTTTCTTTCTTTTTTAATGATGGACTAATTATATGTTTTCCTTTCAGAAAAGATCGTTCAGGTGACGGTTACGTCTCGGGACGTTAACCCTAGTGTAGGTCATTTTGCACCTGGGCGATATTAGTTTCGTTTCGATTTCGAATCTATATAAGTTAGGGAATTCGGGAAAAATAGTAAAGAAATTTTTTTTTTTTTTAAATATAGGCGGAAAAAGTAGGAAAAATTTTATTTTCGTTTTAAATATAGCTGTAGGTAGGGAAATCGGGGAAAAAAATGTAAGTAAAAAACAAGTAACTGGAGTACCAGTGAAAATTTACTAATTTATTTCTGTCTTTAAATTTGTTTTGTCACTATGTTGTCTTAAATTAAAAAAAATTATTATTTAAATTAATTTAAATTAATTAAATAATTAGATAATTAATTATTTAATTAATTTAAAATTTTTTTTTATTTTCTAAATGTTTTGTTTAATTCAACATTATTTTCAGTTGAATCATCGTGATGAGGAAAAATATTTTTATTAATTTGTGATAATCATATTTATTTTTTTCAGGAATATTTAATTTTATAAAAAAAATTTTAATCTATTAATATTTATTATAATTTATTATTTATGTATAAAAATTGTTTTTATTGCAAAAATTAAAAATAATTTTCTACTATTTCTCTCGACAAATTGGTTTAGTATTTTGATTAAATTTTTTTCAACACTTTTAGTAAAAATTGAAATAAAAAATTAAAAAAAAAAAAAAAAAAAAAAAAAAAATGATACAACTATTCGAAAATTTTTTTGAGAAAATAGTAAAAAAATTTGAAATTGAATTTAAATTACAATTTTCTTTTTAATTTTCTCTGCTATTGCAAATTTTTACAAATTGAAAATTTCAAAAATTATAATTTTCAGTAACATTTTTTAGAAATTTCTTTTATTTTTCTCCCTAATTTGTGGCAAACCTGATATAAAAAAGAAAAATTGTTTTAATTTACCTATACATTTTTTTTTTTTTTTTTTTATTTCAATTAAACTGACAAATTTTCATCATTATCACGAATTTGCAATCGTTGTACTTGATTACGTTTTTTACTATTATTAAAATTTTCCCTATTATTATTATTAACAAAATACTGTTCAATATCGGCAAATGATTTGCCTAATGTTTCGGGTAAAAAAATATAAACAAAAGCCGTGCCAATTAATGAAATAAAACTAAAGAAAAAAAATATACCCTGCGTACCAATTGCATCGAGAACATATAAATATGCTTTCATAACGCCAAACATAATAATATATGCAATTGCAATTAAAAAACCACTTGCACAACCTTTTATTTTTATTGGCAATAATTCACCAGCCAATGTCCATGGTATTACCATAAAACCAATTGCACTCATACAAATATAAAATAATATAATAACAATTAAAATCCATTTTTGTCCCAACATTACTGTTGCCGATGATTGTTGTTGTTGTTGATAATCCATTAATTTTTCACTATCCAATGATGATGTTAAATACATATACATTGCTGAGAAAAACATTGAAAATGCCATACCAAGACCACTTGTTATACAAAGTATTCGTCGTCCATAATTTTTACTAAAATAAGCTGTGACAATACTCATGAAAAAACGTACAATACCAAGTAATACTAATGCACCATAAACAGTTGAATTGTGTTCATTAATTTTTTCTAAATTATTATTATTATTCTTATTATTGTTCATGTCAATATTTTTAAACACAGAAATAGCATAAAATATCACAACATAACAACCCGAGAGTTGTTGAATTAATAAAAAAATTGAAATTATCGCCAATGGTTTATAAGCAGTTGGTTTACAAAATTCATGATAAAGATTTTTTAATTTTTCACCAAATTTCGATTTAATTATATTTTCATTTCGATCAATTGAAATTGTCTTTAGTCGTGTTAATTCACTTTGAAAAATCTGAAAGCAAAAAAAAAATTGATTAAAATAAGAGATTATTTTTTTTATTTAGCTTTATATTAAGCCGAATTTTTTATATTTATTCAAAATTTCAATTAATTTCTCTTTGGATTTGAAAAAAAATTTTTTTTCTTGTCCAAATTTTATTTAACCGATTTTTATTCGGCCAAATTTTTATCAAGCCGTGCCACTATTTGGCCAATATTCCACTGGAAAAATTTAACTTATTCAATTATTTCTTTTTTTTCAAATATAAAAACTTTTAGCAACATATTTGGCCATATTAAGCAGAATTTCTCATAATTTATATTTAAATTTTAATTTATTTCTATTTTGCTATTTAAGAAAAAAAAATTTTTCTTGTAGCTAAATTTTTTGTATATTTAGCCAAAAATTTATTCCGCCAAATGTATATTAAGCCAAAAATTTATTTAGCCGCATCTCTATTTGGCAAATATGCCACTGGCAAATTTTTTATTTACATAAATTATTTCTATGTTTTAAATGAAACTTTTTAGCAACATATTTAGCCATTTTAAGCCGAATTTTTCACATATATTCAAATTTTAATTTATTTATTTAGCCAAAACAATTTTTCAGATAATTTTTTTTATTTAGCCAAAAAAATTTTCTGCTAAATTTTTATCAAGCCAAAAATTTATTTAGCCGCATCGTTATTTGACAAATATGCCACTGAAAAAATTTTCATTTACGTAAATTATTTTTGTTTTAAATAAAAATTTTCAGCCAAATATTTAGCCATATTACGCCAAATTTTTTATATTATATTCGTGTTTCAACTTATTTCTATTTTGCTATTTAAGAAAAAAAATTTTCTTAAAGCTAAATTTTTTTATATTTAGCCAAAAATTTATTGCGACCAATTTTTATTAAGCCAAACTTTTATTTAGACGCATCTCTGCTTGGCAAAAATACATCTGGAAAAATTTTCATTTAACTAAATTATTTCTATGTTTTAAATGAAAATTTTTAGCAACATTTTTAGCCATATTAAGCCGAATTTTTCACATATTCATGTTACAACTTCTTTTTATTTTGCTTTTCAAACAAAAAAATTATTTTTTTGCAACAAAACTTGTTTCTTTTGTTAAATTTAGCCAAAATCTTTTTAACCAAATTTTTCATTATGCCAAACTTTCATTTAGAAGCATTTGTTAAAATTTTTAACTAAATATTAAATTAAATGAAAATTGTACTGAATGAAAATTTTGTTATGTATTAAAATTCTGCTAAATAAAAATTAGTATTAAGCAAAATTTTATTTAACTGAAATTTTATTAGGCCAAACTTTTATTTAGCCGTGCCACTATTTGGGTAAAATGCCACTTGAAAAATTTAACTTATTCAATTATTTTTTTCAAATATAAAAACTTTTAGTAACATATTTGGCCATATTAAGCAGAATTTTTCACATATATTCAAATTTTAATTTATTTCTATTTTGCTATTTAAGAAAAAAAATTTTCTTGTAGCTGAATTTTTTTTATTTCGCAAAAAAAATTTTTTGCTAAATTTTTATTAAGCCAAAAATTTATTTAGCCGCATCGTTATTTGGCAAATATGCCACTGGAAAAATTTTCATTTACGTAAATTATTTTTATGTTTTAAATAAAAATTTTCAGCTAAATATTTAGCCATATTAAGCCGAATTTTTTATATTATATTCGTGTTTCAACTTATTTCTATTTTGCTATTTAAGAAAAAAAATTTTCTTGAAGCTAAATTTTTTTTATATTTAGCCAAAAATGTATTCCACTAAATTTTTATTAAGCCAAAAATTTATTTAGCCGCATCTCTATTTGGCAAATATGTGACTGGAAAAATTTTCATTTTCAATTATTTTTTTTGCAACAAAACTTGCTTTCTTTGTTAAATTTAGCGAAACTCCTTTTAAACAAATTTTTCATTATGCCAAACTTTCATTTAGCAGCATTTATTAAAATTTTTAACTAAATACTAAGTTAAATGAAAATTGTACAGAATGAAAATTTTGTTTTGTAAAAAATTTTGCTAAATAAAAATTAGCATTAAGCGAAATTTTATTAAATGTAAATCTTGGCTAAATTAAAAAATACCATTAGTCAAAATTTTGTTAAATGGAAATTTGGCTAAAAAATTAGAATTAAGCAAAATTTTCTTAAATGTAAATTTTGGCTCAATATAAATTTATTAAAAAAAAACTTATATTTAAGTGAAATTTTTTTTTGAAATTGTGTTTTGGCCATATAATAATTTGATAAATATTTGGAAATTCTCTCTAAAAAATTTTATTAAAAAGAAATTTAGCTAAATAATAATTTTATTTTAAAAAATCGTTTAAATTAAAAATTCTGTTAAATAATAAAGATTTTCTATTTTTAATAAATATAATTAAATTGCATTGGAATTTGGTTAAATAAAAAATTTATGAAATACGGTTAAATAAAACTTCAGTTAAATAGGTACGGTTAAATAAAAATTCAGTTAAATGAAAGTTTACTCAAAAATTCTGATAGAAGTAAAAATTTTATTTTAATGCAAAATTTAGTTAAATAAAATTTTTTCCCCCAAAAATTTTGCTAAATGAAAACTGCAATATGAAAATTTAGTTTAATAAAAAAAAATTATATTTAAAGTGAATAGAAAGATTTTGTTAAATAGAATATGTGCTAAATAAAAGTTTTCAGAAGGAAATTCAGCTTCATAAACATTTATGTTAAATTTAAAAATTCCGTTAAATAAAAATTAGAAGCAAAATTCTATTAAATGGAAATTTGGCTAAAAAATTAGAATAAAACAAAGTTAAATGTAAATTTTGGCTAAATAAAAATTAGAATTAGCGAAATTTTATTATATGTAAATCTTGGTTAAATAAAAAATAACATTAGGCAAAATTTTGTAAATGGAAATTTAACCAAAAAAATTAGAATTAAGCAAAGTTTTATTAAATCTTGGCTAACTAAAAAATATCATTTGGCAAAATTTTGTTAAATTGGAATTTGGCTAAAAAAATTAGAATTAAGCAAAATTTTATTAAATCTTGGCTAAATAAAAAATATCATTAGGCAAAATTTTGTTCAATGGAAATTTGGCTAAATAAAAACTTCTATTTAACTGAAATTTTTTAAAAATATGATTTAAATACCTAAAAATTTGCTAAATGTTTAAAAATTCTACGAGGAAAAAATTCTATTTAAAAGAAATGTAGTTTAAAAAAAATTTTATTCTTAAAATTTGGCTAAATGAAAATTCTGCTAAAATCTATTTTTAATAAATATAAATATATATATATATAATTAAATTAAATTAGAATTCGGTTAAATAAAAATTAAGTTAAATTGACATTTGGTTAAATAAAAATTAACTTAAATTTAAATTTGGTTATATAAAAATTTAATTAAATTGACATTTGTGTTAAATAAAAATTTAATTAAATTAACAATTGTGTTAAATAAAAATTTAATTTAATTTTTAAATAAAATTTAAAAACAAATTTTATTAAATATGTTTAAATAAAAATTCAGTTAAATTGAAATTTGTGTTAAATAAAAAATAAATTATAGTTAAAATAAAAAAAAAATTTTTAGTTCTACTGAAATTAAAATAATTAATTATTTTTGAAAAAAAAAGAAATACCTTCTCTCGTCGATTCAACCATTTGAGACTATTTTCAGCTTGTAATTGTGCTTTTTCCGTTTCGTTATTCATTTTATTAAAGCACAAACTCCAATATGGACTCTCGGGTATAAAAAATAATCCAATAAATGTTAAACAATTAATAATTAAAAATAAAATTGCCATATTTAACCAATTTAACCACACAGGTAAACAGCATGTTATAAGTATTCCAAATGAAACAAAAACTGAATTACACGATAGCATCATTGGTCTTATTCTTGGATGTGTTATTTCTGAGACATAAATTAATCCAACAGTTGTTAATCCCGATGAAAAACCAGCAATAAAACGTGATATATAAATTAAATTTATTGTATTTGCCGTTAATAATAATAGCCATGATATTATTTGTGGAATGCATGAGAAGAGGCAAATTTTTTTTCTTCCAAATTTATCCATTAATGGTCCAGCGATACACGATCCAATTGGAACGCCAATTGTCATGAGACTAGCTGCAAAAAAAAATTATTAATTAATTATTATTAATTAATAATTATATAGCAAAACTCAAAAAAAAAAAAAAAAAAATTACAGAAAAGTGGAAATAAAAATTTTTGTTTTCTTTCAGAAGGTGGAATTTGAACTTTTCTTTAATTTTTCGAATTTAATATTTAAATAAAAAAAATAATACTAAAGTTTTAATTAAAATATAATAATTACGTGAATGAAATTTTATAGAAAAAATTAAAGAGAAAAATTATTATTATTATTATTATTATTATTATTATTATTTTTATTATTTTTCTAAAATCGATACTTACTTATCCAAGATTCGTGATGTTTATCTATTGTCATCTTTCCGGTTCGTTTAAAATCCTCGATGAAAACTGTACTAAAAGCCATATGAATTCCAACTTGAATAACAATGCAATGGGCCAGACAACTGGCAAAAATCTAGAAAAAAAATTTTTTTTTTAACTTATAAAATTTATTTTGAAAATTAAATAAACTTTTTAATGTCTTAATTTTAAAAAAAATTCTTAAATATAAAATAAATACATAGAAGCAAATTTAAAAAAAAAATAATAATTTTTAAAATCAAGAAAAAATTAATTTTTAGAGAAATTAACCAAAATAATTTATAAAATTAAACAAAAATAATTTATAAAATTAAACAAAAATAATTTATAAAATTAACCAAAAATAATTTATAAAATTAACCAAAAATAATTTATAAAATTAAACAAAAATAATGTTTTTTAAAAAAAAGTATAAATAATTTGCAGAAGAAATTTCGAAAAAAAAACTTTAAAAAATTGAGAAAAAAAACAAAAATAATTTTTTTAAATTTAACCAAAAAATAAATTATTAAAGATATAATAATAAAAAGTAATTTTTTCAAAAAAAAAAGGGAAATAATTGTAGAAGAAATTAAATAAAATACGTAAAAAAAAAATTCAACAAATACAATTTTTTTTTTAAATTTAACCAAAAATAATTTATTAAAAATTAGACAAAAAATAATTTTTTTGAAATTAGCCAAAAAAAATAATAAGGCGTTGAGTTATAAAACAAAAAAAATAATTAAACAATAATTTTTTAAATAAGAAAATAATTATTGTAGGAGAAATTTTAAAAAAATTTATGAATAAAAATCTTTTTTTTTTGTTTTTTTAAATTCAAAAAAAAATTATCATTCAAAAATTTAAATAAATAATTAATTTTCTATATAACAAAGAAACAATTTTTTTTTTAATTCTGTTAAGCTATTATATAAATTTTAAAAAACAAACAAAATCTATAAAATAAATTAATTATCAAAAAAAAGTAATAAATAAGAATAAATAAAAAAAAACTCACTTGAGGAATGGCATCTTTGGTAGTGATATTTTCGGTAACACCTTTTTTGTACTTTTCAGGCAAAAAATGACTGGAAAAAAATTTATGTAATAAAAATAACATTTTGAAAATTTGCCAAATAGAAGAATTCAATTATTTCCATAATTAATATGTAAAAAAAAAATTATAAAAAAATTCTAAATCTTATACAAAAAAAAAAAAAAAAAAAGAATGCTGCGAACACTATAATAGAACGTGTGGAGATTTAATAATTCACAATTTATTGCAATTCTTCATAAATACATAAACTATTAGAGACAAGAAATAAAAACTTCTCCCTCCTTTACACACAATTATGATATTATATTTAAATTTTTCATTCGAAAATAAAAAAAAAAGAGAAGACGAAAAAAAATTTAATATAGGGTAAATGTATTTTTTTTATTTTGTTTAATTTAATATATATATATATATATATATATATATTTTTTAGAATAAATATAATAATATATGAAAAATTTATCAGGAAATGAAATGTACTTTTCCAAGGGAAACTACTCTTTACAATGCAGGAATTAATATATTTAAATCCGTTCAATTAATGACCTTGAATATGTATTTCAATTGTGAATGGCTGCTTTGTATTTTTTTTTTATTTAGAGTATATATATATATATATATATGAACAGTTTTATATTTTGTACTATATATATAAAAAATTGGATCATAAACCTTTTTTTATCGCCTTCTCTCATAACGATCGAATCTGCATTTTTTTTTTTTATTTTTATTTCCAAATTTAGTTATTTAGAAAAAAAAAAATTACGAAAATGATTAAATTTTTCAAATTTTTGAAATAAAAATAAAAAAAAAATAACAATAATAATAATGATAAATAAATACAATTTTAAAAAATTAAAAAATAAAACATATTTTAATATTCAGAAAATATTTGGAATTTTCTTTAGAGAATTAAAAAAAAAAAAAAATGTTTAAAATTAAAAAAAAAAAAAAATTAAAAAGTTTTGAAAAAAATATTCAATTATTGAAAAATTGTTTTATTGTTTAGAATTTTTTTTTATTAATCTCGTTTTTTTTGTAAATATGTAAAATTAAATTAAAATTTAATTTTAGAAAATAATTTGCAATTTTTAAAATAAATAAAATTTTTTAATTAGGTTCCTTTTTTTTTAAGGAAAAATATTACAATTATTTTTCTCTTTTTTTTTGGGGGGGGGGGGAAACAATAGTACATAAAAAAAAAGTTTGGAAAATTCTAAAAAAAGGAAATTAAAAAAAAAATTAATTTTCCTGCTTTAAAAAAAATTTTTTTGTTATGAAATTCTATTAATAAATAAATAAATAAATAAACAAATATATAAATAAACCAAATAAATATAAAATTAATTAAATAATTTGAAATTTTTTTTTTTTTAAATATAAAAAAGAAAAAAATTTACCTGCTTTCAGTGTTTGAATTTTTATTTTCCAATTTTTTCTCTTCTATCGTTTCATTATTCGTCAATTCAACAATTTTATTCATTTTTTTTTATTTCTCCTTCTTTTTTTTCATTCGCAAATTGATCTTAATGGAAAATAATAGATTATTAGTGAGAGACAGAGAATATTAGTAATTGACTTAATAATAATTTAAGGTCACGGTTATAAAATACCTCTCTCGCGCACAAACGTAAAGTGAGTGAAAAAAAAATTTTTTTTTTTCATAATATAAAACTGTATGTTCGTGAGTACATATTTTTAAAATCAAAAAGTAAAAATCACTACTCAGCATTTTCACCTCGTCAATATTTCTCTTGTCACTTTTTATTAAAAAAAAAAAAAAAAAAAAAAATTTCATATTATCACTTTATATTTGCTCGCTAATTATATTATTATTATTATTATTATTATTATTATTATTATTCAATATATTTTCCACAATTTTTGTTTTTACTATTTAGAAAAATAAAAAATAATCTTTCAATGTTAAAATTTAAAATCATAAAGAAAAATATAAAACTAATAATAAATAAAAAATACATAATAATAATAATAATAAAAAAAAAAAAAAATAATAATAATAATAAAAATAACAACAAAAAATTTGGATAAAATAAATTATATAAAATTTTAAATTATGTAGGTATAAAATATAACAATAACGATAAAAAATAATCGTAATAAAAATTTTAATTTAACGGACTTAACAGAAAAAATTTTGAATATTTAAAAAAAAACGGAAATTAAATTTCTATAAATAAATAAATAATTTTAATTAAGAAAATAAAAAAAAATGTTAAATTATACAAAAATAAATAATAATTATAAAATAATAATAAGTAATAAATAGAATTGCAAAAAAAAAGTTTATTGATGCCAAATAAATAATTGAAAAATATTGTCAAATGAATCATATATATAAAAAAAATCTTTTTTTTACTACTAAAAACACATTTAAACTGGAAAAAAAGAATTTAGAATCGAAAAATATATAGAAAGGTAAAAAAGAAAAGCGATAGTTATGGACTTTGTAATATGTATAAATTACCTATTTATATCCCTATTAGTGCGGTATCATTTATTCTTATCAGATAAAAACAAGTTTTAATTTAAAATTTCGATGGTTTTGTTTTATATATATATATATATATATAAATACACGTACAAAACATAATATTGATAAACATTTATTTTTCATTCCACATATATATAATAATTAACCAGACTTCACTATTATATTATCACAACACTATTTAATTATATATATATATATATATTTAAAATAAATCAAATTTTTAATTTCATTTTTTTTCCCACTATATTTCTTGCTATTATTATTATTATTTTCACCAATCGTGATCGCGAGTATGTAGAATGAATTGAAAAAACACGTGATTTCCGCGCAATGCAATTTTTCATAAAAATTTTTTTGACGTCGCCGCGGAGAACATAACCTCAAAATTTTCAATCTGTCAATTTTGTCAAACTGGTTGGTTGCGGTTGGTAACGTTGATAAATAATAACAATAACAATGTCGTTGGAAAGTAATCTAATTGAAAATTTAATTAATAATCATGGAATTAATATACTAAATAATGAGACATTTGATCAAGTTTTAGAATTTGCTGTTTTGCAAATTAGTGAGGAATTTACGGATAAAAGTATGTATTTAATGGAAAGAAAAAAAAAAAAATGGGAAAATTAAAAAATAGGTTATGTTCACTTCTTTTACTTATTAATTTTGTTTTTCTAAAAGAAAAAAATATATTTAATCATTTTTTTATTTTTTTCGTATTTTATAAAAAATAATTTTCGGAAATTGTATATGAAAAGTAATTATTTTTAATATTTATACGATTTGAATTTTTTTAATTATTTACGATTTATTTAAATTATTTATTGCAATTATTTTCCAATGATTTTAGAATTAATTTGCAAATATTTTTGAGTGAAAATTTTAATTTTATATTTAATTTGAAATTATTCTATAAATTACCAGGGACGTAGGAACAGTTATTTTTCTGGGGGGGGGGGGCAAAACCTTATAGGTGTTTTTTTAAATTATAAAAGCCCCTTGGTTCCTACGCCACTGTTAAATGCAATATTTTTCAATTATTAATAAAAAAAAAAAATATTGAAAAATAGTATTATAAAAATAAAATTAAAAAATAATAAAATAAATAATTTTGAAAAAATATATAATATAGAAATAATAAAAAATAAAAGTAAATATTAAGAAAATATAAAAAATCAAAATAAATATAAAAATACTATATAAAAAAACAAAACAAATATAAATATAAAAAAATTAAAAAATAACTATTGTTGAATAAATTTTTTTTATTTTATTTTTTAATAAAAAATTATTATTATTTATTATTTAGTTATTATATACTGATTTAATAAAAATAAAATAAGTTTTAAATTCTAATGAAATGAAAATAAAAAAAATTTTTTCGATTTTTTTTGGTAATTCTTTAATTTTCATTAGGTTTGTCACAAATTTACGGTTCAAAACCGGATGCTGTAAAAAATGCATACGCTGGATTAACAAGTTTATTTGTTGAGGCAACGAGACAACAATATGATAAGGAAAAATTAGCGGCCTCATTAAATAATTCTCAATTAAATGGACAACAAATCAGTAAAATTTGCGATGCCTATGAATTAAATAGAGATCAATTTCAACGAAAATTACAAATTATCGGCGGTGGACTGCCACATCTTGTTGATGTTAATTGGAAATTGGATTATTGCATAAAGGTTCGCTATTTTTTTTTTATTCTGCAGCAAAAAAAATTTTTATTTTTTTCATTTGGCAAACAATTTTTTGATCTTTAAACCACTATAGCAGTCTCCCAGACCGCTCCACTTTTTTTGGTTCGCTGTTTCATCTTTTGCATAAAAAAAAATTATACTGAATTAATTATAACAAATAAATATTTATAAATCTAAAAAATTAATAAATACATATAATAATAATAATAATAATAATAATAATAATAATAAAAAACAAAAGAATTATTAAAAGAAAACGTAATAATTACATTTTCAGTCGAACACAACTGATTCAAATGGAATGCCAATTTATTTGATTAGTCTTCAAACGATAAAGCATGGAGAGACGAAATATTTAAAATTCACCTGTACTTTACAACAATTGCAAGATTTGTTGCATAAATTAAAAGACGCCGTACGTCACATGGAAAAATTGAGTTAAAATGAAAACATTAACTATAAACTAAAATAGAATAAAGAAAAAAAAATTTAGATTAAAAAAAAAAATCAACTTTAGATAAATTAAATTTTTGAAAAAAATAAAATAAAATATATTTAAACAAAAATTCATTTATGTATCCTCAATTTTAAAATTACATTTTAAAATTATTTATTTACTTATCAAATAAACAGGAAAAATTATAAATTATAGACTAGAATAAACCCCAATTGCAAATACTTAAACAAAATACAACAAATAGTGTAGAAAAAAATTGACTGCCCGATACAAGTAGCGGAAGACATAAATTACCACCCTTAAGTCAACAACAATAACAAAAAAATTCAATTTTTCTTAGGCAGACTATTTTATTGCAATTTCTTGCACAAAATACACCTAAAAGTGTAGAAAAAAATTGACAGCCAAA